>NC_090932.1:594892246-595517246 GCF_040938575.1 Ambystoma mexicanum
AGGCCCTTCCCTTCGGTTTGAAGTCGGCCGCAAGGGTCTTCACCAAGTGCCTGGCACCGGTGGCGGCGTGGCTGCACCTGCAGGGGATCCACATCTACCCCTATCTGGACAATTGTCTCATCCGAGCGAAGTCAAAGGAACTTGCGTCGAACACACAACGAGGACCGTCCTCCTGCTCATGGAACTGGGGTTCTCGATAAACTATGCAAAGTCCTGCTTGTAGCCATCACAGGACGCTCAGTTCCTGGGAGCCATACTCAACACAGTGGCGCGCCTACCTTCGCCGTCGGAGGACAGGATAAAGGCCATCCTGGGCAAGGTACAACAGCTGTTGACCATGAAGGTTGCCAGGGTGAGGTCCATCAAGTCCCTGCTCCGCATGATCATCATGCATCTACCTCGTTCGGCTGTGCAGGCTGTCGATGCGGCCCCTGCAGGAGTTCCTCGACACCCGTTGGATGCAAGCGGCGGGAAGCTTCGAGGACCAGATCGCCCTCAACGAGACATTCGGTTGAGCGATTTGGTGGTGTGGTGTCCGCGTGCATCGCGCGGCGGGCACAGACTTCCAAACCCCAGCGCATCGGGAGATGGTGACGACAGATGCCTCCCTGGAGGGATGGGGCGCACATACCGGAAATCTCCACGCACGAGGCATGCGGCTCCCAGAGGAGACAATGTTACACATCAACGTTCTGGAGCTCCGAGGCGGGTTTGGGCCCTCAAGTCATTCCTTCCGTCCCTCAAGAGCAAGGTGGTGCGGGTCTTCACCGACAACACCACCATAATGTTATACATTCGGAAGCAGGGGGCACCAGATCCCCAGCTATTTCCAAGGAAGCGCAGGACCTATGGCACTTGGCCGTCGGCCAGAAGATGGTCCTGGTACCTTTTCATCTAGCAGGAGTGAAGAATACTGTTGTCGATTCACTCAGCAGGGAACTGTGCTCTTGCCACGAGTGGGAGCTTCGGCAAGATCAGGTGGACCTGCTGTTTCGACAATGGGGCAATGCCCAGATTGATCTGTTTGCGACGGCGACGAACAGGTCCCGGTGCAGGATGATCCTCGTCGCACCGGCATGGGCAAGGCAGATTTGCTACCCAGACCTTCTGGACATGTCCGCGTCCCCTCCAGTGAAGCTTCCGATGGATGCAGATCTTCTCGCCAGGGAAGGAGGCTCGATTCTGCACCACGACCTGTGGTCACTGAACCTGCAGGCCTGGCTCCTGTAGCGCTAGAGTTTGGAGGATACGAGATCCCAGCGGACTGCAAGGAGGTGCTTGCCAAGGCCAGGGCTTCTTTGACTCCCAAGTGCTACAGACATAAATGGAAGAGGTTCACCGTCTGGTGCCGTGCACAGAAGATAAAACCTCTACGGATTATGGCCGCTCAAGTGCTGCAGTACTTGCTATCACTGGCCAAGGCGGGGCTGGCGCACACTTCTATCAAGATCCATCTGGCGGCTACCTCCTGCTACACCAGAACTCTGGGGGGATCGTCGCTGTGGTCGCATCGCCTGGTTAAGGAGTTCATGAAAGGACTTTTCCACTCGTTCCCGCCGGTGAAGGCGCCGGCGTGGGGGAGCTCAATGTGGTGCTGTCTAGACTCATTGGCCCTCCGTTCGAGCCTCTGCATTCGGCACCTCTGAAATTCCTATCGTGGAAGATGGCGTTCCTGGTGGCCATCACCTCCGCACGACGAGTGGGAGAGATCCAGGCCCTCTCCTGTAAGCCTCCGTACTTGACTTTCCATACAAAGAGGGTTCTGCTGAGGATGCACCCCTCCTTCATGCCCAAGGGGCCGTTGGACTTCCATCTCAACGAGCCCTTGGTGTTACCTGTTTTCTTCCCGTCACCTTTGTCGCCGGCTGAGAGGACTTTGCACTCGCTGGATGTGGCTAGAGCGCCGAAGTTCTACGTGGACCGCACAAAGAGTTTTCGGAAGACGTCACAGCCTTTTGTGAGCTTTGGCCCTGTGAACCAAGGGAAGGCCCTCTCCAAGGCCGCCATTTACAGGTGGCTCTCCGGCTGCATCACGCACTGTCACCGGTTGGCAAACGGACCATTGCCTGGCCGTCCGAGAGCCCATTCGACCAGAGCGATCTCTGCAACTACGGCATTCCTGTTTGGTTTGCCCCTGCTGGACATCTGCAGGGCTGCTTCGTGGAGGTCGACGCACACCTTCACGAAATTCTACTGCGTCGACCGGGATTCCAGGGAGGAGTCCAGAGTTGGCCAAGCAGTGCTGCGCAACCTGTTCGCTTGAAGGTGAGCCTGGTGAGGAGGGATACTTAATGTTGATTTGTTGAAATACTTAATGTTGAGCCTTGCCACCTCCCATGGTTGTGCATGTGTGTACTGCTATGTATTCTTGTATTCATGAGCATGTGAATCCATGCCAGACCCCATGTTGGAGAAGGAGCAAGTTACTTACCTATAACTGTTGTTCTCCAGAATGGGTCTGGCATGGATTCACATGCGAACCCTCCCGCCTACCCCTCTGTGGCTCTTCTCTTGGTCCTACTGCCACTTTACGTGCTACCAAATCTGAAGATGGCTGCCAGAGGAGGGGCTTAGGTAGAAGGCAGTCATTGGCTGGGGGCAGTATGACCCAGAGACCAGTGATTGGCTATTAGGGGAAAGACAGTTCAGAAACAAAACTGAGGCCTGGGAATATTCATGAGCATGTGAATCCATGCCAGACCCATGCTGGAGAGCAACAGTTACAGGTAAGTAACTTGTTCCTTCCACCACCTTGTTTTCACCTTGCCCCTTTTAGTTTCAACAACTTGTTTTTACACTTGCTTTTCATTTAGTCAATACGTATTCATGGCAGCTATCACTTTGTTTCTCAATGCTTCTTAGCAAGTTTCAATCTTTTCACAATAACACATCATTTGCTTTCCACTTACGCTATAATTTCACATGATTTCCATATCTTCTCTTTAGTTAGGTATTTAATATGATGTTGCATTTCCCAAGGTACTTGACAACTTGTTCATGATTCATTATTTCTTCATTCGGGTACCAAACCCCATTCTCATAGGTTTTTCCCTCATTCACAAACATTAAATGTCCAAGATCCGCCCCCCAGAGCACCCTGTTACGAGTATTACCTGGCTTGCACTCACCAGGACTGCTCCGCTTCCCCGCTCGTCTTCTTGCCGTTCTCCGTCCTTCTCTGCACTCCCGAGTATGCATCGGGAGCTCCAGCGAGCAGCTCTTGCTGTCAGGAAAACCTTTGCACAGCGTCCTGTGGCAGTTAGGTGGGGTGTGTTCCAAATCACAGCTTCAACTGGAAACACGCGGGTCAGGTAATTGCTGGGGCTTTGGTTCTCTCGCGGCCGGCCCGGGTCGTGGCACCTCTCGTCTCCTGGCAACACATGGTGTCCTCTCTGCCGTTCCTGCTCTAGCCTGCTTCTCTCCAAACAGCTGCCACCTTCTCTCCAGGCAGGTTATCCCTGCTTTGCTGCTTGGGCCTCCTTTTAGGCACCTGCAGCCTTCAAATAGGTTGCAGGTGCAAGTAGTTTGCCTGACCCTCATTACACCAATTATCTGGACATGGTTGATCCTCCATAGGCATCTTCCTCATCTCAGTATCTCAGTGGTGAAACTGACTAGAAGTGTGCATTACTCCGAGTCACCTCTTCCTGGTTCCAGTCTTAAAGGTATACGATTGAGGGTCAGTGTGTGTTTGTGGAAATGATTGGGACTGACAAAACCCTATGAAGGAAGGGGGATGGGAGGATTCATTCTCATGGGGAAAAGGGGGATAGCATGTCTCACCTGCAGACATCCTCTCCCCACTCCCAAAGGTCCTTCCACCAAGGTGACCAGCCCAAACCCCCCCCCCCCCAAGCTCCTCCTCGCATATCCACCCCCAGGGTCAGGATCCAAAAGCAATGACATTGCCCTGGCCACCTGAGAGGAAGATCGAAGGGGAGTATATGGGAGGATGCCCTCTGGTTCCTCATACATCAGGAACACTAAACACAATAACGGACATTAAGTTCATTTTGTTAGCAGCTCTACGCTTGATGTCTAGAAGTGAATTGTCACCATCAATCCAATAAGAGATCAAATTGATTGAGTTACTAAATAGTATACCTCAGTTAAGGAGTTGTGCACTCCCATTGGATACGGTTTGCGCATGCTTGTGCAGTGAAGGTGCAGATTCAACGTTGCCAGGGTGGGGTGCACCTATCAGTTGCAGGAGTGATGGGGTAAGTGGAAGAGGCATACCTGGAGGGGCGGAGATAAATCATTGACGGCTGCAACGTGTAATTTATGCACTGTGTGCCAGATGCAGCTAGAGAAGTCTGTGGGGAAGAGCGGGGTGGGGGCACCCAGGAGGAGAGGGATCCCAAGGTAAGGGCAAAGGGCAGAAGGACTAATGTATAATATGAACCACTAAACAGCCATTTTGGCACATAGCCGCAGATAAGTAAAACCACTTGTCTATTTACTTCTACAGGCCCCGTATTTCAGGGCAGACATTAATTTCTCAAGCGCTCTGCCACAGCAGTGTGCTGGATAAATGTTGCAAGCTGAGCATTCCCAGTAGACTAAACGCGATGGGAAATGGTTCAACTGATACTTTTGAGGTCAGCAAGCCAGGCACCTGGGGATTCAAATAATAAATACAGGTGGTGTAAGCAGTTTCAAACCGCCCCTTGGCAGATGGGCCTGGGAAGAGAACAGTGGGTCGAGCCCAGAGGTGAGCAATCATCGAGAGCGTTTTGGTGTCACTAGGATGCAACAGTCTTTTGTGTTCTTACCGATGTCAGCAGGGCACCTCATTGGTTGGATGCTGTGTGAATGTGTCTGCATTGCCAAAATCAGGTTGTCTTGTGTATCTCATGAGAACTAGCCTCTGGCAGATTAATAAAGTTCTAGTTGTCAGCACGATCGTGTAATGTAATGATCGTCATTTTGGGGCGGTGTGGGAAGGTTTGTGACGTGGTGTTGGACAGAGGGAGGTCAATTGGGCCATGTCCAATCATGTGTGCATGCAACCATGTTGCGCGTTTATGCGAATGTACACTTGTGTCCTTTCCTGTGGCTCGCCCGTCTACCTGGGCGCAGGTGGCGCTCGGGACCAGGCAGACCTTTGTGAACTCCGCCTTAGGGGACAGACACAGTCCCACCAAAAAGCTGCATAGGATGGTTTAACATGTAACGCTCACCTGGTTCCCACGGAGGCGCGGGCGTGGCTGGAACTGCTGTGACCAGTGCCTTAAGTGGCACTACAAATCGAGCCGGGGCTCATCGAGGGGGCGTGGCCTAACAGCGGGCGTCCTGCTGGCCCGTGAGGCCACGCCCCTTGACAAGCCCTGGCTCAATGGGCTACTGGCACCCCTGCCAGGCAGCCTTTTGTAGAGATCAGCACCCTCTCCCCATGGGGGAGAGGGTGCTGATCTCTGCATTTGTTTTCTATAGGCTTGCCTGGCAGGGGACAGCGCCTCGCCTATTCAGCCTTAATGGTGGCGCTGCCCTTCGCCAGCTGGGGAGGGGCAGCGTCACCATTAAGGTTGAAAGGGTGAGGCCGCTGGAAGCAGAGGCCTTTTTCCTAAATACTGAAACTCCCGCAAATCAGCGGGAGCTTCAGTATTTAGAAAGCAAGGCCTCTGCTTCCAGCAGCCTCACGTTTTCTCTATAATGGTGGCGCCAGCCCACAGGCATCCCTTGATTAAAGGGATGCCTCGCAGGTGCGACGCCACCATTATGGCTGAAAGGCATTTTTTTCTGAAGCCTGAAGCTCTCGCACACGAGCGAGAGCTTCAGGCTGTAGAAAAAAGCCTTTTCGTGTAGTGGCTGGGGCTGCAAGGGGAGATTAGTGGGCCCCGGCAGGGCCCCGCCTCAAAACGAAATTTCGGAGCCTGCCGGGGCTCAGCCCCGGCAGGCCCCGGCCCACTTAAAGCCCTGGCTGTGACCTCTTCTGCAGAGATGCGTAAGACCCGGAAGATGGACTGGACTGGATTCCCCAACCTGGCTTTTCTGGCTCGGAGGAATATCCCACTGTGTGTGAAAAGGAAGGGTTAATAGTCTGCGGGTGATGTTCCGACCTCCCACTTCCCTTCTCTCCCTCTGTGAAACCCTTTTGGGATTCCCTGCGAAGACTCACCTTAGGGACCAAAATGACGAGCTCTCCATCCTGCTTCTGATGCAGGGGCGCGTTGGGATTCCAGTTATTTCACTGGATTGATGAGTTTAAACTAGTTTGTCCATTCCCGTCGTACCGCAAATGTTTATGGCAAGTTTGGGTTTCTATTCACTCATCTGTTCTTTTCTTTCGCAGGTGCTGGAGAAGATTCCGGGCTGCAGGCGATTTGGATGAAGCCAAATTCTGGTAAGAATTCCGATGAGAGATTCCTTTGCAGTTTTAAGTATCTCCTTTAATGTCCAATGTCTTTTTCCCCATTGTGGCCGGGGTACGGCAATGCCGGAGGTAAGGCTCTGACCCGAAAAGAGCTGCTGTGTCTCTCTTGCAAATGGGTAAGTCTTGAGTGAGCGTATTGCTAATGTTCTCACATGCTCTCACTAATACAATGTCTGTTTCTTTTCCCCTTAGGGGCCGGGGTGCTGAGATGCCCGAAGGTATGGCACAAACCCGAAGGCGGAGAGGGAATTGAACCACAGGTAAGTTCTACTTAGATTTGTGTTTCCCTTCTCACCTCTCTTTCTCCTTCCTTCCAATAGGTGCTGGATGGCGGTGGAAGCTTCGGATGGATGTCGCAGGACTCGAAAACGCCACGTGCAGGTGAGTGAAATGCAGCGTGCTGCGCGCGACGCGATGCGCGTTTAAGATGTTTGCCTTCTTTGCAGGATCGTCGGCGTGCAGAATCCGGAGTGCAGATGTATCAGGTAAGGTTCTTGTTTTAACCTGTTCTCTTCCCTTTTCTTCTTTAGGTGTTTCCAGGATGCTGGCAGGCGTGATGGAGGACCAAGGCAGGAGCAGGCACGGTGAGCGTCCATCTGCTAAGTGCAGAACAACGCGAAGCGTGGTCTGCTGCTTGGGTGTGGCTTAAATAGCCTTTCAAGTAGTTCCAGGTATGTATTCTTCCCCCAGAAATATGTATTCCTCCACCGGTCACACCCTAGAGATCAAGTAGTCCCTAGAAAAATAGTTCCTTCCAGTCTTGGAAGTTGCGGCATGGTCTGTACAGGTAGGTTTACACCAAGCACTACTCCCAACCTACTTCTGTATGAGCCTGGCGCCGATGGCGCCAGGACTGATGTCCCCTATGAGCCTGACGCCAACGGCGCCAGGACTGAGACCAAAGGGCCCCCATCTGGGGCTGCTGGGACTTCCCTTGAATGCATGGTGTCTGTCTCTGAGGGTGCCGGGCCTGGTTTGGCTCCTTGGAGGCAGGCATCATGACATAACATTTGTTGCAAACTGTGTCTATGCTAATGTCAAATCTGGTATCCCGTTGCAAAAGGACGTAGAGTCCCTGGCAAAAAAGGGCTGGGTAATACCCCACTCTACACAGTCTACAAACAAGCGCCTAGATGCCAAATATAGGCAGGCGGAGGGGGGCTTACTCATCCTGTCGGTGCATCCGCAGCCTCACTCTTGCGTCATAGCAGCGGCCTCGATGTATGCAAAGCCACAAACCTCCACGTCTGCACCTACTTCAGCCCTACTAGGGAAGGAAGAAAAACTCGTAGAGGCCTTCAGGAAAAATATATATTTGAATGCTACTCTCCACCTGCGGCAGGCTAATGCGGATGCCATGCTAGCCGCCGTCAACCAAAAACTATGGCACAAGATAGCAGAATTCCTTCCTGAGCTTTCGGCCCACAGTCAAGCTTGATTGAAAGCTGGTCTGGCAGAGGCGAAGATAGTAGCCCAGGACATCATGAAGTCGACAATGGCACATATAGACAGCACAGGCAGGGCTCGTATGTGTGGCCACTGACATGAGGAGGACTAGATGGCTTAAGGTAACCAAGTTTAACCCTGGTGTGCAGGAACGCATTCTCGAACTGCCATTCTAGGGAGGGGACTTGTTCAATTCATCTACAGATGAGCTTGATGAGATGAAAAACCGCTCCCAAACAGCGAAGTCTCTGGCAATATTGACTAAGCGCACGCCTAAGAGTTTTAGGCAGAGTCATCCACGCTCTGACAGAGGTCGTACCTTTGCAGGTTTTAGGGGTTTCCAGGAATGCCGTACTAGGCAGCTTGACAGGTTCCCCAGCCAGCACCGAAGGAAGCAGCACAAGTTGTCACATAAGGGGTTCTTCCAGTTCCCTTCCCAGGCACCAGCCTCCGATGGAAAGAAACAGTGACAGTGCCATCCAGATTCATGGTTCTCCGGTGGGGGGCAGGCTTGCCTTTCACATTCAGTCCTGGCGGACAAGGTTCACCGACCCATGGATTCTCTGTGGTTTTCTCTGGCTTCTGCCTACCGATAACTCTTATCTCCTCTCTGCCCAACACGCACGCTACCCACAGATTGGGACGGCAACTCTTCTGGCGGAGAACCGCTCGCTCATAGTGAGCCAGACAGTGGAGGAGGTCCCAACCTTGCGGCGACGCATGGGTTTCTACTCCTGCATCTTTGCCATACAGAAAAAGTGTTTGCCTGGACCTTTCAATACTGAAGCTTTCGCTACCCCTCCAAAAGTTCAAGATGGTTACTCTAGTGCTGATAGCAGAGACACTGTGTGGAGGAGACTGGATATGCTCCCTGGATCTGAAGGATCCTTACCTACATGGCCCAATTTGGGAGCCCCATCGTTCCTTCCTACGCTTCAGGATCATGGGTTTCCATTTTCCAGTGCAAGGTCGTCCCATTCGGTGCAAATTCGGCCTAGAGCGTCTTTACGCGACTAATGCAACGACCTGCTTGTACGAGCAGAATCTCTGTGGGAGTCCAGCGCACAACAGCCAGGCTTATGCACACGCTATACGAATTGGGGTATTCCATCAACCTCACGAAGTCCGTTACATCGCGCTCAATCCTCGCCATTCTTGGGGCTGATTTGGGAACCAAGAGTGGAGAGGATCTTCACCCTTGGTGCCGGGAGGTCTTTTGTGTCCTTGCCAATATCAGTAGGGCACCTCATTGGTTGGCTGCCATGTGATTGTCTTCTCATTACCAAAGTCGGATTGTCTTGTATTTTTTTTTAGAACTGGCCACTGGCAGACTAATAAAGTTCCTGTGGACCGCACAATCTCGTAACGTAATGAACATCATTTAGGGGTGGGGGCGTGGCTACATGGCCACGTAAGAGGACGCTTCTCCCGGAGCTCCTGCAGATCCGACAAAGATCCAAAGGCTAAAATAGCATAATGAACGAGAAATGAGCAGCAGCAAAGAAGCCAAAACTTTGGGAGCATGCCGTGCACACAACGCTGGACAAAGCGGAGATGATACCGGCAGGCTGAACAGATTGTGAGGGAGAGAAGTTTGTCCGGGATTGCGAGCGTGCGCAACAAAATGGCGCCTGGCCAAGAACAAAGAGGCAGAACCCATGAAGCGTGTATGAACTGAAACGGACCTTTGATCCCGAAAGTAGCCGCTCCGGAGCCCACAAGGACGAGAAGGCAGTCAGCGCTAGCCACAGTGTGCCTGGAGAAGCAGGAATATGAGTGCCGGACAGACGTGTATAGTGACCTGGGGAAGTGAACGATTCGTTGTGACATGAGCCACGGGTGGAGACGGCAGTGTGCGGCTGGAGAGAGGGTTTAGTAAACGGGGGCCATGGAACAGCTGGACCGGAAGCAAGGTCCCTGAGCCGAGCCTGTTCCACAAGCGGTGACTGAGCAAGCGGGAAAGGAACGGACATAGAGGCATGGACAAGCAGGACACTAGCACGCACAGAGACCCCAGTAGCAGGCACCATGCACTGGGACAAAGGAGGTGCAACACGTGGGCGAAGGAGGACTGTAATTTAAGGTGCCTGAGGTGCCGAGCGAGGAGGAGCATGACGGGGTAGTATGGAGCCCACACAATAGACTAACGTAAATCACAGGTGCACTCCAGGCTGGGAGACACAGAGTGGTCCTATGCCCCAGAAAGGAGGAGCCTGAGTGTCTCGAGCAACAGCCAAAATACGAAGCGCTACGGTTGTGGCAACAACTAGCCCCGGCCGCGACAGAGTACCGGAGAGCTGAGCACACTGAGGAAGTCAGAGGACGGTGGAGACATCAGATGGCACAAGATCACATGCAGGCACTTGCGGAATGGGAATAGCATACAGCGTTGTGCAGCGAGGGTCCTGGTTGCGGCTGCAACACAAGGATCACATTGGCGCAGCAAGATAAGTTTGCACGATGAGGCAGGGAGAAGAATCACATAAAAAGTGACACCGCAATGGAAAGGGCGTACATTGCCGTGGAAACACCCGATCAATAAGCCGCGGACGAAAGCGCGGCTGTGGGCTAGAGTGCCACACGATAAGCCCGGGCTGCCACTGACTCATCACAGCCTGGGCTTCAGCGACGCTGCCAGATATGGTGGGGAAGCTCTGAGTCCTGAGACTGACGCGGGCCCCCCTGGGCCAGACAAAATTGCATTGAGGTATCCCTGCCGTGGACGTGACTGTGGCTACATTGTAGCCTTTCTGCCGGTGCTCCAGCAGAATCAATAGCAACAGTGGCAAGAAATAAGCGGATGGCATAACGCTAGGCAGCCAAGACTGCTCCTCAGCTATTGCCGCCTGTAACCAGCTTTCGGGGAGAGTTGTTACCGCGCACAAAAGGGAGTCCAGTGCAACCCTGGACTTGCAAGCTGCCCAGGGTGTGCCAAAGCTGCAGATGCCCATAGATTGTGGTAATGATCCCAGGCCCGCATGATGTGCGGATTCTGGATCACAAATGGGAGGGAGGGGCCCATAGTCAGTATTAACAGTGTGCCCCATACACATTACCAGGACAGTGGAGAGGCAGCTTTATATATGTCTATGCCATTGATACTGCAGAGGCATCTGAGTGGCCCCAAAGGGACAAAAAACTAAGATGAGCAGGAGGGTCACACAGGGCATGGTCATGAAGCGGAAGAGAGTCAGCGCACAACAAAACATGAATATGACAATAGGGGGGGTCTGTAACACTCCTGGTGAAGATAGCATGGCAAGGCGGGATACCCCTTCAACACCACGAACACAGAGTGTTAGGGAGAATTCTCTTATAAAGCTAATTTCCCAAACCTAGTGAGTCCCCCGGCAGCTTTGCTGGATTTTTGGGGTTTGTTTTTTTCTCCTGCTAAGAGTGAGACTCTTTTACTCCCACTCTTAGGCATGATTTGAGGTATGTCTAACTATTTGTGTGATTTTGGGCTATGGGGTCTTTTTACTCCATAGGGTATCATCGATTTTTTGTGTATGCGTTACACAGCACCCTCAGTGCAGTAACACATTGGTTTCATAGTGACCCCCAAACATAGACTCCATACCCTGAGACTGACTACTGTCTCCCAGGGCATCTAAAGTCACCATTGACTTTACTAGTTTTAAATTATGAACAGAACCAGTACAAACCATCATATTGTGAAAGTACTGGAAGGGGTTAATTATATTGCACCTGGGTCTGTTTTCAAGGGGGCACTGTTCAGTCCCCCCTTGTCGAGTTTCTGACTGGTGGCAGTGGTTACCACACGAAATATTCCACCGGAATATTCTCTATGGGATTTTCCCATTGATTTTAAACGCACCACTTTTTGGTGCAATGTTAAATATACCACCCGTTTATTTATTTAATTTTTTTGCCAGAACTCTTTTATAAAATGGCGTTAGTGTCCGTCTCCGTAACTCTGACCAAGGTCGAGCCCTTTGTTCCACTTTTTGGCACGCTTCTCCACAGAAGCCCTCCAAATGGTGCCACTCTGTCTGGGTTCCACAGGATGGGTGGGGAGGGGAATTGGCACCCTGGACTGCGTTGCCTTAGCAACTCAAGTCGCACTCTGTTCTGATTGGGCCAGTGGTGAGCCGCCCAATCCCGGCTCTGAGCCGCCATGTTGGGATCTTGGCTCTGGGGGGCTGATGTTGCCACGTTAGGATCAAGGGTGAGTGGTCCGATAAGACCCTTGCTTTATATTCCAAGCTCGTTATCTCCCCGGTGAGATCCGGGTTGACAAACATGTAGTTTAATCGTGTATACAGGTTTTGCGGGGCAGAGTAATGCGAATAGTATCTATCATGTGGGTGGTGCAGTCTCCATATGTCTTCTAACTGGAAGTCGCCTAGCAGGGTCTTCAGCATTTTGGCGGCGGGGCTGGGCTTGTCTGATTTTCTGTCTGATCTGTCCACCCTGGGGTCTAGCATGCAATTGAAGTCTCCACCTCAAACGACCACGCCTCCCAAGTATGGGCTAACTTTACCATACAGGGTCTTAAAATAGGCCACCGTGGTTGGTTCGGGGCATATGTGTTAATCATACACAACTCTGTTTTCCAACATTCCCCATATCGCCACCATTCTCCCGTCCGCCTCCACTGTGGACAGCAATAACTGAAAAGGAACATGTGGCACAATCCAAGTAATTACTCCTCTGGCATATGCCGAGTACGTTGCCCCAATGATGGTCTCCTTCCGTTTTCTCCTCATCACCTCCTGTTTTTCTTTAGTAAGATGGGTTTCTTGTAGTAAGGAAATATCTATGTTTTGCCTCCGCAGGTACATCATGATCTTGTTTCTTTTCAAATAGCTATTGAGTCCCCTGATATTCCAGGTTGCTATCTTAAGGTCTCCTATCTCTCATCCATTCCTATCCCGCCTCTGACCTTCCATGCCCCCCCGACTACCTTGCCGCAGCACGTGGATATAAACTTGTTCCCTTTCAAACTTTACTGCAAACTCCCCAACTCCCTCCCCACCCCCCACTCTCCCCAACCCCAACTGTCGCCCTCTCCCAACTCCCCTACCCCCCTCAACCCATCCCATCCCCAACTGCCCCAACTCCCCAAACAATTGCCCAGTTCCATCCCTGGATCTCAGGCTACCCCGCATCTAGTCTCTTTCTGCGGCTTAGCCGATACTCCGGAGCCAGCAGGGGGATGCTACACTACTAATATCCTAACTAATCTACCTTCTGGGGATAAAAGTGCGTCTTTTCCGTTCCTGCATTGAGCTACAGTTTGTGCTACAATCCCATACATAAGCCATACATACTTTCTACAATCCAAGCCACCTATTGTCCATATGTATTATAGATCAGGGGTTCGGTTCTGATGCTGAATTATACTCTAGTCCCATAGTCAATATATATGCCGTACTTATCTTCATAGGATCAATATGTCCACTCCTACGGCCCTGCGAAGATGTCGATTCACTTCTCCGTCTCTCTCTCTCTCCACCTGGGCTCCCGACCCTGTTGGGCAATTCCTTGCATCCAGCCATGCCGTCACTTCCTCTGGTGAGTTGAAAAAAAGAGCTTTGTTTTTGTGAAGCACTTTCATCCTCGCCGGATACAGTAGCATGTGTCTGTAGTCCACCTCCCGCTGCCTCCTTTTGACCACCACATAGTTCATTCGCTGTCTCTGCACCAGGACAGTGTAGTCCGGGTACGCTGTGATGGTTGCTAAGGCTCCGCTTATCGTCCCCCCTTTGCTCCAAGACTTTTTCTGTCTCTATAATTCAGTATCTTGGCGATGATTGGCCGCGGGGGGGGGCTTGGGGGGGCTCCCAGTGGCGGTTTCCTAGCCAGTGCTCTGTGCGCACGTTCCATCGCAAACCCCTGGCTGAGTACTCCGCCGGTTATCTCTTCCAAGGAACATGTTCTCGACGTAATTTGTCGGGTCCAACCCTTCCTCGCCTTCCGGAAGTCCCACAATGCGTATGTTGTTTCTACGTGCACGCCCTTCTGCTTCTTCAGCTCTGCTCTCGAGGTTGTGCACTTGCTGTTTCAGTGTGTGGATCTCCTTGGCATTGGTCGAGCATGTGCCTGTGTTGGCTTTCACCTCTTTTTCCAGGTTCCCTGTGCACTCGGCTAGCTCTCGGACATCTTGTCGTAGTAGATTAACGTCCACTCTTACTGCGTCAATTTTGAACTCCAGCGAGGTCTTTAGTTCCAGGATAGCAGCGCCCATCTTGCTCTTCCAGGATACTTTCAGTTCCGGTATAGCATCCAGTATCTGTTTGTCATTGCAGGCTGTGGTTTCATCCTGTTGTGTGTGCTGGCCTTTAGGTTTAGCCCCTTCCACTGGTGGAGATTTAGCGAACTCCTCAAGGGTTGATTGTTTCCCCTTGACTTTGGGCATCTTAGATGCCACATTCGCACATGTAACAGCGGTCGTGCCAGGTGCTGCTCTACGATAGATCTCTGTTCCCGGGTTGAGGACAGTTCGTTCTGTTCCCAGGGGCTTCTTCTTGCTGTCACTCTACATCCGTGGTCAATGCTGTTGTGGCGTTGAGCGAAGCCGCCGTGCCTCAGCTGCTCTGTGTTAGGTAGAATCCTGTGCAGTTCCCTTGGGGAACACTGCAAAAAGATTAAGACTACAGGAGTAAGCAGTAAACCCAATTGGTAGCAGTCTGCACCACCCAGATTTACCTGGTAGCTGTGGCTGAGCAGTCAGACTTCCCTCAAGAAGAGTTAGGCAGTATGCAGAGTATACACAATAGGGCTAAAAACACAGTAGAGCAAACAAACACTGACCAGAGCTTTGTATAAAAAGTATATAATTATTTATTTAAAACACACTTTAAGCAATATACTAGCACGCTAAATCAAAAGCAAGTTAAAACACAGCCAGGTAAAGTATACACAACTCCCTTGATAACTATCAGACAAGTCAGAGTTAAAACACTACGATTTGTTAAAACAGATGTGAGCGCGTAACCTGATGGCACTCCAATAGTTCAGTTAAAGGGAGAGAAAAAGGCAGAGCATAGAAATAAAACAAGTCCCAACACTTTTAGGAGTTCTCAGCAAGGGAAAGAAGGCAGTATACACTCTAGAGCCAAAGTTCATAGGCCAGGCCCACTTTAAAAGGAGCAAAGCGAAATGTGCCCAGGATCACACGGTTTGAAATGCACTAAAAGTCTTTGCAGAATGTTCAAAAGAGGTTGGGGCGATTCAAGAAGATAAAGTTAGACGTTCTGGAGCCAACCCAGTTGGAAAGCCAAGGATTTAAGGGTCACCTTGGGCAAACCGAAGAAAGGGAGGCCAGGCAGGACACAGTACCTTAGAGAGAGGAAGCTCCAGCGGTGGCAGTTGTTCCTGGCAGTGGTTGCAGTTCATTGTTTCGACGAGGGGAAGAGAAGATCTCGTCGAGGTGGAAACATGGAGTCATTTCACTGCACAGGGATGAAACCAGCCGCGGAGTTAGTCGATAAAAGGTGCGTTCCTTTTATTCGCGGTCAAAGTGGTGAAGCTTGGCTATCCGGCCGCCGGGGTGCTTGGCACAGGCGATTCGACCAAGAGACGTCTTTGGAAGGCAAAAAGGGCGAACTGGTTGGTCCCACCAGCTCCGAGGAAGAAGACTCGTCCAGCAGACGATCTTCTCTGGTCGTTGGGAAAGTGGTGAGTTTGTTGCAGCAGGGCTCCACCAGTGGTGTCGTTGTTGCAGATGGCTCAGCTTCTTCCCTCTTCAGATTCTTAGGTCCTGTGGCGACTTCTCAAGTTCCAGTCCCAAAGGCCCTGCCTTTATGCAGAAAAACCCCCATTCGACAGTATAGCTGTCACTCAAACATGCTAAGTGGTGAGCCGGGATTGGGCGGCTCACCACTTGATCCTAACGTGGCAACATCAGCCCCCCAGAGCCAAGATCCCAACATGGCGGCTCAGAGCCGAAGCACTGAAAGATACAGTGTTCAGGGAGGATCTAAGGGAGAAGATAATAGAATATAACACTGGCAGCGGTGTTAGGGATAATTCTCATTCAATGGCTAATTTCCCTTACCTAGTGAGTCCCTCAGCAGCTTTGCTGGATTTCTGGAGTTAATTTTTTCCACTTGGTAGAGTGTGAGCTTTTCCCCCACTCTTACCCATGTTTTGCCATGTGTATTTCATCTGTTTTTGTGATTGTGGGCTCTGGAGTACACCACTTCAGTAGCCCCCTTCTTTTGTGTGTTACACAGCACCTTCAGTGCAGTGACACAGGGTTGTCTTTTAGACTTCCCACTGACTCCATTTCTGGGGCTGACTACTGTCCCCAGAAAAGGGGAAAGTTGCTATTAACTTTACTTAGTCATTTAACCACAGAAGATCCAGTACACCCCATCTTACATGGAGTACTGGAAAGGGTTAATCCTTAACCCTTTTTATCTGTACCTGCTAGAGCATTGTTTCGCTCTTTTAACATTTAGACTTGGCTGGTGGCAGTGGTACCTACCCTACCTTTTCTAACGCGATTATACTAGATAAACGTGGTATTGTTTTAGGCTATTATATTAGCCTTGAACTTAAACCCGCTTGACCAAATACTTATTCTTTTGGCTCTGGTCGGGTTTATTCACCATTTCTTTTTGTTAAAGTCCGTCTTGTGTTTTACTTTGCGCGGCAAACCAGGTTTGCCTTCTTTGTTCAATGTCTTTTGGCGGGCTTCTGCCAAGAAGCCCTCCTCTAGGCACCTGGGTGTCTAGGTGGGCTGAATGTGAGGGAGGGGTGTAGTCACCCCCTGCAAAGGGTATCCTAGGAAACCCAAGTGGGACTTTGCCATGATTGGCTGAGGTGGTTGTCCGGGCTGGATAACCCCCCTGCTACGTGATTGACAGCCAGGCTGTGTGAATGGGGGATTTTCGCATAAAAGGCAGAACTCTTGGGCTAGAAGTCAGAGTCGCCACTGGAACTACAAGGAACCGAAGAGAAGCAGAGAAGAAGTCGGCTGCTGCAACTATCCCGTCCCGGTGAAGCCCTGCTGCAGTTCTGAGCTATCTACCCTTCGACAACCAGAGAAGATCCAGTCCAGAGTCTTCATCCCTTGAGCCTGGTGGGGATAACCAGCTCATCTTCTACAGCCAGAGGATCCTCTTCGTGGTCGAAATCGCTGCACACTGCTGTAGTGGTCCGGATAGCCATCTGAAGAGCCTCTCCTGTTTTTAAGGAGCGCACCTTTTATTCACCGTCGCTGCTCCTGGCTTCAGCCCTGTGTGGTGCAGACCCCTCCAGATGTCCTCCTTTGGATCAAAGCTCCAGGAAACTCGACAATATCTAAGGACTTCTGGCTACGTTGAATCGTGAACTGTCCGACTGTGTGATCCTCGACAACAGGAACCCTGTTCCACTTGACACTGGCTCCGGCCTATTGACTCTTGAATTTCTCTCTATGGGTGTTCTCTGATTCTGTCTCCCCTGACAAAAGTATTGCCTATGATTTTTGCCCCAACTCTCTCTTGGTATCTCAGGTGCTAAGTGTGTTTTTGCCCCGGTAGCATTTCTTGCCGCGGGTATGTGTTTCTTTAGTAAGACCGAACTGTCATTACTGTCAAAAAGTGATCACAAGTGTATTCCCGGTAACGTCTTTTGTTTCACAACACTGGTCCGTTAAAACACAGGGTACTTAGCTTGAAGTTATACCGTACAAAGTGAATTGGTTAGTTGTAGTGTATTTTACGTGTGGTTTTGAATTAATAGACGTGTTGTGTTTATAACAAACGGTTTAAAAAAAACCTTGAGTCAGTGTTTGTTTGAGTCACAGTAATTGTGGTCCCTTTGTGTAATCTCTGCTACTGCTCATATGCTCTTGAGATGAGCCTGGCTGCTCCACTACTGCTACCACTTTAACATAGTAGTACAGGCTTGTACTAAAGGTAAAACTTGTATTGCCACCTCTAGTGTCAATTGTGTGTAGTGGTCCCTAAGTGCACTGCACAGGATTCTGCCTAACAAGTGTAGCATCAGAAAGCACACTATGGGAGGCATTTAAGGTAGTGGTGAGGGGGACAGCAATATCAAAATCCAAAGGGCTCCAAGCGGAAATAATAAAAGAGCTGCAAAAAACAGAGGAAACTAGAAGCAATTATGAATATTGGGGACACCTCACGGGAAGATGCCGAGGCTATGAGCCAACTGCAATAAGAATGTGGGGGGCACTGGGAGAGACTATGCAACTTAAACTACAAGAAATACATAGAAAGGCAACACGCCGAGGAGATAAGACGGTAAAAGGCTGTTAGCATGGCTATACAAACAGGAGACGCCTAGACCAGCGATAAGAGAAATAAGGGGGGAGAGTGGTCAAATATTGGATACCCAAGAGAGAGTAAATGGGGGATTTCTTAAATTCTACCAATACCTATACGAAGATACAGGATGGGAGGATGAAAATGTGATGAGGGAAGTACTGGAGGACATTGGGGTACCTAAATTGAGTGCTGAAGAGAAAGAGAACCTAGACACCCCCATCACATTGGAGGAACTAGAAATGGTGGTCAGACAATTACCTACTGGCAAAGCCCTGGGAACGGATGGGCTCCCTATTGAGTTTTATAAAACATACAGGTTAGAGGTGCTCCCCCCGCTACTGGCGATGTTAAACGAGGCCTTTGATATGGGGAAACTACCGGAATCCCAGAGAGAGGCAATAATTATCCCGCTTTTTAAACCAAATAAGCCTAGCACAGATTGTGGGTCGTACATACCGCTATCTATGTTAAACCAGAATAGTGAAATACTCACGGCGGTGCTGGCAAACGGACTTAGATGGGTTATAAGCAAACTTATAAACCATGATCAGACAGGATATGTTCCGAGCAGGAGTACAGCCGATAACCACAGACGACTTCATCGCGTCATAGAACAGACAGGAGGAGATGCAAACGAAGTTGCAATTGTCTCACTAGATGAAGTGAAAGCCTTCGATTCAGTAAGTTGACCCTGGCTGATGGCGGTTTTGAAGGAATACGGAATGGGGCCTGGGCACTTGAGGTGGGTGAGCTATTGTATAGCTTGCCGCTTGCCAGAGACAAAATGGGAGCGATCATCTCGGACAAATGGCAGCTCAGTAGGGGCCCTAGACAGGGCTGCCCATGGTCTCTGATGAGGTATCTCCTTGCTCTGCAACCCCAAGCGATATATTTGAGGCAACAGTATGAAGGGGTACGGGTCCATACCAGGGAGGGGCCGCACCTAATATCACTGTACGCATATGACATGCTGCTATATCAGAGGTACCCAGAAGAAAATTTGCAATACATCCTAGAAGTGATGGAACGATTTGTGTCATTCTCCGGCATCGCGATTAACCCCAAGAAGTCGTGCATAATTCCCTTAGGGAGATACAAAGGAATTGCGCAAGATAACCTGCCGGTACTACAAATACCCTGGGAGACTAGAACATTCCGATATTTAGGGATCGATATTTGCCATGACGTAGAAGTAGCTAACATTGAAAACAGTATGAAGTTCTGTGCTAAACTCCCCCTGGCTATGATGGGAAGGGCAGCATTGTTCAAAATGGTTGTATTACCTAGGCTGTTGGACTTTTTTGTGAATATCCCATAGGTGTTGCCCAAGCACTTTTTTGGTGGACTGCTGAGCTTATGTAAAGGTTCATTTTGGCACAATACCAGGAATAGGATTGCCTTATGGAAGTCACACAAATGCTTATGAGAGAGGGGGCATAAAACTGCCTAACTTTGGGATATACCACCTCGCAGGACAACTACAGTATGTGACCAGGTGGCTAACTGAAGAAGCAACAGCAGAGTCCAGACTGCTGAGGCCCGAATGTGCACCCTTCTTTCTGAAAGAACTGATATGGCTGCCCAAATCAGAACTAAAAGGGCGATCGAAGCTGCTAGAATTGGGGTGGAAGACATGGCGCAAGGCATGCCAGGTCATGGATAACCCGACCCCGTGCTCCCCCCAAGTGCCGCTAGTGGAAGAAACTGGAGTACACCCGGGGAAATATATTACCTGCACTAGATTGGTAAGACAGATAAGAGCATCATGGTCTGAAATAGTACTTGAAGATCAGCCAGACTCGGCCATAGAGACAATATATGATATCTCGGAAGGAGGGCACGAGGTGTCCCGGATTTATGAACTAATAATGTCCAGGGTGGGGAAAGAGGTCACCCAGTTGAGACGGGAGTGGGAGGAGGACGCGGGGGAACCCATGAAGGATGGGCAAAGGTAAAGGGCACAGGCACAGAGGTACCACAAGAAGGTCTCCAGAAACGCGAGACTACAACAGATTCAGCTATACGTAACCCATAGAGCGTACATGACCCCGCAAAAGATAGCCCGATTTAAGAGCACGGAAACACAAACGTGCCCCAAATGTGGGGAAGTGAACATGGGGATGATAGACATGTTTTGGGCATGCCCGGGGATTCAGAAATTCTGGGGGGAGGTTACCCACCGCTTCACTGAGAAAGGTATAAAGTTAGACGTAGAATCGGTGTGGGCATGCATGTTGGGTGGGTTTACTAGACCACGCAAAATGAAGCATGTGTGCAAACTCAAGGACTTGGCTTACATTCTGGCCAAGCGCAGAATAGCTATGGGGTGGAAAGCGTGTCAGAGACCCAGGATAGAGGTGTGGTGGCATGACCTTCGGAAATGGGCTGAAGCGGAAACAGCAGCATGGTATGAAACGGCCTACAGGGGGGAGGATGATGAAGTGGGAACGCTGATGGTGTGGAGACAACTAGTGGCCACATTAACCAAGCTGACCCGGGCCAGTCCAAGCGAACATGATACTTCTGGGAGCACGGATGGAGGGGAGCCCCTTGAGGATAATTAAAAGTACAACGGAGTAAGCTCGGGTTAAGGGGGCGTGGCAGTGGCAAATACATGTCATGATTGGACATTTATAACTTTCACTGTCGGGAGTGCTGTGTTGTTTGTAAACTGAAGAAATAATAAAAATTGTTTAAAAAAAACAGTTTGGGATGTTGTGGGAAGGTTCGTAATGTCATTTGGGGTGGTATTGGAAAGAGGGGGGTCAATAGGTCCTTCTCCAATCCTGAGTTGTCGGTCATGCCAGAGCGGTAAAACATCGAGAACAAGTCTGGCCCCTTTTTTTAGGAAATCGAAAATAAGATGAAGCAAAAGAAAACGTCCATCTTGAAACGTGAACTTCCAGAACAAAAAGACCTAGGCCCTCATTACGACCCTGGCGGAGAGGGGTTCACGCCAGCGTAATGCATGGCGTACCTCTCCGCCAGATTACGACTTTCCGTAGCGCCATGGTGATTTTTACGCCCGGATTTTCCGGGCGGAAAAATCCATGGCGCTACGGGACCTCTTGTTAATTACGCCACCGTAATCTACGGTGGCGTAATTAACGCCTTCCCCACTCCCATTATACCCTATGGGGCAAAAATGGGAATGGGGAAGGGTAAATGGGGATTGGGGACTAACCGCCACGCCAAGGTCGGAATGGGGCGGTGAGTCCGCCAACCCCCATGGCGGAGTTGGCAGCTCTGCGCCATGGACCATGGTGCAAATTGCACCATGGTCCTCCGCCAGGGTCGTAATGAGGCCCCTAGTGATTTATATTTCCAAACAGATATTGACTTCATTTGAACAGAAAACCTTGCAGAAAGGTATTTAGTTTGTTCCTGAACATAGTAGCAGTTTGTTGAAAGAAAAGATAGATTTCTTTCGTTTGACAGGCAAAATGCGTTTGAAGTTCTTGTTTGCACCTACGAATTGGTCAGAATCTGCGGAAAAACCAGAATATTTAGAGATGCATCCTAAAGGTTTTTTCCTCCGATTTAAAACCAAATACTGTAAGTATTTCAAAAAAAGGTTTGAGGGGATTGGGTCCTCCGACGTATTCCATTTCTATGACAGGTAATGTCCACAGCTGTGCTGCCTCGGAAAATCTTTGGCGTCTGTGTCCTGCGTCGATGACGTCAATGCGCCGTCCCCGAGGACCTCCTCCGACGGCCGACGTTACCCGATGTGATAAATAGGACGCACGACTCCCATAGCCTCGGTTCCGTTTTCTCCGCGAACGTGTTCGCTTCGTGAATCTCGGTACGCCTCGACTCGTTGGAGTTGCTGTTTTCTATTCTCGGTTCGTTGAACCTGTTCGGTTGGTGTGAAGACCTGTTCGTGGCGATGTCTTTCTCGTCTTCGACCCCGCGTCCGGGCTTCAAGAACTGCGGGGACTGTGGGTCCAAGATGTCGGTGACGGACTCGCACGACGCCTGCCTCTGGTGCCTCGGGGAGGCCCACGATACGGACGACTGTGTCGACTGCCAGTCGCTCACTGCGAAGGCCTTGCAGGAACGCAAGAAGAAACTGCGGGGCTTTCGACCGATGACTCGAGGGGTGACTCTCCGCGTCGTCGTCGGAAGTCCGGTGGGTCTCCTTCCAGGAGTCGGTCTCGCCACTCCTCTGCCTCTTCTAGGCATTCCAGGAAGCGCCGGCATAGGTCGCCTACCCCGTCCTCTTCCGAGAACTCAGCCCGTCGGCGGGTCGCTTATCTCTCCATGCAAGCGACACCGGGGGAATGGGCTTCCTTCGGGAAGCAGATGCTAGCGATTCTGGAATCGCAGGGCAACGGTCCGTCTGCGCCTCCGAGTGGGGTCGGTCGGCACCGGTCGAGAGACACCGCCTGTACGCCTTTGGGCTCGGGTGGTCGGCACGGCTCGCGGGAGAGGTCCTGCTCGGACAAGGGTAGCCGTTCTCGCCATGCCTGTTCCAGGTCCCGGTCCTCGATGCGCTCGAGACTGCGTGATCCTGTGCCGTCTTCGAAGAAGACGGCGACGCCTGTGGCGCCGAGGTCGTCGACGATTTCTCTCGAGCTTCCGTCTTCGAGGGGGTCGTCGGCGCCCAGGTTGTCGAGAGACACGCTCGGCGCTGCGGCTTCGAGGACTGTGTCGATGACGCAGATGCTGGAGGCGTTGCAGTTGACGACGCCGATTCGCTCGATGTCAACGCCTTTTCTGTCGACGCCGGCGCCGACTCGCTGGGCGCCCTCAACGCCTTTCGAGGCGATGGTGTCGGAGGGGCCCCGTGGCACAGGGTTTGCCCCTAAAAAGGCTATGGCTAAAGTCTGGCACTGCTTTGGTCCGCAGAGGTCTTCCTCTCCCCGCCTGGAGTACATTTCAGAGGGTGATGAAGGCTCTGATGGCGGCCTGGTTCCGGTTACGGTTCCAGATGACCTTATCTCAGGCCATAGTCAGTTTGATGACCTGAGGCAGTCACTGCATGATGCCAGTGGACTAGACACCTCTCCAGAGTTGGAGTTTTGTCGGCCGGAGCCTGGCACTCATGCCGATTCGTCGTATCGGCGCCTTATGTCTCGGGTTACCGAGTACTTGGGCTGGTCAGCTCCCCCAGGGGAGTTCGTTCAGGATGATCTCACGGACATTCTTGATCTCAGTCCACCCACTGACCTGGTTTTGCCTTTTCATATGGCTTTGCAGAGAAGGGTGGCGGCGGCTTGGACTGCTCCGGCGAGTCTCCCGGCAGTGGGCAGGTCTTTGTCGCATAAATACCGTCCAGCCAGTAGTGACCCCTGCTACTTCCCACCCCAGAAAGTTTGGTGGTGCAGGCGGCTACGGCCCCGGCAAAGCAGGCGTCGTATCCTACCATCCCTCCGGATAGGGACGACAAACGTTTTGACGGCTGGGCGAAGAAAGTGTTTTCTTCTGGGGGTATGGCGCTTCAGGCGGCCAACTCCATATGTGCCTTGTCTCGTTTCACACACACTCTGTGGAACTGTGTTGCATTAGCGGCTGATCATATTCCCGAAGGGGACGAACGGGATGGTTTCCTTGCTATGGTTCAGGATGGCAAGGATGCCATGTGTGAGGCCATTCAGTCGGGTTTGGACTTGGCGGATTATGTCAGCCGGTCCATGGCGGCGAGCACCGTAATGCGCAGGTTTGCGTGGTTGTGGAAGTCTGGGTTCCCTCCTGATGTGCAGTCCCGGCTCCTCAACATGCCCTTTGACGGTGAGCACCTTTTTGGCAGCAAGGCTGACGGGAGCCTTGAGAGGTTGCAGACCTCCAAAGCTGCAGCGAAGTCGTTGGGCGCTGCAGTTCGCCAACCTCCGCCTTTTCGTCCTAGGGGACAGCAATGGAGGGGAGGTTCTTTTCGCTATTACTCGTCCTTCAGTAAAGCGAGAGGCGCTAGCAGTCAAAGAGGCCATCGTAAGAGTGCCAGAGGTGGAAACAGAGGTACTCGAGGTGCCAAGGCCGCTCGGGCAGTTGCCTCTTTGCCATGAGGCCAGGTCCCATGGTTCGCCGGTTGGGGGAAGGCTGGCGCAGCATCTTGTAGAGTGGCAAACCATTACTTCGGATGTGTGGGTTCTGGAGATCATAACCCACGGCTACTGTCTTCCTTTTCGGCAGAGGCCTCATGACAATCCACCAGGGAACCTCTCTTTGAAGAGTCCGGATCCGCTCCTTGCGCAGGAAATTCAAGCCCTGCTGGAGAAAGGCGCCATAGAACTGGTGCCTGTAGCGGAGAGGAACAAGGGATGGTATTCCCCTTATTTTTTGATTTCAAAGAAAGACGGGGGATTGAGACCCATCATGGACTTGCGCGGTTTGAACAAACTCCTCAGTAAGGACAAGTTCAAGATGGTGACTCTTTCTCAAGTCCTCCAGGCCCTTCAACTTCAGGACTGGTTGGTGTCTCTCGACCTCAAGGATGCTTACTTCCATGTGCCAATCCATCCCAAGCACAAGAAGTACCTGAGGTTCGCGGTTGGCGACTTGCACTTTCAGTTTCGGGTCCTGCTGTTCGGATTGACCTCCACCCCGAGGGTTTTCACCAAGCTCATGGTGGTGGTGGCTGCGCATCTCAGGAAAGGGGGGATTCACGTCTACCCCTACCTGGACGATTGGTTGATTAGGGGGAGCTCTCCCGAGCAAGTCCTGGATCATCTGTCCGTCACCTGCCACTCCCTTCACAGGCTGGGCTTCTCCCTCAATTTAAAGAAGTCCCATTTGACACCAACGCAGCGGCTCCAGTACATCGGAGCAGTGCTCGACACGTCCCTGGGGCAGTGTTTTCCTCCTCAGGTGAGGGCTCTTCACATTCAGAAGATGGTGCACAAGTTTCAGTTTGCCCAGACTCTCCCAGCGTCCGAGTTGTTCAGACTGCTCGGCCTCATGGCATCCTGCATTCTTCTGGTGCCAGAGGCTCGTCTGCCGATGAGATCTTTGCAGTGGGCATTCAAGCTCCTGTGGTCTCAGTCCTCCGGCAGGCTGTCGGACCCTGTTCAGGTGCCGCCCTCGGTAGCCCGGGACCTTCTGTGGTGGGCCGTCGAGGGCAATCTGATGAAGGGTGCCCCATTTTGGCTGCCCTGGCAGGAGGTGACGATCGTGACAGACGCATCCCTCACGGGATGGGGAGCTCATGCCAACAAGCTGACAGTCAGCGGTCGCTGGTCTCCGTCGGAGTCCAGACTCCATATCAATCTGTTGGAGCTGAGGGCTGTCAGGCTAGCCCTGAAGGCTTTTCTGCTGACTGTGCGCGGGAAGAGTGTCCTGATTCTAACGGACAACACGGTGGCCATGCACTACCTCAACAAAAGGGGGGGGCAGGGTCGCTTCCGCTGTGCAGGGAGGCGATGCAGCTCGAATTCTGGGCCATCCAGCAGCAAGTTTAAATCTCGGCTGTTTATCTGGCCCGGAGACGACAACAAGACGGCGGACGCTCTGAGCAGGCAGAGTTTGATCTCTCACGAGTGGGAGCTGGCTCAGGAGATTCTCCTGGAGATCTTCGCCCTTTGGGGGACCCCTCAATTGGATCTCTTCGCCTCCAGTGTCAACCGGAAGTGCGAAAGGTTTTGCTCGTGTGAATTTCCTCCAAAAGGAGCCTTAGGAGACGCGTTCGTGGTGGAGTGGTCATTCCCACTGCTGTACGCGTTTCCTCCAGTCCCCGTCATCCCGCAAGTGATGCGGAGGTTGCGGAGGCTCGGTTCCCGGATGATCCTCATTGCTCTGGCGTGGGCCCGGAGGACGTGGTACCTGGACCTTCTAGACTTGTCCATCTGCCCTCCACGTCGTCTTCCCTACTGAGACGATCTGCTCTCTCGGGAGGGGGTCAGGTTCTCCATCCAGAGGTCAGATCCCTCAATCTTCACGCTTGGCTTCTGAAAGGTTGAGGTATAAGGATTGGGACCTCCCGGAAGACGTGATGGAGGTGTTGCTCTCGGCCAGGCGGCCGGCAACAAAGTCTCTGTACCTTTGCCGTTGGAGAAAGTTCTGCGACTGGTGCAGAGTTCAGAATGTGGATCCTTTTGAATGCGACATTCCATGGTTTTGTCTTTTTTTGCTTTCTTTGGCCCACAGGGGCTTGCAAGTGGGGACCATTAAAGGTTACCTGGTGGCGCTGTCCATATTTAAGCGCTCGTCTGAAGAATGTTCCTATTTTAAGATTCCTTTAATTTAGCAGTTTTTGAAATGGCTCACTAATGTGTTACCTCCGTCACCTTTTTTGGTGCCAGGTTGGGATCTGAACCATGTTCTTAAGTTTCTTATGGGTGCTCCGTTTGAGCCTTTAGATTCTTGCCCTTTGAGGCTGTTGACTCTGAAAACTGTGTTTTTGGTTGCGGTTACTTCCGCTCGCAGAGTGAGTGAGTTACAGGCACTTTCAGTTAAGCCACCCTTCACTGTGTTTCATAAGGACAGGGTTGTCCTTAGAGTTCGTCCTTCTTTTCTTCCGAAGGTGGTTTTGGAATTTCATTTGAGCCAGAAGGTTGTTCTTCCGGCGTTGTATCCTCCTCCACATCCTGGTAAGGAAGAGGAGAGGCTCCATAGGCTTGATCCTAGGAGAGCGTTGAGCTTTTATATCTCGCGCATGTCCCGGGTCAGAATGGACGATCAACTTTTCATTGGTTACGCTGGAAAGCGTTTGGGGCAAGCTGTGACGAAACAGACTTTGTCTCGCTGGATTATTTTAGCTATCTCCGAGTGTTACCGCTTGGCGGGTAAGGACCCTCCGGCTGTCTTGCGGGCCCATTCTACCAGAGGAGTGGCTGCGTCTACTGCCCTGCAGAGGGGAGTTCCTATTCGTCACATCTGTGATGCAGCCACCTGGGCTTCAGTACATACTTTTGTATTTGTATTTGTATTTTGTATTTTATTTATTTATAAAGCGCAAAGAACCAGGCCCATGGGCAACCGGGCGCATACTCTTGAAGACATGTTACAGCAAGTAATTACATTACGTTAAGTACATTAGTTACAGAATTAGTTAATTACAAAGAAATTACACACAATATACAGTAATATACCGAGATGTACAGAAAGAGTGCCATGGCAGGTTGTAGTGTAAGTACAGTGAGGTGTAAAGCATGGCCTAAAACACACAAGAGTACTAGATAGAGTGAGGGTCTCATAAATCATGGGAGAACAGCCAAATTTTAGCGTTGTTCTTGAAGGCTTGGAACAATGGTTCAGTTCTGATAGGAGTGGGGAGCTTGTTCCAAAGTTTGTACATCACTATTCCCTTGATTCCATCAGAGGGCAAGATCTGGCCTTTGGTTAGGCAGTTCTCTATTCCGCAATTTGATTGGGCATGCTAAATTTGTATTCTAAATTCTTTCCCACCTCCTTGCTTGGTACTGCTTTGGGAGTCTGTCATAGATATGGAATACGTCGGAGGACCCAATCCCCTCGAAGAACAAGTTACTTTCTTACCTGGTAACGTTCTTTCGATGGGATGGTCCGACGACGTATTCCATATCGCTCCCTCCCTGCCTTCCCCGCTGCAGAATTTCTTTTGCGATTGCAGCTTGCGTTCTGCAAGGCCTTGTGTGTCTGACTGGCCGAAATCTGGTGGCACACGTTCTGGGAAAAAACTATAACTGAGGCTATGGGCGTCGTGCGTCCTACTTATCACATCGGGTGACGTCGGCCGTCGGAGGAGGTCCTCGGGGACGCCGCATCGACGTCATCGACGCAGGACGCAGACGCCAAAGATTTTCCAAAGCAGCACAGCTGTGGACATTACCTGTCATAGATATGGAATACGTCATCGGACCATCCCATCGAAAGAACGTTACCAGGTAAGAAAGTAACTTGTTCTTCTTAATGATATGAGAAAACTATCATTTAGGACGAAGAGAATGGGGAACTTTACAAGACATGAAAGGGGAGGCTCTATTGAGACTGGAACAGCCGGGATATTATTTTGAAGCCCGCTGACAAGTGGGAGCATTGGTGATTATGGATCGAGAAAAATATAGAATCGAGATTGAGAGACAGCTCGTTGACTAAGAAACTAGCATGGAAGTTTTTCATGAGCTGACAGAACAAGTCCGAGGTATCATCAAAACACTGTTGGATGAAGCAGAGCAAAATATGTGGATCAGTCAGGAAATGAAAGCTTTTCTCACTAAATTACATCCATTGATGCCAGCGATTTACATCTTAACAAGGATTCACAAGAACCCGAATGATCCTCCTGGGAGACAATAATAGGGTCTACAGGGAGCCTATTGGAACCTTTGGCTCAGTATGTCGACATCGACATCCAACCACTGATTCATTTAGCAAGAACATATATAAAAGACACCACTGACTTTTTGCTGAAAATTAAACAGATTGAGTATGATGAGGAACATAACTTATTCACAATGGATGTCTGTAGTTTTGTATACAAACATAACACACACTGCTGGTCTAGAAGCCATGGAATGGCTTCTAGTTTGCAGCATGGGGTCTGGCATGGATTCACATGCTCATAAATATTCCCCGTCGTCCGGCTGGGAATCCTCCGTAAAAGAAAAGTTTCACTTTAAAACTGTATTTCTCCTCTAAACCAGTCACTGTACTCTGGGTCATACTGCCCCCATCCAATGACATTCCTCTCCCTATGCTCCTCCCCAGTGGCCATCTTCAGATTTTTACACCATGCGTCAGTGTTGGGACTCCGCTCGGAGAGCAACTAGAGAATAGTTTTAATTTTGACCGATTTTTGCTTTGTCGTGTTCGACGAAGGACAGAGCCCGACAGCTGAGCTCCGCTACCGGTGAAGGTCATCTACCGTCGAATCATCAAAGTTTCAAGAAGCCCCGGCCTTGGGCCTACTGTGCACCTTTTCAGCATGGCTGGAGAGAAGAAGGAAGGTCGAAGCCTCTTCAAGCACTGCACGAAGCATGGTTTAAGGAACGTCTTGTGTTAGGCAGAATTATATGCAGTACCCTTTTGGAACACCACACACAATTAAGACTACAAGTGACAGTACAATTTCACCTTTGGTACAAGCCTGTACTATACAATAAAAATGGTAGCAGTAGCAGAGCAGCCAGACTTATCTCAAGAGTAAGTGAGCAGTACAAATAGTTACACAAAGGACAGCAGTTACTATGATTCAGGCAAACACTGACTCAAGGTTTCTAAGTAAAAGAATATATATTTATTTACTCAACAGTTGTATAACATTTCACTATTATAAGCAAGTAAGAAATCACAATCATAAATACACCAAACCACTTCCCTTATATTCCAGACAAGTTAAGCTCACAAAATGAAGTGGGAGCAAAATGGGACTCCAGCAATTTAAAAGGGAGGGAAAGACAAAAGTTACTAGGAAATAGGCAAACCAACAGGTAAGTACTCAGGGCAATTAAACAAGAGAGACTACAGGGAGGAGATCTGCTAGAAAAGGCTCAGGGCCAAAATCAATAGGTCAAAAATCGTTTGCTCAAGATCACACAGTTCAGGGTAGTTTGCGGTAAAGTTTGTGGCACAGATTCCGGACAAGGTTGGTTGGTAGAAAAGTTAGTTCGAAGAGAAGGTCAAGCCCTCGGATTGGGAAAAGATTTAAAACACTTTCACCGCCGTTGAACGAAACGAGCAACCAGATTTGCACAGTACCTTAAAACGGAGAGGTAGCTGTAGCTGAGGCGGATGTTCCCGGTGGTTCCTGCAGGCTCACGGATCCTGATGCGACTGTCGGACTGACAAGAAGTAGGAATACTGGAGGGTCCTGCGCCACCCAGGGGAGAAGCCAGCAGCAGAGCAAAACGAATAAAAGGTGCGCTCCTTAAAACCCAAGCAGGGTCTGACCTTCCTGGCTATCCGGCCCACTGTAGTTCGGTACAGCGAATTCGACCAGAGGAGGGGTTATGACTTGTAGTTTGGGCGAACTGGTTGGTCCCACCAGCTCAAGGGAAGAAGTTTCCTGGAGGATCTTCTCTGTCGTCGGATTCAGAGATTCGGGCCTGCAGCAGGGCTTCACCGGGCAGTTCAGTCGTGGTAGGGGTCCTCTTCTTACAGTTTGTTAGGCAGAATCCTGTGTAGGTCCCTTAGGGAGCACTACAGAAGATTAAGACTACAGGTGAGAGCAATAAATCCCCTTTGGTATCAGTCTGTACCACAAAGATTTAGTTGGTAGCATTGGCTGAGCAGTCAGACTTATCTCAAGAGGGAGATGAGCAGTATTCAGGGTTTACACAATAGGCCTACAGCACTATGGCACAAGGAAACCCTGGCCAAAGCTTTGTATTAAAAAGTAGATATATATTTATACACTTCTAGTAAGACACATTTATTACAGTCATCAAGCAAGTTAACTTAAGTCAAGGAAAAATATACACACTCCCTAATTAAATTGTAGACCAAGTGAACCAGAGTGAAAACTGAGCAAAACGGCACAGTGAAAACCACACACAAGGGATACTCTAGAAATGTCTTACAAGGGAGGGAAAACACAAATTATATAGAAATAGCTTCTTACACACCCTAGCACACTTCACCTAAGTCTGTGAACCAGATTAAGCAAGACAGTGCATCAATATAGGCAATACTTAAATGAAAACTGAGCAAAATGGCATTTCACAAGGTTTAGAAAGGGGAAGAAAAGGTTAGTTATAATAAGTAGGTGCACCAACACAGTTCTAGTTGAGAATCAATCTAAAGAAGGCAGTTCTAACAAATGTAGTCAGTCAGTAGGCCTGTGCCAGAGTCAGTGGTACAGGGCAAGGGCCCAGGAGCAAAGTGTTCTCGTAGCTGCAGTCAAGTCTTTGGTTAATGATTTTTCAAAGGTGGATGCAGAAGTTGGAAGACAATGTTAAGAGAGAGGGGCGGCCAACCCAACAGGTAGGTAAAGGATTTAAAACACCTTTAGTGCTACCGTGAAGAAAGGGCTGCCTGGCGGAACAATGTACCTTTAAAATGAAAAAGTGGCTCCTGCGGTGGCGGTTGTTCCTGGTAGTTCCTGCAGTTTGGATGATCCAGCAGAGGAAGAGAGGCTCTCGTCGTGGAGGAAGGTTCGAGTTACTGCACTACCCAGGGTTGAAACCAGCCGCGGTGTTGCCCGACGAATAAAAGGTACGCTCCTTTAAATCGCGGTCCAGGTGGACTGGTGCCTGGCTATGTGGCCTCTGAGTACAGGGTACGGGAGATTCGACCAAGGCAGGTCCGGGAAGGCGATTGGCAAACTGGTTCCCACCAGCTCAAGGGAAGAAGGCTCTTGAAGATGAAGTTCTTCTCTCGTCGTGTGGAGAAGTGGCGAGACGCTGCAGCAGGGCTTCACCGGTGGTTCAGTCATTGCAGATGTCTTTGGCTTCTCTCCTCTTCGGCTTCTTAGTTCCAGTGGTGACGTCTTGCTCTTCCAGTCCTCAGGACCCTGCTTTTATGCAAAAAGATCCTCATTCATACAGCCTAGCTGTCACTCACACAGTGGAGTGGTCGTCTTGGCGGGAGACCCTCCAGCGTATCAGGATCGAGTGTGACATGGGTTGCTGAGGCAACCCTGTCCAGGGGTCCTACTCCCCCTCCCACACAATGGCCCCACCCCAGACTCAGTGGCGCCGAAAGGAGGGCTTCTTCGTAGAATCCCGCCAAAAGGACGAACAAAGGATCCCCGACCTGGGTTAGGAGTTTAGAGAAAGACACGAGAAAGACGTTATATTAAAGCTCTGGCAAATAAAACCTACCGGAGTCAAGTTAATATTAAAATGCACCAGCGGTATGTTAGAGGCTGTCAGAAAAAGTGGTAGCCTCGAACAATGGGAAAATCCCATAGGAAAATATTTGCAGTTGAATATTTATGGTAGTAACCACTGCCACCAGCCTGAAACTTTTGAGAGAGGGGCTGTACGGTACCCTCTCAAAAAATAACATAAGGGAAAAACTATTAACCCTTTCCAGTAGCTCCATAGTAAGATGGTTTGTACTGGTTTAGTTCCTAAAAATTGACTAGTAAAGTCAATGGGGACTTTACATGCCCTGGGAGATGGTAGTCAGTCCCAGGGTATGGAGGCTATGTTTGGGGGTCGCTACGACACTCCTGTGTCACTGCACTGAGGGTGCTGTGTAACAAATGTGAATAAAGATGGTGCCTATGGGGTTGAGAAAATCCCATAGACATTAAACACAAAAATAGCCTAGACCACACATACCAAAAATGCCTAAGAGTGGGAAAACGAGTCTCACTCTTAGCAGGAAAAAGAGAAACAAACCCTTCAAATCCAGCAAAGCTGCTGGGGGACTCTATAGGTAAGGGAAATTAGCCATAGAATGATAATTCTCCCTAATACTCGCCCCCTCCCCCCAACCCCCAGACTAAGGGATAGGAAAATTTAATCCACTCCTGGATGAGTCTCTTACCTCTAGTCGGTTATAAACATCCTAGAGAGACCATCAGCATTTTGGTGGTGACATCCTGACCTGTGCTCAATGGTAAAATCAAACCCTTGGAGGTAGATTGACCATCTTAGCAGTTTTGGGTTTTCCCCTTTCATTTGCATCAACCATCTCAAGGGTTGGTGGTCTGTTTGAATGATGAAAGTAGATCCATACAAGTATGCTCTAAACTTCTTCAAAGCCCACACAATGGCAAAACTTTCTCTCTCAATAGTTGCCCACCTTGTTTCAGGTTCCTTCAGTTTCCTACTGATGAAGCAAATGGGGTGCTCCCTACCTTTCCCATCCAGTTGACGGAGTACTGCACCTATACCTATATTGAAAGCATCTGTTTGTACAATGAAGGGTTGGTGGTAGTCAGGAGCTCTGAGAACTGGAGCTTGACAAAGGGCTTTCTTCAGGCTTTCAAAGGCCTGATTGCACTCCTCATTCCATTGATCTTTTTAGGGAACTTGGGAGAAGAGATTACATTCAGTGCAGATGCTATGGATCCATAGTTCTCAATGAAAGTCCTGTAATACCCAGTGAGGCCTAGGAAGGCTCTCACCTGGGTCTGAGTAGAAGGGGTTGTCAAATTTTGCACAGCTTCAATCTTGCTGAGCAAAGGCCTTATTTCACCACCTCCTACCTCATGCCCAAGGTAGACCACTTTACTCTGACCAATTTGGCATTTACTTGCCTTTATTGTCAGATGGGCCCGTTCAAGAGCCTGCAAAACATATCCTAGGTGGTCAACATGTTCTTTCCAAGTAGGGCTGAACACTGCAATGGCATCCAAATATGCCATGCAGAAGTCCTCCATCCCATTCAGAACCTGATTAACCATCCTTTGGAATGTAGCAGGTGCATTCATTAATCCAAAAGGCATAACCTTAAACTGGTATAAGCCAACTGGGGTGGAGAATGCAGTTTTCTCCTTGGCATGGTCAGTCAGGGCTATTTGCCAATAGCCTGACGTGAGATCAAATGTGCTGAGGAACTTGGCTGAACCAAGTCTATCCACCAGCTCATCTGTCCTTGGCAAAGGATGGGCATCAGTCTTTGTGACTGCATTTAGGGCTCTATAGTCCACATAGAATCTCAACTCTTTGGATCCTGCCTTTGGTACTAACACAACTGGGCTAGACCATGGACTAGTAGAGGGCTCTATTACCCCGAGATCAAGCAGCTTGTTGACCTCTCCTTTGATGTGGGTTCTTACATTTTCTGACATCCTGTAGCCCCTGCTCTTGAGGGGCAAACAGCCACAGTTTGGATATCATGCTGGCCCCAAAGGGTCAAGCCTGGTGCCAGAGAGAACAGGGAGGCAAATTGGTTTAACAAAACTTTGCACTCCTCCTGTTGCTCAGGTGTCAGATTAGAAGAGAGATTAACTCCTTCGATTTTCTCATCTAAAGGTTTGCCTCTGAGGAGGTCAGGTAGAGGTTCACTCTCCTCCTCTTCTTGAGATGAAGCTAGAAGCAGAGCTCCCAGTACTGGTCTCGAGGCATAAGCTTTTAGACGGTTGGTGTGAAAGACTCTAGGATCCTCCTTAGGATTGCCTAAGCCCACCAGATAGTTCACCTCTCCAAGTTTTCCCACAACCTTGAAGGGTGCCATCCATTTGTCCTGCAAAGCCCTCTGCCTTGTTGGGACCATAACAAGAACTAGCTGGTCTTGAACAAACTCAACCATGTTGTCTCTCTGGTCATGCCAATGTTTGACCAGAGCCTGACCTGCTTTAAAGTTATCACTTGCCTCAGCCATCATGTGTGACATTCTCCTCCGGAGTCCTATCACATAGTCAGTGACTCTGACTGGCATGGGGGAAGGAGCACTCGCCAACCCCTCCTTGATCAGGGCCAATGTACCTCTGACCGGGTGGCCATAGAGAAGTTCAAAGGGACTGTAACCCACTCCCTCCTCAGGGACTTCTCTATATGCAAAGAGAAGGCATGGCTGTAGAAGATCCCACTTTTTCTTAAGAGGGTCCTCCAAAGCTCCTATCATGCTCTTCATGGTTCTGTTAAACCTTTCTACCAACCCATTTGTCTGAAGGTGGTAGACTATTGAGAACTTGTAGGTAACTCCACAGTTTTTCCACATGGCCTTCGTGTAGTGGGACATAATATTTGACCCCCTGTCGAATATTACCTCCTTAGGAAGCCCAACCCTGGTAAAAAAAAATACCAAGGAGGGCCTAAGCCACAGCCTGAGCTGTAACAGTCCTCATAGGAATTGCTTCAGGGTATCTAGTAGCATGGTCTACTACAACAAGTATAAACCTGTTGCCTGAGGAAGTTGGAGGATCAAGGGGACCAACAATGTCGATTCCTACGCTCTCAAATGTTACTCCCACCACACGGAGAGGCACTAAAGGTGCCACATTTTTGGAGCCACTTTTACCAGACGTTTGGCAAGTGTGGCAACTCTTCCAATACTTATCTACCTCAGCCCCCATTTTAGGCCAATAAAAGTAGAGGGAGAGCCTTTCCTTGGTCTTCTTGAAACTCAAGTGACCAGCCAAAGATATCTCATGGGCTAGTTGCAAGAATTGGAGTCAGTTTGCTTGGGGCACTACAAGTCTTTTGTAGTCCCCAGGGATTGACTCTGTTGGTTCACTATAGAAGAGGTCATCTTCCCACTGTAACCTATACTTCCCAGGCTCTTGCCCTTCAAGCTGAGAAGCTGCCTGCTGGTGAAGACCTTCCTGAGTTGGACATTCTCTTTGTCCCTTACTGAAGTCTGCCCTGTTGGGGCCACCTTCTGCCAATAAAGACTGCAGCTCAGGATGGTCCACAGGATCAAGATCTCCAATGAGTTCCTGGCCTCCTACTAGATCTGAATCTTCAGGCTCTAGTTCAACCACACAGGGTTGTACCTCACTCTCAGCCTTAGCTGGAGGAGGAATCACATGTGTGTTTTTTGACAACCTAGGAGATTTCCTGGTTGGCAGCACTGGAGTGCCTTCTGCTGGTTTCTTCTTTGAAGTCTTGGGTTTCCCCTTTGCTTCTGGTTGCTTTGGAATAGCAGTTAGTAACTCCAGTGGAGTAGGAGTGATTTCTTTTTCTATCATCTCCTCAGGAGAGCCCCTCAAGGTCCTCTCCCTTGCAGGACTGGTAAGCTCCTGTAATCACTTACTAGGAGGTCTGGGAGTACTTGACACTATTCCCAGGTCTTTCAGATCATTGCCCAACAGCACCCTTCCTGGTACTTCAGATTGTACACTCACAGTGATCCTTACAGCCATTTCATCGCACTGGATGAGATTTGGTAATTGTGGAAATATCTGCACAGGCCCTCCAGCTAACTTGGTGAGGCGTTTGGGTGCCTTAGCAACATCCTCCGCCTTGAAAAAAGATTCATCCACCACAGTTATTCTGGCCCCATTGTCTCTAATGGCAGGTGTTTCCTGACCATTGACTAGGCCACTGTCTTTATAATACTCTTTAGTATTAGGAGGGATAGAATTATACACATCTAAATTATGTTGTTCCCACAACCCTAGAGAGACTAAAGAAACACTATCTGAGACTCCAATGGGGTCCTCAGCTAGTAGTTGAAAGTTTCCACTGGCCATATGTACTTCCTCCTCTGGAGCGAAGGTTAAGCAGACAGTGTGGACCCCTGAAAGTTTACCCTTACATCTGGGATCCCCTTTCACATGATCAGTAGATCCACAAACATACCATTTTCCAAATGTCTTTATGAATGGTGGCTCGTTCTGACACCCTTCTTGTCTGGGACCAGAAGGTGCACTAGCCTGATTAGGTTTCCCTTGTGGCTTACCCTTAGAATTATGTTTGGGGCCCTCTTTGGAATTGGAATTATTTGCATTTTCTTTGTTGTCTTTCTTAGGCTGCTTTCCCTCATCCTTTTTCTGAGTTACCCCTGAATCCTTGTGAGTAGCCCCGTTGGCAATCCACAAGTCAGCAGCCTTAGCTAGTTTGTTAGAATCCAGTTCTTTTGAATCAGCCAAGTGCTGTCTGAGCTCAGGAGAGCAGGCATCCTAGATAGACTCCATCATTACAAGATTTCTCATTCCTTCATAAGTGTTAACTCTATAACCCTTAATCCATCCCTCTAAGTTCTTCAAACACTCATTCACCCAAGTAGCCCAAGGGTTACTATCATGTGTTTTGAGGGTCCTAAACCTCTTAAGGTACTGGGAAGGAGTCTTCCCAAATCTAGCTATCAAAGCTAGCTTTACGCATTCATAATCCATCTAATCCACCTCCCCCAACTCCATTACCACATCAGATGCAACAGGGGGAGCCTAAAGAATAACCAGGGGATCAACTGATTCCCTGTGATATCATGGAGCCCATAATTGTATTCAAACATAGCAAGCCAATCTAATACATCCAACTTAGCTTCATACATACGCACAATCTCTTCTGGCATCCAGTGTCTTTTTGGACTGGAAGATCTAGAGGATTCGGGGAGAGAAGCATTTTCCAAAGACAATTTCTTCATCTCAAGCTCATGGTTGAGCGCCATTTCTTTTAACCTTAGTTCTTGATGTCTCTGTTCAGTTTGGGCACTCATTCTTTTGAATTCTAGTTCAAGTCTAATTTTTTCTAGTGAGATAAATTCAGGACTTAATGTGGGACCTGGTAAGGGTCCAGTAGCCACAGGTTGAGGCCTTTGAGCATAGAGGGCCAGAGTGGGTGACATTGGTATCCTCCTCTTCCTCATCTGTTTCAACAATAACTTTTTCATTATTATCCTCTTCACTGCTTGTTACATTTACTGGGGTAGTGGGCACTACAGCACCACTATCCAGATTTTGTTTCTCTAACAGTCTATCAATCATTTCTAATTTCATGCCTTTGACAGGAAGACCTTTCTGTCTTCACAGATCCCTTAAATAATCAGCAGTATGAGTAAGGAGGGTCTCCTGGCTGTAACTTTCCATATTTTCGACTTTTGTTTAAAATAAACTTTTTGTGATAGTTAGCCTTGTGGTTATTTGAACCAAGGTACTTGCAAAACTCTAAAATGTAAATCTAATACTTTTATCCTCACCGCTGTACACCAGTGTTAGGCAGAATCCTGTGCAGTGCCCTTACGGAGCACTACAGAAGATTAAGACTACAGGTGAGAGCAATAAATCCCCTTTGGTATCAGTCTGTACCACAAAGATTTAGTTGGTAGCTGTGGCTGAGCCTCACCTACTCCATGTTCACCACTTTTTGTGTGTGTTACACAGCACCCTCAGTACAGTGATACAGGGTTGTCTTTGAGACTTCCCACTGACTCCATTTTTCTAGGACTGACTACTGCCTCCCAGAAACAGGTAAAGTTGGCATTAACTTTATATAGTCACTTTAAACCACAGACCCAGTACACCCCATCTTACATGGAGTATTGGAAAGGGTTAACTCTTATCCCTTTTTGTCTGTGCCTCTTGGAGCCTCGTTTCCCTCTCTTAACATTAAGACTTGGCTGGTGGCAGTGGTATCTACCCTAACTTTTGTACCGCAATTATATTATATAAACGTGGTATTGTTTCAGGCTATTATATTAGCCTCGAACATAAACCCGCTTGACCAAATACATTTTATTTTGGTTCCGGCTGGGTTTATTCGCCATTTCTTTTTGTTAAAGTCTTTCTCGTGTTTTTCTCTGTGCGCCAAACCGGAGATGACTCCTTTGTTCACGGTCTTTTCGCAGGCTTCTGCACAGAAGCCCTCCTTAAGGCGCCTGATAGTCTAGGTAGGCAGGATGTGAGGGAGGGATCTTTGGACCCCTGCCATGGGTTCCCTTGGTAACCCAAGTCGCACTCTTGTCTGATTAGCTAAGGGGACTGGCCTTGCCAGGCCAGCCACCCTGCTGTGTGATTGACAGCCAGGCTGTATGAATGTGGGAAAACTGCATAAAAAACAGGTCTCTTGGACTGGAAGAGCAGATTCGCCACTGGAACAAAAGAACCAATGAGGAACTGGAAGAAGAGGACCCCTACCACGACGGAACAGCCCGGTGAAGCCCTGCTGCAAATCCGAATCTCCGAATCCGACGACAGAGAAGATCCTCCAGGAAACTTCTTCCATTGAGCTGGTGGGACCAACCAGTGCGCCCTAACTACAAGCCAGGACTCCTCCTCTGGTCGAATTCGCTGTACAGAGCTACAGTGGGCTGGATAGCCAGGAAGGTCAGACCCTGCTTGGGTTTTAAGGAGCGCACCTTTTATTCATTGTTTTGCTCTGCTGCTGGTTTCTTCCCTGGGTGGCGCAGGACCCTCCAGTCTTCCTTCTTCGTGTCAGTCCGACAGTCGCTTCAGGAACCATGAGCCTGCAGGAACCACCAGGAACGTCCACCTCATCTACAGCTCCCTCTCCGTTTTAAGGTACTGTGCAAATCCGGTTGTCCGTTTCGTTCAACCGGGGAAAGTGTTTGAAATCTTTCTCCAATCCGAGGGTTTGTCCTTCTCTTCTCTTTGAACTAACTTTTCTACCAACCAACCTTGTGCAGAATCTGTGCCACGAACTTTACCGCAAACTACCCTGAACTGTGTGATCTTGAGCAAATGAATGTTGTCCCATTGACTTTGGCCCCAAGCCTTTTCTAGCTGATCTCCTCACTGTAGCCTCTCTTATTCAGTTGCCCTGAGTACTTACCTGTTGGTTTTGCCTAATTTCTAATAACTTTGTCTTTCCCTCCCTTTTAAATTGCTGGAGTGCCATTTTGCTCCCACTTCATTTTGTGAGCTTAACTTGTCTGGAATTTAAGGAAAGTGGTGTGGTGTATTTATGATTGTGATTTTCTACTTGCTAAGAATAGTGAAATGTTATACAACTGTTGAGTAAATACATATACATTCTTTTACTTAAAAACCTTGAGTCAGTGTTTGCCTGAATCATAGTAATTGCTGTCCTTTGTGTAACTATCTTGTACTGCTCACTTACTCTTGAGACAAGTCTGGCTGCTCTGCTACTGCTACCAATATAACTGTGTAGTACAGGCTTGTACCAAAGGTGAAATTGTACTGTCACTTGTAGTCTTAATTGTGTGTAGTTATCCCAAAGGGTACTGCATATAATTCTGCCTAACACGGACCACAATAAGGAGCTATGCGAGTTGTGCCGTGGTTTCTTGACGAAAAACAAAAAAGACTGATACAGCAGACTGTCGGCGTTGCTCCAGTCTAGCAAGGCCACTGATGCAAGGTCAGGTCTCATCCAGGACCTGCCTGTCCGAGGAGCGTTCTCCATCTGGGAGGAGGTTGAGATCCTCTGAGGACGCCTCGCTTTCTGGGGTCCAAAAAAAGGCCAACTCTGCAACGTCTGCTCCACTGGGTTTGCTGCTCATGTGGGTCCTGATTTGATCCAATAGGCATTTGCTGTCACCGTCATCCTCCACGGTGAGCCTGCCAACGATAGGAGTGTCTTCAAAGAAAGTCACTAACTCGTCCAAACTCTGTGTGTCTGCAGATAATCCGACGAGGCAAAAGTCTGGGGAGGACTCATCGAAGCCGGCTAAGGTTTCGCACCAGGACAAGTCAACGGAGCCGACGACGGCACGGTCGATGAAGATGACCACGAGCACTTCGCCGTCTAAGTCTATGAGACCCACCGCGGCTCTGAAAGAGCAGGTCTATAAAAGAAGTGGAGGCCACTCCACGGGTTTCCTTGCTCCCACAGCAAGATACAGCTGCGGAAGCAGCAGCAAAGGAACCAGGACTAGGTAAAGACTAGGCAGCTGCTCCGACCCTGCAACCTCCTGAGAGGGAGAGGGAAACCGTCCCACCTGTGGAGCCTCCCAGGTATGTGGACCGGCAGGCTATTGAGGATAGACCGAAGCAGATCTACTCAAGTACTGACGAAGACAATGATCCGCATGATGAGTGCTGCTCAGACCATGAAAGGGGGAGGATCTCAGTCCCCTGTGAGGAAGAGAAGACGCATCAGCCCGCATCCCACTCTTATGGCCCGATTTACTCCTAGACACAGGGACGTGTCTGGACATTCTATCAACCCTAAACACACTGGTCACCAAAAATAGAGTAAAGGATGCCTCCATCCTGGCCTGTACCACCACAGGAGGCTTGAAAAACTCTGAGGGTAAACTCTCCCCTGCGGAAGAGGAAGTCCAAGTGGGGGTGCTGGTCTTTGGCATCATCCGACCCATCCGCCACCTCGTTGCGAGAAAACTCCTAACGAAGTCCCAGATACGCACATGGACACAGCTACCACGGCTACTGGTGCTGATGAGGACGACTTTTTACCTCGCAGCTGATGGGGAGGCTCCACTCTCGGACGAGCCCCATAGCGTCTCCCCTCCAGACGAAATTGGATCCTTTCATTCGGTCATGTCCAGAGCTTCTGAACAGTTTCAGTTGGTTCCTGAGGAGACAAAGGAAGGCTTCCTGTACGAATGATGCAAGTCAAGGAGAAAGACCATGTCCATTTCCTTACTGGACGACATCTAGGAAGAGGGCCTAGCCCAAATGCAAAATCCATGCATGGCCCGACAAAGTGGGATAGATTGGAGAAGAAATACAGGGTGGCGGATTTGGCTCGATGGTACCTCGGGACTAGGAGGGGAAGAAGCTGGATGCGATGGGTAAGGCGATCATTTATACGGCAGCTCTACCATCAAGCCAGCGAACGCCCTAGCCATTTTGTCCCGTTACGATTGTGAACTCTGGTACAAGCTGGTCCCTATCCTGGAATTCCTGCCCGAAGACAAGAAGGCCGAGGCACTGGAACTCCTTCAGGAAGGGGAAGTGGCCTCTGATCACGCCATCACGGGGGTGGTAGACATTGCGTACACAGGTTTTCGCCAGATGGGGAACGGGGTGTGTCTGCGCCGTCAAGGTTGGTTGAAGGCTACAAACTTCCACCAGGATGTTCAAACTAAGGTGCTGGATATGCCGTTTGACAAAAACCTCTTCGGAAAGGCGGTCGATGAGTCTTTGCAGGTGATAAAGACAGAGACGGCACGCTCCCTCAGAACTTTACAACAGCGACTGTCCTCCTTTCGCTCCTCCAGAGGAAAGCTAGGAAGATCTTCAAAGGGTTATAGTACCCCGTACAGGCAGCCTTCACGCTTTACTACTCATGAAGCATATGGGGGCACTCGTAAGGCAGCGGATGTCAGTGGCGGCACCGTCCGCAAGGCAGAAAGCCTCCCCCCATGCAGTCCTGAACCGGCCGTGGCTCTGGGCCCCCACTTACACACCCCAGTGGGAGGCCGGCTTGCGAAGTTCGTCAGCATGTGGGAAAAGATCACCACGGACAGATGGGTGCCAGACACTCTGAGAGGAGCACACCTTGGTGTTCTATGCAGGTTTCCTCGAATCCCTCTGATTCAGCGGCATCTACTGCACGGGCCGCAGCTTCTGCAGGAGGTGCGGTCCATGTTATGGAAAGGGGCAATAGAGCACGTCCCCTGGTATCTTCGGTGCTCCGGAGTATATTCCAGATACCTTCTAATTCGAAATAAGACTGGGTGGGAGGTTTGGTGCCGATTTTGGATCTACGTCATCTCAACAAGTACTTAAAAAGTTCTGGATGGTCACGTTGCAGCACATGCTCGGCCAGCTGGAACAGGGAGATTTTCTGACATCGTTGGACCTGAGAAAGCCTACTTCCACATCCCCATTCACAAAAAGCACTGCAAGCTCCTACGATTTGTAGTTGAGGGTCAGCACTACCAGTTCAAGAGTCTGCCTTTCAGCCTGAAGTCGGCCCCAAGGGTGTATGCAAAATGCCTGGCCCCGGTGGCGGCATATTTTCGTCTGCAATGCACCATGTGTACCCCTACCTGGACGAATGGCTGGTGTGTTCCCACTCGCAGTCTCTGGCAAGCGAGCACATGGCCAAAATAATGCATCTGCTGACAGAGCTGGGGTTCTCCATAAACTATCCAAAGTCTTGCTTGAAGCCACCTCGAGACGCTCTATTCCTTGGTGCGAGACTCAACACAGTGACATGCTTGGCATCTCCCTCGGAGGAGAGGGTGAAAGCCATACAAGGCAAGGTGCAGCACTTGCCGTCAGCCCAGACGGCAACTGTGCGGTCCATCAAGTAGCTTGTTGTCCTCCTGCATCAACCTCGTTCGCCTCTGCAGACTGCGCATGGGACCTCTCCAGGTGTCCCTGGATGTGAGATGAATGCAAGTGTCGGGGAACTTCATGGACAAGATTTGCACTCAATGCGGCGTTCCGTCGGGCGATACTATGGTGGGGCGTTGAGCAGCATCATGTCCAGGGAGCTCTGTTTCAGGTTCCTCCCTACCAGGAGACAGTCACCATGGACGCCTCTCTAGAGAGATGGGGAGCCCACACCGGACACGTTGCCCGCCAGAGGCCTCTGGCTACAGGATACACATCACCGTCCTGGAACTTGAGCCGTATTCTGGGCCCTTAAGTCTTTTCTGCCATAATTGAAGGACAAGTTGGTGAGTATCTTCACAGACAACCCCACAACCATGTTCAACTTCTGGAAGCAAGGGGGGGGGACCCGCTCACCGGCACTCATCAAAGAGGGCCACGACTTCTGGCAGTTGGCCATTCGTCAAGGCATGTTCCTCGTTCCATTTCACCTGGCGGGAGTCAAGAACACCATTGCGAAGTTGCTCAGCAGGGAACTGCGTTCTTGCTACGAGTGGGAGCTTCGCCAGGACCAGGCGGATCTTCTGTTTGACAAATGGGGGCGACCCCAGATCGATCTCTTTGCGATAGCAGCGAACACCAAGTGCCAGAAGTTTGCCAGCAGATTCCACCAACCGAGGAGCCTGAGGGACGCATTCTCCTTCCTCTGGGAAGGGATGTTTCTATACGCGTTTCCTCAGTTGTCTCTTCTGCTAAGAGTCGTCAACACACTCACATTGCCAATACTCATCGCACCGGCGTGGCCGAGGCAGATTTGGTATTCGGACATTCTCAGTAGGTCTGCGTTGCCTCCGGTCAAACTGCCAGTGGTTCTGGATCTTCTCACCAGAGGAGGCGGCGCAATACTTAACCACGACCCAGGATCACTAAACCTGAGGGCTTGGCTCCTGCACCCCTAGAGATGGGAGGATATGAGTTGCCTGCTGACTGCAGGGAGGTACTTCAGAATTCCATTGCAACAAGCCTTTGGTAGTAACCAATTTATTCCTGAATCGTTGCCGGCCGAAAGGGCTTTCCATTCGCTGGACATTGCTCGTGCTTTGAAGTTCTGCATGGCACATACTAAGAGTTTTCAGACTACTTCTCAGTTTTTCGTCAACTTTGGACCTGTAAATCAAGGGAAAGCCTTGTCAAAGGCTTCCGTCTCCAGGTGGCTCACCGGCTGCATCATGCACTGTCATCGACTGGCGAGCAGGCCGCTGTTGCCAGACTGGCCGAGAGCCCATTCCACCAGACCCATTGCAGCAACGACAGCCAAGTGGTGCGTCGTAACCCATTTATTCGAGGTGAGTCTGATCCAGAGGTGAGTTATTGCTTCTGTTGAGCCTTGCCACCTCCAGTGGTTGTGTATATGTACTGCTGTTTATTCGTTATTCATGAGCATGTGAATCCATGCCAGACCCCATGCTGGAGAAGGTACAAGTTGCTTACCTGTAACTATTGTTCTCCAGTATGAGTCTGGCATGGATTCACATGCGAACCCTCCTTTTGTTCCCTCTGTCGCTCTTCTTGGTTTATACTGCCACTGTACGTGCTTAACAGATCTGAACATGGCCAACAGGGGTGGAGTTTAGGAAGAGTACTGTCATTGGATGCGGGCAGTATGACCCAGAGTACAGTGATTCGTTTAGAGGAAAAATACAGATTTATAGTGAAAGTGAAACTGTTTATTCTTTTAACAAGGATTCTCAGCCTGACTGGGAATATTCATGAGCATGTGAATCCAGGCCAGACCCATGCTGGTGAACAGTAGTTGCAGATAAGTAACTAAAACCTTAGCTAAAGAAAATTGTACTGCTAACAAAATATTTGTGTAAAGTTTATTGAAATTGGTATTATGGAATAATTTTCTTTCGATTTGAATATACTACTTTTATCCAGATTACAGGAACCTCAATGGGCGCAGTGATGGCGCCCAGTTATGCTAATATGTACATGGCTTATCTTAAAGAGGTGCTTGTATTGGACAACACTAGATGGAAGAATCATTAAAGGTGTTTGTGTAGGTTAATTGATGTTTTTGGAGTCTGGAGAGGTACACTTGCCGACGTGAAACAGTTCTTTGAGTTTATGAATCAGTTGACTCCAAGAATCCAATTTACAAATTCGTACAGCAGAAGCAGAATTCAGTTTTTAGATGTGGAACTTTATGTGAAAGCAAATACACTAAAAAATACAATCTATAACAAACCAACTGACAGAAACAGCCTTTTGCTTGCTTCAAACTTTCACGATAAACAATAGAAAGCATAGCATACATTCAATTCTTATGATACAGGAGTATTAGATCTGAGGATCAGGAGTTCGTTAGAAAATCAGCAAATTTACAAATTAACTTTGCAGAAAGGGGTTACCCCGCAGAGAGAATACCAGCAGCTCAGTTGAAAGCATCAGCAGTGACAAGATGTAGCTTTGAAACCTGTGTAGAAATTTCAAGCAAAGAAGTTGGTATATCTAACAACCAATTCCCAACAGAGTCAGAAAATGAAGAGAATAGGAGGGCGCTCGAGAGCCCAGCCAAGATGGCTGTGGGCCTGCGAGCTCCCAGCACCACACTAATATCCAGAAAAGATCCTGTCATCTCCCTGGCCGATAAGCATGATTAACTGCGGCGGCGAGCCATAGTAAGATACCATGCACACCTGGACGGACTCCCGAGTCTGTGGAACCCGGGGAAGCGGAGATACACAGTGCCGTCAGAGCCCCTCCATGTGCCGTGGCCCTTGCAGTGCGAAGCTGGGCCACTCGGGGGAAGAGGCGCCCCAAGCGAGTGGTGAACCTGTGCGCTCCGGCGCATACAACGGAAAGGAAATAAACCAGGAGGAACGAGTTGCAGCATTGAGGGACACTACGTGATCTGCAGAATTGAGCACTTATTGGGTGACGGCGTGCAAAGTCTCCGGCACAGGTGGCGGTGCTTGTTCTACCCACGGCTGAGCAGCGGAAGGTGCGACCGGGCATTGTAGCAGCAGACTGCCCGAGCTGCCTGGACCACAGAGAGGCATCAGCTGCGCCGGGGACAACCCGCACATCACGTGGAGAAGCTGTTCCGGAGACGTTCGCGAAGATGATCCAGGCAGACTCCTGACGTTTCCAGATAGGAGACACAGACCGCACTGTGGGGAGAACGCATGAATGCAGCAATGAGTAGACCAGGTGGCTCACAATGAGGTACGTGCAATATGTGCAACAATTACCCAATTTCAGAGACTGGAGAACCCAGGGCGTCTGAACAGGAACCTCTCCCCCCTTCTCGCCCTTGTGGGTTGATCTGCAGCATCTGGGGGACACTGAAAGTAGTGGAGTGGAGCTTTCTTCGTCCCAGGAACCAAAGGTTCCCATCTACTGCAAGGTTGTGGAAGGCCACCTCACTGAGCAGATGCCCGGGACTGAGACGCTGCCCATGGATATAACCCCCCTCTTTTGACAGAGGAACTGTCTTGCATACTCCCCCCACCCCCCGGAGAGTAAACTGACTGCTGCATTGATACTATTAACATTGATGGCTAGTAGGTAATAATAATATCAGCGAAAGCTGAAAATATGTGGACCCTTGGGGCATAACGCATCGCTCACATGGCCACTGCTGCAAGGAACCGTTCGGGTTCAACTCCAGCCAGAGGCACTGAACTTTATTAGGAGATTGGACCACAGATGGTAACTGGTCGTCAGTAGCCCACACAGGGAATTGAGCTCTGAGGGGGAAGCAAGACCCCCTGAGTAAAAAAACAGCTGTACAAGATATCCAAGGCAAATAAAGGGGGGAAGCAGCAGTCCAAACTTCACTTCGACACCCCCCACCCAGACCAAACATAATGAAACCATGGATTCACAAAACTGGTGTACTCAATCCATGGTCCACAAGACCCCAACTGCGTCCCGCGATATAAAGGAGATGCTTAACCAATTACAAAACAGTATACAGTCCCATGAGGGGAAGATGGATACCTTAACATGCAAGGTAGACCACATGCAGGTCTGTCTTGACAAACATGGGGAGAGAAGCGAAAGAGAGGATTTTGGCGGTTTAACGAACAAAGGGCTAATCGCACGCATGTATAATAACCTGATTACCAGAGACCTAAATACGAACTGTCGCCTCAAGGGAAAATGGGAAGAGGACTTTGATCGAGAATTCGATCAACAGGCATGGGAAGTAATCTGCAAAACTCTGTCCAGTATTTCCATTGCTGCACAATACAAACTACATGCCATAAAATGACTCCATAGATGGCAGTATGACCCCCACAGACTATCGAAAATGTACTAGACCAACAGCCCCAAATGCTGGAGACGATGTGGTGCAGTGGCCAATTACTGGCACATGTGGTGGGACTGCCCCAAAGTCTGTATATATTGGAATGAAGTGCTTGGATGGATCAAAGAAATAGATGGTATTGAGAGGGTACCATCCCCCCCTCCTAACTCTATTTGGCCTGGAAGAAGAAGATGAACCAAGCAAAATAAAGGGACTGGCTTCCCCGCTCCTACTCGCTGCAAGAGCCGGTCTGGTTATTAAATGGAAATCGCCTCGCCTCCCAACCAAAAAGGAATGAACCGCCATTGCAACCAACATATACACGATGGAAAAAATCACAGCAGCCCTCCACGAAAGAGCAGCTCGCCACAAGGAAGCCTGGTGTGACTTCGTCAATGTACACATCCCAAGCCAAAGACAAACAACGCCGGAAGACCTAGAATCTTCATAAGCCAATAGGAACACAAGACTTAAATCACCACCCTACAGGAGGGAAACAACCAGGCCTGTCGCACTGTCGCACCGATCGACCATATGCAACCTTAAAGAGATTGACGTCCCATCTTGCATCAAACACAGAACATCTGTCACCGACAAAATAGTCTAACTTGCCAGATCGTCTTGGGGAGGGAGGGGGGAAAGGGACAAGAACTCTTTATACACAATGGGAAACAGACCTTTTGTTGTTAGTTTACAATACCATTGTCTCAACTGAAAGAACATGTCGATATACCTATGTGAATGCAACATGAGTATACGTATGTACCTAACCCTTGTGTTTTACAATCAATAAAACTTAAATTTAAAAAAAAATTCAAACAAAACAGCTACTACAGTCACTAAGCGAAACTAAAGCAGCTTGCACTAAAGAAACTTTGACTCCTCTTTCAAGATGTAAAACTAAACAGAAATGTATTAAAAAGACTACAGCTACCACTAGTGCTAACACTGCACCTATAATTCATGAAATTCTGCCACAGAGTCCTTCATAACCTTATAAAAACTGGAGAGAAATCATGCTCAACCCTTAAAACCTACCGCAGAAAACTAATCCTGGAAACTCTCATAGACCGTGCAATCCTTCTCAAAAGGAAATTATTTATATTAGTTTTAAACAGAATTAAACCACTAACAAAACTAACTACTAAACTACAACAAGTACTTTTCAACAAACGGAATATCAACAAAGATAGCTTCACAAACATCTGTGCAGGTGAGCGGAGTCACACCACCAGCACAGAACCATATTTCAATGAACAAGCATACAAACAAAAGCAAACATACCCAATTGCCTTACATAGCAGTGGACGAGGGTATGAAAAGGTTACTAATATCATCATGGAACAAGAAATGCTGCTCACACAAAATATCTCCAGAAAACTTAGCATCAACTCTCCATTCCACTGAACCAATGCGTCCAGTCTACAAATGGCCGTGCACACAATGCGTAACATAGGCAAAAAACCTTTCACATATTTACGCCAGTTCCTCAATCAGTATATGAAAGGCAAAGACAAATTGAAAATAAAACTTTTACAAACTATGGACTCCTGTCCAGTGCGAAAATACACAGGACTACAAGGACATTAATTAGCCTGCATTTCTGGACCTATTTGCAAAAGCACCTTCCACCGTATCAAAATGATAGGAACACACCATTCAACTGTAAGAAATCTCGTTCATAAACTGTACCATGCCAAACGTCCTGCTTTATCACTGGCCAATTTAAATAACATTCTTCTACATGGTACAGCCAAAGAACTACTTGAAGAAATAGAGCACATCCAGAGAAAATATTTTGGAAGTGAAAGCCACTTACAAAATTCAATATCTTTACGACAGAGTTACAACAACTTTACAGACGGCAAACTTCTGCTACACACATACAAAATAGAAATACTAAAGTTTAAAAGCACATCTGCTGAAGTACCAAACCGTGTGTGTGTGTGTGTGTGTGTGTGTTGCCGCAAGGACGTTTTATAAAAAACAGCACAAAAACTGTAGACACAATGTACAAAAAAGAAGACAATGAAAATTCCAAGTGGTTCCAATTAGCTCTCTATCTTATTGCAGATAACAAATACGAAAGTATTACCCCCTGAATACTTTGCAGATACTGCACTGCAAAACTTAACAACGAAATACCTTCACGTGCTATCACTAATAACTTGGAATTATTTCCACTACCAAAGCCACTGCAACAACTTGTATGAGAGCATTATAATTCAAACAGTGTATCCATTTCAAGCAGTAATACGCCTTCAACCAAAATCAGCAAAACTACCTCCCTCTGAATTACATTTGTGGCAAAGTAGTTTATTTACCATTAGATCTCAAAGAAAATGTACACACACTGGGAGTGCAACGTCCAATAGATCAATCTTTGATTATCATAGTAAATGGCATACCTACAAAAGACAAAAAGATTTGGCAGCAACTGGTGGACGTACATAAAGTTAGAGAACCCCTGCAATATCTAAAAGACATGAATGAATACTACAAAAAAATAGACATTGAAAAAAACCTGAGGGAAACCTCCGAAATAATTTGACTCGTCAGGAACTGGCCAATTTCAACTTCTAGATCCTACGACAGAATCCAATATTTTAGACCATGATACAATTCACCCATTGCACTCTAAAGACACCATAGATGATGCACTGGAAACTTTTACCAAATGTGGCAAGCCAAAGGATCTCCAATCAGCATGAGGGGAAAAAGTGTAGAAGCACGAGTATTTCCTCTACTCTTTCCTATTGGAAAAGGAGGAAGGTACGATGAAAGACCCACACAAATAACAGCATCAGAATACCGCTCTTTAAGAATGTATTCTGAAGACCCCAGATTCAGACAAAACCTGGAATACATATTCCACCTTCTCTTTGAAAGTGAGCTAGCAACTCTGTTACTACAGAAAGTGCAAGAAAAAGATGAAGTTTTACAATCGAGCATTACAAATCTTTTAGCAAACATTCGTGGTACAAAAGAATACTGGTTCTGACGACACGTAGAAGTACGCTGTATGATGATAAACCTTGGCCCACCCATATGGTTTGTGACATTAAGTTGTGCAGAATATGCATGGGAACATTTGCATGATTTCCTACGCATAAAAAACAAAACAAATATAGATATAAAAACACCAGGAGAACTCTGCTCTCTAGATCCTGGAAAATGATCAAGATATTTCCATCATCACTTTGCCATGCTACACTTCTTCTTTTCTTTTTTAAACAATTTTTATTGCTTTTTGGTTTTACAACACAACAATCAACAATAAGTCCAACAACATTTGCAGTGCACCGTCATAGCATTTAACCTAATGTTAATATCTTAAGTATCTACGGTTTACCCTTATCCCACCCTCCAACTCGAGCCTACCCCGCATGGCCTCTGTATCTTTGTCATCTGGAGGTGTCTCCTCATCTGTGATCACAGAGGAATCATCGCCTGGGCCGCCCTGGGAGGGCCCTGATAGTGTGGCCACCAGGTGTTTCCAGGCCGTCAGGGTTTCTGCTTCTTCCTTATGCCCCTCCCCCCTTATTGGCCGCTTCACTCCATACTACTGTTTCTGCTTCAGTCCATTTGCAGAGGTCTTTCTACCAGACCTCTATCCTGGGTCTATTACATGCTTTCCACCCCATGGCAATTCTACGCTTGGCAAGAATATAAGCCAAATCTTTAAGTGTACTAACATGTTTTAATTGGCGCGGTCTGGGAAATCCCCCCCACCATGCATGCCCACACTGATTCCACATTTAGATTGCTCCCTTTCTCATTCAATCTGTGGGCTACTTCACTCCAAAACTTCCCAATTTCCAGGCATGCCCAAAACATATGCATCAACCCCGCATTTTCATCTCCGCACTTGGGGCTTGTTTTTCGTGCTGTGTTTTTGAATCTGGAAATTCTCTGGAGGTCATATATGCTCTATGCGTTTCATATAACTGTATTTGTTGTAGCCTTGCGTTCCTAGACACTTTTTTATGGTACCCCTGGACTCGCTCCCACAACCCGTCCGTCATTGGTTCCCCTACTTCTTCCTCCCAGTCCTGCCTCAGCTGTGTCGCTCCCTTTCCACTCCGGTCATCAGTAATTTGTAGATTCAGGAAACCTCATGCCCTCCTTCTGCGATATCATATAATGTTTCGATGACCATGCTGGGTTGTTCCGCTAGCATAATTTCCGACCATGTCTCCCTTACTCGCCTTACCAATCTGGTATAGGTAATATGCTGCCCCAGGTGTAGGCCTGTTTCTTTCCCCAGTGCATGTAATTCCGTTATTTCTCCCTTTTGCCATATATCTCCCATTGTTGAATTCCTGCCGGATCCCAATGTCTGCGGATTGTTTTTCTCAGTTGTGCATCTTCCCTGGTCAATGCCACCAGCGGCACTTGCGGGGAACACGGGGTCGGGTTCTCTGTTGCCTGGCAGGCCCTACGCCATATTTTCCATCCTAGCTCTAGTGTTCCAGGGCACTTTACTATCACTTGTTTAGGCAGCCATACCCAGTCTTTTAAAAAGAACGGGGTGTATTCGGCTCTCAACAGTCTGGATTCTGATGTTGTCTTCTGCCAACTATTTGGTCACGTGTCGCAGTTGGCTGGCCAAGTAATACATCTCAAAATTAGGCAGCTTATTGCCCCCTTTGTCGTATGAGTTCTGTAATTTCCATAGGGCTATCCTATTCCTGGTTCCAGCCCATAGGAAACCCCTGCACATAATTTGGAGTTTAGCAAAGAATCGCCTTGGTATCATGTATGGTATGTTCCCGAAAAGGTGCAGTAGCCTGGGTAATATGACCATCTTCAGCAGCGCCCCTCTCCCCATCATAGCCAGTGGGAGCCTAGTCCAGAGCTTCATGCTATTTGCAATATTTGTCACAGCTTTCTCTGTATTATGTGTATACTCTGCTTCCACTGTGTGGTAGATATCTATCCCTAGGTATCTGAAAGTGCTAGTCTCCCAAGGTATTGGTAATACTGGTAATTGTTCTAGCGGTACTCCAATACACCTTCCAAGGGAGAATATACATGACTTTTTGGCATTGACTGCAATGCCGGAGAGCAATGCAAATCGCTCCATCACTTCTAAGATATATTGCAGATTTTCCTCCGGGTACCTCAAATATAATAACATGTCATCTGCATATAACGATATTAAATGTGGTCCCCCTTTTGTGTAGATCCCCACTTCCTCATATTGTTGTCTCAGGTATATCGCCAAGGGTTCCAGTGCTAGGATGTACAACATCGGGGACCATGGGCATCCCTGTCTAGTGCCCCTGCTGAGTTGCCAACTTTCCGAGATGGCAGCTCCCGTCTTGCCTCTGACTAATGGTGAGCTATACAGTAATTTCGCCCATTTCAGGTATCCGGGTCCTATCCCGTATTCTTTTAGGGTTGCTAGCAGCCAAGGCCATTTGACGGAGTCAAAGGCCTTTTCCGCGTCCAATGATACTATGGCCATCTCGCCCGAAGCCCCTTTTGCTTGATCAATCACATGGTGGAGGCGTCTGATGTTGTCGGATATGCTCCTGTGCGGAGCATATCCCGTCTGGTCGGGGTGTATCAGTCTGCCTATGACCTGTTTCATTCTATTTGCCAACACAGTTGTGAGTATCTTGCTGTCCTGGTTCAGCATGGATAGTGGTCTGTACGAACCACAGTCCGCGCTTGGCTGATTGGGTTTTAGGAGTGGTATAATGATCGCTGCTCTAAGGGATTTTGGCAATATTCCTGTTTCAAATGATTCATTTAACATTACCAAAAGTGGGGGTAGAATTCGCTGGAGAGACCATCCGCTCCCGGGGTCTTACTAGTAGGTAGTTGCTCCACCATCGCCTCTAACTGTTGCAGTGTGATTGGGGCTTCTAGATTTTCTCGCTCCTCTGCACTTATTTTCGGTAAACCAATATCCTCTAGTGTTTCCGCTATCTCGCTCCCTTCAACAACTGCTGCATCCCCATACAGTCTGTTATAGAATTCAAGAAACCCTTTGTTTACCTTCTCTTGGGTATCTAACATTTGTCCGGTTTCTCCCCTTACCGCTCTGATTGTTTGGGGGTTTCGCTCTTTTACATAGCCATGCTAGCAATCTCCCTGGCTTGTCTCCACCCGCGTGCTGCCTTTCTATGTATTTCTTATAGTCTCTCCCAGTGCTTCATACATTCCTGCTGCAACTAGTTGACAGTGTCAGCATCCTCCCGGGAGTTGCCCCCCTTGGCTAGGATTGTCTCTAGTTCCGCCTCTGTGTCCTGTAGCGTTGATAATATTACCTCCCTGCAGCCCTTTAGATTTGACTATAGCAGCTCCTCTTATGACCACCTTAAATGCTTCCCATAAGGTCCCAGCCAACTTATCACTCCCTGGGTTATTTCCAAAGTATTCTGTAATTTCTCCTCTAAGGTCTTCCCTGAACACCTGATCTTTCAGTGCTTCCGCTCTAAGTCGCCAAGTTGGGATCCTGGCTCTCGGAGCTACATATTGCCATATTGCGATCAATGGCGAATGGTCCAAAAGGACCATAGCTTTATATTCTGATAACACTATTTCCGCCGTTATCTCTTGCGTAGCAAACATGTAGTCTAGCCGCCTGTGCAAATTTTGTGGGGTTGAGTAATGACAATAGTGTCTGTCATGTGGGTGGTGTAGCCTCCATATGTCCACTAGTCGAAGGTCTCCCAGTAGGGTCCTCAAAGCTCTGGCCGCAGGGGTGGGTTTCTCAAATTTAGTATCTGATCTATCTACCCTTGGGTCCAATGTTCAGTTGAAATCGCCACCCCAGATAATTGCCCCCCCCCAGGTACGGGCACACGTTATTGTATAGGGTCCTGCAATATGCTGCTGTGTCTTGATTCGGGGCATATGTGTTAACAATACTTATTTCCTTGTTCTCTATCAAGCCCGTATCGCTACCATCCGATTCAACCATGGATTGTAGTAACTGGAAGGGGACATGTGGTGCCACCCATGTGACTACCCCTCTGGCATAAACCGAGTACGTAGCACCTATAAAGGTACCTTTCCGTTTCCTCTTTATTACTTCTTGTTTTTCCTTCGTGAGGTGTGTCTCCTGTATTAGGGCAATGTCTATTTTCTGTCTTTTTAGGTACATCATGATCTTATTTCTCTTTAAGTAGCTATTAAGCCCCCTGACATTCCAGGTCACTATCTTAAGATCTCCCATATTTCAGCCATACCCAGTCCCCCCTCTGTCCCTCCTCATATTCTGCGTCAAACGGTGCGGCGCGCGTGTGTAGGCTCGTTCTGTAACTAATAACTTCCAACTCCCCTCCCTCCTTCTGCCCTTCCCAGCCCAAACTGTACTGCCACTGCACTCCCCCCACGTCCCCTGCCACCCCGACCCACTCCCAACTTCCCCAGCCACCTCCCTCCCCCCCCTCAAACCCCAACTGATGCCCAGCTCCATCCCTGGATCTCAGGCAACCCTGCCTGTAGTCCTTTCCTGGTGTTACCAGTTCTCGGGACACAGCAGGGGCGCACCACCCTACTGCTCATTCAACTACTCTAACTACTGGGGTTAAGACTTGCTCCCCTTGTATCGCCTGTATTAGTGCTATTTTATTATGCATTTCTAGCCCTCGCCTGATATTGCTCGCATGCGTTTCAGTCCGACATGTCGACATGATGATTATACAGATCTGCTAGTCTAAACATCCCACTAACTCCCCATATGCGTTTCAGCTAGCAATCCCTACTACTTTTACATCTAGCATCGCGTTCAGAGATATGGCGCTGGGTCACTTATCCTGCTCGCTTCGTTCCAGTTCCTCTGCTCCTTCTGGGTAGCCTTGGGCATCTAACCAATTTGTCACATCCTGCAACGTTTCAAAGAAGGGTGCCTTGCCTTTATGTAGCGTTTTAAGCTTTGCTGTAACGCTCACCTGATTCCCGCAGAGGCGCCGGTCTTGACTGGGTGAATGCCGTATCTTCAAAGGTGATGTGTAACACACGGTTGGCTCTTTGGGCTGGACCTCTGTGCACTGTATGTCTGACTTGAAGAGTAAGATGTCTGCAGATAGAAAATATGGGATTAATGAACTGGGGTTATTGGGTGCCTCTCTCCTCTTCCCTTTCTCTTCTCCTGTAGAACCCAAAAGGTTAACGCCCTCACCTTAGGTAAGTGAACGCCGAGCTCTCCATCTGCCTCGGGGCAGGGTGCCGTAACCAGTTCCTTCACTGGATAAGGGTGCAGGCCTCTTGACCTCAGAGGACTGCTGTCCGTCGTTAACTGCACGAACGGTAAGTTCTGGGCGCTTCAAATGTCTTAAAAGTCTTTTGTAATGATATCTCTTGTTTTGCAGAGTTCCGGCGATGGCGGATGGCGGGCTGATGAGAGTTGAGGATCGAACCCGCGTGAGGAATAGAATCGCCTGGAAGCACGTAGGTAAGCGCTTGTAGCCTGCTTCACGATGCGCACTAACTGTCCCTTTTATCTTGCAGGTACAAGTTCGGAGCTTTAGAGAAGCTGAAGGGTGCTGGAATACCCACTGGATTCGGCGTGGGAAGGAGTAATGGCACGTGAGTAATAAAGTTGCCCAATGTCTTTAAACGCACCTTCTTTTGTCTTTCAGATGCGGGATGCAGCGCCGAAGGCCTCCGGAGCGTGCGAAGAGCTGGTAAGCTTTTGTCTTTCAGATGCCGGAATGCAGTGCGAAGACCTCCGGAATATGCGAAGAGTAGGTAAGCCTTTGTCTTTCAGATGCCGGAATGCAGCGCGAGGCGTTGGTAACAGCCGATGGACCAGGTAAGAGATGCGCTGCCACTGAAGACCGTAGTGCTAACCTGTTCTTTCTTTGTCTTTACAGGTGCTGCTGAAGACTGGATTCCAGGATGGTAAGCCTTTGTTTCCTTAGGCCCAGGATCAGAAGCAGAAGACACGATGAGCGTTCTGCTGCAGAGAATGCAGAATAACACAAAGCAAGATTCATCCATCGGGTGTGGTTTAAATAGCCTCCTGTAGTGCTTAGGTGTCTCCTTCCACAGCCACGCCTAGGTAAGAAAAGAGTTCCTGCTTTCCAGAAGAGTTCCAGTGTTCTGAACCTAGGGAGTGGCTCCTGCCCCACCCAACAGGAAAAGTAGTCCCAAACAGAAGAGGATCTGGGGTTCAACTGGCAGGTAAGTAAGCAGCATGGTCTGCTGCAGGTAAGTCCACCCAAGTATTATGAGCCCGGCGCTTCCAGCGCTGGGACTGGGCATCTTTATGAGGCTGGTGCCACTGGCGCCAGGACAGGGTCTAAAAGGTCCCAATTGGGACTGGCTGGCACTCGGAACCGGGGTTATGGGTCTGCTTCCAAGGGAGTCGGGCAAGTCCTGATCTTTTGGAAGCAGAGATCATGACAGCTGCAGGATACAGGAGCATGTACTTCAAGCAAGCTGCTCTCAATCGCCTTTTAACTGCCACATAGCTGAAACGTTGCCTTTGTACCAGCATAGTGTAGTCCGGGTACACAGTGCCAGACGCCGATGCTCGGTGTATTGTACCGCCCTTGTGGAAATGTTCCAGGATCTTCTCCCAATCCCTGTAGTTCAGTATCTTGGCATTGAGCTCCCGGTCGGGGTCTTCTGCCAGGGCTCTATGCGCTCTTTTGACTGCAAATCTCTGGGAGAGTTTGCCGGCCCCTATCTCCTGGATCAACATGTTTTCCATGTAGGTCGTAGGGTCCGAGCCCTCTTCTCCTTCCGGCAGTCCCACCACCCGAATGTTGGTGCGTCTTACTCTCCCTTCTGCTTCCTCTGCTCGGTTTTCCAGGTTTTGCTCTTGTTGTTTGAGTATGTGTACCTCTTTGGCGTTGGTGGTGCTGACTTCCGTATTAGTTTTCACTGCGCTTTCCAGGCCACTTGTGCGTTCCGCCAGCGCTCTCACGTCCTGTCGTAGGAGGTTGACATCCACTCCCAAAGTGCCAATCTTGTGCTCCAGCGCCGCTTTCAGGTCCGCTATGGCTGTGTCCAGTTTGATCTGCCACAAGGACTTCAGTTCCGTTATGGCGTCCAGGATTAGTTGATCGTTCAACGGCGTGGCCATTGTTTCTTGCGTGTTCTTTCTAGCCTGCATGGGCGTGTTCGGGAGTCTGAGGCTTTAGTGAATGTGTCTATTGTTGGCTGTTTTCCGCGTGTGTTTATGGCTTGCAGGTGGTGCAGTTCCACGTGTGCTTTCTTATATAGTGGGTCAAACTGTCTTAAGTGCAGTGCCAACCCCACTTCTCCGCTGGCTTTCTGTGCCTTGTATAGTCCCAGGTTCTGCTGGGGGGGGGGCCTTCCACCTCTCAGCAGCCCAATTTCGGTTCTTGTCGTGCTGGGATCTCGGGATGCATCTGGTTTAGGCACCCATTAATTGTGGTCTGGCTTGAGCCTCGCAGGGCATTCCGTCACCCCTTGTTATGTCATTATTGCTGGCATTGTGTGTCTGCCAGTCCTACTGCTTTGTGCGCCCTTGTTCCCACCGGCGACTCGTGTTGTGCTTCAGTGCTTCCCCTTAGCCTTTTTCAGGAGGTGCCTCTGTGCACTCAGCCTGGGTCACTCATGCGGGTAGGTGACTGTGTCTTTAGCTGGTATGCCTTTACCTGCTCTTATCGCTACTTATCAGTCTCTTTATGCAAGCTCACACGTTCCTATTATGGGGCCTGCAGTTGCCCTCTTCATGTTGGGTTTCAGTGGCTGCCGGGCCATTCAATCCAATATGAGCTCTTCCACAGTGACAGCCATTCATCTCCAGCACTGGCTGGTCGTAATGTCTCAGCGCCTGTTTGTTGTGGCTCCTCCCTCTCTTGTGTGCTGTTTATTCACTTCCACTCCTGAGCTCTGCAGGGTTTCTCCCAGTGTTTATCAATATTGGATGGCCGGATTTCTGTGTGTGTCCTGTTTGCCTCTGGGCTTCCTCTGTTCTTCTCGCCGACCTGCTGCACGCATCAGCAGCTGGCTCCCTCTGTGGGGACCTCTTCTGTGCTGCAGCTCGCTTTATTTCTGGTGGCCTCCCAGTGTAGGGGGCCACATGCGTGCCCTCTCAGAAGGCGATGCAGAGTCCCACCGAGCGCCCGTGTTGTGTTTCCCACCGTATTTGGCTCACACAGGGTTCAGATTCCGCGGCGGTGATGTGCGCTGGAGTTCCTTGTCGCTACATTGTATCACCCCTGCCTCGACGTACTTGTGTGCCCGGCGATGTGTCAATATGTCATTGACTAGTCCGTTAATAGTGTTGTTGTTGCGGGCTGCGCGCTGCTCACCTTCCCAGCCCACTTCTATTCCTGGCCGCTCTCCCAGACAGGGTCATCTCTCAGCTGGGCTGATTCCTCCGTGGTTTCGGTGCGCACCCCTCTCCTATTTGTCATGCGTTTCGCTCCTTTCTCATAGTGCGCAGGGTACCGCAATCATCCTTAGCATATCAGCCCCCTGCTTTCTGACCTCAGACTGTATGATGCTTGTAGGTCCGCTGCAGACTCAGTCGTGCGAGGTCCTACGGCTCTGGTCGCCTCCATCCTGCGTCTCACTTCTTTGTTCTCGAGGTATGCAGTCTGGGGGCTTTGTGTGTATTTAGTTAACTCGTTTTGGACCAGATACCGCGCCGTCAGTCTCTGTTGTTCTTCCTGCGTGTGCCTCGCCTATTTACATGTCTTTGCCCCTTAGTTCATTGTGCAGGGTGATGTTTCTGCATCGTTTTGGATTTGATATTCCGTCGGATCAACAGGAGCTCCATCGGAGTTGCGTCTTAATGCATGGCCTCGTAGCCACGCTCCACTGCCATGCCATACTTCATTTGTAATAAAACAGTGCCTCCCGTCTCAGAAGTGCAACACTTCTTTTGGAGAAAAGAATACCAAACCAGAGGAGCTCCACACATCCACATGCTTTTGTGGATTAAAGCTGCTCCTAAATTTGGTCAGGACAATGATGCCCCTGTTTTGAGTTCATTCAAAAATATGTCACATGTGAAATCCCTTCACAAATACATATAGTAACTTACATGCACAAATTTTACAATTTCAAAGACACAAGTGTGGGAAGTATTGTCAGCGCAAATATAAAAACAAAGGGAAATACTACACTAAATGCCGCTTTGGTTTCCCTAGACCCGTTTCAACAACAGTTCAAGTGAAGAACTTCATGTCTTCAGTTAGACATAGGGCCTCATTACAAGGTATGCGGTAACCATGGCACTAGTAGCGCCATGGTTGCCGCCGGTATTTTACCGTGTCCGCCTTGGTGGATGGCGGAATTACCGCCCTACTCCAAGGTGAGCGGGGCCGGTAATTCCCCATTCACCAAAGCACTTCCCCATTCCCATTTTTGCCCCCATAGGGCTCAATGGGAATGGGGAAGGAGCTAATTACGGTACCGTAAATTGCGGTACCGTAATTAGCACCAAGGTCCATTTGCGGGCCTGTTCCTTAACGGCTGCTAAAACCAGCCATTGAGGTCGAGTCCGGCAAAGGGACCTCGTAGTAAGGCGGTAAGTGTTTACCGGTACCGGTGCCCTTACCGGTAAACCCTTACCGCATTCCGTGTAATGAGGCCCATAGTGTCAAAGGTAAATCACCTAAGACCACATATTGCATAAAAAGAACAGAAGGATCAAAGTACATCAATGATTACAATTCAATCATTGCCCTCCTATGGAATGCAAATATAGATGTGCAATATATTGCAGACAATGCCACTGCAGTTGCACGATATGTCACAGCCTACTTAACCAAAGCAGAAAAAACAGCTCAAAGACCTCTGGGACGACATATCATCTGACAAAACACTGTCACAGAAATTGTACAGTTTAGGCATAAAAATGCCCTCCCATAGAGAATGTGGCTGCTACGAAGCCACAGACTGTTTTCCCAGTACTGCCTTGTATGGTTAATCTGAAAACATAGTATGGCTAAGCCTTGGTCCTGCTAAATCCAGAAAAAGAGTTCTCAAATCATATGAAGACACAGAAACAATAGCCAAAAATTATTCCAACAGCTAAGACATTTTAAAAAACAACTTACTAGACACATACTACCCAAATGGGAGTACCGCTTTGGAAACCATGTGTCTATGCCACGTTGCCCAAAACTTCACATACAAAGATAATATTAAACCAGATGAGAAGAAAGGAAGATACAGAGTCGAAAATTGTGAAGGCAGCCTAGTGAATCTTTCCAAGCGCAGCTTAATTAATCATATGAAATAGTCATTAAAAACTCCTCAACATAAAGAACTGTATTACATGTCCCTACTACAACTTTTTAAACCATGGAGAAAAGATTTATTAGATACCCATGACTCCTATGAAGATGCTTTTAAAGCAAATGAAAGCACTATAACACACAAACTTTACGCAGTACAAAACAATGTTAGACAATGAACAGCAACAAGAACTCCAGGCACAGCTAAATATAGACACTCCTGACAGCAGTCAACCTTCTATAACAGAAAGCCAAGAACCAGTTGGACAGCCACTCATAGCAAATGAGGCTGAATTAGCCATGACTGAAGTAGAAAACACCATGTACTAGTATGAAGGTTCTACAGAAGAGTTTCCTATACTCAAATCTCAATTAAACAATGAACAGCGTAGCATTTTCCTATAAATAACAAAACAAACTGAACACGGTATGCAGCACGAAACTAAAACTTGTACCGGTCAAGACGGCAAACCTACACTGCTAAATGTGAGTGGTGAAGCTGGTTCAGGGAAAACATTCTTAATAAAAATCATCAGCAAGTTCCTCCAACAATGGACAAACAACAAACTGTCAGCTGTTGTAACTGCCCCCACAGGTTTAGCTGCCTACAACATAGGCGTGTCACTTTACACCGACTACTCCTCCTTCCAGTAGAACACCAAAACAAATTAGACCACTACAAACTTTCTCCAGAAGCTTCAATGGAACTATACAGAATTTTGAAATAAATGAAAATGCTGCTAATAGATGAGGTGAGCATGGTCTTTAACCTAATGTTGGCTTTGATTCACCTCAGATTACAAGAGGTCCTCAAAACAGACTACGAAGAACTCTTTGGAGGAAAACACATTGTTTTCGGAGGTCTTCTTCAATTAACACCAGTTAAAGGTGAACCTATTTTTAAAACCTTAGGGCACAAACTATGCCGTAAAACTCTTTGCAGCATAGGAAATGTCAATATTTGGCACATTTCCAATACAAAGAATTAACTGAAAACATGTCAGTGTGCATAACTCACCTACGCTAACATTTTTTAAAGTATTGGAGTTGGTGTACTATCTAAGGAAGCACAATCTATATTAAATGCCAGGCACATCCATGCACTCTACGGCCTTAACTCATGTGCTACTGATGTCATGGAACAAGTAGCACCCAAAAAATTTAAACTGTATGTCCTTGATGCCAACTCCTCAAGCTGTGCACAATTCAATGAAACAATGTTGAAAAAGGAAATGCAACCAATAGTTCAAATTTGCTCCACTGACAAACTGGACGTGCACTGTATGACACTACCCATGTACGTACCTTAGAAAATACAGCTGGTTTAGAGAAAATATAAAAATGATCTTTAAACTGTAGAGTAATGCTCAAACGTAACCTTGATGTGGAGCAAGGACTAGGGAATGGAGCACTTGGTACAGTTGTTGGCTTTCAAACATACCCACATGACAACAATCAGTTTGTCAATATTCACTTTGACAAACTGTCAGAAGTTAAAAGGATAGGGCGCTTAACTGCCCAATTCCTTCTTTTCAAGGACATGTATGTACGCACGCAGAGAACAATTTTCTCCATCTATAGCATACGCAGTCACCATTCATAAATCACAAGCTCTTACCATAGATCAAGCATTGATAGATATTGGCAGCACATTGTTTAAAGAAGGCATGAGCTATGTAGCACTATCACGCCTACGTACACTTGAAGGACTATTTCTAGTCAACTTTGATGCAAGTAAACACTGATATTCCTTGCATTGTAGAATACAATGGACTACGTGCATTCTACGCACCCCATCTCAAAACCTATGCTGTTCCTCAAAAAGCAAAGGTTTGTAAATGAAAACTAGTTCAGACTCAAATTATACAGGATCCCACAACAATACCTCCAAAGAAATGAAAAGAAGCTAATATTTGATCAATGACCACAACCAAAGAAGGATCTACTGCACAAACAAAACCAACTACCTCTTCAAAGAAACAATGCGCACTTCCAACAAATGACTGTCTGGGCCATTCACATTTTGAAATACAACTGGTGTAAATTGCTATGCAAATGTAGCAATCAATATTCTATTCCAATTAACACCAATTGTTGAAAACATTTACTTAAACGGGACAGACCAATTATGTTTGCAAATGTTAGTCATTCACAGAAATGTAAACAACAATCCTGACAACACTTAGTGTTTCTGGAATAAGGCAGGAATTGGACTACTGTGTTGGAATGGTCTGATACACTATAAACACACAAGAAGATCCACAAGCATTTCTAATGTACTTGCTACGAGTACTGGAAAACAAAAACATACATATAAATGAAATCTTCCAGATTTCATACGTGTGGCAACATACATGCACTCTGCAGCCATGTGGCACAGGAACAAGTCCCTAATGAACACTTTTTGTATGTATCCATACCTAACTGTGAAGCCATTCCATTTCAGCAACTTGTACAAAATGCCAACCTTGGAAGATTATGTACTACTTGCAATTCTGATAATCATTCCACCTTACAAACACAGTCACATAGTGAATGCGTAATAGTAATGCTTTTGCGTTACAATGCTGATGGTACCAAAAACAACTGTAAGGTGACTGGATTCACACATGGACAAGTATCACTTGGGAAGAAAACCTTTACAACAGTAGGCATAATCTACCACAGAGGAGCCACAGCCAATGCAGGTCACTACACTGCATACATAAAAAAGAAATGTGGATGGTTCGAATGTAATGATACTTCCATTACCCTAAAATTGAGATTACCAGCAAATCTTGTAAACGCTTACTTAATATTCTTAAAACCAAAATGTATTCACTAATCTGAGTATAAAGATCTACAAAATGTCCTCAATAACCTTTAAATCCATAAACTACTAGAATAAGACAACAGCTATCTAACAATGAAAAACTATAAACAGTTAGAATACGCCAACGCTATCTAACTAAAACCAGAAAGCTGCAATATACTTTTTTCTAAGGAAACCCTGCAACACTTATTACGAATAAAAACACCCTCAACAACTTCAAAACTATCAACAGTTAGAATACGCCAACAGGTGTCTAACTGTCCCAAAATTCTGCAACAACCAAACAGATAAATGAATACTGCTAAAATGCAACATGAAATAAAACATTATAAAACGCCAACTGGTATCTAATTGTAACAATAGTACCACCACTTCCAAACCAAAAACCATACACCTATTCAATTCCTCCTACTGAAATAAACCACCGTAAAAGATGTTAACATAACGTAGAAAGGCTTTTTTTAATCCTGGATGGATTCTTTTCCCACAGAACCAATGATTTTACAAACAAACACAGGAACTGAGCAAATTGCACAGTACACTGGTTTGAAGCATAGTGCTTGTAAAGTACTAACTATGAGGGTCGACAAAGTACAGAAATGCCTACTATGCAATGCAATAACTAATTTCAAACTACACTAACATGTGATCTTTTCTTTTATCACAGAGAATGAAAAAACAATGTCTGCTCCAATTTCCCCTACCATGAAAAAACTGCATACAGCCTCAACAAAGCAAACAGTAAGTATACAATGATTGGTGTCACAAACACCGCAACATAACACAGCCATGCAAGCAAACACCTGACCATAACCCAAAATGTTTGCTTGCATGGGTGTCTTATTCTGCAGTGGTTGTGGCCAGGGCCTACAGTCCTAGGTGCATGGCCTGGCCAAAATACTGCATACAGCCTCAACAAAGCAAGCAATAAGTATACAATGATTGGAGTCGCAACCACTGTAACATAACACAGCCATGCAAGCAAAAACCTGACCACTAACTACAACCCAAAATGCCTAGAGTCTTAGGTACTGTTGTGTCTTATCTGTCGTGTAGTCAGAAGAGTCCTCTGTCCACAAGTGCTGCACAGAGAGTATCTAAATCACTCTCTGTACAACCTTTGAGGCCACAGGTGGGAGATGATCTTCCGGAACCGTGGACCTCTGGGAACCCCGAACCACTATAAAGAAAGCACCGGTTAAGTAACAAGCCTAAGACAGCAATAACAAACCAGACAACAAGGAAGTGGAACTGTCTTACCAATAAGTGGCTGTGGTGTATCTGCTGCACCTATAGAGGAGGTTCCGGGACCCAGCAAAGCTGCTTCCTTTTGCAGGGCAGTAGATGACACTGAGCTGCGTGTGCCAGGCCCACCTGATGCCGAAATCCGGACAAGGAAGCTGAGCGGAACGTAGTACCAAAGGGTTAAGTAAGTAGAATGTCCAGAAAGCAGTCCGTGAATCGTAACAAGGAATCCAATTAAGCAAAAATCAGAAGCCAGGGGAAATCCGATAGCAGTCCGTAGTGTAATCCGAGGTCAGTGTCCAAGTAATCCGAAGGAATAAATGTAACGCCGAACAGGTGTCTAAATAAACAGCCGTGAAGCACTGAAGTGTTGCGATGCGGCTGTTTAAATACCGGCGCTGCCTATTACCTTCCGGTCACATGAGTCGCAACCACATCACGTGAGCGTAACTTAGAAACACGCGAGCGGAAGATGCTGGTCATGTGACAGGGAAGAAGCCGGTCTCGCAATCGCCTAGGGACACACCAATGGGACGGGCGTCTCCGCGAGTAGGCAGCATGTCGAACCATGCGCGGTGGCACCTGGGGACTCGAGGAAAGCACAAGTGAGTCCCGGAACTGGGCAAGAGGATGGGATGGGATGGGGTGGAGGTGCGAGGACGGGCACTGAGGAGTGTGTGTGGAGTTCGTGACAGGTACCAACATTCTGAACACAATCCAACTACCACACACCATGTCCACGGCCTTTCGGCCATGCACCCAAGACTCTAGGCCCTGGCCACAACCACTGCAGCATAACCCACCCTTGCAAGCAAACACCTACGAACTGACCACAACCCTAAAACATAAAACAACCACCACAAGCCCTATCCACTTCACTTGACATACTAAGACAGTACTTGAAGCCAATGCACAAACTCTTCAATGCATGCCCTCTCCACCCATTACTCAACTAACTACCCAAAACCAATACATCACAGCATAATAAAATACCCAATAGTGCGGTGAGTGGCTGGTATGTCCGCGGACAACTGCGGGGACCGTGGACACCGCAATCACATCACAGCCTTTTTCCACCTAAACAAATACAGTATTTCACCCATCTCTCACTCCCCCACCCTCTCCAGCCACTATTCCACACCATCACACTCCCCAAAATTAGATTTCCGCTCTGTTCCATGCCGCGCTGTCCCCGGATAGCCGCAGATCCAACATGGCAGGCGCATCGGGAAATTGTGATGCACCTCACGCTTCACTGCAACCAATCAGCGGACATGCTGCTTGTCCACGGACATGACGTAAGCCCATTGACCAATCGGTATCCTGTCCGCGGAGCGAACAGGGAAGTGTGTCCACGGAGCGGACTCAGATAGCACTACATTTTTTGGACATACTTTTTGGTTGTTTAAAAAAAAACTACTGGACTGATTTCCACCAAATTTACAAATGCAGGCTTTCGGGACCAAGCCGCGGCTTCTGCCGCAAATTTGGTGAAAATCCGTCTAACGGTTTCAGCTGTAGGCGTGAGCAAAGTTTTTCTCCATTCAGTCTATGGGGAAAAAAATACATTTTTGAACCCCCCCTATAACTTTGCCCCCCCCGCCCTACACCAAACCTCACCAAACTTTGCAGAAGAATTCGGAGCGGATCATATACAACATTTGCAAAGTTTGGTGAGGATTCGTCCAGGGGGGGTAAAGTTATATGCCGCCCAAAAATGTGTTCTTCCTATGGATTTAGCAACTTAACCATAACTACATGGCCCCTCCTGCGGGACGTCTAATATATATATATATATATATATATATATATATATATATATATATGAAAAAGGCACAGATTAGGGAGGAAAAACTCAGCCCATTAATCTTACAGAAGTGAGCATGGTAATGCAAATGCAGACAACAGTCGTGGACAATGCGTCTGGTTGCGCACATTGGGTGGCATCAAACCTGCTCAGGAAGGCACCTGCTCTCTTACATAGTGGTGCCAATGACCATACGCAAAAAATATATGAAAACAGCAGCATGGCAAAGAATGGCAAGAGAAAATGGAGTAGGTTTAGAAATTGTGTACGTACAAAGCCAACAGGAGAAAGTAATTGGGAGGACACCATAAGGGAATGCATCAACAACAGAAGTAACATCTGCCTTCACCAATCGTACCGCACTGCTACTGTACATGGGAACAAAGAAGTAACAGGCAGAGTAACAACTGGCAAGAGCTTAGAGCAAAACTTCGGTATAATGTAGTAAGGAAGCAGAACGGTATCTAATGATTACACAGGTGTTGCATTATGCAATAGTACATACGTATAACGTGTCTTTTTGTGACGCAGCAATGCCAAGCACCTTCGAGTTGCAGAAAAGAAATTTCCCTCATATCAGAATGACTTTCTACAGTAACCCCATTGGTACGCACTGTAGTGTGAAGTGTACATTATGTACTATATATTCCTACATCTACAGCAAACACATTCTGTTTTCCATATGAAAACATATTGGAAAGAAAAGAAAGGCAGTAGAAGCTGCAATCCTTGCACAACACCATTTGAGCATAGCAAAGGAAAGAAACTGTGCAAATATCAAAAAGGAGAGGCTGGAAGGCAAAGTGAAAAATATGGGGAACAATTGTGCCCCCTTACAAGTTGCGCACAAACAAATGTCTTGGACACAATTAAATGGCTGTGGCACACCTGCACGTAAACTCCTTCCCCATGTCACAGGCCGCCATCCCCTCAAAAATCGTGCCATGGGAGACGTGACGGTGATACAGCAATCTCTTCTTCCCTAACAACCAAGTTCTGCAAATCTGCACTTTCCCACAGTAAGTATGGAATTGTGCTACCCCTTCCTTTCCCTAATGGGTTGTAGGAATGTGCAAAAGTGAAAATTAATAATGATAGTGTTGCTAAGTGTTTTGGGTTGTATGCTTTTTTTTCCTGAAATGGCATTCAGACTCAGCGGCACACAGTCCTCGTTTAAATGCTTCCAAGTAAGCAAAAGACAAGTGTCCTACGCAATACCCACTATCACAATGTACGCATCCGTATGACGGCAGCAGGCTCTGCATGGCCACATGTTGTCCACTACCTAGCAATGCATGTGGGAACGGAGGTTTGTGCGTACTGCAACTACAGGCATCTGTATGTGTGCCTCTGTGTCCTGGTAACATCAGCACTCTGCAGCATATGTGAAGGAATGTAAATGTTGTTGGGCGTGCACCCACGTCCTACAGATAGGTATGCAAATGAGCATCCCACCTGGTGCACCCTATAAGTAGCCAGCATCTTCCCAAAATAGTCGGTGCACGTGTTGCGCACTATTAGTCCGTAGAAAATTGGCAACAGTGTGCATAGTACACCCACACACATGCGCACAACGCAGTGCACCCGAAACGCGGCCAGCGGACGACAGTCCAAAAGCATAGATGCCAACATTCTGTGCCCACAAATCTGGAGGGATGTTAACGTTTCAAAAATCGTTCCTACCATACTGATGACATAACGGGAAATGATACCACATCAACTTCACCCAATGAAATGACAGGACGTAACATCACAGGAAATTATTTCCCATTAACTTTGACCTTATGACATCACAGGAAATGACCTCAGTTGGCATATGTCCATCAATAGATCACAGGAGCAGAGGGCCTGATGTGCTCCATCCCATATCCTCTGACCCATCATGATAAAGAGAAGTACCAAATGAGTGACGTGTACATAGTGTCACCCGTTTCTTCCTCAGCAGAATACAATTTCCTCTTGAAACATATCAATAACAACTATGTAATTCACCATTCACTTTGGATTTTTAGAACTGGATGAAAGCTAGTGAACAATGTGTGAGATCATGACACATGTACTACTTCTACGAATGAACCATTTTAATAGGTCTTGGTAAAACAAACGACATGTCAGTGAGTAAAAACGAGCAAGTAAAGAAAGTGATAATAGTGTACTCAGTAGGTAAATGCAATAACTTTTTAAATAGCAAAGAGAAACTTGACATCAAACAGATTTTGTTTTGTAGAGGCCTAACAAAGCCTACACTTTTTAACAAAAAACAAGTGTACGTGGTGTTACAAACTGTAATTTTACATTGACATAAGTAAGCATCAGAAAAATGGGGCCAAAATATGAGCAAACATACAATACAGGATTCCAAAATCAGGGGAGCTGGGAGTAATGTAGATGCTACTTGTGGCAGAGAAGGTGCTGCCTAGCATAACATTCAACAGTTATCAGGAGCTACATTTGACTCCCACACCAACTACTGCCAAACAAGCACAACTATGTAAATTTGGGACAATCTGTAATTAAACATTATGACACATCTACATTAAAATAATTTGAGAAAAAGTGTGGATCTCCTGGAGGTGAAAAGTACTCTTATGTTAATTTATCCTATTTATGATTTGGCAGTTTGTTTTATAATTTCACCAGACAATTTGTCAATGCTTTTTGTACTTTGAAAATGGAATGGGTTTCATAATCCAATGTTTCTTTGATGGAGAGAAAGAAGGAGATATTTCTTTCCTTGGTTGCCGTGAGCAGGAGTTTGTGTTAGAACAGGTTATGCTTTAAATTTGCTTTTCTTTTGTACCTTGTTTTCTTCAGTGTTCGGATTGGTTAAAGGATTGGATTGTGTATAATGTCTTTATAAGATTATATTACTGTAACCAAGAGCCAAGTATCCCTATGTAACTAGACCATGTCATGCAACAGCGCCTCAATGCCCTTGGGCTGCTAGTGTGCTTTACAAATCCAAATAAATAAAATGAATAAAAAAAACATAATATATCACTCAGTTTCCTACACAGGAAATGTGATCTCACAAGGAACAGATACAGTATTGGGGCTTTGTGAAACGTGCATAGAGGCTAAAAGAACACATCACTGACTTTCCTACACAGTCACTCAGACCTCACAATACACACACACTGTTGGGGGTCTGTGCAAAGTGCATTAGCGACTTCATAAACTATCACTCTTTCCTACACAATCAGTCAGATCGCGCATGGTACACAAACACTGTGGGGGGCCTCTGAATGTTCTTGAGCAGTATGTCACAAATGCATGTGACAGGCCTGGGTAGGCTGGGGTAAAAGAGTGTCTCTTGAAACCATTTCTAGAAGACATTGGGTGCATTTCACTTTTCGCAATGGTGGAATGGCTAAAAGTGGTGTCCTATAGTGTGTCTGCAACTACCAGCAACCATTTCACTCTGGCTGAATACGCACAGTAGTGGAGAATATGATGAACGTCCCTTTCTGTCACCCAAACCCGCAGCAGCGACAGTCCCAATGTCATAGGCAGCTTGCAGAAAAGGGAAGTATACGCACGTGCGTTTACCCAAGTACGGCGACGACCTTGTCCGGATGAAGCTGAAACATTACTTCTTCACTTTGCAATGTCTTCTTTGCAGCACAGCGGCATTGCGTAATCGTAAAAAGTTGCACACGCTTCCACCAATAACATTGAAAAGCTCTCCATGTCAAAGTATTAGTTGTTTACAACAGCCCTCTGCATACACACTGCGACCACAAACGTAGTTGCGCAATCCCTGTGGCTGTACAGTCCCATTTCCATAGCCGCCATCCTCAAAGTCCCCGGATGTGCCTTTCTAGCTGCGTGAAGACAGCAGTGCCAACCTGACCAGCCGACCACACTGACGGTGCGCGTGGGCCCTCATTTCGGGGACAGGAGCCGGACTCTCCGACAGCGGCAAAGCATAGGGTTGAGCAATGTACGCAGTATTTCTTGGAAAGGGCAGGTTTACAAACACATTGCTATGTCCCATTGCATATGCATGCATGTTTGCGAACAATGTACGGCTGCATTCCGGGTGGAAAATGTACACAACAATCCACCCAAAAGGCACACCATAGAAGTGCTGTGTTATGTGTTTGCCCCTTTTCTGAGCAGCGGAGTACAGCAGATAGGTTTGCCCTGAAAGTAATGGTGCACCACATCTGCTTACCTACAGTGCGTCTGCAACTAGTACCAGCCATGTCACTGTGCCTAGGTACGCACACTAGTGGCAAAAATTATGAATGGGCCTTGGTGGCACCCACACCCGTAGCAACGATAGTCCCCATTGTCGCAATGTCATTGGTAACTTCCAGAAAAAGGGAGTATACGCACGTGCTTGTACCTAAGGACAGCAACAGCCTTGTCCAAATGAAGCACAAATATTTCTTCTTCCATTTCCAGTTTGTTTTTTGCAGCACGCCATCATTGCGTACTGTTAAAAAGTTCCACACGCTTCCACCAATGACATTGAACAACTCTCCATGTAACAGTATCAGTTCTGTACATCAGTCCTCTGCGTACACAACCCGCCCAGAAATGTTATTGCGCAATCCCCGTAGCTCCATAGTCCCATTTCCATCACCGCCATCCTGAAAATCCCAGATGTGGCTTTCGTGCTAGGTGCGAGCATGGGGGCATAACATGCAACCAGGGTAGGGTAAGTCTGTTATAAGGGGTGGCTCTTAAAAGAGGTTTGTTATTTTTTGTATTTTAGATGCTTCTAGAGGAACACCTTCTTTTAATTTTTTGGGGAGATTTTCTGTTTTCTTGTGCGGACATTGTTACAGTAAACTCTTCACTGCATCTTGTAGATGGGCAAACAAAACAGCATTACCAATGGGCGACAAAGAAATGCCATCCCACAACTGAGGTCATTGTTGCAGAATAACATCCCAGCATCGGACAAAAAAGTATACATGCTTCTGTTGATGAGACACCTTCCTGCGTCTGGCTCGGAACAGCATCCATGAGCAGTGGGCCACACTCTTTGTGGCGTTATCGATGAGAACAGCACCTTGGCAGTGGGAAAAAGCCTCTTCACTAGCTTTAGCAACCTCTTTAGTCGACGCAACAAGCCTAAACAAGACATGTAATCCATGTGCATGCCGCCGTAATGGATGACAATAACTCCCTATCCTTGTCAGGGCTGGACTGGGAACCAAAAGTGGCCCTGGAATTATTTTTCAAAGTGGCCCCATATTTCGCTGAAAGAGCGAGCACAGCGCGTGAGCCCAACCCTTCTATGAGGATTTTGTGAGTATCCCCCAAGAAGATGTATGGCTTGCACAGTACACAAATGTCTACAGCTGCCACTTTAACCTGCTAGGATATTTTCCTGACACTGAGACCTATGGCGGGTAGGTTAAACACATGGTTCTGCCCCCTATCCCCCAGCACGAACTTTACGGTTGTCAGCTCAAAATGTGTTGTTGGTCCATACATCCTGCTTTTCCCATCATGGCGATAGGTGCTTTTCGGTATTCGGTCCTTGTGCCTGAAATGCTCTACCTCTGCCCCCCTCCCCCCTGCACATTTGGACATTTGCTACTTTTTCTATATTCATGACAAAGCTTAAGAGAAATCTTTCTCTAAATCTCTCCAATTATGTAGGCCTTATTGTCTCTAGTATTTAGATCATCTGCGCCCAGATACATCTCTGCTCGATTTTCTTCCCTGAGGAATTATCGCGATACAAATAACTGAAATAAAATTAAATGAAGTGCCCTTCCCCTTAGGGGCGCATTCGTGATTTTTCCTGCTCTGCCTTTTAACGACTATGGTGGTAATAGCACAGGGAGCAGGTTTGGGAAGACAGTTATATGCGCAGATTACATCTGGAGTCCAGGACAGGCTTACGAGGGGCTCTGCCTAGACCCCAAAAAGGAACTGGGGCTGGACAGGAGGGCAGGCGCAAGGTGGGACAGGAGGCTAAGCACAGGCTGGGCGTGAGGGCAGGCTCGGTGGAGGGTCGGGGAGAGGCTGAATGGGCTGAATGGGCAGGCACATGTTGGAGGGTGGGGACAGGTACAGGTTGGCCGGTTGGGCAGACACAGGGCGAGGGACTAATTTGGGAACTTGCCATTCGAAACTCACCCTCAATTGAGTGTGTCCTCAGGGCCACCAGGTACCCCGCCTATAGAATAAGGAATTTGGTGCCTGGGGACCCAGCGCTTTGCATGGGTGCCCTCCCTGATGCTCGCTGTGTTTAATGTGGTCTCTTGGCTGTGCCCTTCTTCCTCCTTTGCTGAGTGCTGTGGTATTTCAAAGTGCTCGGAAGAAGCTGCACGCAGCATGTTAGCGCTATATAAACAAACAAATGCGTTGTAACTGGAAATCCAGGCCTTGTAGCGTTTTGCTTTGGAACACATAATGCTCTTCCTTTGCCCGTATTTTGGGAAGGAGCTGGATTCTGCCTTTTTCCGATGGAAACTTGGCACTGGGAAGTGGGTGCGAGGGGTACAGTTGTCCTCCTGAGCCCATTGACCACAGGGATATTTTTAACTTTCGCTTGATGCACTCAATGGGGCCATTTGTTGGACCAATGTTACTCTTCCATGCACTGCAGCCTCCCTGATTGTTGGGGGCTTAGTGGGGGGTCAGCACAGAAGCCTCCCTCTGACTGGCAGCCTATGCTCAGGCTTCAGCAGTTTAAAGAGCCATCGTTTCGGCTGGCCTGCTAGTCTGCTGCCGGCGTAGGGAAGCGAAGAAAGCTGCCTGCTGTTGGTGGTGTGAAGTTACCCCCGGATAGAGCACAGAGCAAGGTAAGAGGGGTTGGGGGCACTCTACCAATAGAAAATGTATAGTTTTCTATAGCACCTTTAACAGCTTCAGAGCGCTTGGTAACAGGTATTTAGAATGACCATTATTATTACTCAAGTTCGTGGCACCCAATTAGGGACCCGCAACTGATGAAGGCATAAGTCGGCTCCACAGGTTCCAGACCCTTGTTGGCATGGAAGTGCCTCCTCGTCAGTGGCGTGTGCCATGTGTGGGGCTGTACATCTTCCCGGCTCCCCATTTCTTTCTGGCATCCAATGACTTCTCTCATATTTTCTCATCTGTTTCAAACATCAAAAGAACCCCATACATCTCAGAAAATAAAAAACAGAGTTGGCGCCGCCGATTTTTCAACCCTGCCAACCAGAAGTTGTGTACAGGTTTCTGCCGCAGCAGCCTCAACCCGCCGAGCTAGCGTACATCCCTGACTCTTTACCACCCCCCTAGCTCACTCGGGCTTAATATCATTGGCAGAGCTCTCCTGGGGTCGCAGTGTTCAATTCCTGTTCAGTAGCCAGACCACCCCACCCACTTCCCGGCGTGTACCCCAGGTGCGACGACTCCACTCACTGGACAAGGCGCCTTTTGTCTCATTCCATATATTTATGTTTATTTTAAGGGTGCATGGGGTATTTTATGCTCTTTCAGGAAGAGCTGTTGCGAGTGGGAACTATGGTGACTCTGACTCTTATACTGCCCCCCTCAAACCTCAGAGGGCCTACCAGGTCTAGCGTTCTTCTCTACGCATCTCCACGCAACAATCATTTTCCCATGTCAACATTTTCCCATGTTTAATGTAAATTCCCAAACCGGGAGGTGGCTGTGCAGCTAAGCCACAGGTTTCCACCTCTGCCTTCCCAGTAGCCGACTAGCACACCACACCCGCCTTTCTCACAGAGCCATGCACACCGAGGCCTACGTTATTGGCAAAGGGCGCTATGTAAGACCACGTCTCCAGCATGGGGTCTGGCATGGATTCACATGCTCATGAATATTCCCCGTCGTCAGGCTGGGAATCCTCGGTAAAGAAAAAATCAGTTTCGTTTCTGATCGGTCTTTCTTAGTAGTAACCAATCACTGATCTCTGGGTCATACTGCCCCCAGCCAATGACTGCCATCTCCCAAAGCCCCGCCTCTGGCAGCCATCCTCCGTTTTTTACTGCACGTTCAAGTGTTTAGAGTCCTCGTGCTTTAGCTCTCGAGATTTTGCTGCATTTTCGCGCTTTTTCAGGAGACTTTCTCTTTTTTTGGTTTAATCGAGCCTCAAGCTCCACCGTTTCTACTTCTGATAACGGGGACCCGTTTCGGAATTCTTCTATGCCCCTCAAAGGTGAAGTTTTCATCGAGTTTACGCTTCTTGGAGGATTCCGGAAGATCTGCGGCCTACCTCTACGGACATGGCCCAGGACAAGGGAAGCTCAACGCCCGGATCCAAGCTGTTCAGGTGCTGCCTTGGATGCGGATTACAAAATGTTTTCAAGGAGGACGAGCATTTGCGATGTCTCTACTGCCTTCATGAGGACAAGACGCACGTGGAAAAGGACTGTGCGTTCAGCAAGAACCTTTCGGAACGGACCAAACAAGATCGTCGTTCCCGACTCGCCGCCTGGCTGAAGAAGGGCACAGCAGGTGAGAAGGCGAAGAAAAAGTCTGAGCGGGCTTCTAAGTCCTGTGAGGGCGCCCCGGCGACAGGGGTCCAACAGAAGGCCAAGCACCGCGAGTCCGCGGACACCGGGAGTGCCGAAAGGTCGGGCTCTTTGACTGCCAGAAAGGGCGCGACTTCCCCGGCACGTTCAACCACGAGCCAGCACTCTGGTTCGGGAAAGAGGAAGTCTGAGAACCCGGGTAAGCAGCTGGAGCGGCCCTGGTCTATCTCGAAGGGACCCGGGATGGAGCGAGGCGCTGACCCTCCCCCCAAGGCGAAGGCCCAGGATGCACCTAAGGTGGTGAGGGCTTTGATCCAGCCGGCAAAGGCCTCTATCGAAGTGGTCGCTGCGACCCTGGCGAAGCCGGCCGAGACTACACCAGTGGAAACGGCCTCTGGGCCCAGAGTATCCCTGCCACCGTGGAGGGAATCCTCTTTCCAGCCCATCGTTAAGACCCCCGTGAAGACCCCGGTGGAAAAAGAGGGGGGGGGGCGGTGGCCATTACAGACTCGGAATCAGCCTCTGAGAAGGATCTGATGGAAACCGGGAAAGGCCTCAACGAGAGGTTCATAGGCCTCAACGAGAAGTTCGAGAAGGTTCGATCACAGGGTACGGTTCCCGCTGATGTGATCGAAGATGGCGACGAAGAGGGCCCAGTGGAGCAGCCATCCCGTCCGTCGCAGCCATTACCCGAGCCCCAGGATAGCTTGGCGGACATTTTTTTGGCGATCCAATCCTTATGTACTGAGATAAGGACGAGGTTACCATGGACCCCGACGGAGGATCCAGAACCAGGCCCGTCGGGAAGCCCTCCGAACAAGCAGAGGAGAGTCCAACCTGCTCCTCCCTTCGTGCCCGCGAGGCCTGTGGACCCCTCATCCCCCTCGCCAGACCCTAGAGAGGATACGGCGACGGATACAGCGACGGGGACGGACGACGACGGCGGCGATGACACAACGGACATCCCGTCATCACCCCCCCTCGGGCTTCTCCACCCGACGAAATTGGCTCCTTTCACGCCATGATAGCCAGGGCATCCGAGCTCTTCCAGCTCTGCCCAGAGGAACAGAAAAAGGAAGGGTTTCTTTACCAACGACGAGAGGCCAAGAGGAAGACGGTCCTCGCGGTGCCGTTGCTCGACGACATCTGGGACGAGGGGCTGGCTATCCTCAAGAACCCTTCCACGACACCCGCCAAGAGGGACAGGTACGAGAAGAAGTACCGAGTCCCTGATGCCACCCCCTTGTGCCCAGCCCACGCCAGATTCTGTGGTCTCGGCAGCGGCCAAGAAGAAAGCAGCGGGTGCGGCGGCTTCAACTTCCACTTCCCAGCCGGACAGCGAGGGCAAGAAGTTGGACTCCATGGGACGACGAGTCATCTCGTCGGCGGCGACGACGATTAAGGCGGCCAATGCCATAGCGATCGTGGCCCGCTACGACAGGGAGCTTTGGTTCAAGATAGCTCCCCTGCTAGACTTCCTACCGGACGACAAGAGGGCGGAGGCCCTACAAATTCTGCAGGAAGGAGAGGTAGCGTCGGATCACGCCATAACGGTGGCAACGGACATTGCCGATACCGGATTTCGCCAACTGGGCAACGGGGTTTGCCTCCGACGACGAAGATGGCTCAAGATGACGGACTTTCGCCAGGACGTCCAGACCAGAGTGTTGGATATGCCGTTCGGCAACCACCTTTTTGGGAAGACGGTGGACGAGTTGCTCCAGGCCATCAAGACTGACTCGGAGACGGCCCGGGCCCTAGGGGTACTTCAACAACAACGGCCCTTTCGGAGCTCCGGAGGCAGACAGGGTGCCTCCAAGGGATCTAGCGGTGGCTCTTCTACATACCGCCAGGCGGCCCGCTCCTCGTCCGAGGAGGCCTACAGAGGTCGCGGCAAGCAGGGGGGATCCCGCCGCCGTCGTCAAGGAGGCCAAGGTGGCAAGACCTCCTCCAAGCAAGACTGAACCGGCCGTGGCGTCGGGCGTCCACCGAAGCACCCCGGTGGGAGGCCGGCTGGCAAAGTTCGTCAACGTGTGGGAGTCCATCTCCACCGACCGCTGGGTGCTGGACACCGTGGCCAACGGGCACTTGCTGGAATTCCAAAAGAAGTGTCCTCGCATTCCTCCCGTGGCCAGGAAGGAGAATCACGTCCCTCAACTGCTGTTGGAGGTAAGGGCGATACTCAAGAAAGGTGCCATCGAGCTCGTCCCCAGGAGGCTCCGGGACTCTGGAGTGTACTCAAGGTACTTCCTCGTCAGAAAGGAGACAGGCGGTTGGCGCCCCATCCTGGACCTGCGTCGGTTAAACAAGTACATCAAGGTGCAGAAATTCAGGATGATCACCCTCCAGCACGTGCTGGGGACAGCTGGAGGAGGGCGACTACCTATCGTCGTTGCACCTGGAGGATGCTTACTTCCACATCCCCATTCTAAAAGGACACAAAGTTTCTCAGGTTCGTGGTTCAGGGACGCTACTACCAATTCAGAGCCCTGCCGTTCGGATTAAAGTCAGCACCCAGGGTATTCACCAAGTGCCTGGCACCAGTGGCGGCGCGGCTGCGCCTGCATGAGATCCACGTCTACCCCTACCTGGACGACTGGCTAATCCGGGCAAGGACAAGAGAACTTGCCGTTGAACACACAGCGAGGACCGTCCGGCTGCTCACGGAACTGGGATTCGCCATCAACTACCCCAAATCCCACCTGGTTCCGTCGCAAGTAGCACTGTTTCTGGGAGCGAAGCTCGATACAGTGGGGCAACTGGCCTCCCCGTCGGAGGAGAGGATGAAGGCCATTCTGGGCAAGGTGCTGCGCCTGCTATCCACGGACGTGGCCAGGGTGAGGTCCATCAAGTCCCTCCTCGGGACGATGTCCTCATGCATCCACCTTGTACCCCTTTGCAGACTTCGGATGCGTCCGCTACAGGAGTTCCTCGACGCCCGCTGGTTTCAGGCGACGGGCTGCTTCGAAGGCAGGATCCCTCTCGACGAGGAGTTCCGTCGGGCGATCCTATGGTGGGGTAACCGTGCGCACCTCACTACAGGCAAGGACTTTCAGACCCCGGCGTTTCAGGAGACGGTGACGACAGACGCCTCTCTGGAGGGTTAGGGGGCCCACACCGGAGATCTCCACGCAAGAGGCCTTTGGCTCCCAGAGGAGAGGTCTCTCCACATCAACATTCTGGAGCTTCGAGCAGTGTTCTGGGCGCTCAAGTCGTTCCTTCTGTCCCGCAAGGACAAAGTGGTGAGGATCTTCACCGACAACACCACCACGATGTTCTACATACGGAAGCAGGGAGGCACCAGATCCCCAGCCCTATCCAAGGAGGCCCAGGATCTGTGGCACTGGGCGGTCGCCCAGGGGATGTTTCTGGTTCCCTTCCACTTGGCAGGAATAAAAAACACCATTGCCGACTCACTCAGCAGGGAGCTGCGCTCATGCCACGAGTGGGAACTATGTCTGGACCAGGTGGATCGGCTCTTTCGACGATGGAGCAAACCCCGGATCGACCTTTTTGCGACGGCGGCGAACCCCAAGTGCCAGAGGTTCGCCAGCAGGCTCCCGCAGCCGAGGAGCATGGGCGATGCTTTCTCGTTCCCTTGGGACAGTATGTTTCTATACGCGTTCCCTCCATTGCTGTTGCTGCTCCGTCTCATCAACCAGCTCAAGAAGTCCAGGTGCAGAATGATCCTCTTCGCACCGGCGTGGCCGAGGCAGATCTGGTTCCCAGACCTTCTGGACTTGTCAATGTCCCCACCAGTCAAGCTGCCGGCGGACGCGGATCTTCTCTCCAGAGAAGGAGGCGCCATTCTTCATCACGACCCGGAGTCGCTGAACTTGCAGGCCTGGCTCCTGCAGCACTAGAGTTTGGAGGGTACGATATCCCGGCTGACTGCAGAGAGGTTTTTGCAAAAGCCAGGGCGTCCTCAACTCTCAAGTGTTACGGTCATAAGTGGAAGAGGTTCTCTGTCTGGTGCCGTGCACAGAAGATTAACCCTCTGCGGATTACGGCCCCTCAAGTACTGCTGTACCTACTGTCGCTGGCCAAAGCTGGACTGGCTCACGCCTCCATCATAATATATCTGGCTGCCATCTCCCGATATACCAGGACTATGGGACGGGCGTCCTTGTGGTCTCATCGCCTGGTGAAGGAATTTATGAAGCAACTATTCTGATTGTTCGCGCCGGTGAAGGCTCCTGCCCCGGCGTGGGAGCTTAATGTGGTGCTGACCAGGCTCATGGGGGCCCCATTCGAGCCTATGCATTCGGCGCCTTTGAAGTTCCTGTCATGGAAGACAGCGTTCCTCGTGGCCATCACCTCCGCACGACGAGTGGGAGAGATCCAGGCCCTATCTTGCAAGCCTCCATACTTGACTTTTCATGACACGAGGGTGGTGCTGAGGACGCACCCCTTCTTCATGCCCAAGGTGCCGTCGGACTTCCACCTCAACGAGCCCTTGGTGTTACCAGTTTTCTTCCCGTCGCCTTCGACGCTGGCCGAGAGGACTTTGCACTAGCGGGATGTAGCTAGAGCGCTGAAGTTCTACGTGGTCCGCACAAAGAGTTTTCGGAAGACGTCACAGCTGTTTGTGAACTTTGGGTCTGTGAATTAAGGGAAGGCTCTCTCGAAGACTTCCATTTCCAGATGGCTCTCCGGCTGCATCATGCATTGTCACCGGTTGGCAAACCGACCGCTGCCCGGCCGTCCGAGAGCCCATTTGACCAGAGCGATCGCTGCTACCATGGCGTTCCTGTCTGGTGTGCCCCTGCTGGACATCTGCAGGGCTGCTACGTGGAGGTCGATCCACACCTTCACAAGATTCTACTGTGTTGATCGGGACTCCAGGGAGGAGTCCAGGGTTGGCCAAGCAGTGCTGCGCAACCTGTTCGCCTAAGGTGAGCCTGGTGAGGAGGTAAGAATTGCTCAATGTTGAGTTTTGGATGTAATGCTTAATGTTGAGCCTTTGCCACCTCCCGTGGTTGTGCATGTGTGTACTGCTATGTATTCTTTTATTCATGAGCATGTGAATCCATGCCAGACCCCATGCTGGAGAAGGAACGAGTTACTTACCTGTAACTGTTGTTCTCCAGCATGGGTCTGGCATGGATTCACATGCGAACCCTCCCGCCTGCCCTTCTGCGCCTCTTCACTTGGTCATACTGCCACTTTGCGTGCTACCAAATCTGAGGATGGCTGCCAGAGGCGGGGCTTAGGGAGAGGGCAGTCATTGGCTGGGGGCAGTATGACCCAGAGATCAGCGATTGGTTACTACTAAGAAAGACAGATCAGAAACGAAACTGATACTGATTTTTTCTTTACCGAGGATTCTCAGCCTGACGACGGGGAATATTCATGAGCATGTGAATCCATGCCAGACCCATGCTGGAGAACAACAGTTACAGGTAAATAACTTGTTCCTTATCTTATTAGCCCCCAATGGGTATTTACAACGTAAAGCGATGATGAGGCTGCGGGGATCGAGTAAGCGCCAGGCAGGAGACTGTTAATCAATCAGGGTCAATTTGGGTTCAGGGAGATTTTGGCTGGCACCTCATTGCTGGGCAATGGGAAGGCAATAGAAGTGTTGTTGGTCTGCTTACCTTCAACATCACGTTGATCACGCCACAGTGAAGGCATCAGCTCCGCTGCCCTGGCGACCGACAGCAAACACTTGACTTTGCCTGGCTGCAGCCTGCCCTGCACCTGACCTGCGCTTGCAGGCACCTGCGGTTTCAGGTTCCCATGCCCTCAAGCGCAGGCGTGCTGTCCATTCCCAGCCCTGGGGAAAAAAGAATTGTGCAGGCAGCGTCAGCGTGTGCCGTGTGTGGTGGCAGCTGGCAGGCAGCCAGTTCATACAAAACCACCCAGGCGTATTCACGTGACGCACGTATCCTTCTGTGCCACTGCCAACGAAAGCGGCCCTATGCCCACAGGCCTGCCTGGGGATGTCCCGGTATCCCGGTGGGGCAGTCCAGCCCTGGTCCTTGTCCTGCAGTCCTTTTTCATTTGTGTTTTGTATTGTTTTCTGCCCAGGAGTCCATGTGGCACTCGTGGCAGTGCAGCTCTTCCTGTTTTTGGTTTGGTGTACAGACCAATGGGATACCCTTATGGCACCCATGAGTGGGGATGCAACCCTGTGCCCCTAGTGTATGTTTTTGGACACCTGTGTGTGGCCCACAGAGCAGGGTATGGGCTGGTGGCAGCTCCATGCTGAATTTGACAGGTGCTCAGAGTGTCCTCCATTTTGGGATACCCAGGCCCTGCCATTGGAATCAGTTGATTCCTGATAGGAAACAAGATGGCCACTGTGGCCTCTTGCTTTCTATTGCCTGGTACCTTGTTTTCCCAAAGTCCTGGGAAGCCCGAACTCTGTCCCTCCCCCATGACTGGCTGTTGGGTGGAAGTTCCAACATGTGGTGTTGTGAAGTCCAGGCCAGACAGGCTGGAGCCTTCCCAGTGACTGTATATTGTGGGTACACCCTGTGGGTGGCACCTGAGTGAACGGAGTGTGTGACCAATACGCACTTCTTGTTGTGGATGTCTGGTTTCTGGTATGAGAGACAAAGACTGAGACAGCCCTGCCCAAAAGTGGCCTGAATGCAGTGTGTAGTGTTCAATGGCTGGGTACTTGTCCTAATACACACTCCTTTTTGTAAGTGTCTGAGAGGGAGGAGTATGGCCTGAATGCACTGTATGCCTGATTGGCTGGCTGACTGAATGAATGCCCTTCGAGTGGATTGTGTCCTCCAACGTATTCCTCATCTTTGATGTATTCCATCCAGCTTCCGCTGCTTCGGAATTTATTTATTTTTTTGCAGAGGGCGCTGTGCGTCGGTGTCTTCGAGTCAATGGTCCCTCGAAGGCCTCCGTCGAGGGTGGCGTCATCGGGTGTATAAGCAGCATGCACGGCGCCCGTTGGCCTCAGTTCCATTTTTCCGCAGTGTACGTTGCTTCGGAGATTCGGTGCGCCTCAAGTTCTGTGAAGAAAGAATAAATCGAAATATGTCTTTGTCATCGACGCCGACCACGACCCCGAAATCGGGTTTCAAAAAGTGCAAGTCGTGCAGCTCAAAAATGTCGATCACCGATCCGCACTGAGAGTGTTTATGGTGCCTTGGAGAAGGCCACGACATAGAGGCCTGTATGAAGTGTCAGGCGATGACGGGGAAAGCCTTGTGAGAGAGGAGGGGAAAACTGCAGGTACGTCGTAAGTCTGACCAAAAAGCTTCTAGCGTCGAGTCAAAGTCCCGTGAGGAGAAATCTCCTCGGCGCGAGAGGCATCGGTCCAGATCCCGAAGCGATTCCCATCGCTGGTAGTCTTCGATGGAAAAAATCGAAGAAACAACGCCACAGGTCCCCCTCCACTTCGTCTTCGGGCGAATCCCCAAAAAGGATGAAATGTCCCACAAAACATTCATCATCCGAAGAGTGGGAAGCATTTAGAGTAAAAATGATGGAGGTGTTTGAGAAAGCGAAGCCTCGGTCCGAGTCCAGCTGATCGAAGGAGGAAGGATAGAGAGCCTTCTAGGACGCCGAGCAAAAAAGATCAGTCGAGTCGACCGCTCTAGGTCACCGACACCGAACATACCTCGAAGGGCAAGTCTTCGAAGCAGATGCCGTCGAAGTCGGGTACTACGTCGACGTTATCGACGCCTTTGTCGAAGCCGAACCTTCCAGCTCGACAAGATCAGCTAGGAAGAGAGAAAGAAAAGGCTAAAACCACCTATGTTGCATTCAGGACCCATTAGCACTCTTCCACCTCCGCCAGAGAAGGTTTTCAAACCTCTACCTAGGAAGGAGTTTTTCAAATCCTTGACCTCAATTTTTGAGGAACAAGAAAAATCTGATGAGGAGAATGTACCTTTTGGGCTTGAATTTGGTACTCCAAATGTTCCTGAATTCCTGATTTCAGAGGAAATCAGGATGAAAGATCTGGTTGAATCATTGCACAATGCAAGTGGTATTGCTACGTCCCCAGAAAATGAATTTGGTAGACCAGAGCCAGGTGAACATGCCGATCCATCATACCGTCAGTTAATGACCAAGGTAGTAGATTATTTGGGTTGGGCCAGACCTGCAGCCCAATTTGTACAAGATGATCTTACAGACATACTGGACCATGGTCCTACTGAAGACCCAATTCTACCTTTCCATGTGTCCTTACAAAATAGGGTGGCCAAAAATTGGGAGACTCTGGATTCTATTCCTCCAGTGAATAAACCCCTTGCATCAAAATACCGCCCTGCCAGTAGCGACCCTGGCTATATGTCTAAACATCCCACTCCCGAATGTTTGGTCATACAGGCAGCCACAGCTTCTACCAAACTTGCGTACCCGTCTATCCCTCCAGACGGGGACGATAAGCGTGTTGATGGCTGGGCACGGAAGGTATTTTCAGCTGGGAGCATGGCATTAAAATCAGCCAACTCCACATGTGCCTTGGCAAAGTTTTCGTACGATCTGTGGGAGTGCATTGCAGTGGCGGCGGAGCACATACCAGAAGGGGAAAAAAGGGAAGGATTTCTAGCCATTGTTAAAGATGGAAAGGAAGCTATGCAGGAATCCCTTGAATCTGGTTTGGACACTGTTTTGATAGTGTGAGCAGGTCCATGGCCACTAGCATGGTAATGCGTAGATTTGCATGGTTACGTAAGTTGGGTTTTGCACCAGACGTACAGAATAGTCTTCTGAACATGTCCTTTGAAGGGTCTCACCTTTTTGGCAGCAAGGCTGACGAGAGCCTTGAGAGGTTGCAGACCTCAAAGGCAGCTGCCAAGTCGTTGGGAGCTGCTATCGGGCAACCTCAGCCCTTTCGTGTGACAAGTCAATCTTGGATTGGACGATCCTATCGTTACTACTCCTCATATGGAAGAACGAGAGGAATGGCCAGTCAAAGGGGCCAAAGAAAGGCCACTCGCGGTGGAAGAGCAAAACGTGGAAAGCCAGCTCCAGCCTCTTTGCCATCAGCGGCTGCAGCAACCGCCACAAAACCACTTTGAGGACTTACATCACAAGACAGCTGTAGGAGGCAGGATGTCACAGCATCTGCAAGAATGGCGAGCCATTACTTCAGATGTTTGGGCTCTAGAAATAATAGCCCAAGGTTACTGCCTTCCTTTTCTAACGCAACCTCAAAGCAATCCACCAGGGAAGACACCCTTTGAAGTTTTCGGACCCGCTCCTACAGCAGGAAGTTCTAACCCTGCTGGAGAAAGGTGCTATAGAACCGGTACCTACAGCGGAGAGGAACATGGGATGGTGCTCCCTGTATTTTTTTATCACCATAAAGGACGGAGGACTGAGACTCATCCTGGACTTAAGAAACTTGAACAAGTTCCTCAGGAAGAACAAGTTCAAGATGGTTACCCTTTCTCAGATCGTTCAGGCCCTTCAACTTCAGGACTGGTTGGTGTCATTGGACCTCCAGGATGCTTATTTTCATGTGCTGATTCATCTCAAGCACAGAAAATACTGAGGTTCGTGGTTGGCGACTCACATTATCAGTTTCGAGTCCTACCATTCGGATTGACCTCCGCCCCGAGGGTCTTCACCAAATTGATGGTAGTAGTGGCAGCGCACCTCAGGAGAGGGGGGATTCATGTCTACCCCTATCTGGACGATTGGCTCATCAGAGCACGCTCTGCCGAACAGGCACTGGATCACCTGAAAGTCACCTGCCACTTCCTCCACAGTCTGGGCTTCTCCCTCAATTTCAAGAAGTCACATATGACACCTTCTCAACGGCTCCAATATATAGGAGCTGTATTAGACACATCCCTGGGAAAGACATTCTTCAGATGGTTTCCAAATTCCAAAACGCCCAAAATCTTCAGGCCTACGCCTTCTTAAGGTTACTCAGCCTCATGGAATCCTGCATATTTCTGGTGCCAGAGGCACATCTGAGAATGAGATCCATTCAATGGGCCCTAAAGACTCAATGGTCCCAGTTCTCAGGTCGAATGACGGATCTTCTCCAGATTCCGAACAAGGTTCGTCAAGATCTTCTACGGTGGACTTGTTCAGAGAATATCCTGAAAGGAGAACCTTTTTGGCAACCATGGCCGGAGATCACAGTAGTGATGGATGCCTCACTCAAGGGGTGGGGAGCTCATGCCAACGATCTGACAATCAGCGGTCATTGGTCTCCATCGGAGTCCAAACTACACATCAAACTTCTGGAGCTGAGAGCAATCAGACTAGCGCTGAAGGCTTTCCTGCCATCTGTCAGAGGGAAGAATGTCCTGTTAATGACGGACAACACAGTGGCCATGCATTATCTAAACAAAAGAGGAGGTGTAGGGTCACAACTTCTGTGCAGAGAGGCAATGCAACTCTGGTATTGGGCAATTCAAGAAGGAATCTCTTGAACGGCAGTTCACCTAGCCGGGGAAGAGAATATGATGGCAGATGCTCTGAGCAGGCAGAGCACGGTGTCCCACGAATGGGAACTGGCTCAGGAAGTAATTCAAGAGATCTTCGCCCTTTGGGGAACCCCTCAAGTGGACCTATTTGCAACCGGTAGTGCGAAAGGTATTGCTCAAGGGAATTTCCCCCGAGAGGAGCCCTGGGGGACGCGTTCGTGGTGGAGTGGAATTTCCCACTATTGTATGTGTTCCCTCTAATTCCAGTCAGTCCTCAGGTCATCAGGAGACTGAGACGCTTAGGGAGCCGCATGATCCTAATTGCCCTGGATTGGCCCAGGAGATCGTGGTACCCGGACCTTCTAGACATGTCCATCCGTCTCCCAGTACGTCTTCCTCAGAGAGAGAACCTTCTCTCTCAAATGGAGGGTCAGGTTCTCCATCCAGAGGTCAAAACGCTCAACCTTCACGCTTGGTATCTGAAAGGCTGAGATACAAGGATTGGAACCTTCCAGATGACGTCATGGAGGTGTTGCTTTCGGCAAGAAGGCCAGCAACAAAGTCTCTATACCGTTGCCGTTGGAAAAAGTTTTGCAACTGGTGCAGAGAAAAGAATGTCAATCCTTTTCTATGCACTATTCCCGAAGTACTGTCCTTCCTTCTGACCCTAGCACATAGAGGTCTGAATGTTGGAACCATTAAAGGTTATCTTGCGGCGCTTTCCATCTTCAAGAGCTCGTCGGAAGAATGCTCCTACTTCAAAATTCCTTTGATGGTACAGTTCTTAAAAGGACTCACTAATGAGTTTCTCCTCACCCATTTCATGTGCCAATTTGGGATCTCAATTTGGTCCTAAAATTCTTAATGTGTGCTCCTTTTGAGCCTTTGCACACTTGTCCATTAAGATTACTGACATGGAAAACTGCTTTCCTAGTTGCTTTAACATCTGCAAGAAGAGTGAGCGAATTGCAGGCACCGTCTTCTGGGCCACCCTATACTGTGTTCCATAAGGACAGAGTTGTGTTGAGGGTTAAACCCTCATTTTTACCCAAAGTGGTATCTGAGTTTCATTTAAATCAAAAAATTGTGTTACACGCATTCTATCCTCCACCTCATCCTAGTAAGGAGGAGGAAAGATTACACAGATTGGATCCAAAAAGAGCTTTAAGCTTTTATATCTCTAGGCTTTCTAGGCTTAGAGTGGACAACCAACTGTTTATTGGCTACACAGGAAAAAGATTGGGTCAGTCAGTAACAAAACAAACAATATCACGTTGGATTGTGCTTTGCATTTCGGAGTGCTACAGACTGGCGGGAAAAGACCTACCAGAAGGTCTAAGTGCTCATTCCACCGGGGGCATTGCTTCGTCTACAACGCTACAAAGAGGTGTTCCTATAAGGTCCATTTGTGAAGCAGCGACTTGGCCATCACTGCATACTTTTTCAAAGTTCTACAGCCTAGATGCTTCCCAATCTAAGGAGCTGAATTTTGGTAGAGCAGTCCTATACTCAGCCATCTAAAGATATGGAAAAATCTAATCCCTCCTCCATAAAAATTATCCTTACTGCTTTGGGATTCTATCAAAGATGAGGAATACGTTGTAGGACACAATCCACTCGAAGAACAAGTTACTTACCAAGTGGTAACGTTCTTTCGATTGGATGTTCCTCCAACGTATTCCTCATTGCCCTCCCAACCTACCCCTCTGTAGATTTTTCCCGGGCTGTTGCCACTCCAACTCTCGCAAGGCAAATACCTTTCTACCGGCACAGTCTACACAGTGAAAAATCAATAATGAAGGGGGAAAAACAGAACTGAGGCCAACGGGCGCCGCGCGTGCTACTTATACACCCGATGACGTCACCTTCGACATAGGCCTTCGAGGGACCATCGACTCGACGACATCGACGCACGGCGACCTCTGCCAAACAATTTTTCCGAAGCAGCTGAAGCTGGATGGAATACCTTAAAGATCAAAGATGAGGAATACGTTGGAGGAACATCCAATCGAAAAGAACGTAATCAGTTGGTAAGTAACTTGTTCATCTTGCCGTGCTCATAGCATAAGCGTCTTACATTTGACATTGTCCTTTTACTTTAGGTTTACGATGTTCCTTATCCATGGCGTTTTGTCTCCTTTTCTCATTTGCAGGTCGTCATACCTTCTATATGTGAGTCAGTCCGGGTTCTTGTGACGTCACCATTCGTCTTCCTTTAAGACCTGTTTGCCTTCTTCAGGGACTGTACTCAGAGAATCTTCATTCTGTTTCATTTGTTAAGGTTTTCTCAATGTATACTTTACTGTCCAGATTTTCTTAAGTGTCGGTACCTCAGTGGGTGCGGTTCTTCTGATAGGTACTGGACAGAGCCCCACTGCAGCTCTCTCCTGCTTAATTTGCTCCTCGTACGTCACATACTTTGGCGTGACTGTTCCTGGTACTTCAAAATGGACGGTTGGAGTGCGGACTGTACTTGGGACCTCCGCTACACACTATCAAGGCGGCCAACCCACTGGCGATCCTAGCCAGGTACAAAGGGAACTGTGGTACAAGCTGGGGCCTATTCTGGAGTTCCTCCCTGACGATGGATGGAGGCAATCTCTCTTTTCCAGGAGGGGGACGTAGCGTCTGATCACGCCATTACAGTGGCGTAGGATATCGCCGACATGGGATTCCGGCAAATGGGGAACAGTGTCTGCCTTTGTCGACAAGGCTGGATGAAGGCCACGAATTTCCGGCAGGAGGTCCAGGCGCAGTTGTTGGCCCTGCCCTTCGCAGAGAGAACTTGTTCGGGAAGGTCATTGACAAGTGCCTCCAGGCCATCAAGTCATAAAAGGAGACGACCCCTTTCCCTGGGCACTCTCCAGCAGCAGCGCTCTTCTTTTCGCTCCTCCATGGGAAAGTCGAGCAGGTCTTCCAAAGGTTTCTTCTATTTGTACCGTCAGCCCTCCACAGCCACGACTCAGGAAGCCTACAGAGGCTGTTTCCAGGCCTATGGTAGCAGGGGACAGTGTCGCCCGCAGTGCAGGATGCCAGCTCCGAAACAGGCCTGAACCGGCCAAGATGTTGGGGCGCCCACGTGTGTACCCCGGTTGGCGGCCAGTTGACTAAGTTCATCAGCGCGTGGAAGAAGATCACCACCGACAGATGGGTGCTGGACGGTCTCGCCAGGGGCACACCCTGGAGTTTCAACACAGGTGTCCGTGGATCCCTCCGATTACCCATCAGGAACAGCACATCCCTCAGCTCCTGGAAGAGGTACGGGCCATGCTGCGAAAAGAGGCGATGAGGCTAGTTCCCCAACGGTTCTGGGGCTCTAGAGTCTATTCCAGATACTTTCTGGCCAGAAAGAAGACGGGGCTGGAAGCCCATCCTAGACCTGCGACGTCTCAACAAATGATTGAAGCCCCAAAAGCTCAGGATGGTCACGTTGCAGCACGTGCTCGGCCAACTGGAGGAAGGGGACTTCTTGATGTCGCTGGACTTGGAGGATGTCTATTTCCACATCCACATTCACAAGAAACATTGAATGTTTCTGCGTTTCGTAGTGCAGGGTCAGCACTACCAGTTCAAGGCACTGCCTTTCGGATTGAAGTTGGCCCCCAGAGTGTTCACAAAATGCCTGGCACTGGTGGTGGCCCATCTTCGTCTACGGGGCATGCACCTATACCCGTACCGCAAAGATTAGCTCATCTGTGCCCGGTTGTGGGAGTTGGCTGTCAGACGCACAGAGACGGATCTGGGATTCTCCATCAACTATCCAGAGACCTGCCTAACACCATCCCAGAACATGCTGTTCCTAGGAGCCAGACTCAGTACGGTGTCCTGCCTGGCGTCGCCCTCAGAGGTGAGGGTAGCAGCCATACAAGGCAAGGTGCAGCGGCTGTTGTCGATGAAGACGGCCTCGGTGCGGACCATCAAGTCGTTGCTTGGCATGATGTCATTCTGCATCTACCTCATACGGCTCTGCAGGTTGCAAATGCGACCTCTTCAGGAGTTTCTGGATGCTCGCTGGATTCAGGTGTCCAGAAGCTTCGCGGACAAGATCTCATTGACGAGCAGTTCTGTCGGGCGATAATGCGGTGGGTGGTCCACTCCAACATCGTTTGGGACACAGTGTTTCAAAACCCTCCATACCAGGAGACGGTCACCACGTACGCTTCCCTGGAGGGCTGGGGAGACCACACCGGACGTCAGAGGCCTGTGGCTGCCCGGGGAGAAGGATCTCCATATCAACATCCTGTATCGACGTGCAGTGTTCTGGGCCCTCAAATCGTTCATTCCGTCTCTGAAGGGCAAGGTGGTGAGGATCTTCACAGACAACACCACCACTATGTTCTACATCAGGTAACAGCGGGCACTTGATTCCCAGCACTTTCAAAGGAAGTGCAGGACTTGTGGCGCTGCGCCATCGGCCAAACGATGTTCCTCATCCCTCTTCACCTAGCGGGAGTCAAGAACACCATTGCAGACTCCCTCAGCAGGGAATTGCACTTCTGCCATGAGTGGGAACTTCGGCAGGACCAGGTGGACCGCATCTTCGTCAAGTGGGTGCAGGCCCCAGGTTGATCTGTTTGTGACGGCGGCAAACTCAAAATGCCTGAAGTTTGCCAGCAGATTCCACCAACAGAGGAGCCTGGAGGACGTGTTCTCCTTCCCATGGAAAGGGCTGTTTCTGAATGTGTTTCCTCCGTTGCCTCTCCTGCTACAAGACATCAACACACTTAGGAAGTGCCAATGCAGGATGATACTCAGCGCCCCGGCGTAGCCCAGGCAGATTTATGCTTTGATAATATGATATGATGATTTATTTATATCGCGCTTGTTTACAAGTGTTCGGTACCCGGACCTTCTCAGCCTGTCAGCGTCGCCTCCGGTCATGCTGCCAGTGGTTCCGGATCTTCTCACCAGAGAAGGAGGCGCAATCCGGTACCATGACCCAGGATCGCTGAACCTGTGGTCTTGGCTTCTGCAGCCCTAGAGTTTGCAGGATATAAGTTGATAGCAGACTGCAGGGAGGTCCTCGCAAAAGCCAGGGCATCGTCGACCTTGAAGTGCTATGGTTACAAGTGGAAGTATTCCGCTACGTGGTGATGGGCACAGAAGATTACCCCTTTTGAGGCTCACGGCCCCACAGATCCGGTTGTACTTGCTATGCTTGGCCAAGGCCCGGACTAGCGCAAGCCTCCATCAAGGTACATCTGGCGGCCATCACTCGCTACACCAGGTTGCCAGGAAGATCTTCTCTTTGTTCACAATGCCTCGTCAAGGAGTTTCTCAAAGGACTTTTCAGATCTTTCCCGCCGGTGAAGGCTCCTGCCCTGGTGTGGGAACTCAACGTGGTTCTGACGAGGCTCATGGGGGGCCCCCTTCGAGCCTATGCATCAGGCCCCTCTCAAGTTCCCCTCGTGGAAAACGTCTTTCCTTGTGGCCATCACCTTCACCAGGAAGGTTCAGTCGGAATTCCACCTCAACGAGCCTTTGGTGTTACCTGTTTTTTTCCCGAAGCCTTCAACACCGGCTGAAAGGGTCTTGCTCTCCCTGGACGTTGCTTGTGTCTTGAAGTTCTACTTAACACGCAGAAAGTTTGCTTCGCCACCAGAGTTTTCCCCACTTCCCTCAAGCATTCTCTTGTGCACTCTCTTCTTAAAAAAAAAACCTCTGCCGACCCTTCTATTCTGGCAAATAATCACCCGATCTCCATCACTCCTTTCCTGGGCAAACTCCTGGAGAAGTTGCCCATCTCTCAGTTTACCCTCCACACGGAATCTGTTGGTTGTTTCCATGACCATCAGTCTGCCTTCAGAGCATCCAGAGGCACGGAAACTGCTCTTCTGAACACCCGTGAAGACCTGCTCTCCAACCTTGATTCTAACTCTCCCTCTGTCCTCATTCTACTTTACTTCTCCTCTGCTTTCGATACAGTAAACCACAACATGCTGATCTCCCGTCTCCGTGACACCCTAGGCATCACAGATCAGGTCCTGGCGTGGTTAGCATCCATTCTCTCTGACCGTCCTTCCCAGGTGGAATTTGGGTCCTTTCTCTCTCCGCTATCAATCTCTAATTTTGGTGTGCCTCAGGGATCTAATCTATCCCCCTGGTTTTTCAATGTCTACATGGCCACTTTCGCCCACAGGATCTCTGCCTTCAACTCCAACTTTCAGTGTTATGCGGATGACACACAGCTCTCTTTCAGGCTACCCTTGGCCTCTTCCTCCTCCTCGCTCATGCCTGACTTTCTGTCCGCAATTCAGTCCTGATGTGCGGCTAATGATCTTTGCCTTAATGCCAGTGAGACAGAAATCATCCTCATTGTGACCCCTGCTCCTGCTTTCCCACGTTCACTCCGGTCTGCCTCCCTTTGTGCTGCGCCCTCACCCACCAGTGAGGCAAATCTTCAACTCTACTCTCTCCTTCTCTTCTCACATCTCGGACATGTTGTTAGGACTGATTTTCTATAATGGTATGTTGGACAGATGAATGGAAGGCCAACCTATATTGTGACAGGAACAACTCTGGGAAGCTGTAGCCAAACCGGTTTATGTAGCAGTGACAAGCGGTCTAGGCTAAGTTCTTCAGAGGGGGTCAGCTTGTAAAGGGTCCACAGTGAGGTCAACCAATGTGAATCACAGATAACACTTAGACCGGATGTATAAAAATAGTTATTTAATTATGGCCTAAACACACTATAGAAAAATAACTACAAGCAGGTAAATGTATCACACACCACTATCATACTAAATACATACATATATACATACACTTGGTTATAAGGCATAATACACATCAGAAACTCCTGAAAAGGAAAGGTTAGACCAGTATTATGCACAAAAAGGTCCACAGAGATGGTGCCCATCTAAAATTGCCCAGCCCCAAGTTACCTGGGGCCTTGTGCCCAATAGTTCAGGATACTGTTCCACAGAACTTGGGATGCAGGAAAACATGCAGGTTAGGGTCTCTGGGGTCCAGTGAAATGGTTCTTAGGGTTCAAGTTAGACTAATGCCCAAAAGTAGCCTCAACAGTCAGAGGTCTTGCACAAGCATTGGCAAAGCCAAAAGTGTTAGAAATAAGCTTTATTATAAGCACATTGACTTATAATGGGAGATTAGGGGTAGGGTAGAAACTCTATAGCTTGCCCCCCGTACTCCGATTCTTCCCCAGACTTGGCAGAACAAAGGAAGAGTGTCTGTTGTTTTTCCCACTGAAAGCCACAGTCCTTGATTCCCAGGGGTTGCAGGTTCGAGCTGATCTCCGGTTGGTGTCTTTTACTGTTGCAAGGACTCTCGGTCGAAGAATGCAGAAAATCAAAATCTTGATGCAGCACCCCTCTCAGGATTGGACTCTGGTCAGGTAAGCAATTTTCGGATGGTGCAAATGGATTCAGTAGCCGCGGTCAGACTTTTCCTTTTATCTCGGGTCCCCTTGATGCTAGGACACCGAAATTCCACAGGAGGTATTCTTGCAGGGCCAGCTGAGGATCCCCCACATTTCAGGCTGAAAGTGACGCTGGCAGCACAGCAGCCCAAAAACAAAGCTGGTCAGCCAGAGGACGGTTCCAGGTCACTTCCGAAGGCTTCCTTTTGCAGGGCACCAAGCAGACATCGGGAGTGGATGGTCCCTCCACTCAAAAGGTCGTAGATCCTTCGCAGGACTACTAAAGATCAAGAGCAAGACAGGGCTCCTACAGGACAGCATCAGAAGTTGGTTGCCAGGCCTCCTTCAGTCCGGTCTCCGGTTTCTTCGCAGCCCTCCAGTAGCCTGCCAAAAGCTTCTGTTTTCCCGGGCATTGGAAGTCCTTATAAGGATTTTCCTGGCCTCTAGGCCAGGAAGAAGGCTAAACAACAAGATGGAAAAAGAACAGGCGAAAAATCTCGTGGCACGGCCAGGTTTGACCCGTAGCCACAGTTAGTATCCAAACGCGGTAAATGCAGTAAAGCTAAAACGAAATTCCCCAAAAAGTGGGGAAAAGTCACTGTTGCCACCAGCCCATCTTTTTAGCACACTTAGAGTAACCAAAAATCCTCTGAATGTTAGTCTAGGGCAAAACAAAAATGCACCCAATTGTACTGCATTGTAAGCTGCTTTGCACAATGATAAAAAGTTACCACAAGTGATAGAAAAGTAACCAAAAGTAGTGACATAGTAACTCGACTAAAGGAAACACTGTTTCCCAGTACTGATAGCCTGAAGGACATTTCAACTTCCCCATAACATATGAGCAAAGGCCAGTGTAGTGAAGCTTAAGGCTTCACTGCACTGCAAAAAGTACAGGTCCCGTCCAAAAATAAAAGCACATAGTTTAGGGGTTCCATAAAGATGGAAGGACAGGTGCAGTAAAGAGAATCTTTCCTAACACATGTCCAAAAACACCCACTACTAGCTGCACCTTCTCAGAGGTATTGTACCTTTTCTCACCTTCCCCCAGAGGCTCACTGTCTCCAGAGCCCGAGTTCTCTTCAGACTGGACTACTGCAACAGTCTCTTTCTCAGTCTTCCTACTTCTACTCTCCGACCTCTTAAACATGTTATCCAGAACAGAAGCGTGAGACTTATCCTTGGCCTTAAGCCCAGGGACTGCATCTCTCTGGCGCTGAAATCCCTCCACTGGCTCCCTGTGGCTGCAAGGATCAAATTCAAGTCCCTTTGCATTGTCCACAAGGCTTTCTGGGGCTGGGGCCCTTACTATCTACAACCCTCTCTTCCTAAATACTCTCCTTCTAGAGCCCTCCGCTCATCCTCCTCCAACTCTGCAGGTGAGCTGTTTTTCCAAACCGAGATTTGGGGGTAGCTCATCATCCTCTGCAGGTGCCACCCTCTGCAACAACCTCCCTGCCTCTCTCCATCTTGAGCCGGACCTCCTTAAGTTCTGGAAACTCCTCAAGACCTTCCTCTTTCTCTCTCACCCTCCCCCTGCTAACTTTCTTTCTTTCTTTCTTTCTTTCTTTCCTTCTTTCCTTCTTTCCTTCTTTCCTTCTTTCCTTCTTTCCTTCTTTCCTTCTTTCCTTCTTTCCTTCTTTCCTTCTTTCCTTCTTTCCCTCTTTCCCTCTTTCCCTCTTTCCCTCTTTCTCTGTTTCTCTCTTTCTTTCTTTCTTTCTTTCTTTCTTTGTTTGTTTCTTTGTTTGTTTCTTTCTGTTTTTCTTTCTTTCTTTTTCCCTCCTCTTTCTCATCCCCAAACTGCTCAGTTCGCTGACTGGTCGCCAGGTGCCCCTTCAGAGCCTCACAGGTCCCAGGCTTCCCCGCCAGTCTTGCACTTGCCCCCGGGCCTCTGCACTCATCATGACGCTACTGCACTCAGAATACGTTCCATGTGAGGGGCAACCACTCTGCACTTAACCCAGGCCCCTGCTGGACTGGGCACACTTTCCCCCCTCCTCCTACCCCTCCCTCGCACTTCCTGTCTACGCACTTGCACAACCCTATATGTTGTCTGTCCTGTCCTCCCTCTGTATTTCTGAAATACTCATGCATAGGCGCATTGATTACCAACCACCAATCAATCTAAAATGGCGCCATGCCTAGTACGGTAGCTTATTGTTCTGTATGTCCCCCCCCCCTTTTTTCTCCCCACTCTGTCACACACTTACACTAGTAGAAATGTCTCTGGCCTAGTATGCTAGTTATTGTTGTTAGATCATTCAGAATCTTCAAGGCCTAAGAATGACGACTGTATTCCCTTGTCCCCTTCCCACCTTGAAGCACTTTGAATCACTACACTTGTGTATAAGCGCCTTACAAATAAACAATTACTTCACAACTGTTTGTGACCTTTGGTGCTATGAACCAAGGGAGGGCCTTGTCCAAGGCTTCCATTTTAAGGTGGCTCTCCGGCAGCATCACGCAGTCATCGGTTTGCGAACCGTCAGCTGCTCGGCCGTCCGAGAGCCGACTCCACCAGAGCGATTTCTGCAATGACGTTTTCCTGTCTGGTGTGCTCCTGCTGGACATCTACAGGGCTCCTTTGCGGAGGGCCACGCACACCTTCACAAAGTTGTGTGTCAACAAGGACTCAATGGAGGAGTCCAGAGTCGGCCAAGCAATGGTACGCAACCTGCCCGTTTGAGGTGAGTCTTTTCCAGAGGTAAACCCTGCCTCTGACCCCTCTGCGGCTCTTCTTGGTCATACTGCCACTTTATCTGCTTACCACATCTTAAGATGGCTGCCAGAGGAGGGGCTTTGGGAGACGGCTGTCATTGGATGGGGGCAGTATGACCCACAGACAGTGATTGGTTTAAAGGAGAAACACAGTTTGTAAATTAAAGGGAAATGTTTTTTTCTTTTACTGAGGATTCCCAGCCTGACTGGGAATATTGACGAGCATATGAAACCATGACAGACCCATGCTGGAGAACAATAGTTACAGGTAAGTAACTAAAACCTTAGCATCAGCCAGAGGTCCCCAGCCTTTTGTGCACAATGAGCAAAATTTGCATATCAAATGAAATGGTGCGCAACATCCACTTTTCGACTGAATGTATCAGTGCTCAGTTGGCGGACAAATGGTTGCAATGCAAATTAGAAATGTAATAGAAATGTAATAAACATGTGACTTCTTATGGAACACTTTAATTTGCGCTACTTAATAGTTGCTAGACCATGTGCAATACTAGTAAAGGAAATTTGCAAAGACTTTAACTTCATTTGACATTAACTGATTGTTTTCAGAAATTGTTGAGTAAATTGAATAGTCATTGGTAATTTTTTAGACACATAGGCCCTCATTACAAGTCAGGTGTCAAGGGTTTAACGGCGCCGTCGGCGCCGTTAACCCTTAACGCCTGATTCACACTTTAACGCCTGCTTTTTGCAGGCGTTAAAGTCCAAGGCGCTAAGCAACCTTGGTGCTAATTACGGCACCGTGATTTACGGTGCCGTAATTAGCGCCTTCCCCATCCCCATTATGCCCTATGGGGCAAAAATGGGAATGGGGAAGGGCAAATGGTGAATGGGGAATTACCGCCCCACTCACCTTGGAATGGGGCGGTAATTCCGCCATCCACCATGGCGGAATCCGGCATGGACCATGGTGCAAATAGCACCATGGTCCACCGCCGGACTTGTAATGAGGGCCATAGGGTCAAGTTGTTCAAAAATATAGTAGGACTGCATTTAACATTACAAGGGGTTTCAGGTTCTCGAGCAAAATATTGTAATTAAATTTAGTGCAAATGTTTGGACTGTAAAATTGGTCTCAAGTGCAACACTGATTTTCAGGTGTACTTTGGGGTTCTACCCGGGGATTTTCTGGGAAATTTAGTGGCAAATGGTGCACTCATAAGCATACAGGATCAGCAATACTGTTCCACAGTCATCGATTACTGTATTGTGGATTGTTTGTTCTTCAGGAATGTTATGAAATTTTGCATTTGAACAAAGAGTGAACACTATCCACTTGAGTTAATTTTCCAATGGCCAGGGTAGGCACTACGAAGATGATGTCCGACCGCCAGAGGGGCTGGTTGGCGATGCCTAAGCTCGACAAGGAGGCATAGGAAAGAATTACTAAATCACAAAAAATTAGGATATTCTCTTAAAACTGTTAAACAGTTTGGAGGCCGCAAAGGAAAGTGTCAGTTTGAGTCTTTGGTCGAAACTATCCGGGACAGCGCTATTGACAAACGGCATCGCAAAGTTCAGGGGGTCCAGACTATAGAAAAGAATGCCCCATGGTTCGATGCAGGTTGTAGAATCTTGAAAAGAAAATTCAACCATGATTTAATGAGTGATGTGTACATGGCTGGTCAGATTTATACTTTCAAAATGGCATATAAAAATTGGCAAAATAGAAAAAAACTATTTATTGGAAACAATGAGAGCTTTTTCGAAGGACCCCAAAAGGTTTTATGTTTAATGCAGTTGTCAAGACAGACATTATGCCATCTCATTGAACAAGTAGTCCTTGGGTGACTCGCCCCCCTCCGTTATAGGCCAATTTCCTCACTGGACATTGTCAGTAAGATATTCTCCAAATGTTTGTTGCTCAGACTGGAGGAGTGGACTCAAAGTAACAATATTTTGAAGGCCTCTGAAACATGTTTCAGGGGAGGGCTTAGTACAGTGGATCACTGCTTCAATCTGAGCACCAACATGGAGAAATGCGGTAATGTTAAGGGAGTGAGATAATTTGTCTTTTTCAGATTTAGAGAAAACATTTGATTTGATTGATAGAAACAGTGTGGCATAATTTACATTTTATTGGGGTCCCTAATGTTTTATTAAATCGTATCCAACTTTGATACTTGGACATCTCAGCGTGTGTTCGCTATACAAGATCGGGCAATTATACATTGTTTTCTCCACCAATAAAGGTAAACGGTTCAGATGTCAGTTGGCCCCAATTTATTCCTTTCAGACATTGATTCTAGTGCTTCTCTTAGGAAAGTTAATTGATTCTAGTACTTCTCTTAGGAAAGTTAATCCACCCTCTCCTCTCTGAAAGGTACATTTTATAGCATGCTTCTTTAAACCGAACACACAGCTAATTTAGGCTTAAGCCCGGCAGTTCTCAAACGGAGCCTGCTAAACACAAATTACTATTTTGGGAACTATAGTTTGAAATTCAGTATGATGAAAACAAAAATTATGGTGTTCAGTAAAAGGGTGAAACCTTCTAGCTAGTTTTTAAATGAATTTAGAGATGAGGGGGCAATCTCATTTGTATTTGAGCTTACTCTTCTCAAAGAGTGGTGCTTGGGTCAGTCTTTTTCAGAAGACAGCGGAAAAGGCGTCATTAAGGATTAAAGGGCTTTTGCATTTTAATTTCAAGTTTGGGGCATTCTGATTGTACAAGTGCCTGGAGGAATATAAGGAAAAGGTCTGTTGCATGATTTTTATGGCAGCTAAATCTAGGGTGGGCCAAACTGTCATGTCCTGGAGAGGCTGCAAAATAAATTCCTGTGCCAAATAGCAGGTCTCCCTGAAGATACAACTCGGCTTGCCTTATCAGTTGAATCAGGGGTGTTCAGTTTGAAGGTGTCGAGCCAGTTAAGATTTTTTAATTATTTTTTTAAAACACATCTGGGCTTTTCTGCTAATCATAAAATGAATTTCAGTGCACGTGTGATTTCAGCCTACCCTGGTAGAGAAAAATGGTGATACAGGGGTTGTAAGGCACTGTCTATTTGTATAGGGGGTGGGATAGAACTAAATTGGGCAAATCAAAATAGCTCTTAAAGCAAGAACTTGTCCGATGGGGAGAGAGGCAGAGGCCCAAAATATACATATGCTGCCCTCTTTAGCTTTATATACAGACTTGCGTACACATATAAGATGGCATCTGTGAATTAAGATCCCCCGAATGCGGGAGGCTGATGCTAATGGTACGTTTAAATGTTCCCACCCCTCAATACATTACGGTGTGAAGGAGGGAGCACAAAGTGTGACTGCAAAGTAGGAAACGATGAAGATTTGGTTCATTTTCTGTTATTTGTCCTTGTTTCTCTGTTTTGCGTAAGCGTGGACATACATGGCAACCATGTTTTATATAATTAATTGTAATGATCAGGGTTTTATATATAGCTTGTTTGAATATGTTAAAGCTCTATGAGAATTTTATGAACTATGATGCATGTTTTTAAATGTTGCTAACTTAATGAAGAAATGTGATTAAATAAATATAGATTAATGAATACTGGTCATTACATGGTAGTCTTTAAAGGTAACTTCACTGGGGCTTTGGAGGTTACCTCCGAAGAATGTATTTGGCATTTAATGGCAATAGTGCATGTTAAAGCTCCTGGGGCCTATTGCATGTGAAAAAGTGATTGGGAATAAAGATAATAATTTTCTGAAGGATTTGGAGCCAGGCGCAGTCTTTGAGGGCAGTCTTGAATGTTTAAGTCTTTATATACAAGTTTTAGCACAACGTCCCAGTCTACAGCGAATTTGGGGAGATCCCTCTGCAAAGAATGTCATCCATTCTAATGATTGGAAGTTCCATACTTTAGAAAACCATTCAGAGATTTAAGGTGGATCTTTTGTCTTCCAATTCTGAGCGATTACAAGGAGAGCAGCTAGTTGAAGCATCACACAATCTTTCTTAGCAGATTTCGGCCGTCGTCTAAAGTCGTCATCCATCATAACTAGCAAACAAGTACGTAGAGAGAGAGGGATGTGTATAGAAAAGATGTCACGTAGATATGCATTCACCTCTCCCCAATACTTGGCCAACGCAACCAGACTTGTTCCCAATTGCCCACATGATCACATTCCCTCCAGCATTTATCGGCTATAGTTGGTGTTGAGTTTGAGCCAGAATTCTTTAACTTGAATCGATCTAGTGAGTCTGGGGATTGTTCTCAAAAGTGTCTCCCAGTCCTGATCAGTGACCTCTTCCTCGAATGTAGCCTGCCAATGTTTTTATAGATGATCTCCGTTTTGGATATTCCTTCCCCCAATATTTTGTATGGGTTAGAGATAAGTGCCGTGTTCCCTAGGTTCGATATCATATATTGTTCAAAAGATGTTAATTTCCTGGTGGCTGCCGCCTTGATCATGGGCCTTTTGTACATAGCAGTGTGCATCCTAAGTACTGTCTTAGTATGTCAAGTGAAGTGGATAGGGCTTGTGGTGGTTGTGCTATGTTTTAGGGTTGTGGTCAGTTCGTAGATCAAATGGATCACTACACCTGCATCGCCAGACCCGCATTCTGCTTCTCGACCCCCTCCCCACCCCAGTTACTTTTAAGGCGGCACACTTGTGCCACCTGCACTCCTCTATCCCTGCGGAGTCGGTTCCACCCACTAACGTGGGTCAGAGCTGACACTGCAGGGTGGTTTTTTTTTGTGTTTACTTTCTTGTCCCCTCGTTTACCGCAATGGTAAGTCGGGGGACACGCCCTGCAACCCCTGATTCCCGTTACTGTGCTCAAGGAGAGTGGGGGACACCCCCGCTCTGCTTGGGCGCAGTAGTGGGAGTCAGTATTTTGTGCGCCCCCAAAGTCGCAGTTTTGGTACGTTTCCCTCCTGACTTGGATGGGAGAAGTGATTGAGGAACGGCTGCACTTGATCCGCTTCAAATGCTATTGGGAGTCCCGCTGCCTGACTGGGACTTGCATAGATATCCTAGAATGTGGTAGTCCGTGTTCAAGGCTTGAAGAATGGCTTTAGCACTGGGGTGGAAGTGCACTGGGCTCCCAGACAAATAGTGGGTAAAGAAACTTCAAGAAATGTTCACAGTCGAAAAACTGACGGCTATGGTTAATGAGTACGTGGGTTCCTTTCGGGAGGAGTGGGGCCCCGTGATGGTGAAATGGGGGTGGGATGTTCATTGCAAACATCCTGGGAAGTAACACGCAGCAAACCGAAATAGTCTGCCCCATGGGATGACAGAGGACGGATGAGAAAGTGAAGTGGTTAAAAAATCATTGCAAGGATTTTGGTGTGAATCTAAGTTTCCACCGAAAGGGGCAGGCTAAAGGGAGGAGGAATTTGGAAAGTACAGATGAAATTAACGTGTGGGGAGGACCTGCCTCATGACCTGAAAGGGTAGAGTAGTGCTCAGTTTTATAACATTACAAGACCCTGTAGATAAGTATGCATAGTTAGCATCACATGTAACTGCTTGGGGTAGGAGGAACGGGGGGTCGGCGGAGGGGGGTGGTTCAATAAAGTTGTCAAGCAAAAATGCAATGGAATTAGGAATATATGTATGAAACTTTAATAAATACTAAAGTTGAGAAAAAAATAAATGGATCACTATAGGAAGAGAACTCCAGTGACCTCGCCCTGCGTGCTCGGATTGCAACGTTTTTAGACTTCTCAGACTGGGATGCTCTGCTGCAGGATGCCAGGAAGCATTCTTTCTATCTGCTGGCTGGATCTAGAATTTTAATTTTCCCGGGCTTCACTCAGGAGGTGCAGAGGCAGCGAAAATTATATCAGGCGGTGAAAAAAAAAACAGAGAACATCATTAAAGCCTGCATTGACTTTTTGCTATGTTCGTGTTGGTGTCGAGTGAGTGAACACGGTACCGGCTGTGCAATTTCTCCTCGAAGGGGGCTGCACGTTTTCCATTCAAGCCTCGTGAATGGCCTAGTGACCAATAGACATTAGGAAGATCCGGCTAACCTTACGCGGGTCCTAGGGGGATCCTTTGGTGGTCGCATCCTTTGGAAGATCTCCAAGCTGCACCATGGGTGCTTGTACAGCATATACACTGATGCCAATGGAGGATTAATTTCTGCTGTCCCGTTCACCTTCCCTTAAGTTGGAATTTGGTGATTTACTACTGGCCCATACACGTTGAGAACAGGGCGGAGCATTTACTCCAAGCCCTACGTCCTGAAGAAGGTCTCCGACCGAAACACGTGTCGACGCTTTTCTGTGAGAGATATCTGGTAAAATTTGGCATCAGATACACGACGACACCCGATATTATGGACTGGGTCACTGTTTAAGGTGATAACTGAAAAGATTTGGTGTAACAATATTTCCAATGCTTATCAATGTACTTGGGTGTTTTTATATTTGAATGTTTGAATGAGTCCTGTATGTCCTTATGATTGATGGTATGAATTGACTGTTTTTTAAATCGATTTTTATGATATTAAGATGAATTTTTCTTGTGATGAGTTTACTGAATAAAATTTGATATGTATTGAAATTTAGTTAGTGTCATCCCATTCTACTGATCCAATTTTGGATATCTGTATAGTATACCTGAAGGATCAGGGACTTGCGTGCAGGTCTACCCCTTTATTTACCGATTGAACCATTAGCCAGGGTTATGCGTTGGAGCCACAAGGAAGTCGGTATACATTTGGGGGAACGGGAATCACTGTATTTTGCTGTACACTGATGACATACAGCTGTACACTTGTCACCAGATAAGTATTCTGGAGCGAGTTCTAGACTCAAGGGATTTGGAGAATTGTCCGGATTGGTGGTCAATCACCATAAATCTGTCAAATACACTATACCTGAAAATGTGAGTAGTGAATTGAAGCATCTAGGTATTTAGACCCAGAGTGGCGGTTTTAAGTATCTTGGACTCAAGGTGGGTGTTGATTGGAAATGGGTATACCAACAAAATGTAGAACAAGGTATAGTTTCATTTAGCAAGTCTGCAGAATTCTATGTGAAATGCCCCCGTCACTTGTGGGGCTTTTGGCGCTTGCAAAAAATGATATACGGAAAAAGGGGGTTTGTCATGTTTGTTGACCTACTAACAGGTAATCAGATCACTGTTTATGAAATAACGAGGCTGTGATAAGATGGGGCATTGGAGGCGAAGTGACCTCCTTTTTTGAGGTGTAAGAAGGTATACGCCAGGGTTGTGTTCTTGCTCCATTGCTTTTTTGTATGTATACAAATGTGGTGATCAACAAAGTATTGGGAATATCATCTGATGCCCCAACACTTGTAACCGATAAATGTCCTCTGTTACTTTATGCAGATGATGCAATTTTAACATCACTCACGCCCTTGCGACTTGAAAAACAAGTAAATACATTACCTGAATTCTGCTCAAAACAGTGCCCTTAATATTGACAAACGCAAAACCAAGGTAATAGTTCTCTCCATCAGGCAAAAAAGCATATAAACTCAACATAGAACTTGATGGGACCTTGATCCAGCCAGTAGCTAATTATATTTAATTGCGTCCTAAATTCATGGCTAGTGGCAGCTGGAGTGCCCACCTGGAAAAAGCTGATCTAGTGATATAGGCACACTGCAGCAAGGAGATTTTTGACCTGTGCTCAAGATGTATGGACTGCAAGCCAGGTCTGCTCCGATGTATGGGGCAGATTTGTGGGGATACTGCCAGTACACTTTTCTTCCTAACTGGCAGCTCTTGTTTCAAAAATGTTTTCAGAGAGGACACTAATTCAGATTCTGCTATTGGAATTACATTTGCAAGGCATTGGTCGGCTGATGGTATTAAAGCAATGTTGTAATGGTTAAGTTTATGGGCAACCCCATCCCTCGTGAATTACAGGTTAGGTATAGAAGATATGGCACAGAGTGGTGGCGCTTAAATTTCATGGTGCAAATGTATCAATTTAGAATCTTACATTGATCACAGGAACTTAAATCAAATACATGCCTAATCGGGAAAGCAGCGAAAAGAATGGTAAAATCTCTTTTCAAGTTAAGGGAAGAACGCATATTCACGAACATTGTCAAATCATGAACCCTTACATCCTATTGGGAAATTAAAAATAAATTGGGAAAATAAGGTGAACTTCGCTTTCTTGACACTGGTTTAAACACACTCTCTTTACATCAAATTCAGGTTCAGCATACTTACCCTATCAAGTCATCTCAATGTCTGGTATACTTCCAAAATTAACAACTGCTCTTTCTGTTGCACGGCTAGAGAATCTGTCTGTCACTTCCTTCTCTTATGTCCCCTATAAATTAGACTTAAGTGATTGTACTTAAGACATATGTTTATTAAGAACAATAGCCACTGGACAACAGATGCACTTCAAATATGCAAAAAGACAGAAGATCCAGCTTGGATAATGAGGAAGAACTTTTTAGATAAATGCCCGTAAAGGCAGCATAAATGAAGTCTTGATTTTATTCCATGCACGTTTGCACACAGTTATTTTAATGAGTTATACACTCTTTATAGATACAGTTTGATGATGCATTATTGTCTTACTATTCTCTGCTCTTACTTGGTTCTAGTATATTGTCGTTTTTGTTCAGTTTTCACCAAGAATTTTATAGTATATCTGTACATTTTATAAAAATTTGCTTTGTTTTACATGTGTTTTGCATGTTGTATACCTAATGGTTTTCAAATATCAAATAAAATATTTTGACTGAAAAATGATAGTTGCCACGGCTGCTGAATGTTTTCAAAGTGATGCCTATACCTAATGAATATTTTCTCGAAATTCACATGAAATTGGGGAAGTTATGGGAGAGCAAATACCATAGCGTTGCCTTGAGGACACTGCAGCTTCTGGAAGGGAGAGGGGGTATCTGTGCACCGAACTTCCAATCCTATTACTTGGCAGCTACATTCCAACATGTGGTGGGTTGGTTCCTGTACCCGCAGGCAGACCGGTTACTAGCATGATTGCATATGCACTTAGACCACTCCAGTTATTTGATATAATTGGGGTATGGGACAGGGAGTTTGGATCGCTCTTTTGTCCAGTAGCTACACTGTTAAGTATATGGAGGCAAGCAACGAGCCTCTCGAAATTACCATTTCTGACAGAAACTAGGTTGTCTTGTAGTAGGCTCTGTTATGTTCTGGGTGAGTGGTGAGGCCCTAGAGTGGCCCGAATAGGGTGGAGTGAGGGGTCGGGTTAAAGATTTTCATGTGGGTGATAGGGCTATGAAATACCAGGCAGTATGAGAAATGCATCCCTGTGTGTGGCTTAATGTTTTGGATTTTGGCAATTTGATGGCAGAGGTCTGAGGCCTATGGGGAAAGGTTTCCGATGCCCCCTAAAATGCATGTTATCAGTGTTGTGCTGAAGAGGCTGGCAGAGGGGTTAAGTGCCTACCTGCGATGTATGCCACAAACATTATGACCAGGGTTGGTGGCTGGGTAAGACCATGCAACAAATGGACCGATCACTTGGGCGAACCAATCACTGGTGGCGAGTGGGCCATGGTTTTGTTGGAAGCAAAATAGGTATCCAAGAATGTATGATTTCAGTGGATAGTCAGTGTAAGTACAATATAAATGTGTCATGCATGGATATATCACACCTTTGTGTGGTTGCTAAAATGACACAAGGTCTTGACACTAACTGTTGGAGATGTAAGAGAGAGGCTGGAACCGATCTTCACTTGTTGATAGGGTTGTGACAGGGTTAAACTATTTTGGGGACAAGTGATCAACAGTCTGAAATAACTGAAATACAGATTCAAAGTACAGTCCAGCAATGCGTGTTGGGTTTGCATCCCTGCAAGAAAGGGACACGAAATAAAATGCTTAACAAGGTGCTCTGACTGGGGTTAATTTTAGCTAAGCTTAACATTGCAATAACGTGGAAGACTCCAGGGGATCCCATTTACTGTAGTTGGATTAGGGACATCGAGAAATGGACATTAGCGGCAGATTTAAAAGACCAGAGGAGAACACTGGCCATTATAGTATTTGGTATGAGGTTTGGGACCTACTGCAACCTTAATCAGATCTCAGGCCTCCCTGAAGATGGTGTAGAATATACAGGAGTTAGCTGGAATGGCATATTCTCACTTTCTAATATATAAAATGTGGAGGCATCTACGAGTGGATGGTTGCTAGATTCAGTCTGTTAGGATTGAGGAAAGGGTCAACCAAAGGTGGGGAGATTGTGGAGCCATTGTAAAGTGGGAATATTCATCTCTTCTATCATGACAGGTTGCATGTAAATACGATTATTTGTTATACGTAATATTGTAATGGTTTGACTCCCTGTTGGAAAAAGGACTGTGAAATGTTATACCAAAAAATAAACCTTTAAAATAAAAAGACTCCTCCAAAGTGTTGACAGCATGTGTTTCTGTAGTAAGAGATCTTGTGCTTTGTGCCGCTCAATGTTTGACGCAATCTTTCGTACCTAGATGGTATTAGTGCTGAATGTTCCAGCTCACAACGGTTACTTCTGTACCCATTCTGGCTCTACAGTCAATCACACCTATAGCCATAACATTTACACTATCCAAGGGATATAATGCTCATATCTCGCTAATTCATGACTGAGATTGGCATTATGCCAAGTATATTTTAAACCTATGAAGACTCCTCCCCATTGCATCCCCAACTATTGCAGTGTAACCCAAAAGCGTATCTCAAACTAATACAGGGAAGATTCTGTGTATTCGCCCACACTATTCACAACCTATTAATAGCAATTTCAGTACAACTACCTTGTAGCCGTAAACTGTCAGGAAAAACAATCCCAGTAAGTGCTGCAAGTTGTACATTTTTGTTGCCAAAGCATCGACATGAGTACATTTGCTATAATTTAATTTGGACCTTCTGTCTGATTCGGAGGTACTGGAATGCCCTCAATGAAAAAATACAGCTTCCACTGAGAGAGTAAAGAAGTAGTTGCTTCGGTTTAGTTGGAGCGCAGTTTTGCCGGAAATAGCATAGCATATTTAATGTATCTTTCAAAAAGATATTTGCTTGTTCTGTACTGCCACAGAGAAGTGTGGGTATTGCAAGACTGTCGAAGAAGGCAGCTGACAAGGTGGCATGGTGGTTGCTACAAATTTGTATTTATTTTATTTATTTATAGTAAGAAGGCCCTCACTATCCCTATGTTCTAAGAGGGGGTTCCCTGCCTCAAACTAATACTAACAGATCTGTCTGAATGTCCGTCAAAATCAAATTCTACCATCCAGTGTCACAACCTACTTTTATCCCTTACACTACAACTAAAGAATAATATAATCCAACAGAAGGTTCCTTATCCAGGAGAATTACTCTCTTTAACTGGTATTCGGGTAGTGTTAACAACATTTAAAAAAAAATATTTGCAAAAGGATGCCAGGAGGAATGACTCCCTTCCTCTTGCTTGCCTCTCCAACAAAACCCTTGCACTACTCCACTTTCTGGACCAGGAGAATGACTTCCTTCTCCTGGTATTAGTCTGCACACTACAGTATAGTTCCCAATAAGTCCAGGGGGAATGACTCCCTTAACCTGGTGTCTCTTGCTTATGGCCAAAGGGCTTTAGTTTCTTCTCCAGGAGAATGAATCGCTTCCCCTGGTGTTTGGACGTTTTTCAAGTATCTTTCAACTTGATGTTGATTTTGCCACTCTATCGCGATACTAGCAAAGTCCCAAATCCATCTCTGGGTTTCAGTGGACTTATCCCTGCCACTCCTGTGAGGATGCTTGTCTTGGATTCTTATTTCACTTGTGTTGGCATCCCAGATGTTTATTTGGTGGTCATTGGGCTTATTGCTTCCACTGGGATGAGGAAGCTCTCCTCTGATGCTTGGTTAGCTTTTGTTGGGGCCCTTGACCCGTCTCTCTTCCACCCCTGTGTCCCCTCTGGGTCTCGCGTGCCTCCCGTAAACTTCTTTGGGAGCTCGGTATGTGTTAGGCAGAAACCTTTGCAGTTCCTTTAGGGAACACTGCAAAAGATTTAAGACTACAGGTGTTGGCAGTAAACCCACTTGGTAGCAGTCTGCACCACCCAGATTTACCTGGTAGCTGTGGCTGAGCAGTCAGACTTCCCTCAAGAAGAGTTAGGCAGTATGCAAAGTATACACAATAGGCACTCAGATATAATAATACAAGCAAACACTGACTAGAGCTTTGGTATCAAAGTATATAATTATTTATTTAAAAACACACGGTTTGAAACACTCCAGCACTCTTATTGTAAAATATTCTAAGCACAGTTACTATTGTAATATATACACCCCTTTTTCCTTATCAGATAATTCACAGTAAAACACCACTTATTTTCATACAGAGGTGAGCGCTTAACTAGATTGCACTCCAATAAGTTTGTGAGAAAGGGAGGGAAAAAGACAGAATATGGAAAGGTACGCCACTCTAAGATTCACGAACACTATAAGCAAGGCAGAAGAGCAAAAGTCACTGGTGAGCCAAAGTCCAAAGGCTGGGCCCACTCTTAGAGAGAGCAGAGCACAAGTGCGCCCAAGATCACACAGTTACACTAGGCTTAGAAAGTCTTGCAGAGGGTTCAAAAAGAGTTTAGAGAGGCTTAGGAACGTTTAGCCAGGGTGTCCCAGGCTAACCCAGGTTCGAAAGCCAGGGGCTAAATCTACCCCGTACAGTCGGTAGCAAGGGAAGCCAGGCGGGACACGGTACCTTAAGTGGGAAGGATCCTCCAGCGGTAGCAGTTGTTCCTGGTAGTGGGTGCAAGTTGCGTCGTCGTCCAGGGGAAGAGAAGATCTCGACTTGGAGGAAAGATGAAGGTCGTTGCACTACCAGGGCAGAAACCAGCCGCAGAGTTTTCTGGTTAAAGGTGGTACCTTTGTGTCGTGGTAAAACGTGGTATCCCGGTTGCCGGGGTGCTTGGCACGGGCAAGGCGGCCACGAGGTACGTCGGGAAAGCGAAAAGACGGTGAAACTCGTTATCCCCACCAGTCAAAGGAAGAAGACTCTCCGGCGGGAGATCTCCTCTGTCGTTGGGAAAAGTGGTCAGGCAGTCCAGCAGGGCTCCACCGGTAGTGGTGTCGTGGCAGGTCGGCTCAGCTTCTCCCTCGTCGGATTCTTAGGTCCTGTGGCGACTTATGAAGTTCCAGTCCCCAAAGCCCTGCTTTTATGCAGCAAACCCCCATTCACTCAGCCTAGCTGTCACTCAAACATGCTAAGTGGTGAGCCGGCCGGCTCACCACTTGGGCCAATCAGGATGGAGTGCGACTTGCGTTGCCTAGGCAACTCAGTCCAGGGTGCCTAAATTTCCCTCCACCCCTCCTAAGTACCCCAGACAGAGTGGCACCACTTTGGAGGGCTTCTGTGGAGAAGCCCGCCAAAAAGTGGAACAAAGGGCTCGACTTGGGTTGGAGTCACAGAAGAGAACACAAACGCCATCTTAGAATCAAGTTTTGGCAAAAAATACCAACCGGAGAATTAATATTAATTAAATAAACCGGCGGTATGTTCGAGGCTACCGTAAATAATTAAATGAAGGTAGTAGCCTAAAACAATGGGAAATCCCATAGGAAAATATTAGCGGTTGAATATAAAAAGTAGTATCCACTGCCAGCAGCCAAAACTCGGATCAGGGGGGATGGAGACTTGCCCCCTCGACTAACAGACCCTGGGGTAATCGAATTGCCCCAGCCAGTACGTCCACAATATGATGGTTTGTACTGGTTCTGTTCAGAATTTAAGACTAGTAAAGTCAATGGTGACTTTACATGCCCTGGGAGACAGTAGTCAGTCCCAGGGTATGGAGTCTATACTGGGGGGTCACTATGACACCCCTGTGTCACTGCACTGAGGGTGCTGTGTAGCACACATCACAAAAACACATGAAGCGCTATGGAGTAAAAGACCCCATAGCCCATTAAACACTTCTAGATTCAAAGAAACACACTCAAATCATGTCCAAGAGTGAGGGTAAAAGAGTCTCACTCTTGGCAGGAGAAAAAAATAAGCCCCAAAAATCCAGCAACGCTGCTGGGGGACTCACTAGGTTAGGAAATTCAGCCTAAACAGAGAATTCTCCCTAACAGTATGCCACCGGGACTTCCTGGGTCTGGGGTCCGACTCTTCGGGCTTCTTGCTTTTGCTGCAGCTCTGCGCTCTGCTGCACTGATCGGTTCTCCTTTCCTGCTTTGTGCTCTGGTCTACTCCAGCTGGACCCCCAGAGAACTCCCTCAGCGCTTTGCCAACGTCCTCCACTCGTCTGTCTCGCTGGCCTGCTGACAAGGTTTGAAATTCCTCTAGTTTCCACGCCTGTTGCCTCTACCGGCTGGGATTGACAAGTTTGTTAGTCCATCATCTCTTCTTATACATTGTTGCCATTCCCGCCTGTTGGATTTTCAGTTCTTTGTTTCTTTTGACAGCTTGATCTTCGTGCCTCCTCAGGGCCACCTCATGCCAGTGCTAGCACATTCAGCAATCTTTGTCTTCTGTGTTCTTCTTTGTCCTAGTACTTTCTGTTTTGGCTGTATTCCATGGACTACAATAATACATTGGTCTACTGTCAAGGCAGTAGCTTGGAATGGAGGGGGGCTAGGGAATGTTGGGGTGCGACATTGCACAAAGGGCTCTACCATGGGTAATCGTCCTTGTTCCCATGAGCTCCGCCCAAATGAAACCACCCTTAGGGGGGACTATTGGGTAGCGGCCGCACCTCCCTAGCTTAATGAAAAAGGGCTCCCCCTTGTGGAGAAGTGACGATACCTGGTGAATCGTCACAGTATAGGAATACATTATTAGAACCAAGGAAGGGATATCCTTTTTCTCCAACATTTCTTAATAGAAGGTCAAACTTCTTGTAGTTAGAAAATGCATTCAATTATTGGGCAGGGAACAGCTCCTAGCTTGCCTATAATTGGTTATTCATAACGTGCTTAATACCCAGAGGTTTTGAAGCATGGACCTGGGGATCAAACCTGTGTTGCTCCGCGTCGTCTTGCTTCCAAGATGAACGCGTTGCCCCAGAGCTATCCTCCTGAGACTACGAGAGACAAAGCTTAGTCTTTGGTTCTCGTGATGTGTACTTTGGCTAGAAAGTCTTCCACTTGGGCGATTCTGTTCTCCATTTCTGCGATGAGCACACACTTTTTCTAATTTAGCTTTTAAAAAGGTGATGCTGCGCGTCATGTCATCCAAAGTGGTATTGACTAATGCAAATCCCTCCTGCATGCAACGCTATAGTTGCTCCATATCTGGAGTCGCGTCAGAAGCAGATGCTGCATGGGTGCACAAATGCACAGCGACCAAGAATGCTGCGCTTCAACGCTCCGATGATGCCGCTCCAATGAAACCTGTGATCAGAGGTTTCCTGTGTGTCTAGTTGACTGGCCGGTCATCACAGAGTTGCGGAGGAGGCACGGCAGTGGATGGTGCATTGGCATTTGGAAATCCTCTGCGGGTGTCGAGATGAACTGCGAGTCAGTTGTACCAAGAGGAGCTGATGCCCAACTACGTCTGTGAGAGCGGAGGGTGAGCACAACTGTGTATCCTGCATCATGCCTGGGCAGACACTGGGGAGACATGGACCATGTGTATCCTGTAACAGAGCCGGGCTACCTCCCCTGTGCTGTGACTTGTAGTGTGCCTTTACTGTGCTTTGCCCCAACAGGGGGAGGGCGCTGGATGCAGACTGTGTTCCGTTCCTCAATGGCGTGCAGGCTGACCCCTTAGCATGGGCATGGAGCGGAGTGTTTGGCCAACCGGTAAATAAGGATGGTTTGCTGCCTGTGTACCTCCCATGTGTGGTACCTTCCTCCAAGGTACCCCCTGTTGAGGAACATCACGGGACATTTCTACACTAACTGACTTGCTTGATCCACCCTGGGTCTGGGGCATCATTCTCTTCCTGCAACTGCCATTGCTTTGGCTTGTGGGTAGATGACTGAACCACCAGAAGCCACTGGACTCAATCACCATCCTACCAGGCCTCATTGCGGTGCTGCACCACTCACGCCTTGCATCTGTTAAAGTCGTTTACCGCAGTGGACGTGGAACCATTCCTCACAGGTACACTTGCTGTATTGTCTCCATTCTGACAAACTATTCCCTGGCAAGACTTGGGGAGGTGGCTGTGGGACGTGGTTCGACAGAAGTTGTAAGGAGCTGAGAAGTGTGGCGATTCGGGCCCGCTACAATGTGGTTCATATAACTAAAGCATAATCACTTGGAGAATAAGTGCTGTCTGAGGACCCCACATTGCTGGGGCCACAAGCCCCTTCTGGCGCACAGTAAATGATATAACCATGACTAAAGGTGAAGGCGGCACCAAAACACAGGGCAGTATGATAGACGGATGCTTGCGCCAAGCAGGGTGGGATACTTATGGCGGACACGACTGCCCATGAGACTGTGGAATCGGCCCTGCCACCTGCCGACACACTAGACATGCGGCAGCTCCTCAGCAGCATGCAATCTGGGTTCGCCTCAGTGAATGGAAAGCTGCATGAGATCACTGCCTGCATAAACTCACTACGAACCAAGCTGGTCAAAGAAAGGATCGGGATAACAGAGGCTGAGTCTAGGATCAGCAGCACGGATGATGACATGGTTAGTCAACAATACGACTCCTTTAATATTGATGGCAACAAGATCCATGTCGCCAAAGATATAAAAACATTGGGTGTCTACATTGACTCATCTCGCTCCCCTTCACCAGACAGGTCAATGCCATTGTCGTCCACAGCCTACACATCCAAACATATTAGATCTAGCAGACCTTCCCTCTCAACTGACAATAGTATCACACTAGCAAGAGCCCTGATTCTCTCTAGGATAGATTATTGTAACTCACTATTTGCAGGCACTAGAATGAGAAATATCAATAAACTTCAAGTAGTACAAAATAATGCTATTAGAGCAGCATTGAACATACCTAAGAACGAGCACATCTCCACTAGACGACTCATGCACTGGCTCCATGTCCATGACAGGATCAAATTCAAAATCCTCACCCTTACCCACAAATGCCTGGCCAACAATGCACCGGCCTATCTCGGTAACCAAATCACCAGAACACAATCCAACAGACCTACTCGCTCCTCCTACTCCAACTGTATCACCACTTAAGAAACAGCCCATCCTTGTGGTCATTCAGAAAAAGTCTAAAAACAAGTCTATTCAATTTAGACCCACACCAGCGATAGAATAACCAGCCTTAGTTTGTACTCTTCATTTATATATACTAGAACTCAATTGTCATTATTTCTCTGTATGCTCACCTGTCTGCACCTATCTTTTGAAAGCAACTGTAAAGCACAACATGTATCAAGTTACTTGTACGCTGTACCAGTTCCCTACTGTAACTATTTTCTTAAGTATGAGCGCCTTGATGCCTCTGGGATAAGTGCGCTTTATAAATGTCAAATAAATAAGTGTCAAGTGTCCAACAGAAACACTTGTAAAACAGGTGAAGCCGATTGTGCTTGATGCATAATAACGTGTGTATTGTGAGAATCCCAGAGTCTGCACACAAGTTTCAGATGGAGGACTTTGAGAGTCTACTGAAAGAAATACTAGACAACCTGACCCTTTTTCTCCAGTTCACAGTAGAGTGTGTTCACTATGTGCTGGACCCCAGACCTACACCTGGAGCTGCCCCTAGACCTGTCATAGCGAGCCTGCTTAGTTACAAAAAGAGGGATCGAATTCTATGTCTGGCCAGGGATCGAATTCTATGTCTGGCCAGAGGGAAGAGCACATTACACTATCGCTCGAACAGGATACTTATCTACCTGGACTTCTCCATGGTGGTGCATTCTGACCACAAGAAATTCATGGGAGTCAAAAAGTTTCTCCGTAAGAGATCTGTGCAATAGGCTCTGCTCTTTACCGTCAAGCTCTGTCTGCAACACGATACTACCTTAAGAGGCTGTAAACTTCTTTGATGCCAATATTCCCCTCCAATCATTAGGCTCTGGCAAATGACTGACTCTCTCTGAATCTGCCTCGTCTCATTATGACCCAGAATGAGCGGCGGGTTTGCTGCGGTGCATACTTTGTTTGACACACAAGGATTCTTTAATTCAAAGGTACCTCTCATCACCCTTAAAGTTACCTTTCTTTTTGTCTATTAAGAGGTGTGACAAATCTGAGGATGGTACAGTTCGGGAAACTTTTTTTTTATCACCCTTGGACCTCAGCGACTTCATATAACATAACAGTAGTAGAGTGTCGCATTGGTGCGTGCAGAGAACGAAGACAATGAGTTCCCCTACTTCGTTTGTAGTAAGTGAAAAATGATATCTGCACCCATCTATTACTGCACCACAGACTGTCGACGGCACACAATTTCGTATCTTTTCTTAATATATTTATTGATTGCCCATATGGATGACACGTGTTTCGGCACCCTACGTGTGCCTTTTTCAAATCCGGGCTGATAACATAAAGATCAATAATACGTCAAAAAAACCATTTAACATATGTTTTTACATTGTGATTAAAACAAATCATTGTGCATTCATAATGGAGACAAAAAACATACCATCATAATGCCCAGTTTTGGTGGCCAAACATAAGGAAGTGTTGTGGAGGGTGGAGGAAAGGAAAGGAAACGTCATGATGGAACATGGAAAGGGAAAAACAAAATAAATGGGCTTGTGATTAGATTTAAATGAATCTAAGAGTTAAATCAAAAATTGTAAATTGAATTCGCCTCCAGACAGGGCTTACCTGTCGTCTGGGTGCAAAACATTCACTGATATTGTGTTTGCCGAAAGAGTCCCATCAGACTCACAAGCGCTTCTAGCACTTGAAAAAAATGAAAACAAAACATAACATCAGGTTTACCGGTTTCTCCTACTCTCTTAATTCAGTGTGCAACAACAATTCCTTCCTAGTGCAACCTATAATCTGCTCCTGGTTGCCTGTCTGCTTTTTTTTAAATAAATGTATATATCCTTAAAGTGTTAGGCATTGGCAAAGCACATCATTGACTGTACCATGTACACCTAATCTAAAGCTGTGTCTATTAATAACACACGTTTGTAGTGTTGCGCGTTAGGCATTGGTAAAAAAACATCATTAACTGTAACATCTACACTGAATTTAAGGCCGTGTCTATTAGTAACATACGTTTGTAGTGTTGCGCGTTGGTATACGATACTCGTATTTGTTACAAGTCGGTGAAATGCGTTAGCAAAATGAAAACGGGGCGGCATGTCAAAGCCTGCCAGTTTAGAGCGGGCCATTCCCCGATTGGCCCGTCATTTGGGTGGGCTTAAACTTAGTCTCAGGGCTTACCTTAAAAATCAGCTTTTCCGCTTCAAGCGTCGGATTCGAAATGCAAGCCCCCTAGTGCAGGCGTGTATATAAGGTTGCCTGGGCAACTTGAGAAGTCCTTTCTCAGTTTCCTATACGGCTGTCGGCCATATTTTGGGAAAGATACCTTGTCTCGAATCTAAAATGCGTTGTATTAACAATTCCACTCGTAGTTCTAAACGTATGGAGTGTCTCAAAACGTGTATTGGATTTCATTTTTCCTATGGTAAATTGCCGAGTGCATAGAGCTAAATCGTTTGTTTTTCTGTTTTGAAATCAATGATCGTGCACTCTCGGGGACAAGGCCCCGTATGTTTGGGAAATCATGCTCCCAAGGATCTATGGGAAATGGAGTTTCCCACCATGTTGGCGTGCGAAGCCTAATTTAGCCTCGTTTAATGTGGTCTTTCTGTCCCTAGTGCTAGGTTTGTCATTTGTCTGTATTTGTGCGCAAGAACAATGGTGTTCCAGTGTCTCCTGGGAATCATGTTGTGGAGAATCACAGCGCTATGCCGTTAGCATCCTTATCTATTAGTTGAAGCACTATTAATCACATCATTGTATACCTTGCAAATACAATAGCATAGGATATCTATAAAATCTCACGCCTGAGAACTATTGGGGCACGTTGTAATCTCATTATTTTGCATGGTATGCATCAATTATATACCATTATGGGCCTGATAGGCATCCACACTGACATCTATACTTTGCTGTCAATTCACCAATTTTTACAAAAAATTAGACATTTCATTGTCCGTGTTTAAACCAGTTTCTATGCATCTAAAATGATTTATGAGCTTGGCTTCCTCCTGACGTAATCGCAACTCTTGGTTTCCCCCTTGTTGTCCCAGGGTCACCTTTTTTAGTCCAATAAATTGAATATTGCTTTTATTTTCCATTTGGTGCTGTTTCTGCCAATGCTCAGATAATGGTAGATTCCTGTTTTGGCTCCCGATAGCTGCTAAATGTTCACGAATCCTAGTGCGGAGTTCTCGAATAGTACAACCAATGTACATTTTCCCACAAGTACATATAATGGCATAAATCACATACTTAGTACGACAATTAATCTGTTCTTTAATTTGTATCTGGATTCCATTAGTGTTTTTGAAAAAGTCTGTCCTGGTAACCGCATGTTTACACATTGAGCACGTTCCACATTTCCTGAAACCTTGTCTGGATTCTTGAAGCCAGACACCTGGTGTTTCGGTAATATCGTCGGGTAGTGATGAGGGGCTGAGACTTCTTTTCAAGATTTTCGCTCTTCTATAAACTAGCGATGGGTAGTCCTGTATCAGTGTTCCAATATGCGGATCTAGTTTCAACAACTCCCAATGTCTTTTGAGAATCTTCTTGATCACATAATTGTTGGCACAGTAAGTTGTAATAAAATGAACTTTATTCTCAAGTGTTGGTTTGTCTTGTTGGCTCAGTGTTATTGACCGAGGGGTTTGTTGTGCTTTATGATAAGCTGATTGTATACTTTTCCTGGTATAGCCTCTTTATTCAAATCGGGTAGATAAAATATCACATTCTTGCTTGAAGTTGCTTTAATCATGACAATTCCTTCTTGCCCTGATATATTCCCCTTTGGGGATGTTCCGAATGACCGGTTCATAATGGCAACTGGTGGCATGTAATGTGGAATTAACTTCCATACTTTTACGGTACGTTTTAGTTTCGAGGTGATCTCTTGATACATAAATTGTCAAATCTAAAAAGTTTATCTCCATATTGTTACATTCTCCTAGGAATTCAATCCCCAGATCGTTATTGTTAACTTCTTGCCTGAAAAAGTTCTTGCGGTGTACCTTTCCAAATAAGTAGCACATCATCTATATACCTAATCCAATTAACATGTTGCTTGTATGTTTCGGTGGTATAAATGTTCAGATCTTCAAACATACCCATCACAAGGTTTGCTAAGGCTGGTGCATATTTTACGCCCATGGCTACCCCACGTTTTTGCTTAAAGTATTATTGAACATAAAAATGCTATTGTCCAATGTAGCCTTGAGCATTTCTTTGAGCATACAAACGAACTGGAAATAGGATGCTGATTCTTGTTTAAAAATGTAGTCAATAGTTTCCAAAGCAAGATCAAGACTGATGGACGTGTAAAGGGCCCTTACGTCCCATATTGCCAAATAATAGGATGGATCCCATTTTATGCTTTCTAGAATGTTGATTGCTGAAGTTGAATCTTTGAGGTATGCTCGTACCATTTTTGCCTTTGGTCTTAGGATGTTATCAATATATTCTGAGATGGGTTCAGTGGCCCACCCTATTCCACTCAATATCGGTCTGCCTTCCGGAATTGTTGTAAATGGTTTGTGAACCTTTGGCAGAAAATAAATTGTCGGCAATACTGGTTTAGGTATAAACAGGAACCATTTTTCCTCATCAGTGATGAGACCTTGTCTGTACCAACCTTCTATGGATTCTTTGAGGTATTGGACAGTTTGAATCTTTGGGTTACTTGGTAGTTCGACATAACAATTTGGTGTATTCAAATGGTTCAGAGCCATCCTAATATAATCTGGACGGTTCATGATGATTATGTTTCCGCCTTTATCTGCTTCCTTGATGACAATTGAGGATGTCGTTCCTTCTCCCCTAGGGGGAGACCTTTCCCATGGGGCCAGGGTGATGCGTCCACAGTACAATAGTCCCCCCACAGGGAGCATCACATGGGAAAGGAAGCCCCTTATGGGATTAGGGATTACCGTTCTCAGAGCACGTGGTATAATCTCACTACATCAAACCCCCTCCTTATGAAAGTCCAACCCTTCTTCCCCGTCTTTAGATGGGGACAACATTCTTTGCTGTACAGTCAACCTAATATTTTAGATCTGACTAAAATACTGGAGACACTATTGGTTTTTCATAAATGGATTATAACAATTATAACAGCACTGTGACGAAGATGATGTGCAGGAGGATACGGATCACTCCAGAGAATCTGAGTGAACGGTCTTCTGCAAAATGTGATTGGTCGAGAACAACCCAACAGGGCAGTGCAGGAGTTCAAATTCCTGCCAGCCAGCTGAAACAGAGGCAAGAGAGATATCAACCAAGGAGTAAAGTCGAGAGCTATTGGGTGCCGACAAGCAGCCACAAGAACCGCATTGGCAATTCCGGGAAAGAATGGGGAGACACTATGCATGGAAGATGGAGGTCCGGTGCTGGAAGTCCAGGAAGAAGGGATGCTGCAAACAAGTACCGGAGGCAACACCCAAGTGTTCCCCAGACTGGAGAGCTGCAACGCAGTGCGGACCCGCTCCGAGAAGAACGACAAAGGCAGCTAAGCAATGAGCATTGAAGAAAAGTCCCTGAGAGCTACCAGAGCCTTCCAAGGCCCTGTTCCACGGCAGACGTGAACCAAGAGAAAAGGTACGCGGGCATACTGAGAACGGCTGGATTTCTGGTGAGAAGTGTGGAAAGCACTTTAAGTATCAGATAGCCTGAAAGTAGCGTGCGTGTTGGGGGCCACACAGCCCCATGAGAAACAGAGAAGGAGATGGTCTGGGACCCTAAAATTAACTGAAGAAAGAGAAGGAGAACCACAGGCTTGGCAGGAGAGTAAACCAAGCCGTGGTAACCTATTGCAAGTCTGGGACCTGCACCCATTTAAGAAACCAGTTCCGCAAGGCACTTGAGGGCCTGGCATCCTGAAGAATATTGAGACATTGGACAGGGGCAGACGTACTTGGCAGGACAGTAAACAAAGTTGAGCTGTGGGCAAATTGCGGTTTTCATATAAGAGGGTCTGGGACCCTATGAGAAACCGAGACTGTCCAGAAACCGAGACTGTCAAGAAGGAAGTGTATGTTTGCCAAGAGAATAAATCCATGTTTTGTGATACAGCTTTGCAGGTCTTTGACTCACACCCTTATGAAGGCCTGTAACCAGTTAGAAGCCAGGGGAAAGGAGCCAAAGCCTGGTTGCTGGCAAATTGATTGTTTAAGAAGCTGAAAATGTGTTTTTCCTTTGAACACTTGAGACTTTGGAGTGGCAAGAGCGGTCACTACTAGTTTACTTTGGCGTCCTTGCACGTTAGTCATTAGTTAATAGTGTTGGTGTCAGAAGCAGGGTTTTGGGACACTATAACGGCAGCCTATTTTTATTTGGACCGTCTGACAGTTTTCCTTTTCTTGAAGGCAACAAAACACCTCTTAATTTAAGGATGGAAAAGGCCTTTCTCCAACCCCTTTACTTTTATGAATAAAAGTGTATAACCAAAACAATGCCACAATTGTGTTCAAGCCTTAATCCTGCACCCTTACATAGGCCAAGTAATTACCTGCAGCTACTCCTATGCTAAGTGGCAGTTTTACTTGTTTAACCTTTTGAAGTTGTGGATACATGCATCGCCCTGTTTGGGAGGGTGATGAGGGTGGTGAGGGTGGGAGAGATGGGTATTAAAGTTAAAATATGTTTGTCATTCTATCGGTCGTACTTGTAAGCTTCATTCTGCACTTCAGTGTTGCATCTACCAGAGGCTCATACATTATACAACATGGGTACATACATGTAAATGACATGGCTACAACTAATGTGCTGCAACATTAGCGGGATTGGTAACCCTATAAAAGCCTGTAAACTTCAAGCGTATATAGACAGACACCAGATAAACATGCTGTTTTTACAAGAAACAAATGATTGACTAGCTTTGCTAGCAGATACTTTACCACTGATTCTACGCAGTTCTGGGAGGTTTCCATGCTTGTACATAGACGCATAAAATTCACCAGTATCCAGTGGTCGAAGTGAGCGGAAACGGTTGGGAGCGGTGTTCCGCTACTTTTATTTTTTTACTCTTAACCGTTCCACTAGTTTTTGCAACCATTTTCACCCCTCCGGAACTGTTCTTTGTGAAGTTAAAGCAAACTTCTCCATTTTACTACGCAATGGCAGTTACAGCTAAACTGAAATGTGTTTCAACTCAATTGGCTGTCAACCCTTGCAAAATGTGTTGCACTGTGCTGCCTTCCTGCCTACTATGTCCCCCACTGGGGTTCACAGTTCCACTACTTTTTTTGGTACACTTCTAACACTGCCTGTATCAAACTGCACATTCACTTTGAAGGCAGGTTTGTAATAATTCATTACAGGGTCTATGATGTGGAACTGCTTCTGGTCAACACTTATGGCACCATCCACGATGATCCTGAATTTTATGCACAAATCTTGGCCATCTGTGAATCCTGCCTTTTAGCATTGATCATTTGAGGTGGGGACACGAATACCATTCAAGATCTTACTGAGGATCGCATGAGTAGTAGCGCCAGACCACTTACCCAAGCAGCACGTGTGATATAATATATGATATGGCATTTATAAAGCACCTGTAGACAAGTGTTTCAAGGCGCGACGTGGCAAGGGAGGGGCAACAGAGGGAAGACAAAGACACCGATATTACTAGTCCAGGTGACATTGAGATCGCGCAAGTGCAGATGGGGGAAGAGGGATGGTGCAGTGCAATACATAGGATCAACAGTAAAAAATAAATAAATACAAAATAAAACAATAGGTAAAAAGTGCGGCCAGATTGTGGCAAGGCAGGGGTAAGTGCAGACATCAAGTGTGAAGAGCTGGTAGGAGACTGTAGGGATACAGAAACAGCCCCCCAAGTGCAAGGGTTGCCGGGAGGTGCAACTGGTGGGGAAGAGGACCTGGGCCCGAGATCAGAGGGTAGCCAGGTGACCAGTGCAGTTTCAGTCAGGAGTTCAGCAGGGGAGAGGAGGAGAGAAAGCAGAAGCAAAGAGGAAGGTCTTAAGGTGCTTCCGGGACTGGAGATGGTTCTCCTCAAGTTTCAGGGAGGCAGGGAGGCTGTTCCAGAGGGTGGCCCAAGCCGAAATAAGAAATCTACCACCAACTCGTTGCTTGGAGAAGCGACTGACCCTGATGCAGTTGAAGGCGGATGAGTGAAGAGCTTGAGAAGGAAGATATTTAAGAAGAGAGAGTTGAAGTTATTGAGGCCCCAGGCCCCAGAAGGCCTTGTGGACAATGCACAGGGTTTTGAACTTAATCCTCGCAGCCACTGGGAGCCAGTGCAGAGATTTCAGTCCTGGAGAGATACGATCCCTGGGCATGAGGCCAAGCACAAGTCTCGCAGTCCTGTTCTGGATGAGTTGCAGAGGGCGGAGAGTAGAAGCAGGCAGATTTAGAAAGAGACAGTTGCAGTAGTCCAGCCTAGAGAAAACCAGAGCTGTGGAGACAGTGAGCTTCTGAGAGAAAGAGAGGAAAGGAAGAATACCTCTGAGGTGGTGCAGCTGGTAGTGTGACTTCTTGGAGACGGCAGAGATGTGAGGAGAGAAGGAGAGTGTGGAGTCGAAGATGACTCCGAGGTTTTTAGCCTCAAAGGTTGGAGCAGGAAGAGGGTCAAGGGAGGCCGCCCAGAGAGCGACAGGAAAGGAGGGAGCAGGTGTGCCGATGAGGAGAATCTCAGTCTTACTGACATTAAGGCAGAGATCATTGGCGGCACACCACTCCTGGATACTGGACAGACATTCGGAGATGAGAGAAGAAGAGGTGACGGATGGGAGTCTGAAAATGAGCCGAGTGCTATCCGCATAGCACCGAAAGTTGGGGCAGAGAGCGGAAATGCGGTGGGCAAGAAGTGCCAGGTATTGGTTGAACAGCCAGGAAGAGGTAGAGGAGAGGAAGGACCCAAGTTGCACCTGGGAGGTTCGATCGGATAGGAAAGAGGTCAGCCAAGCCAGGGCCTGATCGGTGATACCCAGGTTATCACGAAGATGGTTGAGCAGGATGGCATGGTTGGATACTGCAAGGTATGTCAGCAGTCGATCTGTGCAATGCATGGAGATTCCTGCATCCCAGGGTTAGGAAGTACACTTCTTACTCTTCAGTCCATGACATGGCTTCTAGAATAGATTTAATTCTGGTTTTGAATTCACTGCTGCACAGGGTGCAAGATATTCGGATAGGGCATTCGGATCACTCACCTTTAGTGTTTCATACAGCACTGAGCGAACAGGGTAAACCACAAGCTTCCTGGCAATTTAATCCTCTGGCGCTTCAGGAGGTGGCATTTGATGCGACTATTGGGGAACATATTGATCAATACTTTGCTTTAAACACGGGATCCGTCCAACAGGTAGGTATGTTGTGGCAAGAGGCATCGCCAAGTCAACCACTGGGGGTACTTAAGGCCATGCAGAGGGATATCGCGGCACATGAGGCTGAATTACACAGATTGGAAGTTGCACATGACACCAATCCCACAAGTGGGGACCTTTTGCACATTAAGACTGCTCTGAATAAGTTTTGTGAAGCAGCGGATAGGGAAACCAAATACTTTTACCGACCGTAAGCAGCCAGAACGACAGTGAAGGAGATAGGGTCTGATAGGAGCTTAAAACGGCTATTGCGACAAGGAAATGGCTTGGAGATCATAACAAGGATAAGCAATGGACTATGCAGACAAAGATATATTGGAAGCATTTCATAGGTTTTGCGTTAAACCATATACTGAGCCTACATCTCAGAGTGTGGAGGGTATTAATACGTTTCTGGACACTGAGGAGCTAGGAATGAGACGCGGACACAGAACTCATAGTTTTGGTTGTAAACTTTTATTCAAAATAAAAGGGGGTTGGAAAATGGCTGTCTGTCTACCCTTAGAGGCATTTCCCTACCACGACCAAAAACTAAGGGTCTGTCCCGTGTCAAGATGTCCAAAGCAAAATGTCCTGTGTCCGAAATCTTATCCTAGCTCTCGCACGCTACAAGTAACTATATTTTTATAAGGATAATGTCTTTGGACTTGAAAGTGCACATATTTTCAAGATCAAATGAAAATTGTAACTACAACACAAAAGTTCACAGTTCCAGGGGATGTCTCCCTTCCACAGGCTTCTCTTCTCTTCACAACACAATTAATCAATTACACAACCAAAGTTCTTTATAGTCCAAGAGGAGAACTCCTTCCTCTTAGCGTCTAAGTTCACTCCTGGGGAGTTGCTTCCCTTCCTGAGGTCTCTTTACAACAATTAGAAACTCTAAGGGTACAGGTCTTATCTTGGGGTTGGTGGATTCTATGGTCAACAAAACAACTTAGACTTGGTTTTGCCTGGTGTACTCCCTTGCCAGGACTTTCTCATGTGGCTTCCTTACACACTTGCAAACTTGACATCTCGCTGTCACTTTGTTGTTATTACTAAAACATCGGGTCTCAAATCCCCTTTCATTCACTTTGCTTGCTTTCATCTGTCCTGACTAACGTTTCTGGAGCGCCCCGGTGTCCCAGTTTCCCTTCTCAGTACTCACTGCCTTTCCTTGGCATTCTCCAACTCTTCTGCGGTAAATGGATTCCAGCGTTCCAGGCTACTGCTTTACTTACAAAGGCTAGTTGGCTTTGCTGAGCTGCATCTATGTCCTTCGCAGCTCCTGCCTTGCTGTGGAATTCTTCTCCATGTTCGGGTGGTTTTGATACTGCTGCTGGGCTCCCGTGGCTGTTGGGTAGACAACCGTCTTCTTCCTGTTGCGACTCGCATACGGCAAACCAGCATCTGTAGTCTTCCTTCCTTTACTTTCCCTGTGAGCCGGCTGGCTCTATGGTCTGCTTTGTGGCTTAGCTGTCCCTCGGTCCGCACCTAGTGGACAAAGCTTTCCCAGGCAGCGTCTCTGCTCTCAATGCTAGTTGGGATTTTTAAATGTCCCGGCATCTATCGCATATTTGCAAACACTACAGTGAATGATGTGTTTCTCTGACTCCTTGATCTATATTACTCCGTTCAGTCTCCTCGTACCATTGTTTATACGCATATGGAATTGATAGGCAGTTCATGGTAGCTTACTCATGGAATATTGAAACATTTCATTAGTAGGTCTTGTGGTCTGTAGAAAGGGTTTACAACTGTATGCCACTAAGGCATGAGGAATTGATGGAACATCCCTACAAGGGAAAGGGGGTTACCTTGTCTCGTCCGATGATGGCAACTTCCCCCTACGAGGGTCGCCTCCCTCCATGTGGTCCTCACTCGCATAGCCACACGACGGTCAGGATCAGGTAGTGGCTGCCGTCCCCTGGCTACATGAGAGGCCACTTCCGGGGGAAGAAGTGTTGACGACTTCAGATTCTTCACAACACCCTTTTGCTTATGGAACTGTCAGTGGAGACCAGTGGGCAATTGGTTCAACCAGTTGCATTTTGTATCTTGATAGTCTTGTGCTCAAATCATATTACATTTTCCTCCCACACCGACACCTGATTTGAGTTTGGTTACATTTTGGATCTTGCTAGTATTGTGGTCCACCGCATTTCACTTTCTTCCCACAGGGTTGGGTTTGCAGTTTGTTTCGCTGTTTTTCTGTGCCACCACAGTGCATTTTCCCAGGTTGGGTTGGTTGGTATATTTGTATCTTGATGGTGGTGTTCCACCACATTGCCCTTTCCTCCCACTGTGCTCCAAGTTGGTCTTGCATTTTGAAGCTTGCTGTGTTTTTTACCACCACATTGCATTCTCTTTCCACAGCGCCACCTGATTTCAGCCTGGTCACATTTTGAATCTTGCTGGTATTGCGTTCCACCACATTGCCTCTCAATGTAGGTTTGGTTACATTTGATTCATGTTAGTGTTGTTTCGCTGCTTTGCATTTTCTTCCCACAGACTTCCCTGGGTTGGATTCACATTTTTCAATCTTTCAAGTGTTGTGCGCCACCACATTTCATTTTCTTACCCCCCTCCCCCAATTGCAGTGTTCAGCTCAAAACTGATAACGCGATTACAAAACTAACATTCCAAAGTTCCCACTACTAATTCTGGAAAACTTCAACCCCTGCCTCAAACTACCAATTTAAAACTGGAGCTCTAAAGCACCATGAAGTCCGGAGGCTAAGATACAATCAAATCACATTAGCGTTGCCTGCATCTTGGCATGAGCACTGCCCCTCTGGACAAAATTTCCTCTTTTCCCCCCATATCTTTCTAACCCCCAATCCCCAAGATGATCTGATAATTATTTCCTCCCTCAAACCTGCTTCTTACTCTGATATAATCCTCGCCTCTATCATTAAACAATTGACAGGCTTAGCGCTCAGTGCACTACTCTGCATGATCATTGCCTCCCTCAGAAAAGGTCATTCCCGGACATCTTTAAAACTGGTGTTGTACAACCAATTTTGAAAAAACCCTAGTTCCAGATGTTCCGGCCAACTACTGGCCCATTACCAACATGCAATTTATTGTCAAAGCCTTGGAAAAAGTTGTTGCTACACAACTACTCACCAGAATCAAACCACTCTACCTCCTAAATAATTAAGTCAGGGTTCCACCCCAAAGGTAGCATCCGATACAGCCACCATCCAGGTGGGTGATGATGCCCTCCAAATCATGGATAAGAGCGGCTCATGCCTCCTCCTTCTTGTCCTCTCGGCTGCGTTTGACACTGTCGACCACAACTCTCTTTATTCCCTCCTTGCTGACAGAAAGGGTTTCTCTGCCACTGTCCTGAATTGGTTTACTTCCTACGTCTCAGGCAGACACCAGACTGTCCAGATGAACTTGTTGCGTTCTAAACGACTCCAGGTCTCCTGCGGAGTCCCCCAAGGCACCATCCTTCTTAACCTTTACATGGATCCTCCGGTTACTCTCCTCAAAGATCCCAATATAGCCATCCACCAATACGCGGACAGTACTCAGTTGTACATGAAAGCAAATAGGGCGCAGGACATCATCCGTCTCTCCAATTACCTAGCCATTCTCCAGTCCTGGATGTCGACTGCCTACCTCAAACTAAATCCATCCAAGAGTGAATTCGTCCACATCGATCCACACATTATAAAACTTGTCCAACAATGGCTCAATAATATGCGCCTAGAAGGATTTGATCCACAACTCTTCAGAAGCCTTAGGCTTCACCTTTTACAGCATCCTGTCTTTTCAGAAACACATAGCCAAGAAGGCCCAAATAGCATGGCTCAGAATCTCTACCCTTCAAAAAATGAAACCCTTCATCCTGCCACAGGACTTCTGGACTGTAGTGCAGGCCCTTTTGGTCTCGATGGGAGAAATGCTCTTCTGTTAGGGCTCTCAGCTGCTCAGCTGTCTCGCCTAAAAGCAGCTCCCCACGCTGCAACTCGTCTTATTATGGGAGCACGGAAAAGTGTCAAAATCGCCCCCATTCTACTTAAACTACATTGGCTTCCTCTCCAAGCCAGGATACATTTCAAGAATGCATTTATCATCTACAAAGCATTCACGAGTAGCACACCCATATACCTGCCGGATTAGCTCCACATAACTGGTATCACACGCTCCTTGCTCATCTAATCGACCATCCGGCTTGAATCTCAACTTGTTTCGCAAAGAGAGGACCCACAAACAATCCTTCTCTTGTCATGCACCCACCCTCTGGAACTCTATTGCTGTGTCGGCTTGCAATGCCCCCACAATTCTCCAATTCCGCAAATCTCCCAAAACATGGCTCTTTCAGCAACACCTGGCCAAGGACTAATTCCAGTGGACAAACATACCAATGCACAGACCTCAGAGTACTGTGCTACTGTTAAAAGATGCCAGCCGAAATGCTGACTACCCACACTCTGCACAGCGCTCTGCTGCTTTCAAACCAAGTCCTTGCTGTAAACAATAAAATAATCCATCTCCACGCAAGGCTTTCGCAACTGTGAGCCCGATAACACTACAAAACCATAACAAGCTGGTATAACCAAGCACAATGAGTTTCTGAGACTGAAATACAACCACAACATAGAGGCTTTCGCCACTGTGAAGCTGATAAGTATAACTATACAGGACCCCATAAAGGGAAGCCAAAACCATCCGGGAACTCACAACCAGGAACCATAACGCACAGTGGCCCTCATTACGACCCTGGCGGAAATCGAAAAACGATGGCGGAAATGCAATACCGCCATCGAATAGCGCTCGGTGCGACTATGACCCGTCACCGCAAAGTACGATGCCATTAGCGACACCGTAGTGAACGCCAACGCTAACTGCACCAAGTACGCGCGCGCGCCATGCCAAACCGTAAATACCACCATGGCGCAACGGTACGCGAATTCCGACCCTAGCGGACATGTACCTAACGCCATCAAGCACGGCGGAAAGTACCATTCCGCCATGGCGAGAAGTACGGCATCGCGAATCAACCGTAAACGGCCCCACTGAGTGCCTGTACACCGCTCCCTGCCCACAAAGTACAACTCCCCGTAGGTGCAATGAAGTCACAATGCAACCAGTGAAATGTACAAGTCACCCATGCATGCCAACGAACAAAAGAATCACAAGAGGGGCCAATGGGAGCTGCAGGGCACAGATGGCACGAATACAGAAGCCATCCCAATGGACATGACCACAGTCCCCCACCAAGAAACGCACGCAAACACAGGCACCTGTGACCAGCAATATTCCGAAAATCACATCATTCCACCAGTCCACCTGGCTGACCGGCATCTGTTACACAAAACCCAATCCCCCGCCCCTGAGCATGACAACATTCAAACAGTCATATTGGCAGCCCCCATCCCTGACCTCACTGGGCTTCGTAGGCAAACGCGCCCAGCACAGTACCACGCAACTAAACTCCGAAGCTGGAACCCAATGCAGATCTCCTCACAATACATCGCTCCCCAAATAGGAATATGCCACATCACTTGCAAAGAAGAACGCTACACGGCCCATATCAGAATAGAAATTTAATGCACAACAAAATCACCAAGCCCATACAGCCATTAGGCCATGAACTCCAAAACACATTTCACCATTGTGGGCTGCATCCGCAAGAAATGACCAGCTACTACTTGTGTGACGCCCTGTTCCATCATGGTACACAGAGCCACATTCACGTACGAAAAGGCAACATGGAAGCGCACAGAACCGCAGGGCCGTCCCAATGGGGAGGCACTAGTCCAGCTGAAAGGCCGAAATGTTGCTCCGAGCCACTAGTACTGCGTAAGGGCATGTGACCCATTGGCGATCGTCCCATAAGATCGTAATGCTGCTCCACTGATTAACACGAAGCAGCAGGTGTCGGGAGTAAAAGCCATCTGCAGGAGTGGCATACAGATGGCAGTGGCAAAAGGGGAGGAGATACCTGTCAACCAAAAGAAAAGAAAAAGAACAGAATGGCCATCAGAACTACATTCGAACAACTCACTTCAATGATCACACCAAATCCACAGCCATATGCATGCTAGCCCACTCCAAAGGATCATCACCACCCCAAAACCACTTTCGACTCATAACCATCTATATCGAGGTGCAAACACCATCACAAACGAGTGTACCTGTGCATGCGTCTGTGAAAACAGAATCCATCAGATGGGAATGTTAACGTGCATGGACACAAGTGTCTGAAGGCGCGTCGAGACAGGGAGGGCTCAACAAGGCCAGATAGACGATGGTCCCACTATGGCAGCCCTGCATCACATAGCGCAGGGGAGGCGGACAGATTCCAAGAAGCCCTGTACATGGCAAACTCTGTATCAAATCATCTGCCCATGCATCCATTCATCATTCCCTCATCCCGGTATAAAAACGCCTGAATATTTACTCACATAACATTAGAAATATCCATTGAGTCTGTGCGTTATGCAGGCTGCAAAATCCACAGTGCCCCAGCCCGGAATTCCAGTGTTGTGAAGTAACATGTATTTGGGAACGTCCGGCCTCATCGCCCACGTCGCAATTGCGCATCCCAAACTATTCATATCAATCATTGCATCCTCGCCATGGCCCCTGTCTCAAGGACATTGAACAATAGAACGTTATATTTGCAGTCAGACCTGTGGGCATCTCCTCGCCGCTAGCTGAAAACCGAAAGCGCCGCCCTTCGAATTCCTCATTTGCAACATCACGTCGAAAAGGCATCTGTGGCCGTTTGAAATCACAAATTAATCCATCTAGTGCGGCTGTGTGTGAAAATGGCAACTGCCTTCACCCACAAATGGGACGCCCCGCCCGTCGGTGCAACTCGGTACAGTGATGCATGAGGGTCCACCGTTACTCGAGTACTACGTTCCACTGACCCTTCACAAGTCTGTTCGCGACTGCAAAGATTGTATGTGAAACAATGGGACCATAGCCGAATGTACATATCAACCAATGTTACACGGCCATCGGGTACAAATACATGATTGCAATAGCAAGATCCCATTACTCGAATTGCAGCGTTGTGTGCGGGACGTGCTCGGCCAAAGGGGAGAGCAGCTTGCACAGGTGGAATGAATCACCACAGGTGGAGGCCATACAGCCTGAAAACACATAAATTGCACACCCAGTCTCCTCCCACACCCACTCCGAAATGCTACCGGCAGGACTCGCGATGTTGGCCCTGGGGGACCTGATAGCACTGCAAGTACTCCAACTCCAAGAAGAAGACGAACACCAACTACAACCGGCCGCACGGAGGAGACGCAGGAGGAGGCCAAGGCAGGGCCAGCAAGGGCCGCCAGCACAGCCACTACCACCACGCAGGCAGCCCGCAATCCCACGCCTCCGAGCACATCCGTTCAACCTCACTGCTGAGCAGATCCACACCCTCTACCGTTTGGACCGGGACACCATAGCCGCCATTGTGGACATGACACAGGCTGACCTTGTCAGCATGATAGATAGCCCAACCGCCATCCCACCCCTACTGAAGGTGGTGTCTGTACTCCACTTCCTGGCCACAGGCACCTACCAGCACACAGTCGGACAGTTGCATGGCATTTCTCAGCCACTGTTCTCACGGGCACTATTGCAAGTGCTCGATGCCCTCCTGCAGCACGCAGACGACTACATCTCTCTACCACGCTCGGAGCAGGAAATTACCAACACAAAAGTGGGATTCCATGCACTTGCCGGCATACCAGGTTGCATTGGTGCCATCGACTGCACCCATGTGGAATTGGTCGTCCCACATGCCATGGAGGCCCAGTACCGCAACCGAAAACAATTTCATTCTCTGAATGTACAAATGGTGTGTGACTCCAACAGGATCATTACACATTGTTGTGCCCGATTCCCTGGATCAACCCATGATTCTATGGTCTTGAGGAACTCTACAATACCACGCTACATGGAGCGACACGCAGGGAACAGATCCTGGCTACTCGGTGAGTCTCATTTCATGCATGATGATGTGGGGTATGTGATTCGGCAATGACCTGGCAGGAAGGGGGGGGGGTGTGCGTACGTAGCAATGGCATTCCACATCATACGTTTATCGTCCACATACAGGTGATGCTGGATATCCACTGAAGAGATGGCTCCTCACACCAGTCCGGAACCCACGGGACCAGCATGAGGAGGACTACAACCATGCCCACTCACGTACCCGTGTAGTCATTGAACAGGCATTCGGCCTACTGAAGACTCGTTTCCGCTGCCTCAGCAGGTCTGGCGGGGCACTCCTGTACCGCCATGAGAAGGTTGCAAAGATGGTCATGGCATGTGTCATGCTCCACAACATGTGCGTACGTAGAAATGTGCCCATGCCCCCTGACGCAGAACTGCAAGCACCTGAAGATGGTCATGATGAGGGTGGGGATGTGGCAGCACCTCAAGGAGTCTGCGAGGCACCGGAGGGCCGTGACATTCGTCAGCATCTCATTGATGCATGCTTCTAGCACTCACGCCTGGTGGCTGATACATGGACACGGTACTCGTGGCACTGTGTGTGTCTGGTACATGCACAATATGGACTGTACGCCTATGATGGCCTAGTACACAAAGATCATTGTCCACACATCTCATTGGTTGATCGTGCATTGTTTATGGCATATGTGATATCATGTTGAACACCCTATCGACCCGCCACCCAAGTGAGCCCAAAACACCCCCTCCACCCTCCTACCTCCCCCCCGAACACCAGTGTCCAAAGATGCTCATCGTCAGTGGGCAGTCGCTATTGCAAGCCCCCTCTGCGGGTATCAGGGGCACCCCTGCCTGTGGAGCGCAGGTTCCTCCCAGATCTACGTTGGGGGCTGCCCTGGACGGAACTTGCAACGGATGATGTCTCTGCCTGCTCACGTCCATGCATGTCCCTAAGGGTTTGTGAGAGCTCAGTGAGCACACGGCGCACTGCGGCAAGTTCGGCACATACGTCTTTGGACGTCGCATGCAGTTCCCCCCTCAGGCTCTCAGTGCTTCTCTCTCTCTCTTTTCTGTGTCGGAGCATGCTGCCATCAATGGGGTGTCACCTATGGTGCTGCTGCCACCAGAGGCAGTGCCTTCTGTGGCATCCATTGGGGGGACCTGTGGTGGTGGTGTTGTGGGCATGCTGGCTGCTGGGGTGCCTGTTGATGTTCCCTCCTCTGTGCTGCCACCTGATTTGTGCTGCTGCCGTGTCTTGATCCGTGCAGCTGAGGTGGAGGGTCTTTGGCCGTTGGTCTTGGCCCTCTTTGCAGGTGTGCTGGTAGGGGTGTCCTGATGCTCGTCGTTTGGATCGGACCCTGTGGTGGAGTAAAGGAGGGCGAGGGTTATTAATGGGTCTGTGGGAATTGGAATGGCATTGTATCACATGCATTGGGGTGGTACCTGAGGGTGATTTGGGTCGGGGCCTTGGAGGTGCTTTCATTTGTGTGTGGAGTGAGGGTGCAGTTGTTTGGCAGCCTGCAGTTAGGGTGTGCCTGCTGCACGTGTAGTGGGTGTTTTAGGGGTTTTTAATTATTTATGTATTTATTGTGAGTTTTAAAGTGCGCTATCAGGCCAATGTGTGTGGACGTTCTCCTGGACATGTGTTTCTGTTGCACTATGGGGACACATGGTACTTCACATGATTGGAAATTGTGGATTTTGCATTGTTTTATTTGGGCCACCTACCTGATTCTTCGGATGTCTGCACTCCTTTCTCCATCCCTCCGACTCCCTCTATGCTCTCCATTCCAATGGTGGAGGCACAGATTTCTTCCCAGGGGGTCAACTTGATGGGTGATTCAGGACCTCCCCCGGTGGCTGTGGCAATGTTGCGGTTGGCAGAAAGTATGCTACGGACGCGTATCCGCAGGTCGTCCCATCGCTTTCTGCATTGCTGTGGGTTGCGGGGTGCGGTCCCCACCGCACTTACACGCTGTGCCACCAGGGCCCATATGGCCTTCTTGTTCGCAAGTGCTGTCCTGGTCATTTGCGTGGAGAAGACGACGGCAGCATTCTCCTGGAGGGTCTCTGTTAGCACGGTGAGTTCCTCACGGGAGAAGTGGACCTGCCGCTTGCGGTCGCACGCTTTCTTCGCTACTTTTCCCATTTTTCTTGGTTTCGCTAGGGTGGATGACGGGTTGGGGTGTGTCTCAGGGTAGTGTTTTTAGTGGTTGTGTGGATTTTGTGGTTTTATAGGTGTACGGCGGGATGTTTCCCGTTCCGGGCCCATGTTTTTACTTCCGTTTCCGTATATTTACGGTCACCGTACTTTCCGGTTGGCGCTCACTGCGGTGTCCGCTGAGATGGGTGGCGGTATTGCACCTAGGGCGCCGTACGGCGGCGGTGTGGGCCGTTTAGGGGTCATTTCCGCCATCGCGGACTTTGCACTTCCGCCATGCCGTGGTGCTCGTGCCCGATGGGTCGGAATGGGCCGCACTTTGCTCCTTCGTGCAATGGCGGAAACGCTATTTACGCTGTGGCGGTCCGGTCAGTCACTTTCCGCCAGGGTCGTAATGAGGGCCAGTAAGAGCTTACCACTCAGAAATCCAGCTCTGACGAATAAACCAAACGTAAACAGTTCTAGCTTGGCATTGCTCAGCCCCAGGATCAGCCTTACTCCTGAGATAACTCTGCGCTGAAACACCCAAGGGACAGCTCAGACCCTTGGTTAGCCCCCCCACCCCTGGGATATAGACCCGCTCTTAAGACACCAAACACGAAATGCACTGCACCGGAAACACTACGCAAGGAACACATGAAACAGAATAAAGCAACTGGAACAATCCCTCCAATTCCAAAACACCACACCCGGGAACCAATTTATACCAACAGATAAAACACCTGTTCATTGGAAATGAGTCCCTTTTCCAGAACAAGACCAAAATCCCTCTACTTATCACGCTACCAGCCAACTTGCCACCCAATCAGACAACTATCCAACCTCAAGAACCATAAGCACATAAGGAGGTTAAGCGGAAACCCAACAAAGATGGGAAATGCACAGAAACAAAACTGAAAGAAACGACCTCACCACTCGTCTAAAAAAATTGGCATGACAAAATAAATCAAGTACTTGAGCAGACAGACGCTGAAGAAAACATCAATCCAAGACGCAACCTTGCTGAACTACTCACCAAATAAAGAAACAGAACTGAATGCACAAGTTGATGGAAAAATGAATCGATGTCAACTCAATCTCCCAGCTCTACAGCCAAAGATCACACAATCCACAGAAAACAAAAAGATACACTGCAAACTTTCTCCACGCCAGATAAATGTCAAAACACACAACAGAAATATACAACTAAGTGATGGAGTGACTGACCTGCTATTACTCACTGAAACCTGGCTAACTCAAAACTATAGAGTAACAGCACACAATTCCCTACCCAACAGCTTCAAACTTAAACCAACTATGAAGGAAAAAGAGCAGGCTTTCTCGCCGTGGCATAAAAGGACCAGCTAAAATACCAGCACTACCACTAAATATCCCAATCAGCGAAGCACTCCTCCTGCACTTAACCTTAAATCACCAAACCAACCTATTGCTCCTACTTGTCTACAGGCCACTTACATACAACTTTATTTTCATGAACACATTTGTGGACGCCATCGCCAACATCGCCATTAAACATGATCAGCTGATCATGCTGGGAGATTTCGACATTGGTTTAAAAAAAGAAAACATTGACTCACCCAAAACTTTAATAAATCAACTTGCAATAATGCATCTGCAACAACTGGTCAAAGCAGCAACACATGCAGCAGGCCACACCCTATATGCAATCTTCTGCAACAAAAACCTGGTCACAGCTGCACCACTAATTGTAATCCTCTGCAGCGACAAACTCATTATAGCCTTTGTGATCCACCTGCGAACAGAGGCATTCTCCCTTCTCCAGCATGGGGTCTGGCATGGATTCAGATGCTCATGAATATTCCTTGTCGTCAGGCTGGGAATCCTCAATAAAATAAAATAGTTTCACTTTCATTTATAAACTGTTTTTCTACTAAAAACAAATCACTGAGCTCTGGGTCATACTGCCCTCAGCCAATGACTGCCCTCTACCTATGCCTCTCCTCTGGCAGCCATCTTCAGATTTTTACCGCACCTTTCAAGTGTTGGGAGTCCTCGCGTTTTGCTCTTGCAGCTATCTGCGTTTTTCCCAATTTTTTTCGGTAGGAAACTGTTTTGTTCAATCGAGCCCATGTGCTCCATCGCTTATTCATCCGATTAACGGGGATCCGTGTTTTTGTTTTTTCATCGCCCCTCAAGGGCTTCAATCGTCGAGTGTTTCTTCTAGAGGCTTCTAGAAGACCATCAGGCCTACACCGCGCCAGACATGTCAGAGTAGGAGGAGGACAGGGCTTCCCTCTTCAAGCTCTGCATCAGCTGTGGATTGTGGAATGTTTTTGTTAGGCAGAATCCTGTGCAGTGCCCTTAGCGACCACTACACACAATTAAGACTACAGGTGGCAATACAAGTTTTACCTTTGGAACAAGCCTGTACTACTATGTTAAAGTGGTAGAAGTAGCGGAGCAGCCAGGCTTATCTCAAGAGTATATGAGCAGTAGCAGAAATTACACAAAGGGACCACAATTACTGTGACTCAAGCAAACACTGACTCAGGTTTCAGGTAAAAAAAATATAAGTACATTTATTTTTAAACTGTTTGTTATAAACACAACACTTCTATTAATTCAAAACCACACGTAAATTATACTACAACTAACCAATTCACTTTGTACGGTATAACTTCAAGGTAAGTACCCTGTGTTTTAACGGACCGGTGTTGTGAAACAAGACGTTACCGGGAATACACTTGCGATCATTTTTTGACAGTAATGACAGTTCGGTCTTACTAAAGAAACGCGTATCCGCGGCAAGAAATGTTACAGGGGCAAAAACACACTTAGCACCTGAGATACCCAGAGAGAGTTGGGGGCAAAAATCATAGGCAATACTTTTGTCAAGGCACACAGAACTAGAGAACACTCATAGACAGAAATTCAAGAGTCAATAGGCCGGAGCCAGTGTCAAGTGGAACCGGGTTCCTGTTGTCGAGGATCACACAGTCAGACAGTTCACGATTCAACCTAGCCAGGAGTATTTAGATATTGTCAACAGATGAAGCAAAAGTTATAACAAAGAGGGAAGACAAGGGCAAGCCTTAGAGGCGAAGAAAAGGGATTCACCCTAATTCCTCAAGCAGAACACAGTACCTTATTCAATGAAGAAGCTGATGCCACGGCATTTTTTCCTGGTAGGTTCCTGCAGACCCACGGTTCCTGGAGCTTCGATACGAAGGAGGACGTCTGGGGAGGTCTGCACCACAAAGGGCTGAAGCCGGCAGCAGCGACAGTGAATAAAAGGTGCGCTCCTTAAAAACAGTAGAGGCTCTTCAGATGGCTATCCGGACCACTACAGCAGTGTGCAGCGATTTTGTCCACAAAGTGGATCCTCTGGCTGTAGAAGATGAGCTGGTTATCCCCACCAGGCTCAAGGAAGAAGACTCTGGACTGGATCTTCTCTGGTCGTCCAAGGGTAGATAGCTTAGGCCTGCAGCAGGGCTTCACCGGGACGGGATAGTTGCAGCAGCCGACTTCTTCTCTCCTTCTCTTCAGTTTCTTCTAGTTCCAGTGACGACTCTGATTTCTAGCCAAGACTCCTGCCTTTAATGTGAAAATCCCCCATTCACACAGCTTGGCTGTCAATCATGCAGCAGGGGGGGTGTCCAGGCTGGACAACCACCTCAGCCAATCATGCCAAAGTGCGACTTGGGTTTCCTAGGATACCCTGTGCAGGGGGTGACTACACCCGTCCCTCACATTCAGCCCACCTAGACACCAAAGCGCCTAAAGGAGGGCTTCTTGGCAGAAGCCCGCCAAAAGACAGTGAACAAAGAAGGCAAACCTGGTTTGCCGCACAAAGTAAAACACAAGAAGGACTTTAACAAAAATAAATGGCGAATAAACCCGACCGTAGCCAAAAGAAAAAGCATTTGGTCAAGCGGGTTTAAGTTCGAGGATAATATAATAGCCTAAAACAATACCACGTTTATATAGTATAATCGCGGTAGAAAAGTTAGGGTAGATACCACTGCCACCAGCCAAGTCTAAATGTTAAAAGAGCGAAACAATGCTCTAGGAGGTACAGATAAAAAGGGCTAAGGATTAACCCTTTCCATTACTCCATGTAAGATGGGGTGTACTGGATCTGTGGTTAAATGACTAAGTAAAATTAATGGCAACTTTACCCTTTTCTGGGGGACAATAGACAGCCCCAGATATGGAGTCGGGGGGAAGTCTAAAAGACAACCCTGTGTCACTGTACTGAAAGTGCGCTGTAACACACAAAAGAAGGGGGCTACTGAAGTGGTGTACTCCAGAGCCCACAATCACAAAAACAGATGAAATACACATGGCAAAACATGGGTAAGAGTGGGGGAAAAGCTCACACTCTTACCAAGTGGAAAAAATTAACCCCAGAAATCCAGCAAAGCTGCTGAGGGACTCACTAGGTAAGGGAAATTAGCCATTGAATGAGAATTCTCCCTAACAATTTTCACGGACGACAAGCGTTCGCTGTGCCTGTACTGTCTACACCTGACGCACGAGGAGGAAGATTGTGAGATTTGCCAAGGCTTTTCTAGGCGCTCGATGAAGGACTGGCACGCCCGTCTGGTGAAATGGCTCAAGGCCAAGGTCAATACCCTGGTTGGACCACAGGGACAGGCCTCATCAGGATCCAGCCAACCTGAGCGGGCTTCTGTGTCCTTTGGGGGGGCTCCTTCTGTGGGGGCTGACGACCAGGCCAAGCACTGCAAGTCCACTTCCCTCGGGGTTGCAGCGCAAGTGGATCCCGCAACGGTCAGGGCGCACTAATCGTCCCCATCCACCTCGATCTCCAGCCATCGCTCCAGTTCTTCATCGAGAAGGAAGTCGGCTACACCAGGGATGCTATTGGAGAAACCGGAGAAGGCCAAGCAGGACAAGGGAACCGTCCTGCCGGTGAAGGCGCAGGTGGCCCCGGACCAAGACGTCCTCTTTGATCGAGATGCTGGCCACTGTCCACTTCGTGCAGGCCCCGATGGTGGCCAGCGTGGGATTTCCTCCCAGGAGCGGAGAAGACTCTGGAAAAGAGGATGCCGGACCTCACCCAAGCCCGACCCCTCAGTCCATAGGGCCGCACCTTGTCCATGGAGCTCCGTTTCAGGTTCTTCCTTACCAGGTCACCACAGACGTCTCCCTAGAGGGGTGGGGAGCTCACACCGGACAGTTGCACGCCAGAGGGCTTTGGCAACCCGAAGGAGAGGGACATACACATCAACTTCCAGGATTTTTGGGGAGTATTCCTGGCCCTCAAGTCTTTTCCTCTGTCATTGAAAGGCAAGGTGGTGAGGACCTTCACAGCCAACACCACCACCATGTTCTGCATCCAGAAACAAGGGGGGGACCTGCTCACCGGTGCTTTCCAAGGAAGCCCATGACCTGTGGCAGTGGGCCGTTCGTCAAGACATGTTCCTTGTCTCGTTTAACCTAGTGGAAGTCAAGAACACAATTGCGGGCTCACTCCACAGGGAACTGCACTCTTTCCATGAGTGGGAACTTCACAAGGACCAGTTGGATTTTCTGTTCGGCCACTGGGACCAGCCCCAGATGGAGCTCTTTGCGATGGTGGCGAACACCAATTGTCAAATGTTTCCCAGCAGGTTCCGTCAACCAAGGAGCATGGGGGACGCGTTCTCGTTCCCGTGGGTGGGACGGTTCCTGTATGCCTTCCGACTCCTCCTCTTACGTGTGATTAACACATTCACACAGTGCCACTGCAGGATGAGACTGGTCGCCTCGGCGTGGCCGAGGCAAATCTGATTTCCAGACTTACTTCCTCTTTCAGTGGCCCCGTCCATCCGGGTGCTGCTGTCCCTGGACCTCCTCACCAGAGAAATGAGGTCGGGGGGGGTGATTCTGCATCACAACCCGGAGTCCCTGAACCTGAGGGCATGGCTCCTGCAGACCTAGATTTAAGGGGTTTTGCAGAATGTAAGGCGATCACCATTGAAGTGCTACAGACATAAATGGAAATGCTTCTCCATGTGGTGCCAGACTCAGAAGATTACCCCTCTGTGTGTCACGGCTCTGCAACTTCTACCATACTTGCTTTCTTTGGCCAAAGTGGGACTGGCTCCTGCCTCTATCAAGGTGCACCTCGCCGCCATATCCAGGTACACCAAGTCCGCGGGCAGACCTTCTCTGCGGTCTCACAGACTTGTTAAGGAGTTCCCCAAGGGACTTTTCAGGACTTACCCGCCGATGAATCCCCTTCCCCGGCTTGGGAGCTCAATGTTGTGCTGACTAAACTCATGGGAACGCTCTTCGAACCTATGCATCAAGCACCGCTCAAGTTTCTCTCGTGGAATACCTTTCCCCGTGGCTATCACCTCCACCAGGCAGGTTGTGGAGATTCAGGCCCTGTCTTGCAAGCAGCCTTGCTTGTATTTCCACTTCAAAGGTGGTACTACGTACACACCCAACCTTTATGCCAAAGGTGCCACCTCAATGAACTTTTGGTGTTACCGGTCTTCTTCGCGAATCAGTCATCGCCAGCGGAAAGGGCCTTGCATTTGCTGGATGTTGCTCGTGCTTTGAAGTTCTACGTGGCACGTACGAAGAATTTTCGCAAGGCTTCTCAGATGTTCATCAACTTTGGACCTGTAAATTAAGGAAAGGCCTTATTGAAAGGTTTATCTGCAGGTAGCTCTCCAACTGCATCATGCTCTGTCATTGACCTATCTAGCAGGTCGCTGCCAGGCTGCACCAGAGCCATTGCAGCAACGACTGCATTTCTCTCTGGTGTATCCCTGCTCGACATCTTCAGGGTGGCGATATGGAGGTCCATGCACACCTTCACAAGGTTCTACTGCATCGACCGGGATTCCAGGGAGGAGTCCAGAGTCGGCCAAGGGGTACTGCGCAACCGGTTTGCTTTAGGTGAGTCTGTTCCAGAGGTGAGTGTTTATTACTTCTGTTGAGCCTTGCCACTTCCCGTGATTGCGTATGTGTCCTGCTGTGTAATCATTGAGCATGTGAATCCATGCCAGACCCCATGATGGGGAAGGTTTAAGTTACTTACCTGTAACTATTGTTCTCCAGCATGGGTCTGGCATAGATTCACATGCAAACCCTCTGGCCTTCCCCTCTGTGGCTCTTTTTGGTTCATACTGCCACTTCACGTGCTTACCAAATCTGAAGAAGGTCACCCACGGGTGGAGCTTAGGGAGAGCACCGTCACTGGATGGGGGCAGTATGACCCAGAGGACATTGATTGGTTTAGAGGAGAAGTACAGTTTGAAAGTGAAACTTTTTTTCTTTTACTGAGTATTCCCAGTCTGACGGAATATTCATGAGCATGTGAATTCATGCCAGACCCATGCTGGAGAACAATAGTTACAGGTAAGTAACTTATACCTTATGACACTATATCAACACCCCAAAGCCACTGTATTTGTTAACTGAATCTTTTTCCAATATTTCACCTTATCTAGAGGCACAAAACAAGTCTGTCCCCTTTCCCAACTCCTTTTTGTACTATCTCTAGAGCCCTTACTACAATGCATACGTTACAATTTCTTGAACAAGCGGGAGGGAACACAGGAATTAATTGTCAAAACATCAGCCTACACTGATATATTAGCATATCTGGAGAAACAATCAATTTCCCTCCTGACATTTCTAGAAGAAATTGCTCACTGTTCCGTGATATCGGGGTACAAGGTAAATATGGATAAAACTGAGGTCCGGCCCTTAAATAGTCACTGCTTTAGAGCACATATAGATAGATATGGACCCTTATGGCAACAAGATTGTATTACTTTGGGTATTCAGTTTGCAAGCCACACAAGTGTTATGATAAAAGTCAATAGTGAGAGAAAGTTAACCCATTCATGCTTGAAAATGGCATGGAGGCTGTCGGAAGTGGCTGTTTGTTTGCACGGCAGTGTGGCTTGACGGCTCTCATCGCATTCCTGTAGGTCCCTTCCTCTAATTGTGCTTGGGCCGCTGTGCGTTGCTCGGGCTTCTTCCTTCCAGTGGGGCCTGCTGTTACCGCGTTCTGCCGTGCTTTGTTGCGCTCTTGGAAAGCCTGGTTTGGTGGCTTGATCCTGCGGCTGCCCTGTCCGCAGCCGCCCTGTCCTGCCTCGTGGCCGCTCTGACCTGATGATCTCTGTTCCCGCTGCGAGTTGCAGCTCTCGGCTCAGATACGGCGTTGACATACAAACACTGAGCTACAGGTACGTCTCACTGTTTTTCGGTGTTCCACCCGCTCTTTGCCTGCCATTCGATATTCCGCCTGTTTGTCCCCCTGCATACCTATGAGTGGTAGTAACACAAGCGGAAATTGCTGTCTTCAACCCCTTTTCCTGTTGACAAGCTCACCGCGGTTGCTATACGATGCCTCAAATAATTAACTCTGGGTCTGATTCCCCGGTCTCCTTGTCTGCTTCAAAAAAAAGACTGGCTCTCAGAAGTCCTGGCTCACAGCTCTCGCAGGAAAGAGGGCATTTGCTCCAGCCATACTGAGTCACTGTCGGAGTCCTTGAGCTCTTTTGATGAGCCTTGCGCAACTCCAGTTAAAGGTCTGGCCCGACATTTAAAGAGTCCATCAACCAAGGGCCAAACTAACAAAAGTATTACAGCCCATGGGGTAGTTATTCCTAACTCTCGGGCGAACAACGTGGGCCCATTATCTCCTACCCCACCGGTAATTTCCAGTGCGGAGGATAATATTACAATGGTCACCCAAGCATTCCCGCTAGCCTCTGAATTCATTGGGGAATGGCTATCTTCCACCATGCTGGCACCCTCTTCTCCGGTGGGGAATGTTGACACCTTCACCTACGCGTCCCCTCCTGCTTCGCTCGTAGGACGTGAAATGAACCCCATCTTTGAGCACTGGAGCCTTTGGAAAGATACTCTTGTAAAATAATTGAATAACTGTAACACCTCCGAGGACTTCGACGCATGGCTAGTGTCCTTAGACATCTCCGCATAAAAATATCATGCGTTCTTCTTTCACAAAAGTGCGCAAGCAGCCAATGCTCCGTCTAGGAGTGTGCTGCCCACTGTTAAAGTGACTTTCTCCTCACAGATTCTCCTTTAAAAGAAGCTGGAAACCATGCTCATTTAATGGGGGTTTTGCGCACTGGTGTTAGTGCCGAGTCATGCTCTCCCCGAAAAGAAGTAGCATGTTCCTCCTCTTCAGTAAGTAAGCGACCACAGAATCTCAGATTGGCTCCGCTGGAACCCCTTACTATTCCTGTGCTAGCACCTTTGCCCAGTTGTCGGGAGTACCTGAAGGCTAGAACGACAGACTTAAGGACTGCGCGTCTAAGGAAATCTAACATGTCATTACTGGAGGTATCATTTCTAATGTCCCTCGATAGTCTAAGAATGAACCCAGAGATGCACTTTACAACAAAGTACATGCTTGGCTACTTGCAAGAAGGGGGCCAGGGGTAGTGCACTCCTCCGATTTGAAATTTCTGCATAGGATTGAATTTGCCAACTGGTGTACCTAAGGAAACAGAGATTGCATCTTGGTGGGATGTGGAGTCTGCACTGACTATGTATCTGAGACTGTGTAATTGTCTGCCTATGCGCTCTAGAAATCTTGGTCTCATTGTCTGATTTTGTTTTTCCATTTTGTAGTAGTAATTATTGATGAGTCTTCCTACTGAGCCCTTTTCTGTATATGCTTTGTCTTTTAACAGTCTGATCCTGTGTTTTTTATGTTTGTTGCATGTTATGTATTTCTTTTTAAGCGCTTTCAGGCCTCTGGGCATAAGGCGCTCTACAAGAATTCTAAATCAATAAATGAAATGATCAGAAACCAAACTGAGGCCTTTTTGGACAAGTGGTCCCTGTTCTCTCCTGGTGGGGGCATTAGGTACAGTTGTCGCTCCAATGAAGATGGCTCTGCTTTGTTAACGTTTGGATGGCCACTCTCCTTTTTTTAAGGACCAAGTTTCTTGAACTCTAGATCTATAATTTGTACCGATAGATTGCAATTACACTCATCACTGCGGGGGCCCGAACTTTAAAATATACTGGAATTAATTTGTGATCAACCAAGGTGTGTGGTGGTAATCTGAGGCAGACCTAGCCTTGCTTTGACGGGTGCAAGCATGAGGTGGCGTTAGCATCCCTGTTTGCAACAAGGGACACCCTATAACAGATGGCCGAACCATCCTTCCAAGGGCAGGCTCTGTTGCGTTTACATGTGAAGATCTACGTAAATGGGAAATTAACACAGAATCATAAGCAAGCCCCTCTAAATCGTGCACCCTCCGATTCAATCCTAGTAAGACAATAGCCAATAAATCCTTGCATTTGCCTACTTGGTGGTAGATTGGTCTACTATATTTGAATCCGGTGCAGTCTGTCTCTGGAATGGTCCTCTACAACTTGCTGCAGGCAAAATATGGCCTCCCAGATGGCGAATTCCTGGGGTATCTTCAATTGTGTAGAGGTTGCTGTAAATTAAGAGAAGATGGCACCAGCAACATCCACACTCCAACAAAACCTCCCGCATTGGCATCTGACATTTGTAGTGCCCTTTCCTCCAACTTGTCAACTGCAAATAGGAAGATTTGAATTGACCTGGAATGACTGCAGAGCTCCATTCCTATACAACCTATGGCCCTCCATCTGGAAACATTGCCGTCCATTGCTGGCAGCTTCAACCACGTAGACGCTATACATTCTGTTTTACAGAGCCTCCTTTACATCCTCGCAGCTTGTGAAGGCAGGAAGATCCTCATCACATTCAATCTGTTGGACGAGGAGGCTGGATCAGGGCTCACTTAAACATATGTTTTTTCCTGCAGATGCTCAAAAGCCTTCTGGGATTAGTTTGGCCCTGGATCCTTGGTATTTGCTGCAGCTCCCTTCCATTTTCCCCTTTCTCAGTCATGGCTGGGAGCGCACACCCCTTGTTTGATGGCAGTGCTCCCCAGGGGAGGATGCCTGATAAATGATTTGCCATAGCCTCAAGGTAAATGCATCACATTGGAAAACTCAATACTGCCTATTGGCGGTTGCATGGTGGCAGCAAGTGGCCTATGTGCACCAAATGGAAACTTGCATACACAGAAAGGCGCTGTGTCTGCTGTCAAGGCCCAATCCCTGGCACCTACTAGAAGACTACCTGAGCTTCTCGGGTTAACTGGAGTTACTGTCTGATAAAAGAGCTATTTGCAGTTCCCCCCCCCTCACCCCTCCCTCCCCTTTCCAGCTCCTGGAGACCATGGTTCCAGGGACCAACGACCTCTAGAATGATGTTCCCACCCACAATGCCGTAAGTCTGTGTTTCCTCCATCAGTCCCTCATACCAGCATCAGCTGTAACCTGAGTATGTAAATGTTGATCGTTAACCAACAGACTTCTTGTCTTTGTATAGGAGAATTGGAGGACTTTGATGCTTGGTGAATGTATGTACCCAAGGGTATTTCGATGGCATGTAACTGAAATGTATTCTCTGTGTCACTGTATTTTTCTTCCTTAATGTTTCACTTAGTATATCAATAATTTCTCCAGCATGGGGTCTGGCATGGATTAACATGCTCATGAATATTCCCTGTCAGGCTGGGACCCCTTGGTAAAAAAAAAACAAGTTTCACTTTCACTTAAAAACTGCATTTCTCCTTTAAACCAACTGTCCTCTGGGTCATACTGCCCCCATCCAATGATAGTCCTCTCCTTAAACCCCTCCCCTGTCAGCCATCTTCAGATGTTTACTGCACGCCTTAGTGTTAGCAGTCCTTGAGTTTGCTCTCTGAGCTATTTGTAAATTTGTTCATGTTTTTGACGGAAAAAGTTCTATTTTTGTTTCAAAGAGGTTCGCTTGAGGTGAGTCTGTTCCAGAGGTTAGAGTTAATTGCTTCTGTTGAGCCTTACCACCTCCCATGGTAGTGTAAAATTGTACTGCTATGTATTCGTTATTCATGAGCATGTGAAACCATGCCAGACCCCGTGCTGGAGAAGGTTTAAGTTACTTACCTGTAACTATTGTTCTCAAGCGTGGGTCTGGCATGGGTTCACATGCAAACCCTCCCTCCGACCCCTCTGCAGCGCTTCTTGGTCATACTGCCACTTTCTCCAGCATGGGTTCACATGCTCATGAATATTCCCCGTCGTCAGGCCGGGAATCCTCGGTATAGAAAAAAATCAGTATCAGTTTGGTTTCTGATCTGTCTTTCTTAGTAGTAACCAATCACTGGTCTCTGGGTCATACTGCCCCCAGCCAATGACTGCCCTCTCCCTAAGCCCCGCCTCTGGCAGCCATCCTCAGATTTTTACCGCACGTTCAAGTGTTGGGAGTCCTCATGCTGTAGCTCTAGAGCTTTTGCTGCGTTTTCGTGCTTTTTCAGGAGATTTTTTCTCATTTTTCGGTTAAATAGAGCCTCGAGCTCCACCGTTCTACATCCGATCAACGGGGATCCGTTTCGGAGTTTTCTACGCCCCTCAAGGGTGAAGATTTCGTCGAGTTACGCTTTTGGAGGATTCCAGAAGTTCCGAGGCCTACCCCGGACATGGCCCAGGAGAAAGGAAGCTCGACGCCCGGGAAGCTGTTCAGGACCTGCCTTGGATGCCAGCTTCAGAATGTTTTCAAGGTGGACGAGCATTCGTTATGCCTCTACTGTCTCCATGAGGACAAGACGCACAAGGCGAAGGACTGCGTTTTTTGGGAACATGTCGGTGCGGACCATGAAGGATCGCCACCTCCGTCTCGCCAACTGGCTGGAAGGGAAGAACCCGTCAGGCGAGAAGAAGAAAAAGAAGTCCGAGCAGTCTTCTAAATCCTGTGAGGGCGCCCCAGCGACGGGGGCCCAACAAAAGGCTAAGCACCGCGAGTCCGCGGGCACCGGGAGCACCGAACGGTCGGGCTCCTTGGCTGCCAGGCAGGGCACATCCTCCCTGGCGCCATCAACCATGAGCCAAAGCTCTGGCTCGGGTAAGAGGAAGTCCGAGAACCCGGCGAAGCTTCTGGAGAGGCCCCGGTCGATCTCGAAGATTCCGGGAGAGGGGGAGCGAGGCTCGGACCCTCCCCCCAAGGTGAAGGCCCCAGGCGTCCAGAAGGTGACGATGGCCTTAATTCACCCTGCTAAGACCTTGATTGAAGATGTCACGGGGCCCTGGCTCAGCCTGTGGAGGCTACACCAGTGGAGGCCCCCTCAGGACCCAGAGTCTCCCTGCCACCGCGGAGGGAGTCGTCTTTCAGGCCCATTGAGAAGACCCCCACGAAGTCCTCGTTGGAAAAGGTGGGGGAGGGGCTGGTGGCCATCATGGATACGGACACGACCTCTGAAGAAGAGCTCATCGAAGTCGTGGAAGAGGCCCAGCCCATCGGGAGGGATCCCGATGAGGGCGACGACGAGAGCGATGGTGTCGCCGACAAGGCTCCTCAAGAGCCCTCGCGCCCGTCGTTTCAGGCGCCGCAGGACACCTCGACGGCCATTTTGTCAGCGATTCAGTCCTTATGCTCGGAGATAAGGACAAGGTTGCCTCTTCCTCCGACGGAGGTACCTGAGCCAGATCCGACGGGGGAACCGGAGCCAGGACCTTCGGAGAGTCCACCGCATGAGAGGAGGAGGACGCATCCTATGCCACCTCTCCCACCTCTGCAGCCTGCTCTGCCTTCCCCCGGTCTACTACCCACGGGGATGATACAGGCACGGACACGGCTACGACAGGTACAGATGACGACGGAGGCGACGACGGGACGTGTCCCCCGTCGCCCCCTGCTCGGGCGTCCCCACCCGACGAGATTGGATCCTTCATGCCATGATTTCCAGGGCATCCAAGCTTTTTCAGCTCTGCCCAGAAGAAAAGAAGAAAGAAGGGTTCCTTTACCAACGGCGCAAGGCTAAAAGGAAGACGGTCCTTGCCGTACCCCTTCTTGATGACATCTGGGATGAGGGGCTCGCCCTCCTCAAGAACCCTGCCACGGCGCCGGCAAAGAGGGACCGGTACGAGAAGAAGTACCGGGTCCCCGACGCTTCCCCCTTGTGTCTTCGGGCACAACCTACCCCGGATTCGGTCGTCTCGGCGGCGGCAAAGAAGAAACCTGGGGGGGGCATCGGCCTCGACATCAACTTCCCCGCCGGACGGCGAGGGCAGGAAGTTGGACACGATGGGACGACGGATCATCTCATCCGCAGCGACGACTATCAAGGCGGCCAACGCCCTGGCTATCGTAGCCCGCTACGACAGGGAGTTGTGGTTCAAAATCGCCCCTCTGTTAGACTTCCTTCCGGATGCCAAAAGGGCTGAGGCCCTTGAAATCCTACAGGAGTGGGAGATTGCTTCGGACCACGCCATCACGGTGGCAACGGACATCGCCGACACCGGTTTCCGTCAGTTGGGCAACAGCGTTTGCTTGAGACGACGAGGATGGCTCAAGGCCACGGATTTCCACCAGGACGTACAAACCAAGGTTTTGGACATGCCCTTCGACGGGAACAACCTGTTTAGGAAGGCGGTTGATGAGTCCCTTCAGGCCATCAAGACAGACACAGGGACTGCCCGGGCACTGGGAGTGCTCCAACAACGACGGCCGTCCTTTAGGAGCTCCAGAGGCAGACAAGGCGCCTCCAAGGGATCCGGCAGTGGCTCCTCTACTTACCGCCAAGCGGCAAGATCTTCATCCCAGGAAGCCTACAGGGGACGCGGCAAGTCGGGTGGTGCCCGTCGTCGTCGACAAGGAGGTCAAGGAGGCAAGGCGGCCTCCAAACAAGATTGAACCGACCGTGGGGTTCGTGCCCCCGCCGAAGCACCCCGGTGGGAGGCCGGCTGGCGAGATTCGTCAGCGTGTGGGAGTCCATCTCCACCGACAGTTGGGTGCTGGACGCCCTGGCCCAAGGGCACACCCTCGAGTTTCAGAAGAAGTGCCCTCACGTTCCACCCGTGGCCAGGAAGGAAAATCACGTCCCTCAACTACTGTTGGAAGTAAGGGCGATGCTCAAGAAGGGTGCCATCGAGCTCGTCCCAAAGAGGCTTCGGGGCTCCGGAGTTTACTCAAGGTACTTCCTCGTAAAAAAGAAGACAGGAGGATGGCGCCCCATCCTGGACCTACAACGACTGAACAAGTACATCAAGGCACAGAAGTTCCGTATGGTCACCCTCCAGCATGTGCTGGGACAGCTGGAGGAGGGCAATTTCCTGTCGTCGTTGGACTTGGAGGATGCCTACTTCCACATCCCCATTCTAAAAAGACACCGAAGGTTCCTCAGGTTCGTGGTCCAAGGGCGGCACTACCAGTTCAAGGCCCTCCCGTTCGGATTGAAGTCGGCACTCAGGGTGTTCACCAAGTGCCTCGCACCGGTGGCGGCGCGGCTGCACCTACAGGGGATCCACGTCTACCCCTACCTGGACGACTGGCTCATCCGGGCAAGGACAAGGGAGCTCGCCGTGGAGCACACTGCGAAGACCTTCCAGCTGCTCACCGACCTGGGATTCTCCATCAACTTTCCAAAATCCCACCTGGTTCCGTCGCAAGTCGCCCTGTTTCTGGGAGCCAAGCTCGACACAGTGGCGCGGCTGGCCTCGCCGTCGGAGGAAAGGACCAAGACCATTCTGGGCAAGGTGCAGCGTCTGCTGGCCACGGACATGGCCAGGGTAAGATCTATCAAGTCCCTCCTCGGGATGATGTCCTCCTGCATTTATCTGGTGCTCCTTTGCAGGCTTCGGATGAGACCCTTACAGGAGTTCCTCGACGCCCGCTGGATCCAGTCGACGGGCAGCTTCGAGGACAGGATCCCTCTGAATGAGAAGTTCAATCAGGCGATCCGGTGGTGGGGTACCCGCTCCCATCTGTCGGTGGGCACGGACTTCCAGACCCCAGCTCACCAGGTGACGGTGACGACGGACGCCTCCCTGGAAGGTTGGGGAGCACACTCCGGAGATCTTCATGCGAGAGGCCTTTGGCTCCCGGAGGAGAAGTCTCTCCACATCAACATCTTGGAGCTCTGCGCGGTAGTCTGGGCCCTCAGGTCTTTTCTTCCATTCCTCAAGGGCAAGGTGGTGAGGATCTTCACCGACAACACCACCACAATGTTCTACATCCGGAAGCAGGGCGGAACCAGGTCCCCGGCCCTATCCAATGAAGCCCAAGATCTGTGGCATTGGGCCGTCGCCCAAGGGATGTTTCTGGTGCCTCTTCATCTGGCAGGAATAAAAAACACAATTGCCGACTCACTCAGCAGGGAGCTGCGCTCGTGCCACGAGTGGGAACTACGCCAGGATCAAGTGCATCGACTCTTCCGACGATGGGGCGAACCCCAAATCAATCTCTTCGCGACGGCGACGAATTCCAAGTGCCGGAGGTTCGCCAGCAGGTTCCCCCAGCCGAGGAGCATGGGCGATGCTTTCTTGTTCCCCTGGGACGGCCTATTTCTTTATGCGTTCCCTCTGCTGCTGTTGCTGCTCTGGCTCATCAACCAGCTCAAGAAGTCCCGGTGCAGGATGATCCTCGTCGCACCGGCGTGGCCGAGACAGATCTGGTTCCCGCACCTTCTGGACTTGTCAACATCCCCACCAGTCAAGCTGCCGATGGACGCAGACCTTCTCTCCAGAGAAGGAGGCGCCATTCTTCACCACAACCCGGAGTAGCTGAACTTGCAGGCCCGGCTCCTGCAGCACTAGAGTTTGGAGGTTATGACATCCCGGCCAACTGCAGAGAGGTTCTTGCAAAGGCCAGGGCGTCCTCAACTCTCAAGTGCTACGGACATAAATGGAAGAGGTTCTCCGTCTGGTGCCGTGCACAGAAGATTAACCCTCTGCGGATTACGGCCCCTCAAGTACTGCCGTACCTACTGTCGCTGGCCAAAGCTGGACTGGCTCACGCCTCCATCAAAATACATCTGGCTACAATCTCCCGATATACCAGGACGACGGGACGGGCGTACTTGTGGTCTCATCGCCTGGTGAAAGAATTCATGAAGGGACTATTCCGATCATTCCCACCGGTGAAGGCTCCTGCCCCGGTGTGGGAGCTTAATGTGGTGCTGACCAAGCTCATGGGGGCCCCATTCGAGCCTATGCATTCGGCACCTTTGAAGTTCCTGTCATGGAAGACAGCTTTCCTCGTGGCCATCACCTCCGCACGACGAGTGGGAGAGATCCAGGCCCTATCTTGCAAGCCTCCATACTTGGCTTTTCATGACACGAGGGTGGTGCTGAGGACACACCCATCCTTTATGCCCAAGGTGCCGTCGGACTTCCACCTCAACGAGCCCTTGGTGTTGCCAGTTTTCTTCCCGTCGCCTTCGTCGCCGGTCGAGAGGACTTTGCACTCGCTGGATGTAGCTAGAGCGGTTGAAGTTCTACGTGGACCGCACAAAGAGTTTTCGGAAGACGTCACAGCTTTTTGTGAACTTTGGGACTGTGAATCAAGGGAAGGCTCTCTCGAAGACTTCCATTTCCAGATGGCTCTCCGGCTGCATCATGCACTGTCACCGGTTGGCAAACCGACAGCTGCCCGGCCGTCCGAGAGCCCATTCGACCAGAGCGATCGCTGCTACCACGGCGTTCCTGTCTGGTGTGCCCCTGCTGGACATCTGCAGGGCTGCGACGTGGAGGTCGACGCACACCTTCACAAGATTCTACTGCGTCGATCGGGACTCCAGGGAGGAGTCCAGGGTCGGCCAAGCAGTGCTGCGCAACCTGTTCGCCTAAGGTGAGCCTGGTGAGGAGGTAAGAGTTGCTTAATGTTGAGTTGTTGTATTGCTTAATGTTGAGCCTGTTGCCACCTCCCGTGGTTGTGCATGTGTGTACTGCTATGTATTCTTTTATTCATGAGCATGTGAATCCATGCCAGACCCCATGCTGTAGAAGGAACAAGTTACTTACCTGTAACTGTTGTTCTCCAGCATGGGTCTGGCATGGATTCACATGCGAACCCTCCCGTCTGCCCCTCTGCGGCTCTTCACTTGGTCATACTGCCACTTTGCGTGCTACCAAATCTGAGGATGGCTGCCGGAGGCGGGGCTTAGGGAGAGGGCAGTCATTGGCTGGGGGCAGTATGACCCAGAGACCAGTGATTGGTTACTACTAAGACCGATCAGAAACGAAACTGATACTGATTTTTTTTCTATACCGAGGATTCCCGGCCTGACGGGGAATATTCATGAGCATGTGAATCCATGCCAGACCCATGCTGGAGAACGACAGTTACAGGTAAGTAACTTGTTCCTTCATGCGAGCTGGGGTGAGGTGTACCCTATTTAGTATTTTAAAGTGGATCAGCCTGAACCTGGAATATAGCGACACCGGTTTTGTGAGGCATCACACCTGTGACCAGTGAGAGTCTGTGAATGTTAGCCCAAGGTCCCTCTCCCATTCCCTCCCAACATCAGGTACCTATTTTTTCTCGTTTCCAGCGCTACTCTGTACAAAGTTGAGGCAGTTTTCTTGGTTGTCCCGGAAGAGGCTATGTAATTGAGGCATGGATGTGACTCCGGCTCTTGTGGGAACCCGTCCCATGCTGCTGCTATTGCCGATCTGAGTCTTAGATATTGTAGCTTCTGAAGTGGGGTATCACCTATCTGAAGTTTAATATCCTTCCAGGGTCTGAATAGATCATAGATACAGGTCTCCGAACTGTATGATGCCCACTTCCCTCCAGTGCGTGGATAATGCTGTGTGTGTTGACGGGGCCAGATAGGGTGCTTCCCATATCAGCATTTTGGAGCTATACATCACAATATTTCGGGGCTGTTGTGTCGGCCTCGCCCTTGCTTGTTGTGTGGCCAATTTCGGTTCTAGGTGGTTGCAGTTTCCCCTTTTCCCAGCAGCTATCCCATGTGGCCCCTGACTTACCCTGTATTTCTAGATCAACATAAGAGGTTTGCGGTGCATCTGTTACCCAGTTCATAGCATAGTATGCTTGGGTTGACGGGTAATATACCTCGTAATCTGGTGCCGCTAGCCCCCCCCCCTGCTCATAAGGGTGCGTGAAGTGGCGCCAGCTGGCCCTCACATTGTGCTTCCACATGAAGGCAGAACAGGCGCTAGTTATTTTCGCAAAGAAGGGTTTGCCAGGCCAGAGTGGTATCGTACTGAAGAGGTAAAACATTTTGGGTAGTATAATCATCTTGACTAGTACTAGCCAACTCATAAGGTACCCTGCCTTTCCTCTCCTTCCCTCAGCAGCTCGTGGTCTCCCAAGCTCTGGTTCTCTCTAGGTTTGGACTATTGTAACAGCCTCTTTCTAAATCTACCTGCCTGTACTCTCTGCCCTCTGCAACTAATCCAGAACAGGACTGCAAGACTTGTCCTTGGCCTCAAGCCCTGGGATTGTATCTCTCCAGCTCTGAAATCTCTCCAATGGCTCCCAGTGCATGCAAGGATTACATTTAAAACCCTCTGCATTGTCCATAAGGCTTTCTGGGGCATGGGTCCAAAATACCTTCATCTATTCCTCTGCAAATACCTCCCCTCTCGAGCTCTTCGCTCCTCAAACTCCCCCAGGGTCAGTCGTTTTTCAAAGAAACGGGCTGGGGGTAGATCTCTGTCTTCGGCTGCGGCCTCCCTCTGGAACAGCCTCCCTGACACTCTTAAACCTGAGGAGAACCATCTCCGGTTCTGGAAGCACCTCAAGACCTTCCTCTTTGCTTCTGCATTCGCTCCCCCTCTCCTCTGTTGATCTGTTCTCTCTTGGCACTGTGCACCTGGCCACCCTCTGTCCTCCGGGCCCAGGTACCTGCTCACCCTGCCTCTGGGCAACCCCTTGCACTGGGGGGTGTATCTGTACCCATACAGTCCACCCCTCGCCCCCTTTTTCTTCCTGCACATATCAGACCTACCCTGTCTGCTGCCTTAAACCCAGCACTTGCCAATTGATGGCTGCACTACTACTGTTTGTTGCGTTTATTATTTATTTATTTATTTATTATTATTTATCTGTTTCTCCTTTGCTCCACACTTTCCACTTCTCCCCCCCTTGCATGCACTTTTCCCCTCCCCGATGCACTTGCTCGTTCTCATTGTCACTCGGCCTAGTAAGATCATTGTTTTGTTCTCCCCTGTTCCCCTCCCTTGGCTTGTCATGATCTGAAACACTTGTGTACGAGCGCAATAGAAATAAAATATCAATGTCAATAAGCGAGATAGATAGATGGTTCCAGCGATCGAGTTTAGCGCACATCGCCACGGCTAGTGCGTCATAGTTGAAGGCATGGACCATACTGGCAGAGCGTGCCAGCTCCACCCCCAAGTATCTAACCTGTTGGGGGGCCCAGTGCAGCCCACATAGGTCATTTGGCGGTGCTGTGTCATCAGTCAATGGGAACATTTCAGACTTAGGTTCATTCGGAGACCAGAGAACCTCCCAAACTCCTGGACCTCCTCTAACAATCTGTGAAGATATTTCTCAGGGTTTCTCTTAAACAACATATTGTCCGCGTACAGAGTCATCAGTTCTATACACCCAGCTATGGGGATACCCGCTCTAGCATGTCGCATCCTCATGAAATCTGCCAGAGGTTCAATTACAAGTGCGAACCACAGTAGGGAGAGCGGGCATCGCTGCCTGGTTCCTCCCGCCAGCTCCAACACTGAGTCCCATTCGCCAATACCCTTACATATGGTCATGTGTACAGAAGTCGTACCCACTTGATAAAATTAGGGCAAATCCATAATTATGCAGTACTCTGAACAAGAATGGCCAGTACATGCTGTCAAAGGTCTTCTGCATGTCTAGGGATATGGCGACCCCCTCATAATCTTTGGGGATTCTCACCAGGACATTATAGAATCTGCGAGTGTTGGATGCCGTCGACCTCCCCAGCACAAACCCCGTCTGGTTCTCGTGCTCCATGTAGGGTATCACCGGGTTGAGTCTGGAAGCTAGTATCTTGGCGAAGATGTTCACATCCGTGTTGATGAGTGATCGCGATTGGTATGATCCGCAGTCCTCAGGAGACTTCCTGGGCTTCAACAACAGCGTTATGACTGCTTCCCGCATTGACTCCGGTAGAGTGTCCAGTGTCCGGGACCTCGGTCCACACCGCCATGAGGCGGGCGCAAGTGTCTCTGTAAATTCCTTATAGAATTTGGCTCCCAACCCTTCAGATCAAAAGCCTACCTGCCTGGAAGGTCCTTTATCGCCGCTTTTATTTCACCAAGTGTTATTGGGGTTTCTAGGGCATTACGCGTGTCCTCTGACAACAGTGTTGTAGGTATTGCGGCATGGTAATCGTCGATTTCCTTATCGGTGGCCTCACTCTAGGGGAGTATAAAGTGCTATAGAAGTCATAGAACACTCGACTAACCTCATTGGCTTTTGTGACCGCTACCCCATTCTGCCCAGTGATACATGGGATGATTGTGCTACCCCTTTCCGTGCGCACCAGACGTGCCCAAGGTTTTCCTGGTCTTTCCTGTTCCCCATACCTTCGAGCCACCATTGGTCTGTTGAAGTAGTGCTACTCCTATCTGCAGCTTCACTAAGGTTTTCTAGTTGTGCTTTAATTTCTGCAGTGATCTTTGGGGATGGGTTGGCCAGGTATCCTGTCTGCAGTTGGGCTATGGATTCCTCGCATCTCCTACGCTCCTGCCTGATGTCTCAGTACACCGAATTTGGTGGAAATCGCTATTCCTCGCATATAGACTTTAAATGCCTTACATAGGGTGCTTGCTCCGCAACTGAGCCTGCATTAGTTTCAAAGAAGTCTGAGATATGTTGCTTCTGAAAACTGGGTCTAAAAGCGACGTGTATTTGAAACGCCATTGCGCTCTTCGGGGCTCGCTATGGGGGACATCTATGAGGATTGATGTAGGAGAATAATCCGAAAGTGTCCTGGGGAGAATCAGAGCTTCGGTTAACCAGCCCAATACCGTGCTGGATATTAGCCATAGGTCTATGTGCAAGTGCATGTCATGCACAGAAGAGTAAAAGATAAAGGACTTCTTGGCTCTGTGTAATCGGCGCCAGGTATCCCTCAGGTCTAAGTCAGTAATATGTGTATGGAGTGTGCGGGCTGCATTTGTCAGGAATCTGGGGGTGGTTGATGTGCAGCCCTGGTCAGTATCCAGTATGGTTTTAAAATCCACCCAGCAGAGTATTTGTGCAGTTGGGTAGTTAGCAAATTTCTGAAACACTGACTCATAGAATTCGGAGTCATCAATATTGTGACCATAAATATTCATCAACAATACTTCTGCATTCCCCAATTTCCCATGTACCAATACGTATCTGCCGTGGTCGTCCGGTTCTGTTGTATAGTGCATAAAGGGGAGTGGCCTGAGTATTAGGATCATGACCCCTTTGACTCTAGTGGAATAGGAGGTATAGTATCGGTGTTCGCCCCAACCAGGGGCACGCTTGGTGGTCTTGGAAATGTGTCTCCTGCAAGTATAATATCTGGGCTCCTTGTTGGTTTGCAAATGCGGTCACCCTCTTGCTTTCATAGGGAAACCCAGACCTCATACATTCCAACTCAGTAATTTAATTCCCGTGCACCTGGTGTCAGCCATTGCTTTTTATACAGCCATTTCCTTCTACATATTGACAATCGGGCTCTGTCAGTTTGTGCCTATCTACAATGTGATCTTTACCTTTTTCACCCCAACTTCCCCCAATCTCCCCTCCTCCACCCTCTTATTGCCCCAAACGTTGCCTATGTACTTCCAACCCTTCGTAAACCCCTCGGCCCCCCACCACCCCCACAACATGAGGAACTAAACTATGCACTCCCATGGAGGACGGCTGCTTCTGTGGCATCCAGGAGTACCGGCTGCTTATTTTATTAAGATATAACTTTTTCTAGGTTTACCACCTTACCAACATAGTCCTGCGTTTCAAAAACCACATCACAAATTTCTTTAGGCGTTACAAGATGCAGAAGTCTTCATACATGCATACATTTACTAATAGTCGTATACAGTCTTCTGCATCTCCTTACATACGTAATGGCCTGGTCACAGGGTGCAGTTCAGGTACTGGTTATAGTGTCTTCAAGGGTTACTCACTGCTACAGTACATTCTGTTTGAATTTGTTAAATGATGTTGCAGATGGAGTATGCCTTCGTTTCGTCTTCATTCTGTCTCCCCAGAAGGCTGAGTCTCTGGCAGGGGGATATTGGCCTCCACAAACGAGGTTGCCTTCTCTGGAAATGTGAAAAATAAGTCTTGTTCTTAAACTGCATGCATAGTCTTGCTGGGTACAACATAGTGTAAAGAAATTGGCGTTCTCTCAGTAGTTTCTTCACTCCTACAAATGTTTGTCTCTCCTGTTGGACCACCAGCGTGTAGTCCGGAAAGTTTCGTATTATGCTGGATCACAGCTGGAGCTCCTAATTCTCCCTGGACGCCTTCAACACCAGGTCTCTGTCCCTGTAGTTCATTATGCGTGCTTTGATAGGTCGAATGGGCGCTCCTGGTTTAGGCCTCCCTGGGAGCGATCTGTGTGCATGCTCTACAACGAACATCAGGGACCATCCTGGGTCTCCCAGCGTGTTTTTCAAGAATTCTACTACTGCTTGTTCCATGGGGCCTTTCACGGCACCTTCAGGGACTCCCACAATGCGTATGTTATTCCTCCTCCACCTTGCCTCTATATCTTTGCATTTCAGCTTGATGGTGCCTAAGTCTTTCGCCATAGTTGTCACAGTGTTTTGTAGGGTTTCCACAGTGTCAACTGTGCCATTCTGCGTCTCAGCTTCAGTAGTAAGCTCAGACGCTTTTTCCATTTGTCTGCATCGTGTTGATGTTAATATTGATGCCATCCATCTTATCGTTCATTGCAGCAAATCCCTGTTGCATGACTGCGATGACTCCTTGTAGGTCAGTGGGAGGTGCTGTCGTCGCCATCTCATTTCTGCTAGTGTCTTCGCCGGTAGTATTTGTTGGCTTAGGAGTAAGTTTAGTAAATTTCTCTATTCCACTTTTTTTGGAGGACACGCCTTTAGGCATTATCCTATGATGTGGGAAGGGCACGCCATGTTTGAAACTGTTCTGTAGTAGAAGGCGCATCAGAGAGTACCGGCCCGGTTTTGCGGAGACCTCGTTTGTGCCTGGATGGTGCACAGTTCGCCGTTCCTTAGTGCACTCTTTCATTAAGATAATGTGTTGGTGGTCGAGGGCTGAGGAGCTCCCACTCTGGTCAACCCGATTGTGTCAGGCCAAGAACGCTGGAGGCCTTCTGGGAGCGGTGGGGCGGCTGCTTCTCCACCCGTCCCAGTGGGGATCGGCTACTTTGACGTTGCACAAATTATTCCTCTATTGCGTTTTACGCTACAAGTGTAACTAATTGCATGCCAATACAATGTTGATTTCACCCCACGTTCTTACTATCAGATCTGCCATTCTGTACCTCTCTTCGGGTCACTCGCAGCGCAGTGTAGGGTTCATTATGTGGAGCCGGCAGTCAATGGGGCTGTGTTGGTGGGATCTTATTTTAGGCGCTGCAGCGCGTACCTGCCATGGGTGCCATTTGCGCTACTTCTCAGCATGTGCCATTACTTTGTCTTGTAGATGCTCTTGTTGTTGTGCCCTGCCAATCCAAGTTGCCGTGGTGCAGTCCTTCAATGCACCACGAGCCACACCGCCCAATGAGCCTGCAGGCCCCGCCAAATAATGACTGCTATTGAGGGATATTGGGCCTGATTCGGCTGGTGCTCTCCCTGTGCGTTGGCCCCCAATGCGGGCAATGTGCCTAGCAAATGGGCGACTGTGTTCCCCCATGTTTGTAATATCAAGTATCTCCTCAGGGGAGGGTCTCCTCTCTTTACTGGTGGGCTTGAGGGTGGAAGCAGCGGGAGCCAAGTTGTAATTTGTGGTGCCTGGGGAGGAGCTGGATGCCACGCCCTGGGGCCGCCGGGGCTCGTGGTCTCATGGGCGAGTGCTAGGGCCGTTGTGCCCGCCGCTGCCACCTCTTCCACCTCTGAGCGACGGGTAGGTCTGGCCTCTGCACAGTACCGTCAGCAGGGGGGCATGCCGTCAATATGGCTTTGGGCGCGCAGCGTTTTCTTTCTCCTCCCCGGCCGCCTCGTTACCACTGAGTTGTCGTCGCTGGGCGCCACGTGTGCCACTTAGTTTGGGAGCGCTGTGAGGGTGAATCCGGCAATCTCGTTTCCAGTCACGCCTTGGTGCGCCTCCGATTGCATGGATGCCTTTTCCCACTGCATCTCTGTGCGCTAAGGGGGGGGGCTGGGATCCCCAGACAGGCTCTGTGACGCAGACAGCCCACCAGGGCTATGTGGCCACTCGGAATCTTCAGGACGGAGTTCCGCCGCACCACTCCCCGGCACTGGGTATGCGGGGGGGCTTCACCCCAAGCCAGTAGGGCGTTGTAATACCATGTCGGGACAGCCACCTCCACACTTCCAGATCGGTATGGACTCAGTTGTGACTTCCTCCTCGAAACCCTGCCCGCCCACACAGAGAGCCGCGCGGTGCCTGGCCCGAGGAGCCGCAAACTTTTCATCATGTTCCTCGGTTTTGTCAGCGTAAAGTTCCTGATCTTCGGTCAGGATGTGCCCGACAGGTTCATGGCACTTTCATATTTTGGTAGCAAACCGGGCTGTTTTTATGCCAAATTACACCGGATTCTCCAGACTGCCAACAAAGCTCACACAGAGGCTTGCATGCCACTCTGTGCGCAACAGCGCCCACCCTTGGAGGCTATCTTTATATGTTTTGCCACTGTTCAGTGTTGGGTGTCCTCGAGAACAATCTGTTCAATAATCTGCGATTTTGTCTATTTTCTTCATCTTCGTTTCAAGGTTCCTTAGTTTGGTACTGACTCATCTCTCTGCTCACTGGTGTGGGAATTTGGCCCATTCTGCCACCTTCGGTGTTGGTGTCCTGCTTTCATCCGTTTGAGGCCCTGTAAGAGTCCATAGACTGAGACATCATGGCAGACACTGGGAAGAAAAGCATTTTCAAGGTCTGTTCAACTTGTCACCTCAACATGTACATCGAGGATCTTCATGAGGAATACCTGTATTTTCTATGTCCAAACCATGACTTGAATAACTGCTCCATCTGCCAATTGTTCTCTTTCTAGAACCGTACAGATTGCCACAGGAGTTTAATGGCATGGTTAGATGATAGTGCCAGGGCCTCTGACCCGGCCTCTGTCCGCAGTTATGCTTCTGCAAGGCGCAGCAGACCCCTTCAGCACACTCCTCTTTCAAAGAGGTTGAGGCCCCAAGTAGAATCATCCCGGCGAAAGACAGCAAAAATAGACACATGGGTCGCATGCTCGGGCTGTTCCATTGTCGACAAATTCATTGACACCCTCGTCCATGGCAACAGTCACCTCAGTAATGGCTAAGGTGTCTAATTTCTCCTCAGCAACAAAGCATTCTACTTTAGAGAATCAAAGCTTTTCTACGGCAACAACTGCCCGTCCATGGCATCCACATCGATGTGCCATGGACAAACCTAGTCTTCTTCGTCGTCAAAGACAACCATCTCATCGACTGCCAAATCCATTCCATCAACCACCTCCTCTGTGACCAGCTTCATCTGGTCTATGACAAGCATCACTTTAGTCTATCCATCTACGGCTCTGACAGGTGTTGCAGGGGATCGAGACTCCCCGCCAGTTCTGTTTTTCCTTTCAAGGCTGACTCGTGTGTAGCTACTGTTCTCAATGCCCCCATATGTGCTGCCTGCCGTCCTCTGCCGGCTATGGCCCTGCCCCTGAAGAACTGTTGGAACATATAGCAAGGATTGTACGCTGGATATCTTGCACTGATGAGTACAATAAAAAATAATTGTGGTTTCCGAAATTGTCACAAAAAGTTTTAATGAATTTAGCCAAGCTGGCCAGCTGACACGTGTTTCAGCCCATCTGGGTCTTTCTCAAGGTTGAATCAGTACAATTGTTAGCAGTTGGCACAAAAAATTAAATTTAGAAAAACATTTGATTGTTATATCCCAATCAACACCATGATTTGTATATTGAATAAAACAAAAAATGGGTGGTGTAATTAAGCAATCAAATTAGAAAGTTAAAAAACAAGAGAGAATATAACCATGTGTTCCCATGTCAATTGGGAATAGAATTGCAATAAATGGTAAAAGAAAAAGAAACAAAATTGTTGGTATATCCACATACCAATCAGAATGAGTGCAGTTGCGTGTGAATTGAAGGAAAGACAAAAGAAAGGGAAGAGGAAATGGGAGTGGGAGGAGGAACACCTTATCAGTATTGTTTGCATATTCTGCTTAATTTGAGAAAGGAGGCTAGCAGTCTAGGTATAGAAAGAGCCTTACCAACAATATTTGAGGACTCCACGATTGGGTGGGTTAATTGGATTGCCAGTTCGGTGTATCTGTATGGAATAATATTTATGAAATGGGGGTCAGTGGAAATTCCATTGATACGACACAGAATTAGATACTAACTCGAGTGAACCGTGGGACCTGTGGCAGTGATAATTATGGTGGCCATGTGCGGCTTATGGGTACCTTGGGAGAACAATAAAAGAATAAACTTGTGTCTTGATACAAATGGGATGAACAGGTGAGATAATTCTATCAGTGCCTGCCACCCGTGAGACATGGGTGAGACATGGGTGTGACATGGAGAATGGTCGTACTCTGAGTGGGACTGTTAAGGATAGCATTCATCAACTTGATAATCTGAGGTTCTATAAATAAAGGGCACAGATGGGCTTTTAAGAGCTGCACATGAATGAAGAAATTATGGTTAACTATGTACTCTGTCAAAATACTCGTATTATACTTGAGTACAAATCTTCACACAGCTCAATTTCTCAGAAGAGATCTGAGCAGTTACAGGGCTGATTCTGATTGCCTAATCACTTTCACTGGATGGGGGAGGTTCAGTGTTTACACAGCCTCTGCTGTCTTCTTACCTTTTGCCTTTTGGCTGATGAGCAAAATGAATTGGGGCCTTTCGGCTCTGCTAGCCTCCCTTTTGGGATTACCTGTGCAATGCTGACCGCACAATTTTAGGGCTGCCGCTGTGAGTGTGCAACTGTGCAGCGGAAGACCAGCATCCATATTTGCGCGCATGGCCTAACTTGTGAGTGATAGTGGCGCGTGTGGGTGCATACGCCTAATACTGCTATTGATTCTCATTGTGCTAGGACACCTTACCATGGTTTCCTTTACTGATCTGGTTTGGGCGTGTGCGTCTGATGCTAATATTGATTTTTAATGAGCTGTAACTCGTCATTGTTTTGTTTCCTGATCTAGTTTGGATATCAATGTGGATGAAAGTTCAGTTTTGTTCCACAAATGTGCATGCAGTGATCTGGGTCCTAAGTGTACGCATGTCCGTAGTTTGAGACTATGATATATTTGACATTGGTGGCGCATGTGGTGAAGCTAATATTTCGATCTACTGCGCTAAAGTACCTTGCCATGTTTTCCATTATTAGTCTGCTTTAGATAGCGGTTGTGAATAGTTGCTCACGGTATTCATACAATGGGGCAGCCAGGCTTTCCCGATTTGAGACTTGCTCACCTGGTATTAATAAATGGGATTGCTAGGAAGTACTCCTTTCGATTATGTGTCCCATCTACTGATGTGTGGTGTTGCTGCTGGACAGCGAGTTGTATCGATCACTAGTCGTGTATCAATAATTATACAGTACTGCAAGTGCAGAACGCTATTGCGTGGTGTTTCAGAGAGTATGGAGTCATGCATGGATATAAAGGATAATTGGCTGTAACTGTGTGAGAGGTCATATCACATGGTCCCAGGGGAGGGAGAACATTTATTAGGTTTTGGAGTTGGGGGAGGTGATTCTGTGCCCTGGCGTGCAAATCTCCTTCCTGGTTAGGTATACATTTCATAGAAATACATTAAATTCATGGTCAGAATTTAAGCTGGTGATCACGCATCTTAAATGGCAGAAGACATTATTTGCTGCAAATCTTTGACAACCTAACTTGAGTATCAGACTTTCTATTTGTTACCTTAGACGTCAAGGCGCTCTATGCATCCATATCCCACCAATTGGCCCTAGACAGCATAGATTTCATTTTCTGGAGAAATCGGCCTCATATTAGCCACATATAAATGACAAAACAACTACTGGGATTTTCATCAGCAAAATAATGTCTTCTTATTCAACAGAGACTATTATCGTCAGATAAAAGGCGTGGCAATGGGTGTATTTACGCAGCAGCCCTTGCTAATATTTTCATGCATCAGTATGAAAGCACACACATGCCCTTTGAGCCAAGGAATTTCAGAAAAATATCAAACACTGGCATTGATTTATTAATGATATTATGTTGGTCTGGTAAGTAACTCAGGAGAACCTTCAAAGGTTTGTGACTTATCTTGATGCCAACCAGTTTGGCATCAAGCTTACCAGCAATTTCAGTGCCACGAGATCCAATTTCTAGACATTACCTTTCCGGTTTCTGAGCATGGCCTACTTTCACAACCCTATAGAAAACCAACTGAAGTCAACTCAGTATTGTATGCCTCGAGATGTCGCAGAAGCACGGTTATTAAAACCATCCCGAAACGCGAGTACATGAGAGCATGCAGAAATTGCAACAATCAGGAAGCTTCTAGGAAGGAATGCAAACTACTTTACCAATCCTTTCAGAATCGGGGATACAAGAAACCAATTTTAGAGCAAGCAGAGACTGCAGCATGTAACTTAAGAGGACAATCATTGCTAATCCCTCAAAACAAGCCAATACCCAATGCAAACAACAGATTTGTGACTAGATATAATTCCGACAGCTTTTGAATCCAAAGAGTTCTTGAAAAGCATTGGTCATTACTTTTGATGTAGCAAGACGTTAAAACACATTTGAACAAATACCCATCGGTGTTATTCCGCACAGCACACACACTAAGGTCCATACTGAGCACATCTTTCATGCCATGTAATCATAGCCCACGAGTAGACTCGCTTACGAAGGCCAGATTTGTAGATTTTTTCGAAGTGTTGGACTTATTCAATCTGCGTTTGCCATGAACACACAATGTTAATTAAAAAAATTGCAACATATTTACCATCAACAGACACATATAATGTTGCACAAAGTATGTGATTTACGCCAGTGTATGCGTGTCTGAAAAGATTTACGTGGGGAGTACCATAAAGGGAGCTCCAAGTCCAAATTTTAGAACATCTCAGTATGTTTGGATCACAGCACCCCCAGGCTCCTAGCAACATACTGGCAAAAAGAACACTAGCTGATTGACAAGAGACATCCACTTTGTTGGACTACAGACAGTCTCATGTGGTACCAGAGGCGGCAACTGAGAAGTAAAATTGAGACAATAGGAAGCAAGACTAATCTGCTGTTTGAGATGCATGACCAACAGCTTAAATTCGGACCATGAATGTAATATATTTCTATGATATGTATATCTATCCAAGAAGAAGATTTGTACGTCAGTGCATGGAATCACCTTCCCTCACACCAAAACTAAAATAATTGTTCCCCTCCACTGGGACCATGTTATGACCCAATTCTGCACCCTACACTCAATGAGCCCACGCCATGTTATCATACAACTGTGCCCTCTCACACAGTTCGATCCAATTATCCTTTATATTTATGCATGTCTCCATACCTTGTCAAACACCCTGCAATAGCATTCTGCAATTGCAATACTGTATAGTTATTGATACACGACTAGTGATCGATACACCTCTCTGCCCAGCAGCAACATCACTCTCATCACCAGATGGGACACTTAATCTAATGGAGTACTTACTAGCAATCAATTTATTAATACCAAGTTAGCAAGACTCACTTGCACCCTAATTATCAGATGTGACACGTAATCTAATAGAGTATTTACCCAAAATCCAGTTATTAATACCAGTTGAGCCAGTCTGAAATCGGGCAAGCCTAGGTGCCCCATTGTAAGAATACTGTGAACATCTATTCCCAACCGAAATCTAAAGCAGACTAGTAATGGAAACCATGGCAAGGTACTTTAGCGCAGCAGATAGAGCATTAGCTTTACCACATGCGCCGCCAATGCCAAACGTATCATAGTCTCAAGTCACGGCCATGCATACACTTTGGACGCAGGTCTCTGCAGGCCCATTTTTTTAACAAAACCGTGAAGTTTCCACATTGATATCCAAACTAGATCAGGAAACAAAACGATGATGACACGTCACAACACATTAAAAAACAAAGTTATGATGAGGTGTACACGCCCGAACCAGATCAGTAAAGGAAACCATGGTAACGCTTCCTTGTACAATAAGGATCAATAACAGTATTGGGCGCATGCGCCTACATGCGCAACTATCACTCAGACTACAGTCTGAAGTTAGGCCATGTGCACAAATATGGATGCTGGTCTCTGCGCAAGAGACCAGTTTCCCGCTGCTCACAGACGCATGCTCACGGCGGCAGCCTTAAAATGGTGCTGTCCGTCTTGCACAGGTAACCCAAAAAGGGGCGCGAGGAGAGCCGAAAAGTCCCAATTCATTTTTCTCAGCCGAAAGTAACAGGTACGAAGATGACGGAGGCTGTATAAACACTCAACCTCCCCCTGTCCAGTGAAAGTGATTAGGCGATCTGAATCAAGCCCTAACTGCTCAGATCTCTTCTGAGAAATGTAGCTTTCTGTGTGAAGACATGCACTCAAGTATATTAATACGCATATTTTGACAGAGTACATCTGCTCACCATAATTTTCCATTTGCAGCTCCAAAAAGCCCACCTGGGCCCTTTATTTATAGAACCTCAGATCATCAGATTATCGAGTTGATAAATGCCATCCTTACCAGTCCCACTCGGGGCAAGACCATTCTCCATGCCACACCCATGTCTCCCGTGTGTACCTGCACTGATCGAATTATCTCACCTGTTCTTCCCATTTTGTATCATGACACGAGGTGATTCTCTTTTTCTTCTCCCCATGCACCCATAAGGCGCACATGGCCACCATAATTATCAATGCCCCATGTCCCAGGGGTCACTCGAGGTAGTGTCTAATCCTGTCATATCAAGGGAATTTCCGCTGACCGCTATGTCATAATTATTACATACAGATTCAACAAACTGGCAATCCAATTAACCCACCCAATTGTGGGGAGTCCTCAAATATCATAGGTAAGGCTCTTTCGGTGCCTAGGCTGATAGCCTGCTTTCTGAAAATTAAGCAGAATATGCAAACAATATATAAACAATACTAATAGTGTTCCTCTCTTTCCCATTTACCCTTCCCTTTCTTTTGTTTTCCTATCAATTGACTTACGCACAACTGCACTAATTCTATAAGTTATGTTGCTATACCAATAATGTTGTTTGTATTTCTTTTACAATTTATTGCAATTGCATTCCCAATTCTATTTCAAGACAGGAGGCGAGCACAATGGTTAAATGTGCGCACAAAGCCTTATCACACAGTAGCCTCAGCGACCATAGCAAGTTAGGTGAGAGAAAAAATGGCCTTAGCTGGGGGTTGGTATGTCAGTTTTTGGAACACATTCTGCGAACGGTGGCACGGCTTCCAACGCTTTTGCAGCGGGAGTTCCGCTGCAGAAATCATGAAAGCAGTGGATTGGTCTAGTGACTCCATGTTCAAGACTTTCTATGTCAAGCCTATATCAGCTATTGCTGCAGCGGTAGTAGAGAGCTTCGAACAAGCATAATGCTCGCCTCCGGTCTTGACATAGAATGAAAATTAGCCAAGCTTGCAGCGCAGGGAGTCTTGATTCTATTGAAGACACAGAGGCGAGTATTATCCCACCAAAAGAATACACAGTGCTGCCAGTAATTTAAGATATAACTTGGTGTTGCAATTTGACAGAGTATTCCCCTCCCTAATGGTTTGCCTCTGTTGCTGCAGGCGATGATGAGAAAAGTGGGTGAGAGGAGGCAGACCGGGGAGTTCAGAGACGGGAGGCTTTTCGGTCAGCGGTAGCCAGAGTTGTTATGCCCCCAGTGAGAGGTCTTAGTTCCAGGCACACTGGAGAAGGTTCCGTTTTATTTGAATGGACTGGTTTTGTTTCAAGAGTGTCAAGTTGAGGCATCCAAAAGAAGAGGAAGGGACCCGGGCAGGGCACATAACGTACTGTGGAGTGCAGTGCAACCTGATTGAATCCCACGGTTGAGGCACTCTGGACTACAGAAAGGAAAAGGGCTTTGGGGGATAGTAATCCCTATCTCTTTTTAGTTTCGTTGTTGGTTCTTTCTACAGCCAGTGGCTGATGTTCAAAAAAATTAAATAAAAGAGACAACATTTTAAAGAGCCGCTAGAGAGTAGTGAATAAATAAGTTAAGCATAATGCACTCCTCTGTGTCTTACATAGAATCAAGGCTCCCTGTGCTGTAAGCTTGATTAATCATCATTGACATGGGAACATAGGGTTATTTTCTCCCTTGTTATTTTTTACTAACCAGTTTCAGTCCCTACCCCTTCAGTCTGAATAGATGTATTCATGGATATCTTTTCCACACTGCAGATGCTGGTCTCCGAGCTTCAGCAACATCTTCCTGCCCTGTCTTTGCTTCCTTCTTCAGAGCCTCTTGGTTTTCCTGTGGAACAAGGCCTATTTCCTCTCCACAATGTGCACAACCCTCTTCGGCACCATTCCCTCCCCCGCCAGTTAATCTCACTGATACTGATGTCTGTGACTATCCTACTTTTTGGTCTCCATGCACTAACAGAGACAGTGAGTCTATGGATCTGACTTCAAGAGACTCTCCTCCTGATGAAATTGTTTCTTTTCACACACTTGTCCGAACCCTGAAGCTCTTCCTTCTCACTGAGGTGCAGAACAAAGGTTTCCTTTATCAAAGCCATGAGTCGACCAGGAAATTTGTGATGGCTATCCCGGTGCAGGATGATATTTGGGAAGACATCTTGATGGTGATTGTTAGGAAAGATTTCTTAATTGTAGGTAATTTTCCTTCCATGTGGCAACCCCTAAACTTTTTTCTGTTGTTTTTCACCATGATCTAGACTTTTCCAGAGAAGTGCAGCCTTCTGACGCACTGCTCTGGGCTTTCGCTCCATTCTTACGGGGAAACTGACCTGCCCTTAAGACAGTCAGTACCGGGAAACGTTGTACTTTGCTTACGCGCAACATAACACAAGAGGGCACTGTAAGCTAAGTTACTGCTCTCTTGGGTCTCTAGTCACTCTACAGGCCCTAGACACTCTCTTTGGATTGCTAACGAACAGTGCAAGTGAATCACGTACGGGACTGGTGGCAGCGATCGTTTCTTTGTGTTTTGAGCGCCTTTTAGCTGTTTAAGCGCGTTTCTCGCGCTTAGCTCAAAATGGTGGCCTGGCTCCCAAAATGGCCAGACCACGAGGCTCTTCGTCCTGCCCGCTGACCGTCTTGCCCCCTTCACCTTCCCCAGGTCGAGCCGACCCGGGGCCTTCCTTATTTGGGCATGTACTTTCCGCGAAACACAGATGCTTTTGTGGGCTTCTATAGGCCTTGTGTGCGCCTCCAGGATGTGGGCTGGGGGTTCTGGTCCCAATACACAGAGAGTCTAGTGTGTCTTGAATGCCTGGGACCACCGTGGTCCGTGATAGGTCTACGTATGGTGTGAGTGTTTTGTGAGCAGATCTCCCATTGGGTCCTCTCTGTTTTGGCGTGAAGGGAACTCTGGATAAGAGAAGGCTGGAAACACCACTACCATGTCGATCTCCTGAGTTCTCACGAACGACGGATACAGGAGCCAAGTATCCTTCAACTACGAGGCTGAACCGAGGAATCGCTGGTGACCCGCTGAAGGACTGCTTCTCTGCACTGCTGTTGCTCTGTGAAACCATTCTGCCTCTGATCGAACGAGAAGGCCTGTACTGGTACTTCGACCCTTTGGAATAGTGGGAACAACTATTCTCGGCATCTTCATCATCTCCTGCACTTAATCCTTCAGAAGTGTCTCTGGGCCATCCAGTGGACTGACCAGCTTACCCAAGTGTCTTGCTCTGTTACCGCCGTCAGGTTGTGTTGTATTCCGAGTCCTTAGCACTCTCACACGATTCGTACACTTGGCATTCCCAGGTCTGAAGTGAGAAGTGTACCTTGGGCTGAAATGCACACGGCCGCTCCGTTGCCCTGCTGTGGTAACAATCTGTGCGGGTTCATTGCGTTTGGGACATACTCAACTCTAACTTCTGCTGCCGCGGAATCTACACGACGCCGAGACGTCCCCTGCTCACATCTGAACCTGCCAGCACTGAAACTGACGCGGAGAAGCCTGGGTCTGCCTGCATCAGGGACTGGTGAGTAGCAACGCTAGGAACTGGTCGCCCTCCTGCAGTAGCCCGTAGCTTTTCCCCGCTGTGTTAAACAGCACACCTTTTTCACACTCGCACTCTGCTGCTTCCCGCAAGTGGAGGCCGTGCTTCAGTAGCGGAGATCTGTTCGCCCTCCTTTGTTCACCACTCTGAACTGCCTGACTTCCTTGAAGAGACTCCCCTTGGCACATCGGCACCAGCGTGTGCAGGTACTTTTGAGCACAAGGCTCCACTCTTCGTAGGGCTCGGACTTCCTCCTAGTTAGGTGGCCTCTGAAGGTGAACTGGGTCTAAAAGATTACTTGCACTGCCTGTTTTCCTCCCCATCTAGGTGGTCTGCATATTTCGTGCTTCAACTCTTTAGACCCTTCGGTAATTGTATATATATTGTATTTGATTGTGATGTGTTGGTTTACTTGAGTTTTATCGTGATTCTTTACTATGGTCAATATTACAAAGACCTTGTAATAAATGTGTCTATATTTTTAATATAACACCTGTTTGGAGCAGTTGGTAAGTGTCCTTGCTTTGTGTGCTCATTACGGGCTTTCAGTCACCCTCACCCCTCTTGAGACCTAGTCTTGACCTCTGCGATCGCTACCTTGATTGGTCTGGCTTGTCCAGAGGTTACCCTGTTCCAAGAAACTAGGCTGGCCTTCTGAACCTCTGCCCCTCCAGGACAGAGTTCAGAAATCCGTTTTAACAGTGATGAGAAATCCCTTCTCGGCACCACCCAAGAAATATAGCTTTGAGAAGAAGTGCAATGCTCCAGATTTCCACCCCTAAATCACTCCACACACAGCCCAGCCCAGACTCAGTCCTCTCACGGCTGCACAGTCATAATCTGCTCATCCTTCTTTCTCTTATATGGCACCCCTAGTCAAAGAAGGCAAAAAGATGGATGCCTTTGGCAAACATGTCATTTCCATGGCTGCTACGACTAACAAGGCTGCTAATTACATGGCAATTTCGCCCACTACGGCCAGGAGCTCTGTCTTAACCTGGGCCCTATGCTGGATTTTCTGCCTGATGAAGAGTGTAAAGAGGCACTTAAACTTCTTCAGGAAGGAGTGGCAGTGCCATTTCATATGCCATGTTCATTACTGTGGACATCACGGACAGAGAATTCCACCAGATGGGAAACTCAGCTCTGTTACGCGTAAATGCTGGCTCATGGCCTCCGATTACAGCCTGAAGTGCAGTCCAAGGTGCCGGAACTGCTGTTCAACAGCATTAACCTGTTCGGCAAGAAAGTGGATGAGACCCTCCAAGCCATCAAGGCTGACACCCGCTCGTTCATTAGGGACTCTGCAACAGTGTGACGTCAGTCCTTTCATTCTGGCAAATCTCGATTTCCCAGAACTTTGTTGGACTGCATATCCTGCTATCGTTCTCAAACATCGCGCTCCAGCAATGTTCCAAGAGGGTTATAAAGGAAGATTGCAGACCTATCACGGAAAACAATGCTGCTGTGTTTCTTGCGCCAGAAGCCAGTTTTCGAAACGTGCCTGACCAGGTTCTGAGCCCTGGAAACCACTTTCTACACCACAGTAAGGGGGCAGCTTACAAACTTCGACAAATAAAGGGGTAATAACGTAAGGCCTTTCTTTGATACATATATCTTTCCTTCACATTGCCGACCCTTGAACTCAAATTGACCCACACAGTAACCTAATAACTCAATTTTATCTTGGTTATATCCACCCGGGTTAATGTCGGGTTTAGCCAGGAATCTAATCTCTCCCTTCACATCGCTTTCAAACACTTCCCTAGACACCAATGTGATCTTGGACCCTGAGTCAGCCATCATCATCACATCCTGACCATTCACTTTGATGCATGCATACGAATGCTCGCAATCATCGTCATCATCATCACCATCAATAATGTTTATCGTGCCAACGGTAATGTTTTCAACATAGGATGATTCTTCATCTTGTGATGATCTTCGAACTGACTCTTCATTAATGTACAACACACACTTCTGGTTGAACTGTCCAGACTGATAGTTCTTACAACAGTTAGGAAAATGACCCTTTCTCTTGCACTTGGAACACGTGACTCTCCTTCCAGGACATCCTAGAAATGCTTCAAAATGGCTTCCGTTAGCACAACGAAAGCACAGACGCTGCTCTCTTCTCTCTCCTTCCTTTTTCTCTCCCTTCAGGGTTGGACATTGTGAGGACTTCGAATCTCCTCCTCCTCCTCGACTGCCTTGCTGGGGTCTGTACTTCTTTTTCCCTTTGAATTCACTTAGAGCCAGTACTTCTGCTTTTGATTCTTTGTGTGTAGTGTTCTCATTCTTTGACAGTTTGGCAACACACGCCAATGAGTGTTCCACTCTTCGGGCTATATTTAGTACCTCATCCAATGTTGGTTCATCCCTCAACCATAGTTCCTCTCTGATCTTGTTGGAGCAACAATGGGTCATAAATTGATCCCTAATGTGTTCGTCAAAGGCATCATTGAACTTGCAAGACAATGCCAAATGCTGTAGTGCAGTAATGTAGTCCTCAACTGATTCATTTGGCTTTTGAATCCTCATCCGAAAGTTAAAGCGTTCCAATATTGTGCTGGTTTTCGGGTTAAAATGCTGGTCTAGTCTTAGGGGGGACTCTCCAGTTCATTTGATGCATCTGCGCTCCCGTCATCCTGCATCCGGGGAAATGACTCGAATCCTCTGTCCCTCTTATCCAAGGTAATGCATTAGCAGAGCCATCTTTCTTTCAATGGGGTACAAGTTTCCACATGCCGCCTTCAAATAGTGTAAGAAACCTTTCTTCCAATGTCCCCATGCGACCATGGGAGTTCCTGGGGTGGGCATGAAAGTTGGAGGCCCATTTATCCCTGACATCGCCATGTTTCACACGCCCTATGTGACCTGAAAGTTGCTTAAGTAATGGTTGCTGCTTTGGTAGTCTGTTAATGTCCTTCTGCTACACCATATACATTGTAGGTAATGGTTGTTGCACCTCTCTTACGCACTGTGCATTACGCTCTCCTCCAGTAGGGTTATTTGCTGCAAAATGTCCTTAGAATACACTGTATGCAACCATGCAGTTTTTTTTCTTTCTCTGCTATGCCTCTTTTATATGCTGCGTGGTAAACTCCTTATGGTGCACAGCAAATGATAATGCAGACAGACTTTGGCTCTCTGCTGCGCCCCTTCTACCTGCTGAGTGGTAGAATTCTAAAGCAGCCAGTGCCTTTGTTGCTGTATCTCTATCATATACTGCGTGGTAGACCGCTCTGATGCGAAGACTCCCTTTGTTGATGCGCCTCTCTTACATATTGCGCAGTAACTTTCTAATATGGGCCGTGCTTGCAATGTCTTTGTTGTTGCGCCTTTCTTACGTATTGCGCAGTGACTTTCTAATACGGGCCATACTTGCAATGCCGTACTTGCAATGCCTTTGTTGTTGCGCCTGTTGCACCTCTCTTATTCGCTTCACCGTAGTAAATAATGCAGGCGGTGCTTCTATTTCAGCTGTGGCTGCTCCCGTGACTGCGGATTGGACGACGATATCACGATATCACTATATCTGTAATGGTAAGCATCTCCGAATCTCGGATACACCTGCAATCCATCTCTGTTTCTCTTTTTATCCGCGGTGCGTACGAAACTGTCTCCGCCCCCTGTCCTTCTCTTTTTGTCCTATTTGGGCCCACGGAACAACACGGATGTCGCGGCTCACTTACTTCACTGGTTCCCAGCTGGTCCCAAAGAGGCCGCTACAACACAGTAGGCGGAGCTGCTTGGATCAGGGCACGACAAAGTACCTTGTGGCCTCTTCAACGCTACGGCAGCAGAGCGGCCGGGCAATCTATGTTGGGACACCTCTTACTTTTTGCTGGGGGTCCTTGGTGTGAATTCTTCGCCAGATCCTCGTCGCCAATGTTGGGTGGCATACATCAGGAGGACACACGGATAGAAATAGAGGAGTATTTATTAAGATATACAAGTAAGGACCCCCAGCTGCCAACATGCAGCCTAATTCACCTTAAGACTATATCAACTGAAAAAATTAGAACTCTTACAAAGGTAAACACACACCTCATTCTAAGCTGATGGAATCCTCCTATAACATAATTCCATCTGATGACATCACTGAGATCCCCGCATATGCATATATCTATGAAGCCACATCATAACAGTTATGTTATGTTACTTGGCATTTATATAGCGCTCTATATCATTGGTATGACCTCAAAGCGCTGGTAGGCGGAACGCCCTCGGGAACCGTAGTTCTGGTCAGTTGAGGGAGGTTGAGATGTAGGGTATGTGGGTGCACCAGTGTGCAGCTGATGTATTTGCCTGATGGTAGCTGCATCCTAGCGTTAGGTGTGGTGCTGAAGGTATCAGTTGAATGTGTGCAGCCTGGTGGGTGACATCCATACTGGGGTCTGGCTGTGTTAGGTCTGAAGGACACATATGTGAGCAACAGGCCGGAATTTGCTCGCCTAGCTGTGTTTTATTAGGGTGATGGGGTGTTCATGGGGTTGTATTCGTATGTGAACAGCTAGGCCGAATTAGTCCGGTGTATAGCTGTGTTCTAGTTGCATGGTGGTGTATAGTAGAGAGTAAGCATGGTGATGTGATAAGATGGTTATCTTTAAAGTGCCCGGGGCCAGGCACATGAACAGGATGGCAGGGATTGCAGTGACTCACAGACACATAGAGACAGGGGGTACAGTAAAGCAGGTTACACAGTGATACAGGGTGGCATGTTAACATTTACATTCGCATTTCAATTTAGATACTAGCATTTGTAATTCTATCCAGAATCGACTCAGGGCAATGTTTGCCAGTTCATCCACACGTGGCACATGCCACCGTTCGTAACTCTATCCAAGTGCGGCACATGCTACCATTTTTCAATTCCATCGAAGTGTGGCACAAGCTATCATTCACAATTCCATCTACTTGTGGGACACATTATCATTTACAATTCTATCCAAGTGTGGCATATGCTACCAATCACAATTCCATCTAAGTGTGGCATTTGCCACCATTTGCAGTTCCATCCAAGCGTGGCACATGCTACCATTTGCAATTCCATCTAAGTGTGGGACATGCTAACATTGATACACCCGTCTAAATGTGAGGCTGGCTAATCTTCACCATTCTCGCTGGCTGAGGCACTAGTTAACATTGGTAAGTATGTTAGTATGTTATGTAGGACAACCTTTACAGTCCAGCCATGAATAGATTTAGGTTGGTGGTCAAATCACTCTAGGTGCGCGTGGTGAAGTCTATGGCAGCTTACGTTATGGAAAAGTAAGGTAGGGTGGCGGGGGCTTTCTGGAGCAGAGTAATTGTTCTACACCCCACCCATGCCACACTTACAGTTTTGTTGGTGTCTGTTACTGCTGGCTTCCCCTGCGGACACCTGCAAACACATTCTGCATCTGCCTGTGTTGGAGCCGCCCTTTGCTTTGGGGTCCTTAGCCGCAATGCTCCAATGGTAGAGGTCTGGATATGAACAGGTGCACAAGCCAAACAGGGGAGGTGGGAGGGCCGGGAGGAAGGGACAGAAGCAACAAGGGGGTCGAGGGTTGAGAGGGGCTGCAAGCGGCCCGGGTCGGAGGCTCAGAGGGATTTTTAAATCTAATTTGCAAGGGCCACGACGCTCCTAGGAGCACAACTCACCTCCCTTCACAAATTACATATAGTGACTTACATGCACAAATTTTACAATTTCAAAGACACAAGTGTGGGAAGTATTGTCAGCGCAAATATAAAAACAAAGGGAAATACTACACTAAATGCTGCTTTGGTTTCCCTAGACCCGTTTCAACAACAGTTCATGTGAAGAACTTCATGTCTTCAGTTAGACATAGGGCCTCATTACAAGGTATGCGGTAACCATGGCACTAGTAGCGCCATGGTTGCCGCCAGTATTTTACCGTGTCCGCCTTGGTGGATGGCGGAATTACCGCCCTACTCCAAGGTGAGCGGGGCCGGTAATTCCCCATTCACCAAGGCACTTCCCCATTCCCATTTTTGCCCCCATAGGGCTCAATGGGAATGGGGAAGGAGCTAATTACGGTACCCTAAATTGCGGTACCGTAATTAGCACCAAGGTGCATTTGCGGGCCCGTTCCTTAACGGCTGCTAAAACCAGCCATTGAGGTCGAGTCCAGCAAAGGGACCTCGTAGTAAGGCGGTAAGTGTTTACCGGTACCGGTAAACCCTTACCGCATTCCGTGTAATGAGGCCCATAGTGTCAAAGGTAAATCACCTAAGAACACATATTGCATAAAAAGAACAGAAGGATCAAAGTACATCAATGATTACAATTCAATCATTGCCCTCCTATGGAATGCAAATATAGATGTGCAATATATTGCAGACAATGCCACTGCAGTTGCACGATATGTCACAGCCTACTTAACCAAAGCAGAAAAAACAGCTCAAAGACCTCTGGGACGACATATCATCTGACAAAACACTGTCACAGAAATTGTACAGTTTAGGCATAAAAATGCCCTCCCATAGAGAATGTGGCTGCTACGAAGCCACAGACTGTTTTCCCGGTACTGCCTTGTATGGTTAATCTGAAAACATAGTATGGCTAAGCCTTGGTCCTGCTAAATCCAGAAAAAGAGTTCTCAAATCATATGAAGACACAGAAACAATAGCCAAAAATTATTCCAACAGCTAAGACATTTTAAAAAACAACTTACTAGACACATACTACCCAAATGGGAGTACCGCTTTGGAAACCATGTATCTATGCCACGTTGCCCAAAACTTCACATACAAAGATAATATTAAACCAGATGAGAAGAAAGGAAGATACAGAGTCGAAAATTGTGAAGGCAGCCTAGTGAATCTTTCCAAACGCAGCTTAATTAATCATATGAAATAGTCATTAAAAACTCCTCAACATAAAAAACTGTATTACATGTCCCTACTACAACTTTTTAAACCATGGAGAAAAGATTTATTAGATACCCATGACTCCTATGAAGATGCTTTTAAAGCAAATGAAAGCACTATAACACACAAACTTTACGCAGTACAAAACAATGTTAGACAATGAACAGCAACAAGAACTCCAGGCACAGCTAAATATAGACACTCCTGACAGCAGTCAACCTTCTATAACAGAAAGCCAAGAACCAGTTGGACAGCCACTCATAGCAAATGAGGCTTAATTAGCCATGACTGAAGTAGAAAACACCATGTACTAGTATGAAGGCTCTACAGAAGAGTTTCCTATACTCAAATCTCAATTAAACAATGAACAGCGTAGCATTTTCCTATAAATAACAAAACAAATTGAACACGGTATGCAGCACGAAACTAAAACTTGTACCGGTCAAGACCGCAAACCTACACTGCTAAATGTGAGTGGTGAAGCTGGTTCAGGGAAAACATTCTTAATAAAAATCATCAGCAAGTTCCTCCAACAATGGACAAACAACAAACTGTCAGCTGTTGTAACTGCCCCCACAGGTTTAGCTGCCTACAACATAGGCGTGTCACTTTACACCGACTACTCCTCCTTCCAGTAGAACACCAAAACAAATTAGACCACTACAAACTTTCTCCAGAAGCTTCAATGGAACTATACAGAATTTTGAAATAAATGAAAATGCTGCTAATAGATGAGGTGAGCATGGTCTTTAACCTAATGTTGGCTTTGATTCACCTCAGATTACAAGAGGTCCTCAAAACAGACTACGAAGAACTCTTTGGAGGAAAACACATTGTTTTCGGAGGTCTTCTTCAATTAACACCAGTTAAAGGTGAACCTGTTTTTAAAACCTTAGGGCACAAATTATGCCGTAAAACTCTTTGCAGCATAGGAAATGTCAATATTTGGCACATTTCCAATACAAAGAATTAACTGAAAACATGTCAGTGTGCATAACTCACCTACGCTAACATTTTTTAAAGTATTGGAGTTGGTGTACTATCTAAGGAAGCACAATCTATATTAAATACCAGGCACATCCATGCACTCTACGGCCTTAACTCATGTGCTACTGATGTCATGGAACAAGTAGCACCAAAAAATGTAAACTGTATGTCCTTGATGCCAACTCCTCAAGCTGTGCACAATTCAATGAAACAATGTTGAAAAAGGAAATGCAACCAATAGTTCAAATTTGCTCCACTGACAAACTGGACGTGCACTGTATGACACTACCCATGTACGTACCTTAGAAAATACAGCTGGTTTAGAGAAAATATAAAAATGATCTTTAAACTGTAGAGTAATGCTCAAACGTAACCTTGACGTGGAGCAAGGACTAGGGAATGGAGCACTTAGTACAGTTGTTGGCTTTCAAACATACCCACATGACAACAATCAGTTTGTCAATATTCACTTTGACAAACTGTCGGAAGTTAAAAGGATAGGGCGCTTAACTGCCCAATTCCTTCTTTTCAAGGACATGTATGTACGCACGCAGAGAACAATTTTCTCCATCTATAGCATACGCAGTCACCATTCATAAATCACAAGCTCTTACCCTAGATCAAGCATTGATAGACATTGGCAGCACAGTGTTTAAAGAAGGCATGAGCTATGTAGCACTATCACGCCTACGTACACTTGAAGGACTATTTCTAGTCAACTTTGATGCAAGTAAACACTGATATTCCTTGCATTGTAGAGTACAATGGACTACGTGCATTCTACGCACCCCATCTCAAAACCTATGCTGTTCCTCAAAAAGCAAAGGTTTGTAAATGAAAACTAGTTCAGACTCAAATTATACAGGATCCCACAACAATACCTCCAAAGAAATGAAAAGAAGCTAATATTTGATCAATGACCACAACCAAAGAAGGATCTACTGCACAAACAAAACCAACTACCTCTTCAAAGAAACAATGCGCACTTCCAATAAATGACTGTCTGGGCCATTCACATTTTGAAATACAACTGGTGTAAATTGCTATGCAAATGTAGCAATCAATATTCTATTCCAATAAACACCAATTGTTGAAAACATTTACTTAAACGGGACAGACCAATTATGTTTGCAAATGTTAGTCATTCACAGAAATGTAAACAACAATCCTGACAACACTTAGTGTTTCTGGAATAAGGCAGGAATTGGCCTACTGTGTTGGAATGGTCAGATACACTATAAACACACAAGAAGATCCACAAGCATTTCTAATGTACTTGCTACGAGTACTGGAAAACAAAAACATACATATAAATGAAATCTTCCAGATTTCATACGTTTGGCAACATACATGCACTCTGCAGCCATGTGGCACAGGAACAAGTCCCTAATGAACACTTTTTGTATGTATCCATACCTAACTGTGAAGCCATTCCATTTCAGCAACTTGTACAAAATGCCAACCTTGGAAGATTATGTACTACTTGCAATTCTGATAATCATTCCACCTTACAAACACAGTCACATAGTGAATGCGTAATAGTAATGCTTTTGCGTTACAATGCTGATGGTACCAAAAACAACTCTATTCACACATGGACAAGTATCACTTGGGAAGAAAACCTTTACAAAAGTAGGCATAATCTACCACAGAGGAGCCACAGCCAATGCAGGTCACTACACTGCATACATAAAAAAGAAATGTGGATGGTTCGAATGTAATGATACTTCCATTACTCTAAAATTGAGATTACCAGCAAATCTTGTAAACGCTTACTTAATATTCTTAAAACCAAAATGTATTCACTAATCTGAGTATGAAGATCTACAAAATGTCCTCAATAACCTTTAAATCCATAAACTACTAGAATAAGACAACAGCTATCTAACAGTGAAAAACTATAAACAGTTAGAATACGCCAAGGCTATCTAACTAAAACCAGAAAACTGCAATATACTTTTTTCTAAGGAAACCCTGCAACACTTATTACGAATAAAAAACCCTCAACAACTTCAAAACTATCAACAGTTAGAATACACCAACAGGTGTCTAACTGTCCCAAAATTCTGCAACAACCAAACAGATAAATGAATACTGCTAAAATGCAACATGAAATAAAACATTATAAAACGCCAACTGGTATCTAATTGTAACAATAGTACCACCACTTCCAAACCAAAAACCATACACCTATTCAATTCCTCCTACTGAAATAAACCACCGTAAAAGATGTTAACATAACGTAGAAAGGCTTTTTTTAATCCTGGATGGATTATTTTCCCACAGAACCAATGATTTTACAAACAAACACAGGAACTGAGCAAATTGCACAGTACACTGGTTTGAAGCATAGTGCTTGTAAAGTACTAACTATGAGGGTCGACAAAGTACAGAAATGCCTACTATGCAATGCAATAACTAATTTCAAACTACACTAACATGTGATCTTTTCTTTTATCACAGAGAATGAAAAAACAATGTCTGCTCCAATTTCCCCTACCATGAAAAAACTGCATACAGCCTCAACAAAGCAAAGAGTAAGTATACAATGATTGGTGTCACAAACACCGCAACATAACACAGCCATGCAAGCAAACACCTGACCATAACCCAAAATGTTTGCTTGCATGGGTGTCTTATTCTGCAGTGGTTGTGGCCAGGGCCTACAGTCCTAGGAGCATGGCCTGGCCAAAATACTGCATACAGCCTCAACAAAGCAAGCAATAAGTATACAATGATTGGAGTCGCAACCACTGTAACATAACACAGCCATGCAAGCAAATACCTGACCACTAACTACAACCCAAAATGCCTAGAGTCTTAGGTACTGTTGTGTCTTATCTGTCGTGTAGTCAGAAGAGTCCTCTGTCCACAAGTGCTGCACAGAGAGTATCTAAATCACTCTCTGTACAACCTTTGAGGCCACAGGTGGAAGATGATCTTCCAGAACCGTGGACCTCTGGGAACCCCGAACCACTGTAAAGAAAGCACCGGTTAAGTAACAAGCCTAAAACAGCAATAACAAACCAGACAACAAGGAAGTGGAACTGTCTTACCAATAAGTGGCTGTGGTGTATCTGCTGCACCTATAGAGGAGGCTCCGGGACCCAGCAAGGCTGCTTCCTTTTGCAGGGCAGTAGATGACACTGAGCTGCGTGTGCCGGGCCCACCTGATGCCGAAATCCGGACAAGGAAGCTGAGCGGAACGTAGTACCAAAGGGTTAAGTAAGTAGAATGTCCAGAAAGCAGTCCGTGAATCGTAACAAGGAATCCAATGAAGCAAAAATCAGAAGCCAGGGGAAATCCGATAGCAGTCCGTACTGTAATCCGAGGTCAGTGTCCAAGTAATCCGAAGGAATAAATGTAACGCCGAGCAGGTGTCCAAATAAACAGCCGTGAAGCACTGAAGTGTTGCGATGCGGCTGTTTAAATACCGGCGCTGCCTATTACCTTCCGGTCACATGAGTCGCAACCGCATCACGTGAGCGTAACTTAGAAACACGCGAGCGGAAGATGCTGGTCATGTGACACGGAAGAAGCCGGTCTCGCAATCGCCTAGGGCCACACCAATGGAACGGGCGTCTCCACGAGTAGGCAGCATGTCGAACCATGCGCGGTGGCACCTGGGGACTCGAGGAAAGCACAAGTGAGTCCCGGAACTGGGCAAGAGGATGGGATGGGGTGGAGGTGCGAGGACGGGCACTGAGGAGTGTGTGTGGAGTTCGTGACGGGTACCAACATTCTGAACACAATCCAACTACCACACACCATGTCCACGGCCTTTCGGCCATGCACCCAAGACTCTAGGCCCTGGCCACAACCACTGCAGCATAACCCACCCCTGCAAGCAAACACCTACGAACTGACCACAACCCTAAAACATAAAACAACCACCACAAGCCCTATCCACTTCACTTGACATACTAAGACAGTACTTGAAGCCAATGCACAAACTCTTCAATGCATGCCCTCTCCACCCATTACTCAACTAACTACCCAAAACCAATACATCACAGCATAATAAAATACCCAATAGTGCGGTGAGTGGCTGGTATGTCCGCGGACAACTGCGGTGACCGTGGACACCGCAATCACATCACAGCCTTCTTCCACCTAAACAAATACAGTATTTCACCCATCTCTCACTCCCCCACCCTCTCCAGCCACTATTCCACACCATCACACTCCCCAAAATTAGATTTCCGCTCTGTTCCATGCCGCGCTGTCCCGGATAGCCGCAGATCCAACATGGCAGGCGCATCGGGAAATTGTGATGCACCTCACGCTTCACTGCAACCAATCAGCGGACATGCTGCTTGTCCACGGACATGACGTAAGCCCATTGACCAATCGGTATCCTGTCCGCGGAGCGAACAGGGAAGTGCGTCCACGGAGCGGACTCAGATAGCACTACATTTTTTGGACATACTTTTTGGTTGTTTAAAAAAAAAACTACTGGACTGATTTCCACCAAGCGGTTTCAGCTGTAGGCGTGAGCAAAGTTTTTCTCCATTCAGTCTATGGGGAAAAAAATACATTTTTGAACCCCCCTATAACTTTGCCCCCCCCCACCCTACACCAAACCTCACCAAACTTTGCAGAAGAATTCGGAGCGGATCATATACAACATTTGCAAAGTTTGGTGAGGATTCGTCCGGGGGGGGTAAAGTTATATGCCGCCCAAAAATGTGTTCTTCCTATGGATTTAGCAACTTAACCATAACTACATGGCCGCTCCTGCGGGACGTCTAATATATATATGAAAAAGGCACAGATTAGGGAGGAAAAACTCAGCCCATTAATCTTACAGAAGTGAGGATTAAAATAGATTGGAGGGCAAAAAGCAGTTTGAAATCGAAATCCAGATTTGAGCCAACTACAAATGCTGGGAGCAATATTGAGATGTTTCAAAGTTTGGTGATAGAGGATTTAAATAGTTCACACAAAAAATTAAGAACCAAACGTGAGTTGGTTCATGTACTGCAAAGAAGTGTGTAATACAAGGGTATGTATAGCTATGCATTGCTCAATGAACTACTTCTCTCTTGGTAGTTCTTCCAATGATGTTTGATCGTTTTTTGCCACCATAACAATAACAATCCATTGTGGAGGCTTCCCATGAAAACTAAATGCACATGTGATGTCATGAATGAAATTTTTGATGGCATCTTTGTTATGGGTGTTAGTCCTTGCAGTGCACACTGGTGGCGCGAGTTCTGGTTGCTTAGCTTACCATAACTTGCAAATTTCATATTTTTTTCTGGTTTTACCTGTAACCATAACGTCCCTGTAACAACGTTTGTCCATTGAATTGCAATGGGTTTTGCTAGTGCATTTTAAGCATAACGTTCCATTAACGTTTTTGCCAGTGAATTTCATTGGTTTTTAGCAGGATATGCTTTGTTTGTAAACATAGTGAAACTGCTGGCAGCATGGTAATGCAGACAACAGTTGTGGACAATGCGTCTGGTTGCGCACATTGGGTGGCATCAAACCTGCTCAGGAAGGCACCTGCTCTCTTACATAGTGGTGCCAATGACCATACGCAAAAAATATATGAAAACAGCAGCATGGCAAAGAATGGCAAGAGAAAATGGAGTAGGTTTAGAAATTGTGTACGTACAAAGCCAACAGGAGAAAGTAATTGGGAGGACACCATAAGGGAATGCATCAACAACAGAAGTAACATCTGCCTTCACCAATCGTACCGCACTGCTACTGTACATGGGAACAAAGAAGTAACAGGCAGAGTAACAACTGGCAAGAGCTTAGAGCAAAACGTCGGTATAATGTAGTAAGGAAGCAGAACGGTCTCTAATGATTACACAGGTGTTGCATTATGCAATAGTACATACGTATAACGTGTCTTTTTGTGACGCGGCAATGCCAAGCACCTTCGAGTTGCAGAAAAGAAATTTCGCTCATATCAGAATGACTTTCTACAGTAACCCCATTGGTACGCACTGTAGTGTGAAGTGTACATTATGTACTATATATTCCTACATGTACAGCAAACACATTCTGTTTTCCATATGAAAACATATTGGAAAGAAAAGAAAGGCAGTAGAGGCTGCAATCCTTGCACAACACCATTTAAGCATAGCAAAGGAAAAAAACTGTGCAAATAGCAAAAAGGAGAGGCTGGAAGGCAAAGTGAAAAATATGGGGAACAATTGTGCCCCCTTACAAGTTGCGCACAAACAAATGTCTTGGACACAATTAAATGGCTGTGGCACACCTGCACGTAAACTCCTTCCCCATGTCACAGGCCGCCATCCCCTCAAAAATCGTGCCATGGGAGACGTGACGGTGATACAGCAATCTCTTCTTCCCTAACAACCAAGTTCTGCAAATCTGCACTTTCCCACAGTAAGTATGGAATTGTGCTACCCCTTCCTTTCCCTAATGGGTTGTAGGAATGTGCAAAAGTGAAAATTAATAATGATAGTGTTGCTAAGTGTTTTGGGTTGTATGCTTTTTTTCCTGAAATGGCATTCAGACTCAGCGGCACACAGTCCTCGTTTAAATGCTTCCAATTAAGCAAAAGACAAGTGTCCTACGCAATACCCACTATCACAATGTACGCATCCGTATGACGGCAGCAGGCCCACTACCTAGCAATGCATGTGGGAACGGAGGTTTGTGCGTACTGCAACTACAGGCATGTGTATGTGTGCCTCTGTGTCCTGGTAACATCAGCACTCTGCAGCATATGTGAAGGAATGTAAATGTTGTTGGGCGTGCACCCACGTCCTACAGATAGGTATGCAAATGAGCATCCCACCTGGTGCACCCTATAAGTAGCCAGCATCTTCCCAAAATAGTCGGTGCACGTGTTGCGCACTATTAGTCCGTAGAAAATTGGCAACAGTGTGCATAGTACACCCACACACATGCGCACAACGCAGTGCACCCGAAACGCGGCCAGCGGACGACAGTCCAAAAGCATAGATGCCAACATTCTGTGCCCACAAATCTGGAGGGATGTTAACGTTTCAAAAATCGTTCCTACCATACTGATGACATAACGGGAAATGATACCACATCAACTTCACCCAATGAAATGACAGGACATAACATCACAGGAAATTATTTCCCATTAACTTTGACCTTATGACATCACAGGAAATGACCTCAGTTGGCATATGTCCATCAATAGATCACAGGAGCAGAGGGCCTGATGTGCTCCATCCCATATCCTCTGACCCATCATGATAAAGAGAAGTACCAAATGAGTGACGTGTACATAGTGTCACCCATTTCTTCCTCAGCAGAATACAATTTCCTCTTGAAACATATCAATAACAACAATGTAATTCACCATTCACTTTGGATTTTTAGAACTGGATGAAAGCTAGTGAACAATGTGTGAGATCACGACACATGTACTACTTCTACGAATGAACCATTTTAATAGGTCTTGGTAAAACAAACGACATGTCAGTGAGTAAAAACGAGCAAGTAAAGAAAGTGATAATAGTGTACTCAGTAGGTAAATGCAATAACTTTTTAAATAGCAAAGAGAACCTTGACATCAAACAGATTTTGTTTTGTAGAGGCCTAACAAAGCCTACACTTTTTAACAAAAAACAAGTGTACGTGGTGTTACAAACTGTAATTTTACATTGACATAAGTAAGCATCAGAAAAATGGGGCCAGAATATGAGCAAACATACAATACAGGATTCCAAAATCAGGGGAGCTGGGAGTAATGTAGATGCTACTTGTGGCAGAGAAGGTGCTGCCTAGCATAACATTCAACAGTTATCAGGAGCTACATTTGACTCCCACACCAACTACTGCCAAACAAGCACAACTATGTAAATTTGGGACAATCTGTAATTAAACATTATGACACATCTACATTAAAATAATTTGAGAAAAAGTGTGGATCTCCTGGAGGTGAAAAGTACTCTTATGTTAATTTATCCTATTTATGATTTGGCAGTTTGTTTTATAATTTCACCAGACAATTTGTCAATGCTTTTTGTACTGATTGAATGGAATGGGTTTCATAATCCAATGTTTCTTTGATGGAGAGAAAGAAGGAGATATTTCTTTCCTTGGTTGCCGTGAGCAGGAGTTTGTGTTAGGACAGGTTATGCTTTAAATTTGCTTTTCTTTTGTACCTTGTTTTCTTGAGTGTTCGGATTGGTTAAAGGATTGGATTGTGTATAATGTCTTTATAAGATTATATTACTGTAACCAAGAGCCAAGTATCCCTATGTAACTAGACTATGTCATGCAACAGCGCCTCAATGCCCTTGGGCTGCTAGTGTGCTTTACAAATCCAAATAAATAAAATAAATAAAAAAAACATAATATATCACTCAGTTTCCTACACAGGCAATGTGATCTCACAAGGAACAGATACAGTATTGGGGCTTTGTGAAACGTGCATAGAGGCTAAAAGAACACATCACTGACTTTCCTACACAGTCACTCAGACCTCACAATACACACACACTGTTGGGGGTCTGTGCAAAGTGCATTAGCGACTTCATAAACTATCACTCTTTCCTACACAATCAGTCAGATCGCGCATGGTACACAAACACTGTGGGGGGCCTCTGAATGTTCTTGAGCAGTATGTCACAAATGCATGTGACAGGCCTGGGTAGGCTGGGGTAAAAGAGTGTCTCTTGAAACCATTTCTAGAAGACATTGGGTGCATTTCACTTTTCGCAATGGTGGAATGGCTAAAAGTGGTGTCCTATAGTGTGTCTGCAACTACCAGCAACCATTTCACTCTGGCTGAATACGCACAGTAGTGGAGAAAATGATGAACGTCCCTTTCTGTCACTCACACCCGCAGCAGCGACAGTCCCAATGTCATAGGCAGCTTGCAGAAAAGGGAAGTATACGCACGTGCGTTTACCCAAGTACGGCGACGACCTTGTCCGGATTAAGCTGAAACATTACTTCTTCACTTTGCAATGTCTTCTTTGCAGCACAGCGGCATTGCGTAGTCGTAAAAAGTTGCACACGCTTCCACCAATAACATTGAAAAGCTCTCCATGTCAAAGTATTAGTTGTTTACAACAGCCCTCTGCATACACACTGCGACCACAAACGTAGTTGCGCAATCCCTGTGGCTGTACAGTCCCATTTCCATAGCCGCCATCCTCAAAGTCCCCGGATGTGCCTTTCTAGCTGCGTGAAGACAGCAGTGCCAACCTGACCAGCCGACCACACTGACGGTGCGCGTGGGCCCTCATTTCGGGGACAGGAGCCGGACTCTCCGACAGCGGCAAAGCATAGGGTTGAGCAATGTACGCAGTATTTCTTGGAAAGGGCAGGTTTACAAACACATTGCTATGTCCCATTGCATATGCATGCATGTTTGCGAACAATGTACGGCTGCATTCCGGGTGGAAAATGTACACAACAATCCACCCAAAAGGCACACCATAGAAGTGCTGTGTTATGTGTTTGCCCCTTTTCTGAGCAGCGGAGTACAGCAGATAGGTTTGCCCTGAAAGTAATGGTGCACCACATCTGCTTACCTACAGTGCGTCTGCAACTAGTACCAGCCATGTCACTGTGCCTAGGTACGCACACTAGCGGCGAAAATTATGAACGGGCCTTGGTGGCACCCACACCCGTAGCAACGATAGTCCCCATTGTCGCAATGTCATTGGTAACTTCCAGAAAAAGGGAGTATACGCACGTGCTTGTACCCAAGGACAGCAACAGCCTTGTCCAAATGAAGCACAAATATTTCTTCTTCCATTTCCAGTTTGTTCTTTGCAGCACGCCATCATTGCGTACTGTTAAAAAGTTCCACACGCTTCCACCAATGACATTGAACAACTCTCCATGTAATAGTATCAGTTCTGTACATCAGTCCTCTGCGTACACAACCCGCCCAGAAATGTTATTGGCTCCATAGTCCCATTTCCATCACCGCCATCCTGAAAATCCCAGATGTGGCTTTCGTGCTAGGTGCGAGCATGGGGGCATAACATGCAACCAGGGTAGGGGAAGTCTGTTATAAGGGGTGACTCTTAAAAGAGCTTTGTTATTTTTTGTATTTTAGATGCTTCTAGAGGAACACCTTCTTTTAATTTTTTGGGGAGATTCTCTGTTTTCTTGTGCGGACATTGTTACAGTAAACTCTTCACTGCATCTTGTAGATGGGCAAACAAAACAGCATTACCAATGGGCGACAAAGAAATGCCATCCCACAACTGAGGTCATTGTTGCAGAATAACATCCCAGCATCGGGCAAAAAAGTATACATGCTTCTGTTGATGAGACACCTTCCTGCGTCTGGCTCGGAACAGCATCCATGAGCAGTGGGCCACACTCTTTGTGGCGTTATCGATGAGAACAGCACCTTGGCAGTGGGAAAAAGCCTCTTCACTAGCTTTAGCAACCTCTTTAGTCGACGCAACAAGCCTAAACAAGACATGTAATCCATGTGCATGCCGCCGTAATGGATGATAATAACTTTGTCTGTTGCCGGAAATGCATTGGAGAGACAGGGCCTCCCTATCCTTGTCAGGGCTGGACTGGGAACCAAAAGTGGCCCTGGAATTATTTTTCAAAGTGGCCCCATATTTCGCTGAAAGAGCGAGCACAGCGCGTGAGCCCAACCCTTCTATGAGGATTTTGTGAGTATCCCCCAAGAAGATGTATGGCTTGCACAGTACACAAATGTCTACAGCTGCCACTTTAACCTGCTAGGATATTTTCCTGACACTGAGACCTATGGCGGGTAGGTTAAACACATGGTTCTGCCCCCTATCCCCCAGCACAAACTTTACGGTTGTCAGCTCAAAATGTGTTGTTGGTCCATACATCCTGCTTTTCCCATCATGGCGATAGGTGCTTTTCGGTATTCGGTCCTTGTGCCTGAAATGCTCTACCTCTGCCCCCCTCCCCCCTGCACATTTGGACATTTGCTACTTTTTCTATATTCATGACGAAGCTTAAGAGAAATCTTTCTCTAAATCTCTCCAATTATGTAGGCCTTATTGTCTCTAGTATTTAGATCATCTGCGCCCAGATACAGTCTCTGCTCGATTTTCTTCCCTGAGGAATTATCGCGATACAAATAACTGAAATAAAATTAAATGAAGTGCCCTTCCCCTTAGGGGCGCATTCGTGATTTTTCCTGCTCTGCCTTTTAACGACTATGGTGGTAATAGCACAGGGAGCAGGTTTGGGAAGACAGTTATATGCGCAGATTACATCTGGAGTCCAGGACAGGCTTACGAGGGGCTCTGCGTAGACCCCAAAAAGGAACTGGGGCTGGACAGGAGGGCAGGCGCAAGGTGGGACAGGAGGCTAAGCACAGGCTGGGCGTGAGGGCAGGCTCGGTGGAGGGTCGGGGAGGGCAGGCACAGGCTGAAGGGGAGGGCAGGGAGAGGCTAAATGGGCTGAATGGGCAGGCACATGTTGGAGGGTGGGGACAGGTACAGGTTGGCCGGTTGGGCAGACACAGGGCGAGGGACTAATTTGGGAACTTGCCATTCGAAACTCACCCTCAATTGAGTGTGTCCTCAGGGCCACCAGGTACCCCGCCTATAGAATAAGGAATTTGGTGCCTGGGGACCCAGTGCTTTGCATGGGTGCCCTCCCTGATGCTCGCTGTGTTTACTGTGGTCTCTTGGCTGTGCCCTTCTTCCTCCTTTGCTGAGTGCTGTGGTATTTCAAAGTGCTCGGAAGAAGCTGCACGCAGCATGTTAGCGCTATATAAACAAACAAATGCGTTGTAACTGGAAATCCAGGCCTTGTAGCGTTTTGCTTTGGAACACATAATGCTCTTCCTTTGCCCGTATTTTGGGAAGGAGCTGGATTCTGCCTTTTTCCGATGGAAACTTGGCACTGGGAAGTGGGTGCGAGGGGTACATGTGTCCTCCTGAGCCCATTGACCACAGGGATATTTTTAACTTTCGCTTGATGCACTCAATGGGGCCATTTGTTGGACCAATGTTACTCTTCCATGCACTGCAGCCTCCCTGATTGTTGGGGGCTTAGTGGGGGGTCAGCACAGAAGCCTCCCTCTGACTGGCAGCATATGCTCAGGCTTCAGCAGTTTAAAGAGCCATCGTTTCGGCTGGCCTGCTAGTCTGCTGCTGGCGTAGGGAAGCGAAGAAAGCTGCCTGCTGTTGGTGGTGTGAAGTTACCCCCGGATAGAGCACAGAGCAAGGTAAGAGGGGTTGGGGGCACTCTGCACAATAGAAAATGTATAGTTTTCTATAGCACCTTTAACAGCTTCAGAGCGCTTGGTAACAGGTATTTAGAATGACCATTATTATTACTCAAGTTCGTGGCACCCAATTAGGGACCCACAACTGATGAAGGCATAAGTTGGCTCCACAGGTTCCAGACCCTTGTTGGCATGGAAGTGCCTCCTCGTCAGTGGCGTGTGCCATGTGTGGGGCTGTACATCTTCCCGGCTCCCCATTTCTTTCTGGCATCCAATGACTTCTCTCATATTTTCTCATCTGTTTCAAACATCAAAAGAACCCCATACATCTCAGAAAATAAAAAACAGAGTGGGCGCCGCCGATTTTTCAACCCTGCCAACCAGAAGTTGTGTACAGGTTTCTGCCGCAGCAGCCTCAACCCGCCGAGCTAGCGTACATCCCTGACTCTTTACCACCCCCCTAACTCACTCGGGCTCAATATCATTGGCAGAGCTCTCCTGGGGTGGCAGTGTTCAATTCCTGTTCAGTAGCCAGACCACCCCACCCACTTCCCGGCGTGTACCCCAGGTGCGACGACTCCACTCACTGGACAAGGAGCCTTTTGTCTCATTCCATATATTTATGTTTATTTTAAGGGTGCATGGGGTATTTTGTGCTCTTTCAGGAAGAGCTGTTGCGAGTGGGAACTATGGTGACTCTGACTCTTATACTGCCCCCTCAAACCTCAGAGGGCCTACCAGGTCTAGCGTTCTTCTCTACGCATCTCCACGCAACAATCATTTTCCCATGTCAACATTTTCCCATGTTTAATGTAAATTCCCAAACCGGGAGGTGGCTGTGCAGCTAAGCCACAGGTTTCCACCTCTGCCTTCCCAGTAGCCGACTAGCACACCACACCCGCCTTTCTCACAGAGCCATGCACACCGAGGCCAACGTTATTGGCAAAGGGCGCTATGTAAGACCACTTCTCCAGCATGGGGTCTGGCATGGATTCACATGCTCATGAATATTCCCCGTCGTCAGGCTGGGAATCCTCGATAAAGAAAAAATCAGTATCAGTTTTGTTTCTGATCTGTCTTTCTTAGTAGTAACCAATCACTGATCTCTGGGTCATACTGCCCCCAGCCAATGACTGCCATCTCCCAAAGCCCCGCCTCTGGCAGCCATCCTCCGATTTTTACTGCACGTTCAAGTATTTGGAGTCCTCGTGCTTTAGCTCTCGAGATTTTGCTGCGTTTTCGCGCTTTTTCAGGAGACTTTCTCTTTTTTTGGTTTAATCGAGCCTCAAGCTCCACCGTTTCTACTTCCGATAACGGGGACCCGTTTGGGAATTCTTCTACGCCCCTCAAGGGTGAAGTTTTCATCGAGTTTACGCTTCTTGGAGGATTCCGGAAGATCTGCGGCCTACCTCTACGGACATGGCCCAGGACAAGGGAAGCTCAACGCCCGGATCCAAGCTGTTCAGGTGCTGCCTTGGATGCGGATTACAAAATGTTTTCAAGGAGGACGAGCATTTGCGATGTCTCTACTTCCTTCATGAGGACAAGACGCACGTGGAGAAGGACTGTGCGTTCAGCAAGAACCTTTCGGAACGGACCAAACAAGATCGTCGTTCCCGCCTCGCCGCCTTGTTGAAGAAGGGCACAGCAGGTGAGAAGGCGAAGAAAAAGTCTGAGCGGGCTTCTAAGTCCTGTAAGGGCGCCCGGGCGACAAGGGTCCAACAGAAGGCCAAGCACCGCGAGTCCGCGGGCACCGGGAGTGCCGAAAGGTCGGGCTCTTTAACTGCCAGAAAGGGCGCGACTTCCCCGGCACGTTCAACCACGAGCCAGCGCTCTGGTTCAGGAAAGAGGAAGTCTGAGAACCCGGGTAAGCTGCTGGAGCGGCCCTGGTCTCGAAGGGACCCGAGGGGGAGCGAGGCGCTGACCCTCCCCCCAAGGCGAAGGCCCAGGATGCACCTAAGGTGGTGAGGGCTTTGATCCAGCCGGCAAAGGCCTCTATCGAAGTGGTCGCTGCGACCCTTGCGAAGCCGGCCGAGACTACACCAGTGGAAACGGCCTCTGGGTCCAGAGTATCCCTGCCACCGTGGAGGGAATCCTCTTTCCAGCCCATCGTTAAGACCCCCGTGAAGACCCCGGTGGAAAAAGAGGGGGGGGGGGGCCGGTGGCCATTACGGACTCGGAATCAGCCTCTGAGGAGGATCTGATGGAAACCGGGAAAGGCCTCAACGAGAGGTTCATAGGCCTCAACGAGAAGTTCGAGAAGGTTCGATCACAGGGTACGGTTCCCGCTGATGTGATCAAAGATGGCGACGAAGAGGGCCCAGTGGAGCAGCCATCCCGTCCGTCGCAGCCATTACCCGAGCCCCAGGATAGCTCGGCGGCCATTTATTTGGCGATCCAATCCTTATGTACTGAGATAAGGACGAGGTTACCATGGACCCCGACGGAGGATCCAGAACCAGGCCCGTCGGGAAGCCCTCCGAACAAGCAGAGGAGAGTCCACCCCGCTCCTCCCTTCGTGCCCGCGAGGCCTGTGGACCCCTCATCCCCCTCGCCAGACCCTAGAGAGGATACGGCGACGGATACAGCGACGGGGACGGACGACGACGGCGGCGATGACACAACGGACATCCCGTCATCACCCCCCCTCGGGCTTCTCCACCCGACGAAATTGGCTCCTTTCACGCCATGATAGCCAGGGCATCCGAGCTCTTCCAGCTCTGCCCAGAGGAACAGAAAAAGGAAGGGTTTCTTTACCAACGACGAGAGGCCAAGAGGAAGACGGTCCTCGCGGTGCCGTTGCTCGACGACATGTGGGACGAGGGGCTGGCTATCCTCAAGAACCCTTCCACGACACCCGCCAAGAGGGACAGGTACGAGAAGAAGTACCGAGTCCCTGATGCCACACCCCCTTGTGCCTCAGGGCCCAGCCCACGCCAGACTCTGTGGTCTCGGCAGCGGCCAAGAAGAAAGCAGCGGGTGCGGCGGCTTCACTTCCACTTCCCAGCCGGACAGCGAGGGCAAGAAGTTGGACTCCATGGGACGACGAGTCATCTCGTCGGCGGCGACGACGATTAAGGCGGCCAATGCCATAGCGATCGTGGCCCGCTACGACAGGGAGCTTTGGTTCAAGATAGCTCCCCTGCTAGACTTCCTACCGGACGACAAGAGGGCGGAGGCCCTACAAATTCTGCAGGAAGGAGAGGTAGCGTCGGATCACGCCATAACGGTGGCAACGGACATTGCCGATACCGGATTTCGCCAACTGGGCAACGGGGTTTGCCTCCGACGACGAAGATGGCTCAAGACGACAGACTTTCGCCAGGACGCCCAGACCAGAGTGTTGGATATGCCGTTCGGCAACAACCTTTTTGGGAAGACGGTGGACGAGTTGCTCCAGGCCATCAAGACTGACTCGGAGACGGCCCGGGCCCTAGGGGTACTTCAACAACGACGGCCCTTTCGGAGCTCCGGAGGCAGACAGGGTGCCTCCAAGGGATCTAGCGGTGGCTCTTCTACATACCGCCAGGCGGCCCGCTCCTCGTCCGAGGAGGCCTACAGAGGTCGCGGCAAGCAGGGGGGATCCCGCCGCCGTCGTCAAGGAGGCCAAGGTGGCAAGACCTCCTCCAAGCAAGACTGAACCGGCCGTGGCGTCAGGCGTCCACCGAAGCACCCCGGTGGGAGGCCGGCTGGCAAAGTTCGTCAACGTGTGGGAGTCCATCTCCACCGACCGCTGGGTGCTGGACACCGTGGCCAACGGGCACTTGCTGGAATTCCAAAAGAAGTGTCCTCGCATTCCTCCCGTGGCCAGGAAGGAGAATCACGTCCCTCAACTGCTGTTGGAGGTAAGGGCGATGCTCAAGAAAGGTGCCATCGAGCTCGTCCCCAGGAGGCTCCGGGACTCTGGAGTGTACTCAAGGTACTTCCTCGTCAGAAAGGAGACAGGCGGTTGGCGCCCCATCCTGGACCTGCGTCGGTTAAACAAGTACATCAAGGTGCAGAAATTCAGGATGGTCACCCTCCAGCATGTGCTGGGGACAGCTGGAGGAGGGCGACTTCCTATCGTCGTTGGACCTGGAGGATGCTTACTTCCACATCCCCATTCTAAAAGGACACAAAGTTTCTCAGGTTCGTGGTTCAGGGACGCTACTACCAATTCAGAGCCCTGCCGTTCGGATTAAAGTCAGCACCCAGGGTATTCACCAAGTGCCTGGCACCAGTGGCGGCGCGGCTGCAGGAGATCCACATCTACCCCTACCTGGACGACTGGCTAATCCGGGCAAGGACAAGAGAACTTGCCGTTGAACACACAGCGAGGACCGTCCGGCTGCTCACGGAACTGGGATTCGCCATCAACTACCCCAAATCCCACCTGGTTCCGTCGCAAGTAGCACTGTTTCTGGGAGCGAAGCTCGATACAGTGGGGCAACTGGCCTCCCCGTCGGAGGAGAGGATGAAGGCCATTCTGGGCAAGGTGCTGCGCCTGCTATCCACGGACGTGGCCAGGGTGAGGTCCATCAAGTCCCTCCTCGGGATGATGTCCTCATGCATCCACCTTGTACCCCTTTGCAGACTTCGGATGCGTCCGCTACAGGAGTTCCTCGACGCCCGCTGGTTTCAGGCGACGGGCTGCTTCGAAGGCAGGATCCCTCTCGACGAGGAGTTCCGTCGGGCGATCCTATGGTGGGGTAACCGTGCGCACCTCACTACAGGCACGGACTTTCAGACCCCGGCGTTTCAGGAGACAGTGACGACAGACACCTCTCTGGAGGGTTAGGGGGCCCACACCGGAGATCTCCACGCAAGAGGCCTTTGGCTCCCAGAGGAGAGGTCTCTCCACATCAACATTCTGGAGCTTCGAGCAGTGTTCTGGGTGCTCAAGTCGTTCCTTCTGTCCCGCAAGGACAAAGTGGTGAGGATCTTCACCGACAACACCACCACGATGTTCTACATACGGAAGCAGGGAGGCACCAGATCCCCAGCCCTATCCAAGGAGGCCCAGGATCTGTGGCACTGGGCCGTCGCCCAGGGGATGTTTCTGGTTCCCTTCCACTTGGCAGGAATAAAAAACACCATTGCCGACTCACTCAGCACGGAGCTGCGCTCATGGCACGAGTGGGAACTATGTCTGGACCAGGTGGATCGGCTCTTTCGACGATGGAGCAAACCCCGGATCGACCTTTTTGCGACGGCGGCGAACCCCAAGTGCCAGAGGTTCGCCAGCAGGCTCCCGCAGCCGAGGAGCATGGGCGATGCTTTCTCGTTCCCTTGGGACAGTATGTTTCTATACGCGTTCCCTCCATTGCTGTTGCTGCTCCGTCTCATCAACCAGCTCAAGAAGTCCAGGTGCAGAATGATCCTCTTCGCACCGGCGTGGCCGAGGCAGATCTGGTTCCCAGACCTTCTGGACTTGTCAATGTCCCCACCAGTCAATCTGCCGGCGGACGCGGATCTTCTCTCCAGAGAAGGAGGCGCCATTCTTCATCACGACCCGGAGTCGCTGAACTTGCAGGCCTGGCTCCTGCAGCACTAGAGTTTGGAGGGTACGATATCCCAGCTGACTGCAGAGAGGTTCTTGCAAAAGCCAGGGCGTCCTCAACTCTCAAGTGTTAGGGTCATAAGTGGAAGAGGTTCTCTGTCTGGTGCCGTGCACAGAAGATTAACCCTCTGCAGATTACGGCCCCTCAAGTACTGCTGTACCTACTGTCGCTGGCCAAAGCTGGACTGGCTCACGCCTCCATCATAATATATCTGGCTGCCATCTCCCGATATACCAGGACTATGGGACGGGCGTCCTTGTGGTCTCATCGCCTGGTGAAGGAATTTATGAAGCAACTATTCTGATCGTTCGCGCCGGTGAAGGCTCCTGCCCCGGCATGGGAGCTTAATGTGGTGCTGACCAGGCTCATGGGGGCCCCATTCGAGCCTATGCATTCGGCGCCTTTGAAGTTCCTGTCATGGAAGACAGCGTTCCTCGTGGCCATCACCTCGCACAACGAGTGGGAGAGATCCAGGCCCCATCTTGCAAGCCTCCATACTTGACTTTTCAATACACGAGGGTGGTGCTGAGGACGCACCCCTTCTTCATGCCCAAGGTGCCGTCGGACTTCCACCTCAACGAGCCCTTGGTGTTACCAGTTTTCTTCCCGTCGCCTTCGACGCTGGCCGAGAGGACTTTGCATTAGCGGGATGTACCTAGAGCGCTGAAGTTCTACGTGGTCCGCACGAAGAGTTTTCGGAAGACGTCACAGCTGTTTGTGAACTTTGGGTCTGTGAATTAAGGGAAGGCTCTCTCGAAGACTTCCATTTCCAGATGGCTCTCCGGCTGCATCATGCATTGTCACCGGTTGGCAAACCGACCGCTGCCCGGCCGTCCGAGAGCCCATTTGACCAGAGCGATCGCTGCTACCATGGCGTTCCTGTCTGGTGTGCCCCTGCTGGACATCTGCAGGGCTGCTACGTGGAGGTCGATCCACACCTTCACAAGATTCTACTGCGTCGATCGGGACTCCAGGGAGGAGTCCAGGGTCGGCCAAGCAGTGCTGCGCAACCTGTTCGCCTAAGGTGAGCCTGGTGAGGAGGTAAGAATTGCTCAATGTTGAGTTTTGGATGTAATGCTTAATGTTGAGCCTTTGCCACCTCCCGTGGTTGTGCATGTGTGTACTGCTATGTATTCTTTTATTCATGAGCATGTGAATCCATGCCAGACCCCATGCTGGAGAAGGAACGAGTTACTTACCTGTAACTGTTGTTCTCCAGCATGGGTCTGGCATGGATTCACATGCGAACCCTCCCGCCTGCCCTTCTGCGCCTCTTCACTTGGTCATACTGCCACTTTGCGTGCTACCAAATCTGAGGATGGCTGCCAGAGGCGGGGCTTAGGGAGAGGGCAGTCATTGGCTGGGGGCAGTATGACCCAGAGATCAGCGATTGGTTACTACTAAGAAAGACAGATCAGAAACGAAACTGATACTGATTTTTTCTTTACCGAGGATTCTCAGCCTGACGACGGGGAATATTCATGAGCATGTGAATCCATGCCAGACCCATGCTGGAGAACAACAGTTACAAGTAAATAACTTGTTCCTTATCTTATTAGCCCCCAATGGGTATTTACAACGTAAAGCGATGATGAGGCTGCGGGGATCGAGTAAGCGCCAGGCAGGAGACTGTTAATCAATCAGGGTCAATTTGGGTTCAGGGAGACTTTGGCTGGAACCTCATTGCTGGGCAATGGGAAGGCAATAGAAGTGTTGTTGGTCTGCTTACCTTCAACATCACGTTGATCACGCCACAGTGAAGGCATCACCTCCGCTGCCCTGGCGACCGACAGCAAACACTTGACTTTGCCTGGCTGCAGCCTGCCCTGCACCTGACCTGCGCTTGCAGGCACGTCCGGTTTCGGGTTCCCATGCCCTCAAGCGCAGGCGTGCTGTCCATTCCCAGCCCTGGGGAAAAAAGAATTGTGCAGGCAGCGTCAGCGCGTGCCGTCTGTGGTGGCAGCTGGCAGGCAGCCAGTTCATACAAAACCACCCAGGCATATTCACGTGATGCACGTATCCTTCTGTGCCACTGCCAACGAAAGCGGCCCTATGCCCACAGGCCTGCCTGGGGATGTCCCGGTATCCCGGTGGGGCAGTCCAGCCCTGGTCCTTGTCCTGCAGTCCTTTTTCATTTGTGTTTTGTATTGTTTTCTGCCCAGGAGTCCATGTGGCACTCCTGGCAGTGCAGCTCTTCCTGTTTTTGGTTTGGTGTACAGACCAATGGGATACCCTTATGGCACCCATGGGTGGGGATGCAACCCTGCGCCCCTAGTGTATGTTTTTGGGCACCTGTGTGTGGCCCACAGAGCAGGGTATGGGCAGGTGGCAGCTCCATGCTGAATTTGACAGGTGCTCGGAGTGTCCTCCATTTTGGGATACCCAGGCCCTGCCATTGGAATCAGTTGATTCCTGATAGGAAACAAGATGGCCACTGTGGCCTCTTGCTTTCTATTGCCTGGTACCTTGTTTTCCCAAAGTCCTGGGAAGCCCGAACTCTGTCCCTCCCCCCTGACTGGCTGTTGGGTGGAAGTTCCAACATGTGGTGTTGTGAAGTCCAGGCCAGACTGGCTGGAGCCTTCCCAGTGACTGTATATTGTGGGTACACCCTGTGGGTGGCACCTGAGTGAACGGAGTGTGTGACCAATACGCCTTCTTGTTGTGGATGTCTGGTTTCTGGTATGAGAGACAAAGACTGAGACAGCCCTGCCCGAAAGTGGCCTGAATGCAGTGTGTAGTGTTGAATGGCTGGGTACTTGTCCTAATACACAGTCCTTGTTGTAAGTGTCTGAGAGGGAGGAGTATGGCCTGAATGCACTGTATGCCTGATTGGCTGGCTGACTGCATGAATGCCCTTCGAGTGGATTGTGTCCTCCAACGTATTCCTCATCTTTGATGTATTCCATCCAGCTTCCGCTGCTTCGGAATTTATTATTTTTTTTGGCAGAGGGCGCTGTGCGTCGGTGTCGTCGAGTCAATGGTCCCTCGAAGGCCTCTGTCGAGGGTGGCGTCATCGGGTGTATAAGTAGCACGCACGGCGCCCGTTGGCCTCAGTTCCATTTTTCCGCAGTGTACGTTGCTTCGGAGATTCGGTGCGCCTCAAGTTCTGTGAAGAAAGAATAATTCGAAATATGTCTTCGTCATCGACGCCGACCACGACCCCGAAATCGGGTTTCAAAAAGTGCAAGTCGTGCAGCTCAAAAATGTTGATCAACGATCCGCACTGAGAGGGTTTATGGTGCCTTGGAGAAGGCCACGACATGGAGGCCTGTATGAAGTGTCAGGCGATGACGGGGAAAGCCTTGTGAGAGAGGAGGGGGAAAACTGCAGGTAGGTCGTAAGTCTGACCAAAAAGCTTCTAGCGTCGAGTCAAAGTCCCGTGAGGAGAAATCTCCTCGGCGCGAGAGGCATCGGTCCAGATCCCGAAGCGATTCCCATCGCTGGTAGTCTTCGATGGAAAAAATCGAAGAAACAACGCCACAGGTCCCCCTCCACTTCGTCTTCGGGCGAATCCCCAAAAAGGATGAAATGTCCCACAAAACATTCATCATCCGAAGAGTGGGAAGTATTTAGAGTAAAAATGATGGAGGTGTTTGAGAAAGCGAAGCCTCGGTCCGAGTCCAGGTGATCGAAGGAGGAAGGATAGAGAGCCTTAAAGGACGCCGAGCAAAAAAGATCAGTCGAGTCGACCGCTCTAGGTCACCGACACCGAACATACCTCGAAGGGCAAGTCTTCGAAGCTGATGCCGTCGAAGTCGGGTACTACGTCGACGTTATCGACCCTCCCAACAAGACAAGATCAGCTAGGAAGAGAGAAAGAAAAGGCTAAAACACCTATGTTGCATTCAGGACCCATTAGCACTCTTCCACCTCCTCCAGAGAAGGTTTTCAAACCTCTACCTAGGAAGGAGTTTTTCAAATCCTTGACCTCAATTTTTGAGGAACAAGAAAAATCTGATGAGGAGAATGTACCTTTTGGGCTTGAATTTGGTACTCCAAATGTTCCTGAATTCCTGATTTCAGAGGAAAGCAGGATGAAAGATCTGGTTGAATCATTGCACAATGCAAGTGGTATTGCTACGTCCCCAGAAAATGAATTTGGTAGACCAGAGCCAGGTGAACATGCCAATCCATCATACCGTCAGTTAATGACCAAGGTAGTAGATTATTTGGGTTGGGCCAGACCTGCAGCCCAATTTGTCCAAGATGATCTTACAGACATACTGGACCATGGTCCTACTGAAGACCCAATTCTACCTTTCCATGTGTCCTTACAAAATAGGGTGGCCAAAAATTGGGAGACTCTGGATTCTATTCCTCCAGTGAATAAACCCCTTGCATCAAAATACCGCCCTGCTAGTAGCGACCCTGGCTATATGTCTAAACATCCCACTCCCGAAAGTTTGGTCATACAGGCAGCCACAGCTTCTACCAAACTTGCGTACCCGTCTATCCCTCCAGACAGGGACAATACGCGTGTTGATGGCTGGGCACGGAAGGTATTTTCAGCTGGGAGCATGGCATTAAAATCAGCCAACTCCACATGTGCCTTGGCAAAGTTTTCGTACGATATGTGGGAGTGCATTGCAGTGGCGGCGGAGCACATACCAGAAGGGGAAAAAAGGGAAGGATTTCTAGCCATTGTTAAAGATGGAAAGGAAGCTATGCAGGAATCCCTTGAATCTGGTTTGGACACTGTTTTGATAGTGTGAGCAGGTCCATGGCCACTAGCATGGTAATGCGTAGATTTGCATGGTTACGTAAGTTGGGTTTTGCACCAGACGTACAGAATCGTCTTCTGAACATGTCCTTTGACGGGTCTCACCTTTTTGGCAGCAAGGCTGACGAGAGCCTTGAGAGGTTGCAGACCTCAAAGGCAGCTGCCAAGTCGTTGGGAGCTGCTATCGGGCAACCTCAGCCTTTTCGTGTGACAAGTCAATCTTGGATGGGACGATCCTATCGTTACTACTCCTCATATGGAAGAACGGAGAGGAATGGCCAGTCAAAGGGGCCAAAGAAAGGCCACTCGCGGTGGAAGAGCAAAACGTGGAAAGCCAGCTCCAGCTACAGCCTCTTTGCCATCAGCGGCTGCAGCAACCGCCACAAAACCACTTTGAGGACTTGCATCACAAGACGGCTGTAGGAGGCAGGATGTCACAGCATCTGCAAGAATGGCGAGCCATTACTTCAGATGTTTGGGCTCTAGAAATAATAGCCCAAGGTTACTGCCTTCCTTTTCTAACGCAACCTCAAAGCAATCCACCAGGGAAGACACCCTTTGAAGTTTTCGGACCCGCTCCTACAGCAGGAAGTTCTAACCCTGCTGGAGAAAGGTGCTATAGAACCAGTACCTACAGCGGAGAGGAACATGGGATGGTACTCCCTGTATTTTTTTATCACCATAAAGGACGGAGGACTGAGACTCATCCTGGACTTAAGAAACTTGAACAAGTTCCTCAGGAAGAACAAGTTCAAGACGGTTACCCTTTCTCAGATCGTTCAGGCCCTTCAACTTCAGGACTGGTTGGTGTCATTGGACCTCCAGGATGCTTATTTTCATGTGCTGATTCATCTCAAGCACAGAAAATACTGAGGTTCGTGGTTGGCGACTCACATTATCAGTTTCGATTCCTACCATTCGGATTGACCTCCGCCCCGAGGGTCTTCACCAAATTGATGGTAGTAGTGGCAGCGCACCTCAGGAGAGGGGGGATTCATGTCTACCCCTATCTGGACGATTGGCTTCCAGCCATCACCTCTTTGTTTTTGCTTCATCAGAGCACGCTCTGCCGAACAGGCACTGGATCACCTGAAAGTCACCTGCCACTTCCTCCACAGTCTGGGCTTCTCCCTCAATTTCAAGAAGTCACATATGACACCTTCTCAACGGCTCCAATATATAGGAGCTGTATTAGACACATCCCTGGGAAAGACATTCTTCAGATGGTTTCTAAATTCCAAAACGCCCAAAATCTTCAGGCCTACGCCTTCTTAAGGTTACTCAGCCTCATGGAATCCTGCATATTTCTGGTGCCAGAGGCACATCTGAGAATGAGATCCATTCAATGGGCCCTAAAGACTCAATGGTCCCAGTTCTCAGGTCGAATGACGGATCTTCTCCAGATTCCGAACAAGGTTCGTCAAGATCTTCTATGGTGGACTTGTTCAGAGAATATCCTGAAAGGAGAACCTTTTTGGCAACCATGGCCGGAGATCACAGTAGTGATGGATGCCTCACTCAAGGGGTGGGGAGCTCATGCCAACGATCTGACAATCAGCGGTCATTGGTCTCCATCGGAGTCCAAACTACACATCAAACTTCTGGAGCTGAGAGCAATCAGACTAGCGCTGAAGGCTTTCCTGCCATCTGTCAGAGGGAAGAATGTCCTGTTAATGACGGACAACACAGTGGCCATGCATTATCTAAACAAAAGAGGAGGTGTAGGGTCACTACTTCTGTGCAGAGAGGCAATGCAACTCTGGTATTGGGCAATTCAAGAAGGAATCTCTTGAACGGCAGTTCACCTAGCCGGGGAAGAGAATATGATGGCAGATGCTCTGAGCAGGCAGAGCACGGTGTCCCACGAATGGGAACTGGCTCAGGAAGTAATTCAAGAGATCTTCGCCCTTTGGGGAACCCCTCAAGTGGACCTATTTGCAACCAGAAGTGCGAAAGGTATTGCTCAAGGGAATTTCCCCCGAGAGGAGCCCTGGGGGACGCGTTCGTGGTGGAGTGGAATTTCCCACTATTGTATGTGTTCCCTCTAATTCCAGTCAGTCCTCAGGTCATCAGGAGACTGAGACGCTTCGGGAGCCGCATGATCCTAATTGCCCTGGATTGGCCCAGGAGAACGTGGTACCCGGACCTTCTAGACATGTCCATCCGTCTCCCAGTACGTCTTCCTCAGAGAGAGAACCTTCTCTCTCAAATGGAGGGTCAGGTTCTCCATCCAGAGGTCAAAACGCTCAACCTTCACGCTTGGTATCTGAAAGGCTGAGATACAAGGATTGGAACCTTCCAGATGACGTCATGGAGGTGTTGCTTTCGGCAAGAAGGCCAGCAACAAAGTCTCTATACCGTTGCCGTTGGAAAAAGTTTTGCAACTGGTGCAGAGAAAAGAATGTCAATCCTTTTCTATGCACTATTCCGGAAGTACTGTCCTTCCTTCTGACCCTAGCACATAGAGGTCTGAATGTTGGAACCATTAAAGGTTATCTTGCGGCGCTTTCCATCTTCAAGAGCTCGTCGGAAGAATGCTCCTACTTCATAATTCCTTTGATGGTACAGTTCTTAAAAGGACTCACTAATGCGTTTCTCCTCACCCATTTCATGTGCCAATTTGGGATCTCAATTTGGTCCTAAAATTCTTAATGTGTGCTCCTTTTGAGCCTTTGCACACTTGTCCATTAAGATTACTGACATGGAAAACTGCTTTCCTAGTTGCTTTAACATCTGCAAGAAGAGTGAGCGAATTGCAGGCACAGTCTTCTGGGCCACCCTATACTGTGTTCCATAAGGACAGAGTTGTGTTGAGGGTTAAACCCTCATTTTTACCCAAAGTGGTATCTGAGTTTCATTTAAATCAAAAAATTGTGTTACACGCATTCTATCCTCCACCTCATCCTAGTAAGGAGGAGGAAAGATTACACAGATTGGATCCAAAAAGAGCTTTAAGCTTTTATATCTCTAGGCTTGCTAGGCTTAGAGTGGACAACCAACTGTTTATTGGCTACACAGGAAAAAGATTGGGTCAGTCAGTAACAAAACAAACAATATCACGTTGGATTGTGCTTTGCATTTCGGAGTGCTACAGACTGGCGGGAAAAGACCTACCAGAAGGTCTAAGGGCTCATTCCACCGGGGGCATTGCTTTGTCTACAACGCTACAAAGAGGTGTTCCTATAAGGTCCATTTGTGAAGCAGCGACTTGGCCATCACTGCATACTTTTTCAAAGTTCTACAGCCTAGATGCTTCCCAATCTAAGAAGCTGAATTTTGGTAGAGCAGTCCTATACTCAGCCATCTAAAGATATGGAAAAATCTAATCCCTCCTCCATAAAAATTATCCTTACTGCTTTGGGATTCTATCAAAGATGAGGAATACGTTGTAGGACACAATCCACTCGAAGAACAAGTTACTTACCAAGTGGTAACGTTCTTTCGATTGGATGTTCCTCCAACGTATTCCTCATTGCCCTCCCAACCTACCCCTCTGTAGATTTTTCCCGGGCTGTTGCCACTCCAACTCTCGCAAGGCAAATACCTTTCTACCGGCACAGTCTACACAGTGAAAAATCAATAATGAAGGGGGAAAAACAGAACTGAGGCCAACGGGCGCCGCGCGTGCTACTTATACACCCGATGACGTCACCTTCGACATAGGCCTTCGAGGGACCATCGACTCGACGACATCGACGCACGGCGACCTCTGCCAAACAATTTTTCCGAAGCAGCTGAAGCTGGATGGAATACCTTAAAGATCAAAGATGAGGAATACGTTGGAGGAACATCCAATCGAAAAGAACGTAATCAGTTGGTAAGTAACTTGTTCATCTTCGCCGTGCTTATGGCATAAGCGTCTTACATTTGACATTGTCCTTTCACTTTAGGTTTACGATGTTCCTTATCCATGGCGTTTTGTCTCCTTTTCTCATTTGCAGGTCGTCATACCTTCTATATGTGAGTCAGTCCGGGTTCTTGTGACGTCACCATTCGTCTTCCTTTAAGACCTTTTTGCCTTCTTCAGGGACTGTACTCAGAGAATCTTCATTCTGTTTCATTTGTTGATAAGGTTTTCTCAATGTATACTTTACTGTCCAGATTTTCTTAAGTGTCGGTACCTCAGTGGGTGCGGTTCTTCTGATAGGTACTGGACAGAGCCCCATTGCAGCTCTCTCCTGCTTTATTTGCTCCTCGTACGTCACATACTTTGGCGTGACCGTCCCTGGTACTTCAAAATGGACGGTTGGAGTGCGGGCTGTACTTGGGACCTCCGCTACACACTATCAAGGCGGCCAACCCACTGGCGATCCTAGCCAGGTACGAAGGGAACTGTGGTACAAGCTGGGGCCTATTCTGGAGTTCCTCCCTGACGATGGATGGAGTGAATCTCTCTTTTCCAGGAGGGGGACGTAGCGTCTGATCACGCCATTACAGTGGCGTTGGATATCGCCGACATGGGATTCCGGCAAATGGGGAACAGTGTCTGCCTTTGTCGACAAGGCTGGATGAAGGCCACGAATTTCCGGCAGGAGGTCCAGGCGCAGTTGTTGGCCCTGCCCTTCGCAGAGAGAACTTGTTCGGGAAGGTCATTGACAAGTGCCTCCAGGCCATCAAGTCATAAAAGGAGACGACCCCTTTCCCTGGGCACTCTCCAGCAGCAGCGCTCTTCTTTTCGCTCCTCCATGGGAAAGTCGAGCAGGTCTTCCAAAGGTTTCTTCTATTTGTACCGTCAGCCCTCCACAGCCACGACTCAGGAAGCCTACAGAGGCTGTTTCCAGGCCTATGGTAGCAGGGGACAGTGTCGCCCGCAGTGCAGGATGCCAGCTCCGAAACAGGCCTGAACCGGCCAAGATGTTGGGGCGCCCACGTGTGTACCCCGGTTGGCGGCCAGTTGACTAAGTTCATCAGCGCGTGGAAGAAGATCACCACCGACAGATGGGTGCTGGACGGTCTCGCCAGGGGCACACCCTGGAGTTTCAACACAGGTGTCCGTGGATCCCTCCGATTACCCATCAGGAACAGCACATCCCTCAGCTCCTGGAAGAGGTACGGGCCATGCTGCGAAAAGAGGCGATGAGGCTAGTTCCCCAACGGTTCTGGGGCTCTAGAGTCTATTCCAGATGCTTTCTGGCCAGAAAGAAGATGGGGCTGGAAGCCCATCCTAGACCTGCGACGTCTCAACAAATGATTGAAGCCCCAAAAGCTCAGGATGGTCACGTTGCAGCACGTGCTCGGCCAACTGGAGGAAGGGGACTTTTTGATGTCGCTGGACTTGGAGGACGTCTATTTCCACATCCACATTCACAAGAAACATTGAATGTTTCTGCGTTTCGTAGTGCAGGGTCAGCACTACCAGTTCAAGGCACTGCCTTTCAGATTGAAGTTGGCCCCCAGAGTGTTCACAAAATGCCTGGTACTGGTGGTGGCCCATCTTCGTCTACGGGGCATGCACCTATACCCGTACCGCAAAGATTAGCTCATCTGGGCCCGGTTGTGGGAGTTGGCTGTCAGACGCACAGAGACGGATCTGGGATTCTCCATCAACTATCCAAAGACCTGCCTAACACCATCCCAGAACATGCTGTTCCTAGGAGCCAGACTCAGTACGGTGTCCTGCCTGGCGTCGCCCTCAGAGGTGAGGGTAGCAGCCATACAAGGCAAGGTGCAGCGGCTGTTGTCGATGAAGACGGCCTCGGTGCGGACCATCAAGTCGTTGCTTGGCATGATGTCATTCTGCATCTACCTCATACGGCTCTGCAGGTTGCAAATGCGACCTCTTCAGGAGTTTCTGGATGCTCGCTGGATTCAGGTGTCCAGAAGCTTCGCGGACAAGATCTCATTGACGAGCAGTTCTGTCGGGCGATAATGCGGTGGGTGGTCCACTCCAACATCGTTTGGGACACAGTGTTTCAAAACCCTCCATACCAGGAGACGGTCCCCACGTACGCTTCCCTGGAGGGCTGGGGAGACCACACCGGACATCAGAGGCCTGTGGCTGCCAGGGAGAAGGATCTCCATATCAACATCCTGTATCGACGTGCAGTGTTCTGGGCCCTCAAATCGTTCATTCCGTCTCTGAAGGGCAAGGTGGTGAGGATCTTCACAGACAACACCACCACTATGTTCTACATCAGGTAACAGCGGGCACTTGATTCCCAGCACTTTCAAAGGAAGTGCAGGACTTGTGGCGCTGCGCATTCGGCCAAACGATGTTCCTCATCCCTCTTCACCTAGTGGGAGTCAAGAACACCATTGCAGACTCCCTCAGCAGGCAATTGCACTTCTGCCATGAGTGGGAACTTCGGCAGGACCAGGTGGACCGCATCTTCGTCAAGTGGGTGCAGGCCCCAGGTTGATCTGTTTGTGACGGCGGCGAACTCAAAATGCCTGAAGTTTGCCAGCAGATTCCACCAACAGAGGAGTCTGGAGGACGTGTTCTCCTTCCCATGGAAAGGGCTGTTTCTGAATGCGTTTCCTCCGTTGCCTCTCATGCTACTAGACATCAACACGCTTAGGAAGTGCCAATGCAGGATGATACTCAGCGCCCCGGCGTAGCCCAGGCAGATTTATGCTTTGATAATATGATATGATGATTTATTTATATCACGCTTGTTTACAAATGTTCGGTACCCGGACCTTCTCAGCCTGTCAGCGTCGCCTCCGGTCATGCTGCCAGTGGTTCCGGATCTTCTCACCAGAGAAGGAGGCGCAATCCCGTACCATGACCCAGGATCGCTGAACCTGTGGTCTTGGCTTCTGCAGCCCTAGAGTTTGCAGGATATAAGTTGATAGCAGACTGCAGGGAGGTCCTCGCAAAAGCCAGGGCATCGTCGACCTTGAAGTGCTATGGTTACAAGTGGAAGTATTCCGCTACGTGGTGATGGGCACAGAAGATTACCCCTTTTGAGGCTCACGGCCCCACAGATCCGGTTGTACTTGCTATGCTTGGCCAAGGCCGGACTAGCGCAAGCCTCCATCAAGGTACATCTGGTGGCCATCACTCGCTACACCAGGTTGCCAGGAAGATCTTGTCTTTGTTCACAATGCCTCGTCAAGGAGTTTCTCAAAGGACTTTTCAGATCTTTCCCGCCGGTGAAGGCTCCTGCCCTGGTGTGGGAACTCAACGTGGTTGTGACGAGGCTCATGGGGGCCCCCTTCGAGCCTATGCATCAGGCCCCTCTCAAGTTTCCCTTGTGGAAAACGTCTTTCCTTGTGGCCATCACCTTCACCAGGAAGGTTCAGTCGGAATTCCACCTCAACGAGCCTTTGGTGTTACCTGTTTTTTTCCCGATGCCTTCATCACCGGCTGAAAGGGTCTTGCTCTCCCTGGACGTTGCTTGTGTCTTGAAGTTCTACTTAACACGCAGAAAGTTTGCTTCGCCACCAGAGTTTTCCCCACTTTCCTCAAGCATTCTCTTGTGCACCCTCTTCTTTAAAAAAAACCTCTGCCGACCCTTCTATTCTGGCAAATAATCACCCGATCTCCATCACTCCTTTCCTGGGCAAACTCCTTGAGAAGTTGCCCATCTCTCAGTTTACCCTCCACACGGAATCTGTTGGTTGTTTCCATGACCATCAGTCCGCCTTTAGAGCATCCAGAGGCACGGAAACTGCTCTTCTGAACACCCGTGAAGACCTGCTCTCCAACCTTGATTCTAACTCTCCCTCTGTCCTCATTCTAATTTACTTCTCCTCTGCTTTCGATACAGTAAACCACAACATGCTGATCTCCCGTCTCCGTGACACCCTAGGCATCACAGATCAGGTCCTGGTGAGGTTAGCATCCTTTCTCTCTGACCGTCCTTCCCAGGTGGAATTTGGGTCCTTTCTCTCTCCGCTATCAATCTCTAATTTTGGTGTGCCTCAGGGATCTAATCTATCCCCCTGGTTTTTCAATGTCTACATGGCCACTTTGGCCCACAGGATCTCTGCCTTCACCTCCAACTTTCAGTGTTATGTGGATGACACACAGCTCTCTTTCAGGCTACCCTTGGCCTCTTCCTCCTCCTCGCTCATGCCTGACTTTCTGTCCGCAATTCAGTCCTGATGTGCGGCTAATGATCTTTGCCTTAATGCCAGTGAGACAGAAATCATCCTCATTGTGACCCCTGCTCCTGCTTTCCCACGTTCACTCCGGTCTGCCTCCCTTTGTGCTGCGCCCTCACCCACCAGTGAGGCAAATCTTCAACTCTACTCTCTCCTTCTCTTCTCACATCTCGGACATGTTGTTAGGACTGATTTTCTATAATGGTATGTTGGACAGATGAAGGAAGGCCAACCTATATTGTGACAGGAACAACTATGGGAAGCTGTAGCCAAACCGGTTTATGTAGCAATGACAAGCGGTCTAGGCTAAGTTCTTCAGAGGGGGTCAGCTTGTAAAGGGTCCACAGTGAGGTCACCCAATGGGAATCACAGATTACACTTAGACCGGATGTATAAAAATAGTTATTTAATTATGGCCTAAACACACTATAGAAAAATAACTACAAGCAGGTTAATGTATCACACACCACTATCATACTAAATACATATATACATACACTTGGTTATAAGGCATAATACACATCAGAAACTCCTGCAAAGGAAAGGTTAGACCAGTATTATGCACAAAAAGGTCCACAGAGATGGTGCCCATCTAAAATTGTCCAGCCCTAAGTTACCTGGGGCCTTGTGCCCAATAGTTCAGGATACTGTTCCACAGAACTTGGGATGCAGGAAAACATGCAGGTTAGGGTCTCTGGGGTCCAGTGAAATGGTTCTTAGGGTTCAAGTTAGACTAATGCCCAAAAGTAGCCTCAACAGTCAGATGTCTTGCACAAGCATTGGCAAAGCCAAAAGTGTTAGAAATAAGCTTTATTATAAGCACATTGACTTATAATGGGAGATTAGGGGTAGGGTAGAAACTCTATAGCTTGCCCCCCGTACTCCGATTCTTCCCCAGACTTGGCAGAACAAAGGAAGAGTGTCTGTTGTTTTTCCCACTGAAAGCCACAGTCCTTGATTCCCAGGGGTTGCAGGTTCGAGCTGATCTCCGGTTGGTGTCTTTTACTGTTGCAAGGACTCTCGGTCGAAGAATGCAGAAAATCAAAATCTTGATGCAGCACCCCTCTCAGGATTGGACTCTGGTCAGGTAAGCAATTTTCGGATGGTGCAAATGGATTCAGTAGCCGCGGTCAGACTTTTCCTTTCATCTCAGGTCCCCTTGATGCTAGGACACCGAAATTCCACAGGAGGTATTCTTGCAGGGCCAGCTGAGGATCCCCCACATTTCAGGCTGAAAGTGACGCTGGCAGCACAGCAGCCCAAAAACAAAGCTGGTCAGCCAGAGTACGGTTCCAGGTCACTTCCGAAGGCTTCCTTTTGCAGGGCACCAAGCAGACATCGGGAGTGGATGGTCCCTCCACTCAAAAGGTTGTAGATCCTTCGCAGGACTACTAAAGATCAAGAGCAAGACAGGGCTCCTACAGGACAGCATCAGAAGTTGGTTGCCAGGCCTCCTTCAGTCCGGTCTCCGGTTTCTTCGCAGCCCTCCAGTAGCCTGCCAAAAGCTTCTGTTTTCCCGGGCATTGGAAGTCCTTATAAGGATTTTCCTGGCCTCTAGGCCAGGAAGAAGGCTAAACAACAAGATGGAAAAAGAACAGGCGAAAAATCTCGTGGCACGGCCAGGTTTGACCCGTAGCCACAGTTAGTAGCCAAACGCGGTAAATGCAGTAAAGCTAAAACGAAATTCCCCAAAAAGTGGGGAAAAGTCACTGTTGCCACCAGCCCATCTTTTTAGCACACTTAGAGTAACCAAAAATCCTCTGAATGTTAGTCTAGGGCAAAACAAAAATGCACCCAATTGTACTGCATTGTAAGCTGCTTTGCACAATGATAAAAAGTTACCACAAGTGATAGAAAAGTAACCAAAAGTAGTGACATAGTAACTCGACTAAAGAAAACACTGTTTCCCAGTACTGATAGCCTGAAGGACATTTCAACTTCCCCATAACATATGAGCAAAGGCCAGTGTAGTGAAGCTTAAGGCTTCACTGCACTGCAAAAAGTACAGGTCCCGTCCAAAAATAAAAGCACATAGTTTAGGGGTTCCATAAAGATGGAAGGAAAGGTGCAGTAAAGAGAATCTTTCCTAACACATGTCCAAAAACACCCACTACTAGCTGCACCTTCTCAGAGGTATTGTACCTTTTCTCACCTTCCCCCAGAGGCTCACTGTCTCCAGAGCCCGAGTTCTCTTCAGACTGGACTACTGCAACAGTCTCTTTCTCAGTCTTCCTACTTCTACTCTCCGACCTCTTTAACATGTTATCCAGAACAGAAGCGTGAGACTTATCCTTGGCCTTAAGCCCAGGGACTGCATCTCTCTGGCGCTGAAATCCCTCCACTGGCTTCCTGTGGCTGCAAGGATCAAATTCAAGTCCCTTTGCATTGTCCACAAGGCTTTCTGGGGCTGGGGCCCTTACTATCTACAACCCTCTCTTCCTAAATACTCTCCTTCTAGAGCCCTCCGCTCATCCTCCTCCAACTCTGCAGGTGAGCTGTTTTTCCAAACCGAGATTTGGGGGTAGCTCATCATCCTCTGCAGCTGCCACCCTCTGCAACAACCTCCCTGCCTCTCTCCATCTTGAGCTGGACCTCCTTAAGTTCTGGAAACTTCTCAAGACCTTCCTCTTTCTCTCTCACCCTCCCCCTGCTAACTTTCTTTCTTTCTTTCTTTCTTTCTTTCTTTCTTTTTTTCTTTCTTTCTTTCTTTCTTTCTTTCTTTCTTTCTTTCTTTCTTTCTTTCTTTCTTTCTTTCTTTCTTTCTCTTTCTCTCTTTCTCTCTCTCTCTTTCTTTCTGTTTTGTTTGTTTGTTTATTTGTTTGTTTCTTTGTTTGTTTGTTTCTTTGTTTCTTTCTTTGTTTCTTTGTTTGTTTGTTTCTTTGTTTCTTTCTTGGTTTGTTTGTTTCTTTGTTTCTTTGTTTGTTTCTTTGTTTCTTTCTTTGTTTCTTTGTTTGTTTGTTTCTTTGTTTCTTTCTTTCTTTTTCCCTCCTCTTTCTCTTCCCCAAACTGCTCAGTTCGCTGACTGGTCGCCAGGTGCACCTTCAGAGCCTCACAGGTCCCAGGCTTCCCCGCCAGTCTTGCACTTGCCCCCGGGCCTCTGCACTCATCATGACGCTACTGCACTCAGAATACGTTCCATGTGAGGGGCAACCACTCTGCACTTAACCCAGGCCCCTGCTGGACTGGGCACACTTTCCCCCCTCCTCCTACCCCTCCCTCGCACTTCCTGTCTACGCACTTGCACAACCCTATATGTTGTCTGTCCTGTCCTCCCTCTGTATTTCTGAAATACTCATGCATAGGCGCATTGATTACCAACCACCAATCAATCTAAAATGGCGCCAGGCCTAGTACGGTAGCTTATTGTTCTGTATGTCCCCCCCCCCTTTTTTCTCCCCACTCTGTCACACACTTACACTAGTAGAAATGTCTCTGGCCTAGTATGCTAGTTATTGTTGTTAGATCATTCAGAATCTTCAAGGCCTAAGAATGACGACTGTATTCCCTTGTCCCCTTCCCACCTTGAAGCACTTTGAAGCACTACACTTGTGTATAAGCGCCTTACAAATAAACAATTACTTCACAACTGTTTGCGACCTTTGGTGCTATGAACCAAGGGAGGGCCTTGTCCAAGGCTTCCATTTTAAGGTGGCTCTCCGGCAGCATCACGTAGTCATCGGTTTGCGAACCGTCAGCTGCTCGGCCGTCCGAGAGCCGACTCCACCAGAGGGATTTCTGCAATGACGTTTTCCTGTCTGGTGTGCTCCTGCTGGACATCTACAGGGCTCCTTTGCGGAGGGCCACGCACACCTTCACAAAGTTGTGTGTCAACAGGGACTCAATGGAGGAGTCCAGAGTCGGCCAAGCAATGGTACGCAACCTGCCCGTTTGAGGTTAGTCTTTTCCAGAGGTAAACCCTGCCTCTGACCCCTCTGCGGCTCTTCTTGGTCATACTGCCACTTTATCTGCTTACCACATCTTAAGATGGCTGCCAGAGGAGGGGCTTTGGGAGACGGCTGTCATTGGATGGGGGCAGTATGACCCACAGACAGTGATTGGTTTAAAGGAGAAATACAGTTTGTAAATTAAAGGGAAATGTTTTTTTCTTTTACTGAGGATTCCCAGCCTGACTGGGAATATTGACGAGCATATGAAACCATGACAGACCTATGCTGGAGAACAATAGTTACAGGTAAGTGGACTAAAACCTTAGCATCAGCCAGAGGTCCCCAGCCTTTTGTGCACAATGAGCAAAATTTGCATATCAAATGAAATGGTGCGCAACATCCACTTTTCGACTGAATGTATCAGTGCTCAGTTGGCGGACAAATGGTTGCAATGCAAATTAGAAATGTAATAGAAATGTAATAAACTTGTGACTTCTTATGGAACACTTTAATTTGCGCTACTTAATAGTTGCTAGACCATGTGCAATACTAGTAAAGGAAATTTGCAAAGACTTTAACTTCATTTGACATTAACTGATTGTTTTCAGAAATTGTTGAGTAAATTGAATAGTCATTGGTAATTTTTTAGACACATAGGCCCTCATTACAAGTCAGGTGTCAAGGGTTTAACGGCGCCGTCGGCGCCGTTTACCCTTAACGCCTGATTCACACTTTAACGCCTGCTTTTTGCAGGCGTTAAAGTCCAAGGCGCTAAGCAACCTTGGTGCTAATTACGGCACCGTAATTTACGGTGCCGTAATTAGTGCCTTCCCCATCCCCATTATGCCCTATGGGGCAAAAATGGGAATGGGGAAGGGCAAATGGTGAATGGGGAATTACCGCCCCACTCACCTTGGAATGGGGCGGTAATTCCGCCATCCACCATGGCGGAATCCGGCATGGACCATGGTGCAAATAGCACCATGGTCCACCGCCGGACTTGTAATGAGGGCCATAGGGTCAAGTTGTTCAAAAATATAGTAGGACTGCATTTAACATTACAAGGGGTTTCAGGTTCTCGAGCAAAATATTGTAATTAAATTTAGTGCAAATGTTTGGACTGTAAAATTGGTCTCAAGTGCAACACTGATTTTCAGGTGTACTTTGGGGTTCTACCCGGGGATTTTCTGGGAAATTTAGTGGCAAATGGTGTACTCATAAGCATACAGGATCAGCAATACTGTTCCACAGTCATCGATTACTGTATTGTGGATTGTTTTTTCTTCAGGAATGTTATGAAATTTTGCATTTGAACAAAGAGTGAACACTATCCACTTGAGTTAATTTTCCAATGGCCAGGGTAGGCACTACGAAGATGATGTCCGACCGCCAGAGGGGCTGGTTGGCGATGCCTAAGCTCGACAAGGAGGCATAGGAAAGAATTACTAAATCACAAAAAATTAGGATATTCTCTTAAAACTGTTAAACAGTTTGGAGGCCGCAAAGGAAAGTGTCAGTTTGAGTCTTTGGTCGAAACTATCCGGGACAGCGCTATTGACAAACGGCATCCCGAAGTTCAGGGGGTCCAGACTATAGAAAAGAATGCCCCATGGTTCGATGCAGGTTGTAGAATCTTGAAAAGAAAATTCAACCATGATTTAATGAGTGATGTGTACATGGCTGGTCAGATTTATACTTTCAAAATGGCATATAAAAATTGGCAAAATAGAAACAAAATATTTATTGGAAACAATGAGAGCTTTTTCGAAGGACCCCAAAAGGTTTTATGTTTAATGCAGTTGTCAAGACAGACATTATGCCATCTCATTGAACAAGTAGTCCTTGGGTGACTCGCCCCCCTCCGTTATAGGCCAATTTCCTCACTGGAGATTGTCAGTAAGATTTTGAAGGCCTCTGAAACATGTTTCAGGGGAGGGCTTAGTACAGTGGATCACTGCTTCAATCTGAGCACCAACATGGAGAAATGCGGTAAGGTTAAGGGAGTGAGATCATTTGTCTTTTTCAGATTTAGAGAAAACATTTGATTTGATTGATAGAAACAGTGTGGCATAATTTACATTTTATTGGGGTCCCTAATGTTTTATTAAATCGTATCCAACTTTGATACTTGGACATCTCAGCGTGTGTTCGCTATACAAGATCGGGGAATTATACATTGTTTTCTCCACCAATAAAGGTAAACAGTTCAGATGTCAGTTGGCCCCAATTTATTCCTTTCAGACATTGATTCTAGTGCTTCTCTTAGGAAAGTTAATTGATTCTAGTACTTCTCTTAGGAAAGTTAATCCACCCTCTCCTCTCTGAAAGGTACATTTTATAGCATGCTTCTTTAAACCGAACACACAGCTAATTTAGGCTTAAGCCCGGCAGTTCTCAAACGGAGCCTGCTAAACACAAATTACTATTTTGGGAACTATAGTTTGAAATTCAGTATGATGAAAACAAAAATTATGGTGTTCAGTAAAAGGGTGAAACCTTCTAGCTAGTTTTTAAATGAATTTAGAGATGAGGGGGCAATCTCATTTGTATTTGAGCTTACTCTTCTCAAAGAGTGGTGCTTGGGTCAGTCTTTTTCAGAAGACAGCGGAAAAGGCGTCATTAAGGATTAAAGGGCTTTTGCATTTTAATTTCAAGTTTGGGGCATTCTGATTGTACAAGTGCCTGGAGGAATATAAGGAAAAGGTCTGTTGCATGATTTTTATGGCAGCTAAATCTAGGGTGGGCCAAACTGTCATGTCCTGGAGGGGCTGCAAAATAAATTCCTGTGCCAAATAGCAGGTCTCCCTGAAGATACAACTCGGCTTGCCTTATCAGTTGAATCAGGGGTGTTCAGTTTGAAGGTGTCGAGCCAGTTAAGATTTTTTAATTATTTTTTTAAAACACATCTGGGCTTTTCTGCTAATCATAAAATGAATTTCAGTGCACGTGTGATTTCAGCCTACCCTGGTAGAGAAAAATGGTGATACAGGGGTTGTAAGGCACTGTCTATTTGGATAGGGGATGGGATAGAACTAAATTGGGCAAATCAAAATAGCTCTTAAAGCAAGAACTTGTCCGATGGGGAGAGAGGCAGAGGCCCAAAATATACATATGCTGCCCTCTTTAGCTTTATATACAGACTTGCGTACACATATAAGATGGCATCTGTGAAATAAGATCCCCCGAATGCGGGAGGCTGATGCTAATGGTACGTTTAAATGTTCCCACCCCTCAATACATTACGGTGTGAAGGAGGGAGCACAAAGTGTGACTGCAAAGTAGGAAACGATGAAGATTTGGTTCATTTTCTGTTATTTGTCCTTGTTTCTCTGTTTTGCGTAAGCGTGGACATACATGGCAACCATGTTTTATATATTTAATTGTAATGATCAGGGTTTTATATATAGCTTGTTTGAATATGTTAAAGCTCTATGAGAATTTTACGAACTATGATGCATGTTTTTAAATGTTGCTAACTTAATGAAGAAATGTGATTAAATAAATATAGATTAATGAATACTGGTCATTACATGGTAGTCTTTAAAGGTAACTTCACTGGGGCTTTGGAGGTTACCTCCGAAGAATGTATTTGGCATTTAATGGCAATAGTGCATGTTAAAGCTCCTGGGGCCTATTGCATGTGAAAAAGTGATTGGGAATAAAGATAATAATTTTCTGAAGGATTTGGAGCCAGGCGCAGTCTTTGAGGGCAGTCTTGAATGTTTAAGTCTTTATATACAAGTTTTAGCACAACGTCCCAGTCTACAGCGAATTTGGGGAGATCCCTCTGCAAAGAATGTCATCCATTCTAATGATTGGAAGTTCCATACTTTAGAAAACCATTCAGAGATTTAAGGTGGATCTTTTGTCTTCCAATTCTGAGCGATTACAAGGAGAGCAGCTAGTTGAAGCATCACACAATCTTTCTTAGCAGATTTCGGCCGTCGTCTAAAGTCGTCATCCATCATAACTAGCAAACAAGTACGTAGAGAGAGAGGGATGTGTATAGAAAAGATGTCACGTAGATATGCATTCACCTCTCCCCAATACTTGGCCAACGCAACCAGACTTGTTCCCAATTGCCCACATGATCACATTCCCTCCAGCATTTATCGGCTATAGTTGGTGTTGAGTTTGAGCCAGAATTCTTTAACTTGAATCAATCTAGTGAGTCTGGGGATTGTTCTCAAAAGTGTCTCCCAGTCCTGATCAGTGACCTCTTCCTTGAATGTAGCCTGCCAATGTTTTTATAGCTGATCTCTGTTTTGGATATTCCTTCCCCCAATATTTTGTATGGGTTAGAGATAAGTGCCGTGTTCCCTAGGTTCGATATCATATATTGTTCAAAAGATGTTAATTTCCTGGTGGCTGCCGCCTTGATCATGGGCCTTTTGTACATAGCAGTGTGCATCCTAAGTACTGTCTCAGTATTTCAAGTGAAGTGGATAGGGCTTGTGGTGGTTGTGCTATGTTTTAGGGTTGTGGTCAGTTCGTAGATCAAATGGATCACTACACCTGCATCGCCAGACCCGCATTCTGCTTCTCGACCCCCTCCCCACCCCAGTTACTTTTAAGGCGGCACACTTGTGCCACCTGCACTCCTCTATCCCTGCGGAGTCGGTTCCACCCACTAACGTGGGTCAGAGCTGACACTGCAGGGTGGTTTATTTTTTGTGTTTACTTTCTTGTCCCCTCGTTTACCGCAATGGTAAGTCGGGGGACACGCCCTGCAACCCCTGATTCCCGTTACTGTGCTCAAGGAGAGTGGGGGACACCCCCGCTCTGCTTGGGCGCAGTAGTCGGAGTCAGTATTTTGTGCGCCCCCAAAGTCGCAGTTTTGGTACGTTTCCCTCCTGACTTGGATGGGAGAAGTGATTGAGGAACGGCTGCACTTGATCCGCTTCAAATGCTATTGGGAGTCCCGCTGCCTGACTGGGACTTGCATAGATATCCTAGAATGTGGTAGTCCGTGTTCAAGGCTTGAAGAATGGCTGTAGCACTGGGGTGGAAGTGCACTGGGCTCCCAGACAAGTAGTGGGTAAAGAAACTTCAAGAAATGTTCACAGTCGAAAAACTGACGGCTATGGTTAATGAGTACGTGGGTTCCTTTCGGGAGGAGTGGGGCCCCATGATGGTGAAATGGGGGTGGGATGTTCATTGCAAACATCCTGGGAAGTAACACGCAGCAAACCGAAATAGTCTGCCCCATGGGATGACAGAGGACGGATGAGAAAGTGAAGCGGTTAAAAAATCATTGCAAGTATTTTGGTGTGAATCTAAGTTTCCACCGAAAGGGGCAGTCTAAAGGGAGGAGGAATTTGGAAAGTACAGATGAAATTAACGTGTGGGGAGGACCTGCCTCATGACCTGAAAGGGTAGAGTAGTGCTCAGTTTTATAACATTACAAGACCCTGTAGATAAGTATGCATAGTTAGCATCACATGTAACTGCTTGGGGTAGGAGGAACGGGGGGTCGGCGGAGGGGGGTGGTTCAATAAAGTTGTCAAGCAAAAATGCAATGGAATTAGGAATATATGTATGAAACTTTAATAAATACTAAAGTTGAGAAAAAAATTAATGGATCACTATAGAAAGAGCTTACAGGATATTTGGGAAGAGAACTCCAGTGACCTCGCCCTGCGTGCTCGGATTGCAACGTTTTTAGACTTCTCAGACTGGGATGCTCTGCTGCAGGATGCCAGGAAGCATTCTTTCTATCTGCTGGCTGGATCTAGAATTTTAATTTTCCCGGGCTTCACTCAGGAGGTGCAGAGGCAGCGAAAATTATATCAGGCGGTGAAAAAAAAAACAGAGAACATCATTAAAAGTACATGTTTTATCTGGCAAGACTGAAAGTTCTGATATGGGACAGGCCTCCATCTTTTACACTCTAATGGAAGCATTGTCATGAAATCCCCCCGTCTCACCTGAGATCTCTCCTTGTATGATTCCTTGGGGGAAATCTTCTTGCACACGGATCAGGTTTTGTACAAGCCCGCCCGAGTCTCTTCTGACTCCAGCGTGCGTTCAGCATTCCAGGATACTCAGATGCTCAGGAAGTCCAGGAAGCGAAAAAGCGTACACCAAAGAGGTACGCGGAATCCGGGAACAAGGTAGAGAGATGAAGGAGGAGGGTATGAAGAAATAGAGGATCCGGGAAACAGGGACCGAAGAATTGTACAGCAAACTACGAACCACACGTCTAGTCACTACCAGCGAAAGCGTTGAGACACGCGGGGGCGTGGTCTATTTGTAGAATGAACTACGTCCGACGTGAAAGCTGGTGCAAGGCGTTTCACGTTAGACGGCCATGTTGGAAGTATCAATGAGTGCAAGCCCCGCTGCGACAAGGACCAGGAAGTCCAAAAGGGGCGCATTCTGTGAGTCATGACAAGCATGGGACTGGCTGGAGAGCCTGCAATGGAGTGGAGATCGAGTGAGGAAGGCAGGTGTTGAGTCTCTTGGAACTGGCCGTGCATAAGTATATTGTGCAGATGAATTGTATCTGGGTGGTGCCCAGGGGAAGATTGCTGGTGAATGTGAATGCAACTCTGGCATTGAGAGAGACTGACCGGGATCCCATTCACAGGACGGTATTTTGAATAATTCACTTAATTGATCTTTCGAGGGGATTGGGTCCTCCGATGTATTCCATATCTATGACAGTAATCACCACAGCTGTGCTGCTTCGGAAAATCGTCTGCGTCCTGCGTCGATGACGTCGATACGCCACCCTCGAGGACCTCCTCCGACGGCCGACGTCACTGGATGTTATAAGTAGGACGCACGACGCCCGTAGCCTCAGTTCTGTTTTTTCCACGAACGTGTTCGCTTCGGAGATCTCGGCGAGCCTCGACTCTTTGGAGTTCTTGTTCTTTCTCTGTTCTTCGAACCTGTTTGGTATTGTGAAGTCTTTCTTCGTGAGGATGTCTACCTCGTCTTCCACACTGCGTCTGGGCTTTAAGAAGTGCGGGGACTGTGGGTCCAAGATGTCGGTTACGGACTTGCACGACGCCTGCCTCTGGTGCCTCGGGGAGGCCCATGACACGGATTACTGTGTCGACTGCCAGTCGCTCACTTCTAAAGCCTTGTGGGAGCACAAAAAGAAGTTATCGGTAGGTAAGGTGTCCAAGCCCCGGAAGTCGAGGTCTGCAGGGCTTTCGACTGACGATTCGAGGGGCGTCTCTCCGCATTGTCGTCGGAAGTCCAGTGGGTCTCGGTCCCGGAGTTGGTCTCGCCACTCCTCTGCCTCTTCGAGGCACTCCCGGAAGCGCCGTCATCGGTCCCCTTCCCTGTCCTCTTCCGAGGACTCCGCCCTTCGGCGGGTCGCTTACCCCACCAAGCATGCGACGCCAGAGGAATGGGCTTCCTTCAGGAAGAAAATGTTGGCGCTTCTCGAATCGCAGGGCTGTCGGCGCCGTGTTTGGCGTTGACGCCGATTCACTCGACGCCCTTGACGCCTTTCGGGGCTGGTTCGACTGGGGTTCCACAGGGCTCGGTGGAACCACCTAGGAAGGCTCTTCCAAAGGCCAAGCATGGCTTTGTTCCTCATTCTGTGCCTTCTTTCCGCCAGCTTGAGTTTATTTCAGAGGTGGATGAGGGCTCTGATGATGGCATGGTTCTGCATACGGTAACGGACGAGGTTTTTTCGGGCCATAGCCAAATTGAAGACCTAAGGCAATCCCTGCACGATGCCAGTGGGCTGGACACCTCTCCGGAGGTGGAGTTTTGTAGGCCTGAACCTGGCAATCATGCCGACTCTTCGTACCGGTGCCTATGTCCAGGGTCACCGAGTACTTGGGATGGTCTGCTCCCTCAGGGATTTTCTTCAGGATGACCTTACGGATATCCTCGACCAAGGTCCACCTACTGACCCGGTACTGCCGTTCCATATGGCTCTACAGAGGAGGTTGGCGGCAGCTTGGACTGCTCCGTAGCGTCTCCCGGCAGTGGGCAAGTCTTTGCTGCGAAAATACCGCCCAGCCAGTAGTTACCCCTGCTACTTGACCAAGCACCCCACTCCGGAGAGTTTGGTGGTGCAGGCGGCTATGCCCCCGACAAAGCAGGCGTCGTATCGTACCATTCCTCCTGATAGGGACGACAAGCGCTTTGACGGCTGGGCGGAGAAAGTGTTTTCTTCAGGGGTATGGTGCTTAAGGCGGCCAACTCGTTATGTGCCTTATCGCGTTTCACGCACACACTGTGGAACTGTTTCCTTAGCGGCTGTACATATTCCTGAAGGGGACGAACGAGATGGTTTCCTTGCCATGGTTCAGGATGGCAAGGAGGCCATGTGTGAGGCCGTTCAGTCGGGTTTGGACATGGCAGATTGCGTTATCCGGTCCATGGCGGCGAGCACCGTGATACGCAGGTTTGCGTGGTTGCGCAAGTCGGGGTTTGCTCCTGATGTGCAGGCCCGGCTCCTCAACATGCCCTTTGACTGGGAACATCTTTTTGGCAGCAAGGCTGACAAGAGCCTTGAGAGGTTGCAGACCAAAGCTGCAGCGAAGTCGTTGGGCACTGCAGTTCGCCAACCTCTGCCTTTTCGTCCTATGGGACAGCAATGGAGGGGAGGTTCCTTTCGTTATTACTCAAGCTTTGGTAAAACGAGAGGAGCTGTCAGTCAAAGGGGCCACCGTAGGAGTGCCAGAGGTGGAAAACAAGGTACTCGAGGTGCCAAGGCCACTCGGGCTGTTGCCTCTTTGCCCTCAGGCAACGCCGTAGCCGCTTCAGCTCAGTCATGAGGCCATGTCCCATGGTTCGCCGGGTTGGGGGAAGGCTGGCGCAGCATCATGCGGAGTGGCACGCCATTACTACAGATTTGTGGGTTCTGGAGATCATAACCAACGGCTACTGCCTTCCTTTCCGACAGAGGCCTCAAGACTATCCACCGGGGAATCTCTCTTTGAAGAGTCTGGATCCGCTTCTTGCGCATGAAATTCAATCCCTGCTGGAGAAAGGCGCCATAGAACTGGTGCCTGTAGCTGAGAGGAACAAGGGATGGTATTCCTCTTATTTTTTGATTTCCAAGAAAGACGGGGGATTGAGACCCATCATGGACGCGATTTGAACAAACTCCTCAGGAAGGACAAGTTCAAGATGGTTACTCTCTCTCAAGTCCTCCAGTCCCTTCAACTTCAGGACTGGTTGGTGTCTCTCGACCTCAAGGACGCTTATTTTCATGTGCCGATACATCCAAAGCGCAAGAAGTACCTGAGGTTCGCGATTGGCGACTCGCACTTTCAGTTTCGGGTCCTGCCATTCTGATTGACCTCCGCCCCGAGGGTCTTCACCAAGCTCATGGTAGTGGTGGCAGCGCACCTCAGGAAAGGGGGGGATTCACATCTACCCCTACCTGGACGATTGGTTGATCAGGGCACGCTCTCCCGAGCATATCCTGAATCATCTGTCAGTCACCTGTCACTCCCTCCACAAGCTGGGCTTCTCCCTCAACTTAAAGAAGTCCCATTTGGCACCAATTCTGAGGCTCCAGTACATCGGAGCAGTGCTCGACACGTCCCTGGGGCTGTGTTTTCCACCCTAGGTGAGGGCTCTTCACATTCAGCAGATGGTGCACAAGTTTCAGCTTGCCCAGAGTCTCCTAGCGTCGAGTTCTTGAGATTGCTCGGCCTCATGGCATCCTGCATTCTTCTGGTGCCAGAGGCCAGGTTGCGGATGAGATCTTTGCAATGGGCACTCAAGCTCCAGTAGTCTCAGTCCTCCGGCAGGATGTCGGACCCTTTTCAGGTGCCATCCTCGGTCGCCCAGGACCTTCTGTGGTGGGCCGTCGAAGACAATCTGATGAGGGGGGGGGGGGGGTTTTCGCTACCCTGTCTGGAGGTGATGATCGTGACGGATGCATCCCTCACGAGATGGGGATCTCATGCCAACGAGTTGACGGTCATCGGTCGTTGGTCTCTGTCGGAGTCCAGACTCCATATCAGTCTGTTGGAGCTGAGGGCCATCAGGTTAGCCCTGAAGGCTTTTCTGCCGACTGTGCGAGGGAAGAATGTCCTGATCCTGATGGACAACACGATGGCCATGCACTACCTCAACAAAAAGGGGGGGGCAGGGTCACTTCCTCTGTGCAGGTAGGCGATGCAGCTCTGGTTCTGGGCAATCGAGCAGGAAGTTTCGATCCAGCGGTTCATCTGGCCGGAGACGAAAATGAGACGGCAGACACTCTGAGCAGGCAGAGCGCGATCTCTCACAAGTGGGAGTTGGCTCAGGAGATTCTCCTGGAGACCTTCGCCCTTTGGGGGACCCCTCAAGTGGATCTCTTCGCCTCCAGTGTCAACCGGAAGTGCGAGAGGTTCTGCTCGCGGGAATTTCCTCCAAAAGGAGCCTTGGGAGACGCGTTCGTAGTGGAGTGGTCATTCCCACTGCTGTATGCGTTTCCTCCAGTCCCTGTCATCCCGCAAGTACTGCGGAAGTTACGGAGGTTCGGTTCCCGGATGATTGTCATTTCTCCGGAGTGGGCCCAGAGGACGTGGTACCCGGACCTTCTCGACTTGTCCATCTGCCCTCCACGTCGTCTTCCCTACCGAGACGATTGCTCTCACTGGAGGGGGGTCAGGTTCTCCATCCAGAGGTCAGATCCCTCAACCTTCACGCTTGGTTTCTGAAAGGTTGAGGTATATGGATTGGAACCTCCCTGAAGACGTGATGGAGGTGTTGCTCTAGCCAAACGGCCAGCAACAAAGTCCCTGTACCGTTGCCGTAAATTCTGCGACTGGTGCAGGGTTAAGAATGTGGATCCTTTTACATGCGACATCCCCATGGTTCTGTTTTTTTTGCTTTCTTTGGCCCACAGGGGCCTGCAAGTGGGTACCGTAAAAGGTTACCTGGCGGCGCTGTCCATATTTAAGCGCTTGTCTGAAAAGGGTTCCTATTTTAAAATTCCTTTAATTTCTCAGTTTCTGAAAGGGCTCACTAATGTGTTCCCTCCGTCACCTTTCCTGGTGCCCGGTTGGGATTTGAACCTTGTTCTCAAGTTTTTGATTGGTGCTCCGCTTGAGCCTTTGCATTCATGCCCTTTGAGACTGAATTTTTGGTTGCGGTCACTTCCGCTCGCAGAGTGAGTGAGTTACAGGCACTTTCAGTTAAACCACCCTTCACTGTGTTTCATAAGGACAGGGTTGTCCTCAGAGTTCGTCCTTCCTTTCTTCCGAAGGTGGTATCGGAATTTCATTTAAGCCAGAAGGTTGTTCTTCCGGCGTTTTATCCTCCTCCACATCCTGGTAAGGAAGAGGAGAGGCTCCATAGGCTTGATCCTAGGAGAGCGTTAAGCTTTTATATTTCACGCATGTCCCGGGTCAGAGTGGACGATCAACTCTTCATTGGTTACGCTGGTAAGCGTTTGGGACAAGCTGTGACGAAACAGACTTTGTCTCACTGGATTATTTTGGCTATCTCTGAGTGTTACCGCTAGGCGGGTAAGGACCCACTGGTCGGCTTACGGGCCCATTCTACCAAGGGTATGGCTGCCTCTACTGCACTACAGAGGGGGGTTCCTATTCGTAACATCTGTGATGCAGCCACCTCGGCTTCGGTACATACTTTTGTACGTCACTACTCCCTCGATTCCATCCGTGGGCAGGATCTGGCCTTTGGCAAGGCAGTCCTTTACTCCGCAATTTGATTGGGTATTCTAAATTTTGTTTTCTAAATTCTTTTCCCACCTCCTTGCATTTGGTACTGCTTTGGGAGTCTGTCATAGATATACAATACGTTGGAGGACCCAATCCCCTCGAAGAACAAGTTACTCTCTTACCTGGTAACGTTCTTTCGATGGGATGGTCCGACGACGTATTCCATATTGCTCCCTCCCTGCCTTCCCTGGTACAGGATTTCTTATGCGATTGCAGCTTACGTTTCCGCAAGGCTTTGTGTGTCAGACTGGCAGAAGACTGGTGCTACACGTTCTGGGAAAAAACTACAATTGAGGCTACGGGCATTGTGCGTTCTACTTATAACATCCAGTGACGTCGGCCGTCGGAGGAGGTGCTCGAGGGCGGCGTATCGATGTCAACGACGCAGGACGCAGACGCCGAAGATTTTCCGAAGCAGCACAGCTGTGGTGATTACTGTCATATATATGGAATATATATATGGAATACGTCGTCGGACCATCCCATCGAAAGAACGTTACCAGGTAAGAGAGTAACTTGTTCTTTTCTGGGCATGGGATTCGCTCTTGAGGACTGAAATGTTGGTGTTGTGGTGACAGATGGTCTAGGGTGGCTTTATTCAAAATGTATGTTCCGTTACTAGAGCGGTATGATTCTGCATGATTTAAGAATGTATTGATTGAGGTGCAGGAGGAGGTATACTGTACATTTGGGGTGGTGGGCTGGGCTGAATTAGCTTACTGCTGGGAGCCTATTTCGAGTGAGCCAGGATTCCAGTATTTGCCTCGAGTCCTGGCTTATGGCTTATTAGCAGAGCACTTGGAGTCTAGGGAAGAACCTCCACTTGTTTGATGCAAAATGGGCATGTGAGACACTTGGCAATCCATTAGTACTGCAGGATGTTGTGTGCAATTGATATGAGCCTAGATAAAACCCCTGGTATTGATGGCCTAACTATGGAAGTTCATAGTATATAAGTATTTTGTTGCCTGTAAACCTTTAGAGGTTTATTTGTAGTCAGTAACTTTGGGCAGGTTTACGGGATCCCTGTTGGAAGCATTGGTGGCTGTAATTCCTAAGACAGGCAGTGACAGCAATGATTTTGCCTCCTATACGCCTCTATTCATGATCAATGTGGATATTAAAGCCTGCATTGACTTTTTGCTATGTTCGTGTTGGTGTCGAGTGAGTGAACACGGTACCGGCTGTGCAATTTCTCCTCGAAGGGGGCTGCACGTTTTCCATTCAAGCCTCGTGAATGGCCTAGTGACCAATAGACATTAGGAAGATCCGGCTAACCTTACGCGGGTGCTAGGGGGATCCTTTGGTGGTCGCATCCTTTGGAAGATCTCCAAGCTGCACCATGGGTGCTTGTACAGCATACACTGATGCCAATGGAGGATTAATTTCTGCTGTCCCGTTCACCTTCCCTTAAGTTGGAATTTGGTGATTTACTACTGGCCCATACACGTTGAGAACAGGGCGGAGCATTTACTCCAAGCCCTACGTCCTGAAGAAGGTCTCCGACCGAAACACGTGTCGATGCTTTTCTGTGAGAGATATCTGGTAAAATTTGGCATCAGATACACGACGACACCTGATATTATGGACTGGGTCACTGTTTAATGTGATAACTGAAAAGATTTGGTGTAACAATATTTCCAATGCTTATCAATGTACTTGGGTGTTTTTATATTTGAATGTTTGAATGAGTCCTGTATGTGGTTATGATTGATGGTATGAATTGACTGTTTTTTTAATCGATTTTTATGATATTAAGATGAATTTTTCTTGTGATGAGTTTACTGAATAAAATTTGATATGTATTGAAATTTAGTTAGTGTCATCCCATTCTACTGATCCAATTTTGGATATCTGTATAGTATACCTGAAGGATCAGGGACTTGCGTGCAGGTCTACCCCTTTATTTACCGATTGAACCATTAGCCAGGGTTATGCGTTGGAGCCACAAGGAAGTCGGTATACATTTGGGGGAACGGGAATCACTGTATTTCGAGGGGATTGGGTCCTCCGACGTATTCCATATCTATGACATGTAATCACCACAGCTGTGCTGCTTCAGAAACTTTTTTCGGCGTCTGCGTCCTGCGTCGATGACGTCGATGCGCCGTCGTCGAGGGCCTCCTCCGACGTCCGACGTCATCCGATGTGATAAGTAGGACGCACGACGCCCGTAGCCTCAGTTCCGTTTTTTCCGCGAACGTGTTGCTTCGTGATTCTCGGTTCACGCCTCGACTCTTTGGAGTTCTGTTCTTCTCGGTTCTTCGAACCTGTTCGTTTTGTGCAAATCCTTTGTGTGAAGATGTCTTCTACTTCGTCTTCGACCCCGCGTCCGGGTTTCAAGAAGTGCGGGGAGTGTGGGTCCAAGATGTCGGTGACGGACTCGCACGACGCCTGCCTCTGGTGCCTCGGGGAGGCCCACGACACGGATGACTGTATCGACTGCCAGTCGCTCACGTCCAAAGCCTTACGCAAACGTAAGAAGAAGTTGTCGGTAGGTCGGGTGTCCAAGCCCAGGAAGTCGAAGTCTGCGGGGCTTTCGACAGATGATTCGAGGGGTGACTCTCCGCGTCATCGTCGGAAGTCTCGTGGGTCTCCTTCTAGGAGTCGGTCTCGCCACTCCTCAGCCTCTTCGAGGCGTTCTCGGAAGCGCCGACACCGGTCGTCTTCCAGGTCCTCCTCGGAGGACTCTGCCCGGCACGTCGCTTACCCCACCAGCCGTGCGACGCCGGAGGAATGGGCTTCCTTCGGGAAGAAAATGCTGGCGATTCTTGAGTCGCAGGGTACTAAGCCGTCCGCGCCCCCGAGTGGGGTCGGTCGTGTGAGGTCGAGAGACACCGCTCGCATGAGTGGTCGGCACGAGTCACGGGAGAGGTCCCGTTCGGACAAGGAGACTCGTTCTCGCCGTACCCGTTCCAGGTCCCGGTCCTCGACGCGTTCGAGACCGTGTGCACCTGTGAGGTCTTCGAGGAAGACATCGACGTCTGAGGCGTCGAGGGCGTCGACAGGCTTTCTCGAGGCTCCGGCTTCGAGGAAGTCGTCGAAGCCGTCGACGCTCGGGTCATCGAGGGACACGCTCGGGGCTCCGGCCTCGAGGGCTGTGTCGACGCCGCTGATGCTGGAGGCGCTGCGTCTGACGTCGACGCCGATTTCCTCGGCGCCGATCCTCTCGGCGCCGATGCCGGTTCTCTCGACGCCGGCGCCGATTCGCTCGACGCCATCGACGCCTTTCGTGTCGGAGGTACCCCGTGGCACGGGAGAACCCCCTAGGAAGGCTCTGGTTAAGAGCAAGCACTCTCGGGTGCCTTCTTTTCGCCACCTGGACTATATTTCAGAGGCGGATGAGGATTCTGATGGCCTGGTTCCTAGTCAGGTTCCAGATGAAATTGTCTCGGGCCATAGTCAGTTTGACGATTTGAGACAGTCACTGCATGATGCCAGTGGACTGGACACCTCTCCGGAGGTGGAGTTTTGTAGGCCTGAGCCTGGCTCTCATGCCGATTCCTCGTACCGGCGCCTTATGGCTAGGGTTTCTGAGTACTTGGGATGGTCTGCTCCCCCAGGGGAGTTTGTGCAGGATGATCTGACGGACATCCTTGATGTTGGTCCCCCAACTGACCCGGTACTGCCGTTCCATATGGCTTTACAGAGAAGGGTGGCGGCGGCTTGGACTGCTCCGGAGAGTCTCCCGGCGATGGGCAGATCCTTGTCGCGAAAATACCGTCCAGCCAGTAGCGACCCCTGCTACTTGACCAGGCACCCCACTCCGGAGAGTTTGGTGGTGCAGGCGGCCACGGCCCCGGCAAAGCAGGCGTCGTACCCTACCATCCCTCCTGATAGGGACGACAAACGTTTTGATGGCTGGGCGAAGAAAGTGTTTTCTTCTGGTGGTATGGCGCTTCAGGCGGCCAACTCCATTTGTGCCTTGTCTCGTTTCACACACACTCTGTGGAACTGTGTTGCGTTGGCGGCTGAACATATTCCCGAAGGGGACGAACGGGATGGTTTCCTTGCTATGGTCCAGGATGGTAAGGATACCATGTGTGAGTCCGTTCAGTCGGGTTTGGATTTAGCTGAATGCGTCAGTAGGTCCATGGCGGCGAGCACCGTGATACGCAGGTTTGCGTGGTTGCGGAAGTCGGGGTTTGCTCCTGATGTGCAGTCCCGGCTCCTCAACATGCCCTTTGACGGTGAACACCTTTTTGGCAGCAAGGCTGACGAGAGCCTTGAGAGGTTGCAGACCTCAAAAGCTGCAGCGAAGTCGTTGGGCGCTGCAGTTCGCCAACCTCCGCCTTTTCGTCCTAGGGGACAGCAGTGGAGGGGTGGTTCCTTTCGCTATTACTCATCCTTCAGTAAAGCGAGAGGAGCTGGCAGTCAAAGAGGCCACCGCAGGGGTACCAGAGGTGGACGACAGGGTACCCGTGGTGCCAAGGCCGCTCGGGCAGTTGCCTCTTTGCCCTCAGGTAACGCCGCAGCCGCTCCCACTCAGTCGTGAGGCCATGTCCCATGGTTCGCCGGTTGGAGGAAGGCTGGCGCAGCATCTTGTAGAGTGGCAAGCCATTACTTCAGATGTGTGGGTTCTGGAGATCATAACCAACGGCTACTGTCTTCCCTTTCGGCACAGGCCTCGCGACAATCCACCGGGGAACCTCTCTTTGCAGAGTCCGGATCCGCTCCTTGCGCAGGAAATTCAAGCCCTGCTGGAGAAAGGCGCCATAGAACTGGTGCCTGTAGCGGAGAGGAACAAGGGATGGTATTCCCCTTATTTTTTGATTTCGAAGAAAGACGGGGGATTGAGACCCATCATGGACTTGCGCGGTTTGAACAAACTCCTCAGGAAGGACAAGTTCAAGATGGTTACTCTCTCTGAAGTCCTCCAGGCCCTTCAGCTTCAGGACTGGTTGGTGTCACTCGACCTCAAGGATGCTTACTTCCATGTGCCGATCCATCCCAAGCACAAGAAGTACCTGAGGTTCGCGGTTGGCGACTCACACTTTCAGTTTCGGGTCCTGCCGTTCGGATTGACCTCCGCCCCGAGGGTTTTCACCAAGCTCATGGTGGTGGTGGCAGCGCATCTCAGGCAAGGGGGGATTCACGTCTACCCCTACCTGGACGATTGGTTGATCAGGGGGAGCTCTCCCGAGCAAGTCCTGGATCATCTGTCAGTCACCTGCCGCTCCCTTCACAGGCTGGGCTTCTCCCTCAATTTAAAGAAGTCCCATTTGACGCCAACACAGCGGCTCCAGTACATCGAAGCAGTGCTCGACACTTCCCTGGGGCAGTGTTTTCCTCCCCAGGTGAGGGCTCTTCACATTCAGCAGATGGTGCACAAGTTTCAGCATGCCCAGACGCTCCCTGCGTTCGAGTTCTTGAGGTTGCTCGGCCTCATGGCATCCTGCATTCTTCTGCTGCCAGAGGCTCGCCTGCGGATGAGATCTTTGCAGTGGGCACTCAAGACGCAATGGTCGCAGTCCTCCGGCAGGATGTCGGACCCGGTTCAGGTGCCGCCCTCGGTCGCCCGGGATCTTCTGTGGTGGGCCGTCGAAGGCAACTTGATGAAGGGGGTTCCATTTTGGCTTCCCTGGCCGGAGGTGACGATCGTGACGGATGCATCCCTCACGGGATGGGGAGCTCATGCCAACGGGCTGACAGTCAGCGGTCGTTGGTCTCCGTCGGAGTCCAGACTCCATATCAATCTTTTGGAGCTGAGGGCCATCAGGCTAGCCCTGAAGGCTTTTCTGCCGACTGTGCGAGGAAGGAGTGTCCTGATCCTGACGGACAATACAGTGGCCATGCACTACCTCAACAAAAAGGGGGGGGCAGGGTCACTTCCTCTGTGCAGGGAGGCAATGCAGCTCGAGTTCTGGGCCATCCAGCAGGAAGTTTCGATCTCGGCAGTCCATCTGGCCGGAGACGAAAACGTGACGGCGGACGCTCTGAGCAGGCAGAGCGCAATCTCTCACGAGTGGGAGGTGGCTCAGGAGATTCTCCTGGAGATCTTCGCCCTTTGGGGGGGACCCCTCAAGTGGATCTCTTCGCCTCCAGTGTCAACCGGAAGTGCGAAAGGTTTTGCTCGCGCGAATTTCCTCCAAAAGGAGCCTTAGGAGACGCGTTCGTGGTGGAGTGGTCATTCCCGCTGCTGTACGCGTTTCCTCCAGTCCCCGTCATCCCGCAAGTGCTGCGGAGGTTACGGAAGTTCGGTTCCCGGATGATCCTCATTGCCCCGGCGTGGGCTCGGAGGACGTGGTACCCGGACCTTCTCGACTTATCCATCTGCCCTCCACGTCGTCTTCCCTACCGAGACGATCTGCTCTCACGGGAGGGGGGTCAGGTTCTCCATCCAGAGGTCAGATCCCTCAACCTTCACGCTTGGCTTCTGAAAGGTTGAGGTATAAGGATTGGGACCTCCCTGAGGACGTGATGGAGGTGTTGCTTTCGGCCCGAAGGCCAGCAACAAAGTCTCTGTACCGTTGCCGTTGGCGTAAGTTCTGCGACTGGTGCAGAGTTCAGAATGTGGATCCTTTTGCATGTGACATCCCCATGGTTCTGTCCTTTTTACTTTCTTTGGCCCACAGGGGCTTGCAAGTGGGTACCGTTAAAGGTTACCTGGCGGCGCTGTCCATCTTTAAGCGCTCGTCTGAGGAGTGTTCTTACTTTAAAATCCCTTTAATTTCACAGTTTCTGAAAGGGCTCACTAATGTGTTCCCTCCGTCACCTTTCCTGGTGCCCGGTTGGGATTTAAACCTTGTTCTTAAGTTTCTTATGGGTGCTCCGTTTGAGCCTTTACATTCTTGCCCTTTGAGGCTGTTAACTCTGAAAACTGTGTTTTTAGTTGCGGTTACTTCCGCTCGCAGAGTGAGTGAGTTACAGGCACTTTCAGTTAAGCCTCCCTTCACTGTATTTCACAAGGACAGGGTTGTCCTTAGAGTTCGTCCTTCTTTTCTTCCGAAGGTAGTGACGGAATTTCATTTGGCCCAGAAGGTTGTTCTTCCGGCATTCTATCCTCCTCCGCATCCTGGTAAGGAAGAGGAGAGGCTCCATAGGTTTGATCCTAGGAGAGCTTTAAGCTTTTATGTTTCACGCATGTCCCGGGTCAGAGTGGACGATCAACTCTTTATTGGTTACACTGGAAAGCGTTTGGGGCAAGCTGTGACGAAACGGACTTTGTCTCACTGGATTATTTTGGCCATCTCGGAGTGCTACCGCTTGGCGGGTAAGGACCCACCGGCTGGCTTGCGGGCCCATTCTACCAGGGGTATGGCTGCGTCTACTGCCCTGCAGAGGGGTGTTCCTATTCGCAACATCTGTGATGCAGCCACCTGGGCTTCAGTACATACATTTGTACGTCACTATTCCCTCGATTCCATCCGAGCACAGGATCTGGCCTTTGGCAAGGCGGTCCTTTGCTCTGCTATTTGATTGGCTATTCTAAATTTTGATTCTAAATTCTTTCCCTCCTCCTTGCTCTGGTACTGCTTTGGGAGTCTGTCATAGATATGGAATACGTCGGAGGACCCAATCCCCTCGAAGAACAAGTTACTGTTTTACCTGGTAACGTTCTTTCGATGGGATGGTCCGACGACGTATTCCATATCGCTCCCGCCCTGCCTTCCCCGCTGCAGAATTTCTTTTGCGATTGCAGCTTACGTTCCGCAAGGCTTTGTGTCTGACTGGCAGTTGACTAGTGTCACACGTTCTGGGGGAAAAAACTACAACTGAGGCTACGGGCGTCGTGCGTCCTACTTATCACATCGGATGACGTCGGAGGAGGCCCTCGACGACGGCGCATCGACGTCATCGACGCAGGACGCAGACGCCGAAAAAAGTTTCCGAAGCAGCACAGCTGTGGTGATTACATGTCATAGATATGGAATACGTCGTCGGACCATCCCATCGAAAGAACGTTACCAGGTAAGAAAGTAACTTGTTCTTTGCTGTACACTGATGACATACAGCTGTACACTTGTCACCAGATAAGTATTCTGGAGCGAGTTCTAGACTCAAGGGATTTGGAGAATTGTCCGGATTGGTGGTCAATCACCATAAATCTGTCAACTACACTATACCTGAAAATGTGAGTAGTGAATTGAAGCATCTAGGTATTTAGACCCAGAGTGGCGGTTTTAAGTATCTTGGACTCAAGGTGGGTGTTGATTGGAAATGGGTATACCAACAAAATGTAGAACAAGGTATAGTTTCATTTAGCAAGTCTACAGAATTCTATGTGAAATGCCCCCGTCACTTGTGGGGCTTTTGGCGCTTGCAAAAAATGATATACGGAAAAAGGGGGTTTGTCATGTTTGTTGACCTACTAACAGGTAATCAGATCACTGTTTACGAAATAACGAGGCTGTGATAAGATGGGGCATTGGAGGCGAAGTGACCTCCTTTTTTGAGGTGTAAGAAGGTATACGCCAGGGTTGTGTTCTTGCTCCATTGCTTTTTTGTATGTATACAAATGTGGTGATCAACAAAGTATTGGGAATATCATCTGATGCCCCAACACTTGTAACCGATAAATGTCCTGTTACTTTATGCAGATGATGCAATTTTAACATCACTCACGCCCTTGCGACTTGAAAAACAAGTAAATACATTACCTGAATTCTGCTCAAAACAGTGCCCTTAATATTGACAAACGCAAAACCAAGGTAATAGTTCTCTCCATCAGGCAAAAAAGCATATAAACTCAACATAGAACTTGATGGAACCTTGATCCAGCCAGTAGCTAATTATAATTAATTGCGTCCTAAATTCATGGCTAGTGGCAGCTGGAGTGCCCACCTGGAAAAAGCTGATCTAGTGATATAGGCACACTGCAGCAAGGAGATTTTTGACCTGTGCTCAAGATGTATGGACTGCAAGCCAGGTCTGCTCCGATGTATGGGGCAGATTTGTGGGGATACTGCCAGTACACTTTTCTTCCTAACTGGCAGCTCTTGTTTCAAAAATGTTTTCAGAGAGGACACTAATTCAGATTCTGCTATTGGAATTACATTTGCAAGGCATTGGTCGGCTGATGGTATTAAAGCAATGTTGTAATGGTTAAGTTTATGGGCAACCCCATCCCTCGTGAATTACAGGTTAGGTATAGAAGATATGGCACAGAGTGGTGGCGCTTAAATTTCATGGTGCAAATGTATCAATTTAGAATCTTACATTGATCACAGGAACTTAAATCAAATACATGCCTAATCGGGAAAGCAGCGAAAAGAATGGTAAAATCTCTTTTCAAGTTAAGGGAAGAACGCATATTCACGAACATTGTCAAATCATGAACCCTTACATCCTATTGGGAAATTAAAAATAAATGGGGAATATAAGGTGAACTTCGCTTTCTTGACACTGGTTTAAACACACTCTCTTTACATCAAATGCAGGTTCAGCATACTTACCCTATCAAGTCATCTCAATGTCTGGTATACTTCCAAAATTAACAAGTGCTCTTTCTGTTGCACGGCTAGCGAATCTGTCTGTCACTTCCTTCTCTTATGTCCCCTATAAATTAGACTTAAGTGATTGTACTTAAGACATATGTTTATTAAGAACAATAGCCACTGGACAACAGATGCACTTCAAATATGCAAAAAGACAGAAGATCCAGCTTGGATAATGAGGAAGAACTTTTTAGATAAATGCCCGTAAAGGCAGCATAAATGAAGTCTTGATTTTATTCCATGCACGTTTGCACACAGTTATTTTAATGAGTTATACACTCTTTATAGATACAGTTTGATGATGCATTATTGTCTTACTATTCTCTGCTCTTACTTGGTTCTAGTATATTGTCATTTTTGTTCAGTTTTCACCAAGAATTTTATAGTATATCTGTACATTTTATAAAAATTTGCTTTGTTTTACATGTGTTTTGCATGCTGTATACCTAATGGTTTTCAAATAAAATATTTTGACTGAAAAATGATAGTTGCCACGGCTGCTGAATGTTTTCAAAGTGATGCCTATACCTAATGAATATTTTCTCGAAATTCACATGAAATTGGGGAAGTTATGGGAGAGCAAATACCATAGCGTTGCCTTGAGGACACTGCAGCTTCTGGAAGGGAGAGGGGGTATCTGTGCACCGAACTTCCAATCATATTACTTGGCAGCTACATTCCAACATGTGGTGGGTTGGTTCCTGTACCCGCAGGCAGACCGGTTACTAGCATGATTGCATATGCACTTAGACCACTCCAGTTATTTTATATAATTGGGGTATGGGACAGGGAGTTTGGATCGCTCTTTTGTCCAGTAGCTACACTGTTAAGTATATGGGGGCAAGCAACGAGCCTCTCGAAATTACCATTTCTGACAGAAACTAGGTTGTCTTGTAGTAGGCTCTGTTATGTTCTGGGTGAGTGGTGAGGCCCTAGAGTGGCCCGAATAGGGTGGAGTGAGGGGTCGGGTTAAAGATTTTCATGTGGGTGATAGGGCTATGAAATACCAGGCAGTATGAGAAATGCATCCCTGTGTGTGGCTTAATGTTTTGGATTTTGGCAATTTGATGGCAGAGGTCTGAGGCCTATGGGGAAAGGTTTCCGATGCCCCCTAAAATGCATGTTATCAGTGTTGTGCTGAAGTGGCTGGCAGAGGGGTTAAGTGCCTACCTGCGATGTATGCCACAAACATTATGACCAGGGTTGGTGGCTGGGTAAAACCATGCAACAAATGGACCGATCACTTGGGCGAACCAATCACTGGTGGCGAGTGGGCCATGGTTTTGTTGGAAGCAAAATAGGTATCCAAGAATGTATGATTTCAGTGGATAGTCAGTGTAAGTACAATATAAATGTGTCATGCATGGATATATCACACCTTTGTGTGGTTGCTAAAATGACACAAGGTCTTGACACGAACTGTTGGAGATGTAAGAGAGAGGCTGGAACCGATCTTCACTTGTTGATAGGGTTGTGACAGGGTTAAACTATTTTGGGGACAAGTGATCAACAGTCTGAAATAACTGAAATACAGATTCAAAGTACAGTCCAGCAATGCGTGTTGGGTTTGCATCCCTGCAAGAAAGGGACACGAAATAAAATGCTTAACAAGGTGCTCTGACTGGGGTTAATTTTAGCTAAGCTTAACATTGCAATAACGTGGAAGACTCCAGGGGATCCCATTTACTGTAGTTGGATTAGGGACATCGAGAAATGGACATTAGCGGCAGATTTAAAAGACCAGAGGAGAACACTGGCCATTATAGTATTTGGTATGAGGTTTGGGACCTACTGCAACCTTAATCAGATCTCAGGCCTCCCTGAAGATGGTGTAGAATATACAGGAGTTAGCTGGAATGGCATATTCTCACTTTCTAATATATAAAATGTAGAGGCATCTACGAGTGGATGGTTGCTAGATTCAGTCTGTTAGGATTGAGGAAGGGGTCAACCAAAGGTGGGGAGATTGTGGAGCCATTGTTAAGTGGGAATATTCATCTCTTCTATCATGACAGGTTGCATGTAAATACGATTATTTGTTATACGTAATATTGTAATGGTTTGACTCCCTGTTGGAAAAAGGACTGTGAAATGTTATACCAAAAAATAAACCTTTAAAATAAAAAGACTCCTCCAAAGTGTTGACAGCATGTGTTTCTGTAGTAAGAGATCTTGTGCTTTGTGCCGCTCAATGTTTGACGCAATCTTTCGTACCTAGATGGTATTAGTGCTGAATGTTCCAGCTCACAACGGTTACTTCTGTACCCATTCTGGCTCTACAGTCAATCACACCTATAGCCATAACATTTACACTATCCAAGGGATATAATGCTCATATCTCGCTAATTCATGACTGAGATTGGCATTATGCCAAGTATATTTTAAACCTATGAAGACTCCTCCCCATTGCATCCCCAACTATTGCAGTGTAACCCAAAAGCGTATCTCAAACTAATACAGGGAAGATTCTGTGTATTCGCCCACACTATTCACAACCTATTAATAGCAATTTCAGTACAACTACCTTGTAGCCGTAAACTGTCAGGAAAAACAATCCCAGTAAGTGCTGCAAGTTGTACATTTTTGTGGCCAAAGCATCGACATGAGTACATTTGCTATAATTTAATTTGGACCCTCTGTCTGATTCGGAGGTACTGGAATGCCCTCAATGAAAAAATACAGCTTCCACTGAGAGAGTAAAGAAGTAGTTGCTTCGGTTTAGTTGGAGCGCAGTTTTGCCGGAAATAGCATAGCATATTTAATGTATCTTTCAAAAAGATATTTGCTTGTTCTGTACTGCCACAGAGAAGTGTGGGTATTGCAAGACTGTCGAAGAAGGCAGCTGACAAGGTGGCATGGTGGTTGCTACAAATTTGTATTTATTTTATTTATTTATAGTAAGAAGGCCCTCACTATCCCTATGTTCTAAGAGGGGGTTCCCTGCCTCAAACTAATACTAACAGATCTGTCTGAATGTCCTTCAAAATCAAATTCTACCATCCAGTGTCACAACCTACTTTTATCCCTTACACTACAACTAAAGAATAATATAATCCAACAGAAGGTTCCTTATCCAGGAGAATTACTCTCTTTAACTGGTATTCGGGTAGTGTTAACAACATTTTAAAAAAAATATTTGCAAAAGGATGCCAGGAGGAATGACTCCCTTCCTCTTGCTTGCCTCTCCAACAAAACCCTTGCACTACTCCACTTTCTGGACCAGGAGAATGACTTCCTTCTCCTGGTATTAGTCTGCACACTACAGTATAGTTCCCAATAAGTCCAGTGGGAATGACTCCCTTAACCTGGTGTCTCTTGCTTATGGCCAAAGGGCTTTAGTTTCTTCTCCAGGAGAATGAATCGCTTCCCCTGGTGTTTGGACGTTTTTCAAGTATCTTTCAACTTGATGTTGATTTTGCCACTCTATCGCGATACTAGCAAAGTCCCAAATCCATCTCTGGGTTTCAGTGGACTTATCCCTGCCACTCCTGTGAGGATGCTTGTCTTGGATTCTTATTTCACTTGTGTTGGCATCCCAGATGTGTCTTTGGTGGTCATTGGGCTTATTGCTTCCACTGGGATGAGGAAGCTCTCCTCTGATGCTTGGTTAGCTTTTGTTGGGGCCCTTGACCCGTCTCTCTTCCACCCCTGTGTCCCCTCTGGGTCTCGCGTGCCACCCGTAAACTTCTTTGGGAGCTCGGTATGTTTTAGGCAGAAACCTTTGCAGTTCCTTTAGGGAACACTGCAAAAGATTTAAGACTACAGGTGTCGGCAGTAAACCCACTTGGTAGCAGTCTGCACCACCCAGATTTACCTGGCAGCTGTGGCTGAGCAGTCAGACTTCCCTCAAGAAGAGTTAGGCAGTATGCAAAGTATACACAATAGGCACTCCGATACAATAATACAAGCAAACACTGACCAGAGCTTTGGTATCAAAGTATATAATTATTTATTTAAAAACACACGGTTTGAAACACTCCAGCACTCTTATTGTAAAATATTCTAAGCACAGTTACTATTGTAATATATACACCCCTTTTTCCTTATCAGATAATTCACAGTAAAACACCACTTATTTTCATACAGAGGTGAGCGCTTAACTAGATTGCACTCCAATAAGTTTGTGAGAAAGGGAGGGAAAAAGACATAATATGGAAAGGTACGCCACTCTAAGTTTCACAAACACTATAAGCAAGGCAGAAGAGCAAAAGTCACTGGTGAGCCAAAGTCCAAAGGCTGGGCCCACTCTTAGAGAGAGCAGAGCACAAATGCGCCCAAGATCACACAGTTACACTAGGCTTAGAAAGTCCTGCAGAGGGTTCAAAAAGAGTTTAGAGAGGCTTAGGAACGTTTAGCCAGGGTGTCCCAGGCTAACCCAGGTTCGAAAGCCAGGGGCTAAATCTACCCCGTACAGTCGGTAGCAAGGGAAGCCAGGCGGGACACAGTACCTTAAGTGGGAAGGATCCTCCAGCGGTGGCAGTTGTTCCTGGTAGTGGGTGCAAGTTGCGTCGTCGTCCAGGGGAAGAGAAGATCTCGACTTGGAGGAAAGATGAAGGTCGTTGCACTACCAGGGCAGAAACCAGCCGCAGAGTTTTCTGGTTAAAGGTGGTACCTTTGTTTTGCGGTCGTGGTAAAACGTGGTATCCCGGTTGCCGGGGTGCTTGGCACGGGCAAGGCGGCCACGAGATACGTCGGGAAAGCGAAAAGACGGTGAAACTCGTTATCCCCACCAGTCAAAGGAAGAAGACTCTCCGGCGGGAGATCTCCTCTGTCGTTGGGAAAAGTGGTCAGGCAGTCCAGCAGGGCTTCACCGGTAGTGGTGTCGTGGCAGGTCGGCTCAGCTTCTCCCTCGTCGGATTCTTAGGTCCTGTGGCGACTTCTGAAGTTCCAGTCCCCAAAGCCCTGCTTTTATGCAGCAAACCCCCATTCACTCAGCCTAGCTGTCACTCAAACATGCTAAGTGGTGAGCCGGCCGGCTCACCACTTGGGCCAATCAGGATGGAGTGCGACTTGCGTTGCCTAGGCAACTCAGTCCAGGGTGCCTAAATTTCCCTCCACCCCTCCTAAGTACCCCAGACAGAGTGGCACCACTTTGGAGGGCTTCTGTGGAGAAGCCCGCCAAAAAGTGGAACAAAGGGCTCGACTTGGGTTGGAGTCACAGAAGAGAACACAAACGCCATCTTAGAATCAAGTTTTGGCAAAAAATACCAACCGGAGAATTAATATTAATTAAATAAACCGGCGGTATGTTCGAGGCTACCGTAAATAATTAAATAAAGGTAGTAGCCTAAAACAATGGGAAATCCCATAGGAAAATATTAGCGGTTGAATATAAAAAGTAGTATCCACTGCCACCAGCCAAAACTCGGATCAGGGGGGACGGAGACGTGCCCCCTCGACTAACAGACCCTGGGGTAATCGAGTTGCCCCAGCCAGTACGTTCACAATATGATGGTTTGTACTGGTTCTGTTCAGAATTTAAGACTAGTAAAGTCAATGGTGACTTTACATGCCCTGGGAGACAGTAGCCAGTCCCAGGGTATGGAGTCTATACTGGGGGGTCACTATGACACCCCTGTGTCACTGCACTGAGGGTGCTGTGTAACACACATCACAAAAACACATGAAGCCCTATGGAGTAAAAGACCCCATAGCCCATTAAACACTTCTAGATTCAAAGAAACACACTCAAATCATGTCCAAGAGTGAGGGTAAAAGAGTCTCACTCTTGGCAGGAGAAAAAAATAAACCCCAAAAATCCAGCAAAGCTGCTGGGGGACTCACTAGGTTAGGAAATTCAGCCTAAACAGAGAATTCTCCCTAACAGTATGCCACCGGGACTTCCTGGGTCTGGGGTCCGACTCTTCGGGCTTCTTGCTTTTGCTGCAGCTCTGCACTCTGCTGCACTGATTGGTTCTCCTTTCCTGCTTTGTGCTCGGGTCTGCTCCAGCTGGACCCCCAGAGAACTCCCTCAGCGCTTTGCCAACGTCCTCCGCTCGTCTGTCTCGCTGGCCTGCTGACAAGGTTTGAAATTCCTCTAGTTTCCACGCCTGTTGCCTCTACCGGCTGGGATTGACAAGTTTGTTAGTCCATCATCTCTTCTTATACATTGTTGCCATTCCCGCCTGTTGGATTGTCAGTTCTTTGTTTCTTTTGACAGCTTGATCTTCGTGCCTCCTCAGGGCCCCCTCATGCCAGTGCTAGCACATTCAGCAATCTTTGTCTTCTGTGTTCTTCTTTGTCCTAGTACTTTCTGTTTTGGCTGTATTCCATGGACTACAATAATACATTGGTCTACTGTCAAGGCAGTAGCTTGGAATGGAGGGGGGCTAGGGAATGTTGGGGTGCGACATTGCACAAAGGGCTGTACCATAGGTAATCGTCCTTGTTCCCATGAGCTCCGCCCAAATTAAACCACCCTAAGGGGGGGACTATTGGGTAGCGGCCGCACCTCCCTAGCTTAATGAAAAAGGGCTCCCCCTTGTGGAGAAGTGACGATACCTGGTGAATCGTCACAGTATAGGAATACATTATTAGAACCAAGGAAGGGATATCCTTTTTCTCCAAAATTTCTTAATAGAAGGTCAAACTTCTTGTAGTTAGAAAATGCATTCAATTATTGGGCAGGGAACAGCTCCTAGCTTGCCTATAATTGGTTATTCATAACGTGCTTAATACCCAGAGGTTTTGAAGCATGGACCTGGGGATCAAACCTGTGTTGCTCCGCGTCGTCTTGCTTCCAAGATGAACGCGTTGCCCCAGAGCTATCCTCCTGAGACTACGAGAGACAAAGCTTAGTCTTTGGTTCTCGTGATGTGTACTTTGGCTAGAAAGTCTTCCACTTGGGCGATTCTGTTCTCCATTTCTGCGATGAGCACACACTTTTTCTAATTTAGCTTTTAAAAAGGTGATGCTGCGCGTCATGTCATCCAAAGTGGTATTGACTAATGCAAATCCCTCCTGCATGCAACGCTATAGTTGCTCCATATCTGGAGTCGCGTCAGAAGCAGATGCTGCATGGGTGCACAAATGCACAGCGACCAAGAATGCTGCGCTTCAACGCTCCGATGATGCCGCTCCAATGAAACCTGTGATCAGAGGTTTCCTGTGTGTCTAGTTGACTGGCCGGTCATCACAGAGTTGCGGAGGAGGCACGGCAGTGGATGGTGCATTGGCATTTGGAAATCCTCTGCGGGTGTCGAGATGAACTGCGAGTCAGTTGTACCAAGAGGAGCTGATGCCCAACTACGTCTGTGAGAGCGGAGGGTGAGCACAACTGTGTATCCTGTATCATGCCTGGGCAGGCACTGGGGAGACATGGACCATGTGTATCCTGTAACAGAGCCGGGCTACCTCCCCTGTGCTGTGACTTGTAGTGTGCCTTTACTGTGCTTTGCCCCAACAGGGGGAGGGCGCTGGATGCAGACTGTGTTCCGTTCCTCAATGGCGTGCAGGCTGACCCCTTAGCATGGGCATGGAGCGGAGTGTTTGGCCAACCGGTAAATAAGGATGGTTTGCTGCCTGTGTACCTCCCATGTGTGGTACCTTCCTCCAAGGTACCCCCTGTTGAGGAACATCACGGGACATTTCTACACTAACTGACTTGCTTGATCCACCCTGGGTCTGGGGCATCATTCTCTTCCTGCAACTGCCATTGCTTTGGCTTGTGGGTAGATGACTGAACCACCAGAAGCCACTGGACTCAATCACCATCCTACCAGGCCTCATTGCGGTGCTGCACCACTCACGCCTTGCATCTGTTAAAGTCGTTTACCGCAGTGGACGTGGAACCATTCCTCACAGGTACACTTGCTGTATTGTCTCCATTCTGACAAACTATTCCCTGGCAAGACTTGGGGAGGTGGCTGTGGGACGTGGTTCGACAGAAGTTGTAAGGAGCTGAGAAGTGTGGCGATTCGGGCCCGCTACAATGTGGTTCATATAACTAAAGCATAATCACTTGGAGAATAAGTGCTGTCTGAGGACCCCACATTGCTGGGGCCACAAGCCCCTTCTGGCGCACAGTAAATGATATAACCATGACTAAAGGTGAAGGCGGCACCAAAACACAGGGCAGTATGATAGACGGATGCTTGCGCCAAGCAGGGTGGGATACTTATGGCGGACACGACTGCCCATGAGACTGTGGAATCGGCCCTGCCACCTGCCGACACACTAGACATGCGGCAGCTCCTCAGCAGCATGCAATCTGGGTTCGCCTCAGTGAATGGAAAGCTGCATGAGATCACTGCCTGCATAAACTCACTACGAACCAAGCTGGTCAAAGAAAGGATCGGGATAACAGAGGCTGAGTCTAGGATCAGCAGCACGGATGATGACATGGTTAGTCAACAATACGACTCCTTTAATATTGATGGCAACAAGATCCATGTCGCCAAAGATATAAAAACATTGGGTGTCTACATTGACTCATCTCGCTCCCCTTCACCAGACAGGTCAATGCCATTGTCGTCCACAGCCTACACATCCAAACATATCAGATCTAGCAGACCTTCCCTCTCAACTGACAATAGTATCACACTAGCAAGAGACCTGATTCTCTCTAGGATAGATTATTGTAACTCACTATTTGCAGGCACTAGAATGAGAAATATCAATAAACTTCATGTAGTACAAAATAATGCTATTAGAGCAGCATTGAACATACCTAAGAACGAGCACATCTCCACTAGACGACTCATGCACTGGCTCCATGTCCATGACAGGATCAAATTCAAAATCCTCACCCTTACCCACAAATGCCCGGCCAACAATGCACCGGCCTATCTCGGTAACCAAATCACCAGAACACAATCCAACAGACCTACTCGCTCCTCCTACTCCAACTGTATCACCATCCCAAGATTTAAGAGAGTAAAAGCAGGTGGGTCCAGCTTCCCAGTAGTTGCAGCTAACTTATGGAACTCTCTACCACCACACTTAAGAAACGGCCCATCCTTGTGGTCATTCAGAAAAAGTCTAAAAACAAGTCTATTCAATTTAGACCCACACCAGCGATGGAATAACCAGCCTTAGTTTGTACTCTTCATTTATATATACTAGAACTGAATTGTCATTATTTCTCTGTATGCTCACCTGTCTGCACCTATCTTTTGAAAGCAACTGTAAAGCACAACATGTATCAAGTTACTTGTACGCTGTACCAGTTCCCTACTGTAACTATTTTCTTAAGTATGAGCGCCTTGATGCCTCTGGGATAAGTGCGCTTTATAAATGTCAAATAAATAAGTGTCAAGTGTCCAACAGAAACACTTGTAAAACAGGTGAAGCCGATTGTGCTTGAGGAATAATAACGTGTGTATTGTGAGAATCCCAGAGTCTGCACACAAGTTTCAGATGGAGGACTTTGAGAGTCTACTGAAAGAAATACTAGACAACCTGACCCTTTTTCTCCAGTTCACAGTAGAGTGTGTTCACTATGTGCTGGACCCCAGACCTACACCTGGAGCTGCCCCTAGACCTGTCATAGCGAGCCTGCTTAGTTACAAAAAGAGGGATCGAATTCTATGTCTGGCCAGAGGGAAGAGCACATTACACTATCGCTCGAACAGGATACTTATCTACCTGGACTTCTCCATGGTGGTGCATTCTGACCACAAGAAATTCATAGGAGTCAAAAAGTTTCTCCGTAAGAGATCTGTGCAATAGGCTCTGCTCTTTACCGTCAAGCTCTGTCTGCAACACGATACTACCTTAAGAGGCTGTAAACTTCTTTGATGCCAATATTCCCCTCCAATCATTAGGCTCTGGCAAATGACTGACTCTCTCTGAATCTGCCTCGTCTCATTATGACCCAGAATGAGAGGCGGGTTTGCTGCGGTGCATACTTTGTTTGACACACAAGGATTCTTTAATTCAAAGGTACCTCTGATCACCCTTAAAGTTACCTTTCTTTTTGTCTATTAAGAGGTGTGACAAATCTGAGGATGGTACAGTTCGGGAAACTTTTTTTTTGTCACCCTTGGACCTCAGCGACTTCATATAACATAACAGTAGTAGAGTGTCGCATTGGTGCGTGCAGAGAACGAAGACAATGAGTTCCCCTACTTCGTTTGTAGTAAGTGAAAAATGATACATGCACCCATCTATTACTGCGCCACAGACTGTCGACGGCACACAATTTCGTATCTTTTCTTAATATATTTATTGATTGCCCATATGGATGACACGTGTTTCGGCACCCTACGTGTGCCTTTTTCAAATCCGGGCTGATAACATAAAGATCAATAATACGTCAAAAAAACCATTTACCATATGTTTTTACATTGTGATTAAAACAAATCATTGTGCATTCATAATGGAGACAAAAAACATACCATCATAATGCCCAGTTTTGGTGGCCAAACATAAGGAAGTGTTGTGGAGGGTGGAGGAAAGGAAAGGAAACGTCATGATGGAACATGGAAAGGGAAAAACAAAATAAATGGGCTTGTGATTAGATTTAAATGAATCTAAGAGTTAAATCAAAAATTGTAAATTGAATTCGCCTCCAGACAGGGCTTACCTGTCGTCTGGGTGCAAAACATTCACTGATATTGTGTTTGCCGAAAGAGTCCCATCAGACTCACAAGCGCTTCTAGCACTTGAAAAAAATGAAAACAAAACATAGCATCAGGTTTACCGGTTTCTCCTACTCTCTTAATTCAGTGTGCAACCACAATTCCTTCCTAGTGCAACCTAGAATCTGCTCCTGGTTGCCTGTCTGCTTTTTTTTAAATAAATGTATATATCCTTAAAGTGTTAGGCATTGGCAAAGCACATCATTGACTGTACCATGTACACTGAATCTAAAGCTGTGTCTATTAATAACACACGTTTGTAGTGTTGCGCTAGGCATTGGTAAAAAACATCATTAACTGTAACATCTACACTGAATTTAAGGCCGTGTCTATTAGTAACATATGTTTGTAGTGTTGCGCGTTGGTATACGATACTCGTATTTGTTACAAGTCGGTGAAATGCGTTAGCAAAATGAAAACGGGGCGGCATGTCAAAGCCTGCCAGTTTAGAGCGGGCCATTCCCCGATTGGCCCGTCATTTGGGTGGGCTTAAACTTAGTCTCAGGGCTTACCTTAAAAATCAGCTTTTCCGCTTCAAGCGTCGGATTCGAAATGCAAGCCCCCTAGTGCAGGCGTGTATATAAGGTTGCCTGGGCAACTTGAGAAGTCCTTTCTCAGTTTCCTATACGGCTGTCGGCCATATTTTGGGAAAGATACCTTGTCTCGAATCTAAAATGCGTTGTATTAACAATTCCACTCGTAGTTCTAAACGTATGGAGTGTCTCAAAACGTGTATTGGATTTCATTTTTCCTATGGTAAATTGCCGAGTGCATAGAGCTAAATCGTTTGTTTTTCTGTTTTGAAATCAATGATCGTGCACTCTCGGGGACAAGGCCCCGTATGTTTGGGAAATCATGCTCCCAAGGATCTATGGGAAATGGAGTTTCCCACCATGTTGGCGTGCGAAGCCTAATTTAGCCTTGTTTAATGTGGTCTTTCTGACCCTAGTGCTAGGTTTGTCATTTGTCTGTATTTGTGCGCAAGAACAATGGTGTTCCAGTGTCTCCTGGGAATCATGTTGTTGAGAATCACAGCGCTATGCCATTAACATCCTTATCTATTAGTTGAAGCACTATTAATCACATCATTGTATACCTTGCAAATACAATAGCATAGGATATCTATAAAATCTCACGCCTGAGAACTATTGGGGCACGTTGTAATCTCATTATTTTGCATGGTATGCATCAATTATATACCATTATGGGCCTGATAGGCATCCACACTGACATCTATACTTTGCTGTCAATTCACCAATTTTTACAAAAAATTAGACATTTCATTGTCCGTGTTTAAACCAGTTTCTATGCATCTAAAATGATTTATGAGCTTGGCTTCCTCCTGACGTAATCGCAACTCTTGGTTTCCCCCTCGTTGTCCCAGGGTCACCTTTTTTAGTCCAATAAATTGAATATTGCTTTTATTTTCCATTTGGTGCTGTTTCTGCCAATGCTCAGATAATGGTAGATTCCTGTTTTGGCTCCCGATAGCTGCTAAATGTTCACGAATCCTAGTGCGGAGTTCTCGAATAGTACAACCAATGTACATTTTCCCACAAGTACATATAATGGCATAAATCACATACTTAGTACGACAATTAATCTGTTCTTTAATTTGTATCTGGATTCCATTAGTGTTTTTGAAAAAGTCTGTCCTGGTAACCGCATGTTTACACATTGAGCACGTTCCACATTTCCTGAAACCTTGTCTGGATTCTTGAAGCCAGATACCTGGTGTTTCGGTGATATCGTCGGGTAGTAATGAGGGACTGAGACTTCTTTTCAAGGTTTTCGCTCTTCTATAAACTAGCGATGGGTAGTCCTGTATCAGTGTTCCAATATGTGGATCTAGTTTCAACAACTCCCAATGTCTTTTGAGAATCTTCTTGATCACATAATTGTTGGCACAGTAAGTTGTAATAAAATGAACTTTATTCTCAAGTGTTGGTTTGTCTTGTTGGCTCAGTGTTATTGACCGAGGGGTTTGTTGTGCTTTATGATAAGCTGATTGTATACTTTTCCTGGTATAGCCTCTTTATTCAAATCGGGTAGATAAAATATCACATTCTTGCTTGAAGTTGCTTTGATCATGACAATTCCTTCTTGCCCTGATATATTCCCCTTTGGGGATGTTCCGAATGACCGGTTCATAATGGCAACTGGTGGCATGTAATGTGGAATTAACTTCCATACTTTTACGGTACGTTTTAGTTTCGAGGTGATCTCTTGATACATAAATTGTCAAATCTAAAAAGTTTATCTCCATATTGTTACATTCTCCTAGGAATTCAATCCCCAGATCGTTATGGTTAACTTCTTGCCTGAAAAAGTTCTTGCTGTGTACCTTTCCAAATAAGTAGCACATCATCTATATACCTAATCCAATTAACATGTTGCTTGTATGTTTCGGTGGTATAAATGTTCAGATCTTCAAACATACCCATCACAAGGTTTGCTAAGGCTGGTGCATATTTTACGCCCATGGCTACCCCACGTTTTTGCTTAAAGTATTATTGAACATAAAAATGCTATTGTCCAATGTAGCCTTGAGCATTTCTTTGAGCATACAAACGAACGGGAAATAGGATGCTGATTCTTGTTTAAAAATGTAGTCAATAGTTTCCAAAGCAAGATCAAGACTGATGGACGTGTAAAGGGCCCTTATGTCCCATATTGCCAAATAATAGGATGGATCCCATTTTATGCTTTCTAGAATGTTGATTGCTGAAGTTGAATCTTTGAGGTATGCTCGTACCATTTTTGCCTTTGGTCTTAGGATGTTATCAATATATTCTGAGATGGGTTCAGTGGCCCACCCTATTCCACTCAATATCGGTCTGCCTTCCGGAATTGTTGTAAATGGTTTGTGAACCTTTGGCAGAAAATAAATTGTCGGCAATACTGGTTTAGGTATAAACAGGAACCATTTTTCCTCATCAGTGATGAGACCTTGTCTGTACCAACCTTCTATGGATTCTTTGAGGTCTTGGACAATTTGAATCTTTGGGTTACTTGGTAGTTCGACATAACAATTTGGTGTATTCAAATGGTTCAGAGCTATCCTAATATAATCTGGACGGTTCATGATGATTATGTTTCCGCCTTTATCTGCTTCCTTGATGACAATTGAGGATGTCGTTCCTTCTCCCCTAGGGGGGAGACCTTTCCCATGGGGCCAGGGTGATGCGTCCACAGTACAATAGTCCCCCCACAGGGAGCATCACATGGGAAAGGAAGCCCCTTATGGGATTAGGGATTACCGTTCTCAGAGCACGTGGTATAATCTCACTACATCAAACCCCCTCCTTATGAAAGTCCAACCCTTCTTCCCCGTCTTTAGATGGGGACAGCATTCTTTGCTGTACAGTCAACCTAATATTTTAGATCTGACTAAAATACTGGAGACACTATTGGTTTTCCATAAATGGATTATAACAATTATAACAGCACTGTGACGAAGATGATGTGCAGGAGGATACGGATCACTCCAGAGAATCTGAGTGAACGGTCTTCTGCAAAATGTGATTGGTCGAGAACAACCCAACAGGGCAGTGCAGGAGTTCAAATTCCTGCCAGCCAGCAGAAACAGAGGCAAGAGAGATATCAACCAAGGAGTAAAGTCGAGAGCTATTGGGAGCCGACAAGCAGCCACAAGAACCGCATTGGCAAGTCCGGGAAAGAATGGGGAGACACCATGCATGGAAGATGGAGGTCCGGTGCTGGAAGTCCAGGAAGAAGGGACGCTGCAAACAAGTACCGGAGGCAACACCCAAGTGTTCCCCAGACTGGAGAGCTGCAACGCAGTGCGGACCCGCTCCGAGAAGAACGACAAAGGCAGCTAAGCAATGAGCATTGAAGAAAAGTCCCTGAGAGCTACCAGAGCCTTCCAAGGCCCTGTTCCACGGCAGACGTGAACCAAGAGAAAAGGTACGCGGGCATACTGAGAACGGCTGGATTTCTGGTGAGAAGTGTGGAAAGCACTTTAAGTATCAGATAGCCTGAAAGTAGCGTGCGTGTTGGGGGCCACACAGCCCCATGAGAAACAGAGAAGGAGATGGTCTGGGACCCTAAGATTAACTGAAGAAAGAGAAGGAGAACCACAGGCTTGGCAGGAGAGTAAACCAAGCCGTGGTAACCTATTGCAAGTCTGGGACCTGCACCCATTTAAGAAACCAGTTCCGCAAGGCACATGAGAGCCTGGCATCCTGAAGAATATTGAGACATTGGACAGGGGCAGACGTACTTGGCAGGAGAGTAAACCAAGTTGAGCTGTGGCCAAATTGCGGTTTTCATATAAGAGGGTCTGGGACCCTATGAGAAACCGAGACTGTCCAGAAACCGAGACTGTCCAGAAGGAAGTGTATGTTTGCCAAGAGAATAAATACATGTTTTGTGATACAGCTTTGCAGGTCTTTGACTCACACCCTTATGAAGGCCTGTAACCAGTTAGAAGCCAGGGGAAAGGAGCCAAAGCCTGGTTGCTGGCAAATTGATTGTTTAAGAAGCTGAAAATGTGTTTTTCCTTTGAACACTTGAGACTTTGGAGTGGCAAGAGCGGTCACTACTAGTTTACTTTGGCGTCCTTGCACGTTAGTCATTAGTTAATAGTGTTGGTGTCAGAAGCAGGGTTTTGGGACACTATAACGGCAGCCTATTTTTATTTGGACCGTCTGACAGTTTTCCTTTTCTTGAAGGCAACAAAACACCTCTTAATTTAAGGATGGAAAAGGCCTTTCTCCAACCCCTTTACTTTTATGAATAAAAGTTTATAACCAAAACAATGCCACAATTGTGTTCAAGCCTTAATCCTGCACCCTTACATAGGCCAAGTAATTACCTGCAGCTACTCCTATGCTAAGTGGCAGTTTTACTTGTTTAACCTTTTGAAGTTGTGGATACATGCATCGCCCTGTTTGGGAGGGTGATGAGGGTGGTGAGGGTGGGAGAGATGGGTATTAAAGTTAAAATATGTTTGTCATTCTATCGGTCGTACTTGTAAGCTTCATTCTGCACTTCAGTGTTGCATCTACCAGAGGCTCATACATTATACACCATGGGTACATACATGTAAATGACATGGCTACAACTAATGTGCTGCAACATTAGCGGGATTGGTAACCCTATAAAAGCCTGTAAACTTCAAGCGTATATAGACAGACACCAGATAAACATGCTGTTTTTACAAGAAACAAATGATTGACTAGCAATGATTGACTAGCTTTGCTAGCAGATACTTTACCACTCGTTCTACGCAGTTCTGGGAGGTTTCCATGCTTGTACATAGACGCATAAAATTCACCAGTATCCGGTGGTCGAAGTGAGCGGAAATGGTTGGGAGCGGTGTTCCGCTACTTTTATTTTTTTACTCTTAACCGTTCCACTAGTTTTTGCAACCATTTTCACCCCTCCGGAACTGTTCTTTGTGAAGTTAAAGCAAACTTCTCCATTTCACTACGCGATGGCAGTTACAGCTAAACTGAAATGTGTTTCAACTCAATTGGCTGTCAACCCTTGCAAAATGTGTTGCACTGTGCTGCCTTCCTGCCTACTATGTCCCCCACTGGGGTTCACAGTTCCACTACTTTTTTTGGTACACTTCTAACACTGCCTGTATCAAACTGCACATTCACTTTGAAGGCAGGTTTGTAATAATTCATTACAGGGTCTATGATGTGGAACTGCTTCTGGTCAACACTTATGGCACCATCCACGATGATCCTGAGTTTTATGCACAAATCTTGGCCATCTGTGAATCCTGCCTTTTAGCATTGATCATTTGAGGTGGGGACACGAATACCATCCAAGATCTTACTGAGGATCGCATGAGTAGTAGCGCCAGACCACTTACGCAAGTAGCACGTGTGATATAATATATGATATGGCATTTATAAAGCACCTGAAGACAAGTGTTTCAAGGCGCGACGTGGCAAGGGAGGGGCAACAGAGGGAAGACAAAGACACCGATATTACTAGTCCAGGTGACATTGAGATCGCGCAAGTGCAGATGGGGGAAGAGGGATGGTGCAGTGCAATACATAGGATCAACAGTAAAAAATAAATAAATACAAAATAAAACAATAGGTAAAAAGTGCGGCCAGATTGTGGCAAGGCAGTGGTAAGTGCAGACATCAAGTGTGAAGAGCTGGTAGGAGACTGTAGGGATACAGAAACAGCCCCCCAAGTGCAAGGGTTGCCGGGAGGTGCAACTGGTGGGGAAGAGGACCTGGGCCCGAGATCAGAGGGTAGCCAGGTGACCAGTGCAGTTTCAGTCAGGAGTTCAGCAGGGGAGAGGAGGAGAGAAAGCAGAAGCAAAGAGGAAGGTCTTAAGGTGCTTCCGGGACTGGAGATGGTTCTCCTCAAGTTTCAGGGAGGCAGGGAGGCTGTTCCAGAGGGTGGCCCAAGCCGAAATAAGAAATCTACCACCAACTCGTTGCTTGGAGAAGCGACTGACCCTGATGCAGTTGAAGGCGGATGAGTGAAGAGCTTGAGAAGGAAGATATTTAAGAAGAGAGAGTTGAAGTTATTGAGGCCCCAGGCCCCAGAAGGCCTTGTGGACAATGCACAGGGTTTTGAACTTAATCCTCGCAGCCACTGGGAGCCAGTGCAGAGATTTCAGTCCTGGAGAGATACGATCCCTGGGCATGAGGCCAAGCACAAGTCTCGCAGTCCTGTTCTGGATGAGTTGCAGAGGGCGGAGAGTAGAAGCAGGCAGATTTAGAAAGAGACAGTTGCAGTAGTCCAGCCTAGAGAAAACCAGAGCTGTGGAGACAGTGAGCTTCTGAGAGAAAGAGAGGAAAGGAAGAATACCTCTGAGGTGGTGCAGCTGGTAGTGTGACTTCTTGGAGACGGCAGAGATGTAAGGAGGGAAGGAGAGTGTGGAGTCGAAGATGACTCCGAGGTTTTTAGCCTCAAAGGTTGGAGCAGGAAGAGGGTCAATGGAGGCCGCCCAGAGAGCGACAGGAAAGGAGGGAGCAGGTGTGCCGATGAGGAGAATCTCAGTCTTACTGACATTAAGGCAGAGATCATTGGCGGCACACCACTCCTGGATACTGGACAGACATTCGGAGATGAGAGAAGAAGAGGTGACGGATGGGAGTCTGAAAATGAGCCGAGTGCTATCCGCATAGCACTGAAAGTTGGGGCAGAGAGCGGAAATGTGGTGGGCAAGAAGTGCCAGGTATTGGTTGAACAGCCAGGAAGAGGTAGAGGAGAGGAAGGACCCAAGTTGCACCTGGGAGGTTCGATCGGATAGGAAAGAGGTCAGCCAAGCCAGAGCCTGATCGGTGATACCCAGGTTATCACGAAGATGGTTGAGCAGGATGGCATGGTTGGATACTGCAAGGTATGTCAGCAGTCGATCTGTGCAATGCATGGAGTTTCCTCCATCCCAGGGTTAGGAAGTACACTTCTTACTCTTCAGTCCATGACATGGCTTCTAGAATAGATTTAATTCTGGTTTTGAATTCACTGCTGCACAGGGTGCAAGATATTCGGATAGGGCATTCGGATCACTCACCTTTAGTGTTTCATACAGCACTGAGCGAACAGGGTAAACCACAAGCTTCCTGGCATTTTAATCCTCTGGCGCTTCAGGAGGTGGCATTTGATGCGACTATTGGGGAACATATTGATCAATACTTTGCTTTAAACACGGGATCCGTCCAACAGGTAGGTATGTTGTGGCAAGAGGCATCGCCAAGTCAACCACTGGGGGTACTTAAGGCCATGCAGAGGGATATTGCGGCACATGAGGCTGAATTACACAGATTGGAAGTTGCACATGACACCAATCCCACAAGTGGGGACCTTTTGCACATAAAGACTGCTCTGAATACGTTTTGTGAAGCAGCGGATAGGGAAACCAAATACATTTACCGACCGTAAGCAGCCAGAACGACAGTGAAGGAGATAGGGTATGATAGGAGCTTAAAACGGCTATTGCGACAAGGAAATGGCTTGGAGATCATAACAAGGATAAGCAATGGACTATGCAGACAAAGATATATTGGAAGCATTTCATAGGTTTTGCGTTAAACCATATACTGAGCCTACATCTCAGAGTGTGGAGGGTATTAATACATTTCTGGACACCGAGGAGCTAGGAATGAGACACGGACACAGAGCTCATAGTTTTGGCTGTAAACTTTTATTCAAAATAAAAGGGGGTTGGAAAATGGCTGTCTGTCTACCCTTAGAGGCACTTCCCTACCACGACCAAAAACTAAGGGTCTGTCCCGTGTCAAGATGTCCAAAGCAAAATGTCCTGTGTCCGAAATCTTATCCTAGCTCTCGCACGCTACAAGTAACTATATTTTTATAAGGATAATGTCTTTGGGCTTGAAAGTGCACATATTTTCAAGATCAAATGAAAAATGTAACTACAACACAAAAGTTCACAGTTCCAGGGGATGTCTCCCTTCCACAGGCTTCTCTTCACAACACAATTAATCAATTACACAACCAAAGTTCTTTATAGTCCAAGAGGAGAACTCCTTCCTCTTAGCGTCTAAGTTCACTCCTGGGGAGTTGCTTCCCTTCCTGAGGTCTCTTTACAACAATTAGAAACTCCTAAGGGTACAGGTCTTATCTTGGGGTGGGTGGATTCTATGGTCAACAAAACAACTTAGACTTGGTTTTGCCTGGTGTACTCCCTTGCCAGGACTTTCTCATGTGGCTTCCTTACACACTTGCAAACTTGACATCTCGCTGTCACTTTGTTGTTATTACTAAAACATCGGGTCTCAAATCCCCTTTCATTCACTTTGCTTGCTTTCATCTGTCCTGACTAACGTTTCTGGAGCGCCCCGGTGTCCCAGTTTCCCTTCTCGGTACTCACTGCCTTTCCTTGGCGTTCTCCAACTCTTCTGCGGTAAATGGATTCCAGGGTTCCAGGCTACTGCTTTACTTACAAAGGCTAGTTGGCTTTGCTGAGCTGCATCTATGTCCTTCGCAGCTCCTGCCTTGCTGTGGAATTCTTCTCCATGTTCGGGTGGTTTTGATACTGCTGCTGGGCTCCCGTGGCTGTTGGGTAGACAACCGTCTTCTTCCTGTTGCGACTCGCATACGGCAAACCAGCATCTGTAGTCTTCCTTCCTTTACTTTCCCTGTGAGCCGGCTGGCTCTATGGTCTGCTTTGTGGCTTAGCTGTCCCTCGGTCCGCACCTAGTGGACAAAGCTTTCCCAGGCAGCGTCTCTGCTCTCAATGCTAGTTGGGATTTTTAAATGTCCCGGCATCTATCGCATATTTGCAAACACTACAGTGAATGATGTGTTTCTCTGACTCCTTGATCTATATTACTCCGTTCAGTCTCCTCGTACCATTGTTTATACGCATATGGAATTGATAGGCAGTTCATGGTAGCTTACTCATGGAATATTGAAACATTTCATTAGTAGGTCTTGTGGTCTGTAGAAAGGGTTTACAACTGTATGCCACTAATGCATGAGGAATTGATGGAACATCCCTACAAGGGAAAGGGGGTTACCTTGTCTCGTCCGATAATGGCAACTTCCCCCCATGAGGGTCGCCTCCCTCCATGTGGTCCTCACTCGCATAGCCACACGACGGTCAGGATCAGGTAGTGGCTGCCGTCCCCTGGCTACATGAGAGGCCACTTCCGGGGGAAGAAGTGTTGACGACTTCAGATTCTTCACAACACCCTTTTGCTTATGGAACTGTCAGTGGAGACCAGTGGGCAATTGGTTCAACCAGTTGCATTTTGTATCTTGATAGTCTTGTGCTCAAATCATATTACATTTTCCTCCCACACCGACACCTGATGTGAGTTTGGTTACATTTTGGATCTTGCTAGTATTGTGGTCCACCGCATTTCACTTTCTTCCCACAGGGTTGGGTTTGCAGTTTGTTTCGCTGTTTTTCTGTGCCACCACACTGCATTTTCCCAGGTTGGGTTGGTTGGTATATTTGTATCTTGATGGTGGTGTTCGACCACATTGCCCTTTCCTCCCACTGTGCTCCAAGTTGATCTTGCATTTTGAAGCTTGCTGTGTTTTTTACCACCACATTGCATTCTCTTTCCACAGCGCCACCTGATTTCAGCCTGGTCACATTTTGAATCTTGCTGGTATTGCGTTCCACCACATTGCCTCTCAATGTGGGTTTGGTTACATTTGATTCATGTTAGTGTTGTTTCGCTGCTTTGCATTTTCTTCCCACAGACGTCCCTGGGTTGGATTCACATTTTTCAATCTTTCAAGTGTTGTGCGCCACCACATTTCATTTTCTTACCCCCCTCCCCCAATTGCAGTGTTCCAGACTAGCTCAAAACTGATAACGCGATTACAAAACTAACATTCCAAAGTTCCCACTACTAATTCTGGAAACCTTCAACCCCTGCCTCAAACTACCAATTTAAAACTGGAGCTCTAAAGCACCATGAAGTCCGGAGGCTAAGATACAATCAAATCACATTAGCGTTGCCTGCATCTTGGCATGAGCACTGCCCCTCTGGACAAAATTTCCTCTTTTCCCCCCATATCTTTCTAACCCCCAATCCCCAAGATGATCTGATAATTATTTCCTCCCTCAAACCTGCTTCTTACTCTGATATAATCCTCGCCTCTATCATTAAACAATTGACAGGCTTGGCGCTCAGTGCACTACTCTGCATGATCATTGCCTCCCTCAGAAAAAGGTCATTCCCGGACATCTTTAAAACTGGTGCTGTACAACCAATTTTGAAAAAACCCTAGTTCCAGATGTTCCGGCCAACTACTGGCCCATTACCAACATGCAATTTATTGTCAAAGCCTTGGAAAAAGTTGTTGCTACACAACTACTCACCAGAATCAAACCACTCTACCTCCTAAATAATTAAGTCAGGGTTTCACCCCAAAGGTAGCATCCGATACAGCCACCATCCAGGTGGTTGATGATGCCCTCCAAATCATGGATAAGGGCGGCTCATGCCTCCTCCTTCTTGTCCTCTCGGCTGCGTTGACACTGTCGACCACAACTCTCTTTATTCCCTCCTTGCTGACAGAAAGGGTTTCTCTGCCACTGTCCTGAATTGGTTTACTTCCTACGTCTCAGGCAGACACCTGACTGTCCAGATGAACTTGTTGCGTTCTAACCGACTCCAGGTCTCCTGCGGAGTCCCCCAAGGCACCATCCTTCTTAACCTTTACATGGATCCTCCTGTTACTCTCCTCAAAGATCCCAATATAGCCATCCACCAATACGCGGACAGTACTCAGTTGTACATGAAAGCAAATAGGGCGCAGGACATCATCCGTCTCTCCAATTACCTAGCCATTCTCCAGTCCTGGATGTCGACTGCCTACCTCAAACTAAATCCATCCAAGAGTGAATTCGTCCACATCGATCCACACATTATAAAACTTGTCCAACAATGGCTCAATAATATGCGCCTAGAAGGATTTGATCCACAACTCTTCAGAAGCCTTAGGCTTCACCATTTACAGCATCCTGTCTTTTCAGAAACACATAGCCAAGAAGGCCCAAATAGCATGGCTCAGAATCTCTACCCTTCAAAAAATGAAACCCTTCATCCTGCCACAGGACTTCTGGACTGTAGTGCAGGCCCTTGTGGTCTCGATGGGAGAAATGCTCTTCTGTTAGGGCTCTCAGCTGCTCAGCTGTCTCACCTAAAAGCAGCTCCCCACACTGCAACTCGTCTTATTATGGGAGCACGGAAAAGTGTCAAAATCGCCCCCATTCTACTTAAACTACATTGGCTTCCTCTCCAAGCCAGGATACGTTTCAAGAATGCATTTATCATCTACAAAGCATTCACGAGTAGCACACCCATATACCTGCCGGATTAGCTCCACATAACTGGTATCACACGCTCCTTGCTCAGCTAATCGACCATCCGGCTTGAATCTCAACTTGTTTCGCAAAGAGAGGACCCACAAACAATCCTTCTCTTGTCATGCACCCACCCTCTGGAACTCTATTGCAGTGTCGGCTTGCAATGCCCCCACAATTCTCCAATTCCGCAAATCTCCCAAAACATGGCTCTTTCAGCAACACCTGGCCAAGGACTAATTCCAGTGGACAAACATACCAATGCACAGACCTCAGAGTACTGTGCTACTGTTAAAAGATGCCAGCCCAAATGCTGACTACCCACACTCTGCACAGCGCTCTGCTGCTTTCAAACCAAGTCCTTGCTGTAAACAATAAAATAATCCATCTCCACGCAAGGCTTTCGCAACTGTGAGCCCGATAACACTACAAAACCATAACAAGCTGGTATAACCAAGCACAATGAGTTTCTGAGACTGAAATACAACCACCACATAGAGGCTTTCGACACTGTGAAGCTGATAAGTATAACTATACAGGACCCCATAAAGGGAAGCCAAAACCATCCTGGGACTAAATAAGTCACTCACCAATACAAGGACCATCACTACATGAACTCACAACCAGGAACCATAACGCACAGTAAGAGCTTACCACTCAGAAATCCAGCTCTGACGAATAACCCATACGTAAATAGTTCTAGCTTGGCATTGCTCAGCCGCAGGATCAGCCTTACTCCTGAGATAACTCTGCGCTGAAACACCCAAGGGACAGCTCAGACCCTTGGTTAGCCCCCCCACCCCTGGGATATAGACCCTGCTCTTAAGACACCAAACACGAAATGCACTGCACCGGAAACACTACGCAAGGAACACATGAAACAGAATAAAGCAACTGGAACAATCCCACCAATTCCAAAACACCACACCCGGGAACCAATTTATACCAACAGATAAAACACCTGTTCATTGGAAATGAGTCCCTTTTCCAGAACAAGACCAAAATCCCTCTACTTATCACGCTACCACCCAACTTGCCACCCAATCAGACAACTATCCAACCTCAAGAACCATAAGCACATAAGGAGGTTAAGCGGAAACCCAACAAAGATGGGTAATGCACAGAAACAAAACTGAAAGAAACAACCTCACCACTCGTCTAAAAAAATTGGCATGACAAAATAAATCAAGTACTTGAGCAGACAGACGCTGAAGAAAACATCAATCCAAGACGCAACCTTGCTGAACTACTCACCGAATAAAGAAACAGAACTGAATGCACAAGTTGATGGAAAAATGAATCGATGTCAACTCAATCTCCCAGCTCTACAGCCAAAGATCACACAATCCACAGAAAACAAAAAGATACACTGCAAACTTTCTCCACGCCAGATAAATGTCAAAACACACAACAGAAATATACAACTAAGTGATGGAGTGACTGACCTGCTATTACTCACTGAAACCTGGCTAACTCAAAACTATAGAGTAACAGCACACAATTCCCTACCCAACAGCTTCAAACTTAAACCAACTATGAAGGAAAAAGAGCAGGCTTTCTCGCCGTGGCATACAAGGACCAGCTAAAAATACCAGCACTACCACTAAATATCCCAATCAGCGAAGCACTCCTCCTGCACTTAACCTTAAATCACCAAACCAACCTATTGCTCCTACTTGTCTACAGGCCACTGACATACAACTTTATTTTCATGAACACATTTGTGGACGCCATCGCCAACATCGCCATTAAACATGATCAGCTGATCATGCTGGGAGATTTCCACATTGGTTTAAAAAAAGAAAACATTGACTCACCCAAAACTTTAATAAATCAACTTGCAATAATGCATCTGCAACAACTGGTCAAAGCGGCGACACATGCAGCAGGCCACACCCTATCTGCAATCTTCTGCAACAAAAACCTGGTCACAGCTGCACCACTAATTGTAATCCTCTGCAGCGACAAACTCATTATAGCCTTTGTGATCCACCTGCGAACAGAGGCATTCTCCCTTCTCCAGCATGGGGTCTGGCATGGATTCACATGCTCATGAATATTCCTTGTCGTCAGGCTGGGAATCCTCAATAAAATAAAAAAGTTTCACTTTCATTTATAAACTGTTTTTCTACTAAAAACAAATCACTGAGCTCTGGGTCATACTGCCCCCAGCCAATGACTGCCCTCTACCTATGCCTCTCCTCTGGCAGCCATCTTCAGATTTTTACCGCACCTTTCAAGTGTTGGGAGTCCTCGCGTTTTGCTCTTGCAGCTATCTGCGTTTTTCACAATTTTTTTCGGTAGGAAACTGTTTTGTTCAATCGAGCCCATGTGCTCCATCGCTTATTCATCCGATTAACGGGGATCCGTGTTTTTGTTTTTTCATCGCCCCTCAAGGGCTTCAATCGTCGAGTGTTTCTTCTAGAGGCTTCTAGAAGAACATCAGGCCTACACCGCACCAGACATGTCAGAGTAGGAGGAGGACATGGCTTCCCTCTTCAAGCTCTGCATCAGCTGTGGATTGTGGAATGTTTTTGTTAGGCAGAATCCTGTGCAGTGCCCTTAGCGACCACTACACACAATTAAGACTACAGGTGGCAATACAAGTTTTACCTTTGGGACAAGCCTGTACTACTATGTTAAAGTGGTAGAAGTAGCGGAGCAGCCAGGCTTATCTCAAGAGTATATGAGCAGTAGCAGAGATTACACAAAGGGACCACAATTACTGTGACTCAAGCAAACACTGACTCAGGTTTCAGGTAAAAAAAATATAAGTACATTTATTTTTAAACTGTTTGTTATAAACACAACACTTCTATCAATTCAAAACCACACGTAAATTATACTACAACTAACCAATTCACTTTGTACGGTATAACTTCAAGGTAAGTACCCTGTGTTTTAACGGACCGGTGTTGTGAAACAAGACGTTAGCGGGAATACACTTGCGATCATTTTTTGACAGTAATGACAGTTCGGTCTTACTAAAGAAATGCGTATCCGCGGCAAGAAATGTTACCGGGGCAAAAACACACTTAGCACCTGAGATACCCAGAGAGAGTTGGGGGCAAAAATCATAGGCAATACTTTTGTCAAGGCACACAGAACTAGAGAACACTCATAGACAGAAATTCAAGAGTCAATAGGCCGGAGCCAGTGTCAAGTGGAACCGGGTTCCTGTTGTCGAGGATCACACAGTCAGACAGTTCACGATTCAACGTAGCAAGGAGTATTTAGATATTGTCAACAGATGAAGCAAAAGTTATAACAAAGAGGGAAGACAAGGGCAAGCCTTAGAGGCGAAGAAAAGGGATTCACCCTAATTCCTCAAGCAGAACACAGTACCTTATTCAATGAAGAAGCTGATGCCATGGCATTTTTTCCTGGTAGGTTCCTGCAGACCCACGGTTCCTGGAGCTTCGATACGAAGGAGGACGTCTGGGGTGGTCTGCACCACAAAGGGCTGAAGCCGGCAGCAGCGATAGTGAATAAAAGGTGCGCTCCTTAAAAACAGGAGAGGCTCTTCAGGTGGCTATCCGGACCACTACAGCAGTGTGCAGCGATTTTGTCCACAAAGTGGATCCTCTGGCTGTAGAAGATGAGATGGTTATCCCCACCAGGCTCAAGGAAGAAGACTCTGGACTGGATCTTCTCTGGTCGTCGAAGGGTAGATAGCTTAGGCCTGCAGCAGGGCTTCACCGGGACGGGATAGTTGCAGCAGCCGACTTCTTCTCTCCTTCTCTTCGGTTTCTTCTAGTTCCAGTGACGACTCTGATTTCTAGCCCAAGAGTCTTGCCTTTAATGTGAAAATCCCCCATTCACACAGCTTGGCTGTCAATCATGCAGCATGGGGGGTGTCCAGCCTGGACAACCACCTCAGCCAATCATGCCAAAGTGCGACTTGGGTTTCCTAGGATACCCTGTGCAGGGGGTGACTACACCCGTCCCTCACATTCAGCCCACCTAGACACCAAAGCGCCTAAAGGAGGGCTTCTTGGCAGAAGCCCGCCAAAAGACAGTGAACAAAGAAGGCAAACCTGGTTTGCCGCACAAAGTAAAACACAAGAAGGACTTTAACAAAAATAAATGGCGAATAAACCCGACCAGAGCCAAAAGAAAAAGTAGTTGGTCAAGCGGGTTTAAGTTCGAGGATAATATAATAGCCTAAAACAATACCACGTTTATATAGTATAATCGCGGTAGAAAAGTTAGGGTAGATACCACTGCCACCAGCCAAGTCTAAATGTTAAAAGAGCGAAACAATGCTCTAGGAGGTACAGATAAAAAGGGCTAAGGATTAACCCTTTCCATTACTCCATGTAAGATGGGGTGTACTGGATCTGTGGTTAAATGACTAAGTAAAATTAATGGCAACTTTACCCTTTTCTGGGGGACAGTAGTCCGCCCCAGATATGGAGTCGGGGGGAAGTCTAAAAGACAACCCTGTGTCACTGTACTGAAAGTGCGGTGTAACACACAAAAGAAGGGGGCTACTGAAGTGGTGTACTCCAGAGCCCACAATCACAAAAACAGATGAAATACACATGGCAAAACATGGGTAAGAGTGGGGGAAAAGCTCACACTCTTACCAAGTGGAAAAAATTAACCCCATAAATCCAGCAAAGCTGCTGAGGGACTCACTAGGTAAGGGAAATTAGCCATTGAATGAGAATTCTCCCTAACAATTTTCACGGACGACAAGCATTCGCTGTGCCTGTACTGTCTACACCTGACGCACGAGGAGGAAGATTGTGAGATTTGCCAAGGCTTTTCTAGGCGCACGATGAAGGACTGGCACGCCCGTCTGGTGAAATGGCTCAAGGCCAAGGTCAATACCCGGGTTGGACCACAGGGACAGGCCTCATCAGGATCCAGCCAACCTGAGCGGGCTTCTGTGTCCTTTGGGGGGGCTCCTTCTGTGGGGGCTGACGACCAGGCCAAGCACTGCAAGTCCACTTCCCTCGGGCTTTCAGCGCAAGTGGATCCCGCAACGGTCAGGGCGCACTAATCGTCCCCATCCACCTCGATCTCCAGCCATCGCTCCAGTTCTTCATCGAGAAGGAAGTCGGCTACACCAGGGATGCTATTGGAGAAACCGGAGAAGGCCAAGCAGGACAAGGGAACCGTCCTGCAGGTGAAGGCGCAGGTGGCCCCGGACCAAGACGTCCTCTTTGATCGAGATGCTGGCCGCTGTCCACTTCGTGCAGGCCCCGATGGTGGCCAGAGTGGGATTTCCTCCCAGGAGCGGAGAAGACTCTGGAAAAGAGGATGCCGGACCTCACCCAAGCCCGACCCCTCAGTCCATAGTCCATAGGGCCGCACCTTGTCCATGGAGCTCCGTTTCAGGTTCTTCCTTACCAGGTCACCACAGACGTCTCCCTAGAGGGGTGGGGAGCTCACACCGGACAGTTGCACGCCAGAGGGCTTTGGCAACCCGAAGGAGAGGGACATACACATCAACTTCCAGGATTTTTGGGGAGTATTCCTGGCCCTCAAGTCTTTTCCTCTGTCATTGAAAGGCAAGGTGGTGAGGATCTTCACAGCCAACACCACCACCATGTTCTGCATCCAGAAACAAGGGGGGACCTGCTCACCAGTGCTTTCCAAGGAAGCCCATGACCTGTGGCAGTGGGCCGTTTGTCAAGACATGTTCCTTGTCTCGTTTAACCTAGTGGAAGTCAAGAACACAATTGCGGGCTCACTCCACAGGGAACTGCACTCTTTCCATGAGTGGGAACTTCACAAGGACCAGTTGGATTTTCTGTTCGGCCACTGGGGCCAGCCCCAGATGGAGCTCTTTGCGATGGTGGCGAACACCAATTGTCAAATGTTTCCCAGCAGGTTCCGTCAACCAAGGAGCAGGGGGGATGCGTTCTCGTTCCCGTGGGTGGGACGGTTCCTGTATGCCTTCCGACTCCTCCTCTTACGTGTGATTAACACATTCACACAGTGCCACTGCAGGATGAGACTGGTCGCCTCGGCGTGGCCGAGGCAAATCTGATTTCCAGACTTACTTCCTCTGTCAGTGGCCCCGTCCATCCGGGTGCTGCTGTCCCTGGACCTCCTCACCAGAGAAATGAGGTGGGGGGGGGTGATTCTGCATCACAACCCGGAGTCCCTGAACCTGAGGGCATGGCTCCTGCAGACCTAGATTTAAGGGGTTTTGCAGAATGTAAGGCGATCACCATTGAAGTGCTACGGACATAAATGGAAATGCTTCTCCATGTGGTGCCAGACTCAGAAGATTACCCCTCTGTGTGTCAAGGCTCTGCAACTTCTACCATACTTGCTTTCTTTGGCCAAAGTGGGACTGGCTCCTGCCTCTATCAAGGTGCACCTCGCCGCCATATCCAGGTACACCAAGTCCGCGGGCAGACCTTCTCCTCGGTCTCACAGACTTGTTAAGGAGTTCCCCAAGGGACTTTTCAGGACTTACCCGCCGATGAATCCCCTTCCCCGGCTTGGGAGCTCAATGTTGTGCTGACTAAACTCATGGGAACGCTCTTCGAACCTATGCATCAAGCACCGCTCAAGTTTCTCTCGTGGAATACCTTTCCCCGTGGCTATCGCCTCCACCAGGCAGGTTGTGGAGATTCAGGCCCTGTCTTGCAAGCAGCCTTGCTTGTATTTCCACTTCAAAGGTGGTACTACGTACACACCCAACCTTTATGCCAAAGGTGCCACCTCAATGAACTTTTGGTGTTACCGGTCTTCTTCGCGAATCAGTCATCGCCAGCGGAAAGGGCCTTGCATTTGCTGGATGTTGCTCGTGCTTTGAGGTTCTACGTGGCACGTACGAAGAATTTTCGCAAGGCTTCTCAGATGTTCATCAACTTTGGACCTGTAAATTAAGGAAAGGCCTTATTGAAAGGTTTATCTCCAGGTAGCTCTCCAACTGCATCATGCTCTGTCATTGACCTATCTAGCAGGCCGCTGCCAGGCTGCACCAGAGCCATTGCAGAAACGACTGCATTTCTCTCTGTATCCCTGCTCGACATCTTCAGGGTGGCGACATGGAGGTCCATACACACCTTCACAAGGTTCTACTGCATCGACCGGGATTCCAGGGAGGAGACCAGAGTCGGCCAAGGGGTACTGCGCAACCGGTTTGCTTTAGGTGAGTCTGTTCCAGAGGTGAGTGTTTATTACTTCTGTTGAGCCTTGCCACCTCCCGTGATTGCGTATGTGTCCTGCTGTGTAATCATTGAGCATGTGAATCCATGCCAGACCCCATGATGGGGAATGTTTAAGTTACTTACCTGTAACTATTGTTCTCCAGCATGGGTCTGGCATAGATTCACATGCAAACCCTCTGGCCTTCCCCTCTGTGGCTCTTTTTGGTTCATACTGCCACTTCACGTGCTTACCAAATCTGAAGAAGGTCACCCACGGGTGGAGCTTAGGGAGAGCACCGTCACTGGATGGGGGCAGTATGACCCAGAGGACATTGATTTGTTTAGAGGAGAAGTAGAGTTTGAAAGTGAAACTTGTTTTCTTTTACTGAGTATTCCCAGTCTGACTGGGAATATTCATGAGCATGTGAATTCATGCCAGACCCATGCTGGAGAACAATAGTTACAGGTAAGTAACTTCAAACTTATGACACTATATCAACACCCCAAAGCCACTGTATTTGTTAACTGAATCTTTTTCCAATATTTCACCTTATCTAGAGGCACAAAACAAGTCTGTCCCCTTTCCCAACTCCTTTTTGTACTATCTCTAGAGCCCTTACTACAATGCATACGTTACAATTTCTTGAACAAGCGGGAGGGAACACAGGAATTAATTGTCAAAACATCAGCCTACACTGATATATTAGCATATCTGGAGAAACAATCAATTTCCCTCCTGACATTTCTAGAAGAAATTGCTCACTGTTCCGTGATATCGGGGTACAAGGTAAATATGGATAAAACCGAGGTCCGGCCCTTAAATAGTCACTGCTTTAGAGCACATATAGATAGATATGGACCCTTATGGCAACAAGATTGTATTACTTTGGGTATTCAGTTTGCAAGCCACACAAGTGTTATGATAAAAGTCAATAGTGAGAGAAAGTTAACCCATTCATGCTTGAAAATGGCATGGAGGCTGTCGGAAGTGGCTGTTTGTTTGCACGGCAGTGTGGCTTGACGGCTCTCATCGCATTCCTGTAGGTCCCGTCCTCTAATTGTGCTTGGGCCGCTGTGCATTGCTCGGGCTTCTTCCTTCCAGTGGGGCCTGCTGTTACCGCGTTCTGCCGTGCTTTGTTGCGCTCTTGGAAAGCCTGGTTTGGTGGCTTGATCCTGCGGCTGCCCTGTCCGCAGCCGCCCTGTCCTGCCTCGTGGCCGCTCTGACCTGATGATCTCTGTTCCCGCTGCGAGTTGCAGCTCTCGGCTCAGATACGGCGTTGACATACAAACACTGAGCTACAGGTACGTCTCACTGTTTTTCGGTGTTCCACCCGCTCTTTGCCTGCCATTCGATATTCCGCCTGTTTGTCCCCCTGCATACCTATGAGTGGTAGTAACACAAGCGTAAATTGCTGTCTTCAACCCCTTTTCCTGTTGACAAGCTCGCCGGGGTTGCTATACGATGCCTCAAATAATTAACTCTGGGTCTGATTCCCCGGTCTCCTTGTCTGCTTCAAAAAAAAGACTGGCTCTCAGAAGTCCTGGCTCACAGCTCTCGCAGGAAAGAGGGCATTTGCTCCAGGCATACTGAGTCACTGTCCGAGTCCTTGGGCTCTTTTGATGAGCCTTGCGCAACTCCAGTTAAAGGTCTGGCCCGACATTTAAAGAGTCCATCAACCAAGGGCCAAACTAACAAAAGTATTACAGCCCATGGGGTAGTTATTCCTAACTCTCGGGCGAACAACGTGGGCCCATTATCTCCTACCCCACCGGTAATTTCCAGTGCGGAGGATAATATTACCATGGTCACCCAAGCATTCCCGCTAGCGTCTGAATTCATTGGGGAATGGCTATCTTCCACCATGCTGGCACCCTCTTCTCCGGTGGGGAATGTTGACACCTTCACCTACGCGTCCCCTCCTGCTTCGCTCGTAGGACGTGAAATGAACCCCATCTTTGAGCACTGGAGCCTTTGGAAAGATACTCTTGTAAAATAATTGAATAACTGTAACACCTCCGAGGACTTTGACGCACGGCTAGTGTCCTTAGACATCTCCGCAGAGAAATATCATGCGTTCTTCTTTCACAAAAGTGCGCAAGCAGCCAATGCTCCATCTAGGAGTGTGCTGCCCACTGTTAAAGTGACTTGCTCCTCACAGATTCTCCTTTTAAAAGAAGCTGGAAACCATGCTCATTTAATGGGGGTTTTGCGCACTGGTGTTAGTGCCGAGTCATGCTCTCCCCGAAAAGAAGTAGCATGTTCCTCCTCTTCAGTAAGTAAGCAACCACGGAATCTCAGCTTGGCTCCGCTGGAACCCCTTACTATTCCTGTGCTAGCACCTTTGCCCAGTTGTCGGGAGTACCTGAAGGCTAGAACGACAGACTTAAGGACTGCGCGCCTAAGGAAATCTAACATGTCATTACTGGAGGTATCATTTCTAATGTCCCTCGATAGTCTAAGAATGAACCCAGAGATGCACTTTACAACAAAGTACATGCTTGGCTACTTGCAAGAAGGGGAACAGGGGTAGTGCACTCCTCCGATTTGAAATTTCTGCATAGGATTGAATTTGCCAACTGGTGTACTTAAGGAAACAGAGATTGCATCTTGGTGGGATGTGGAGTCTGCACTGACTATGTATCTGAGACTGTGTAAATGTCTGCCTACGCGCGCTAGAAATCTTGGTCTCATTGTCTGATTTTGTTTTTCCATTTTGTAGTAGTAATTATTGATGAGTCTTCCTACTGAGCCCTTTTCTGTATATGCTTTGTCTTTTAACAGTCTGATCCTGTGTTTTTTATGTTTGTTGCATGTTATGTATTTCTTTTTAAGCGCTTTCAGGCCTCTGGGCATAAGGCGCTCTAGAAGAATTCTAAATCAATAAATGAAATGATCAGAAACCAAATTGAGGCCTTTTTGGACAAGTGGTCCCTGTTCTCTCCTGGTGGGGGCATTAGGTACAGTTGTCGCTCCAATGAAGATGGCTCTGCTTTGTTAACTTTTGGATGGCCACTCTCCTTTTTTTAAGGACCAAGTTTCTTGAACTCTAGATCTACAATTTCTACCGATAGATTGCAATTACACTCATCACTGCGGGGGGCCGAACTTTAAAATATACTGGAATTAATTTGTGATCAACCAAGGTGTGTGGTGGTAATCTGAGGCAGACCTAGCCTTGCTTTGACGGGTGCAAGCATGAGGTGGCGTTAGCATCCCTGTTTGCAACAAGGGACACCCTATAACAGATGGCCGAACCATCCTTCCAAGGGCAGGCTCTGTTGCGTTTACATGTGAAGATCTACGTAAATGGGAAATTAACACAGAATCATAAGCAAGCCCCTCTAAATCATGCACCCTCCGATTCAATCCTAGTAAGACAATAGTCAATAAATCCTTGCATTTGCCTACTTGGTGGTAGATTGGTCTACTATATTTGAATCCGGTGCAGTCTGTCTCTGGAATGCTCCTCTACAACTTGCTGCAGGCAAAATATGGCCTCCCAGATGGCGAATTCCTGGAGTATCTTCAATTGTGTAGAGGTTCCTGTAAATTAAGAGAAGATGGCACCAGCAACATCCACACTCCAACAAAACCTCCCGCGTTGGCATCTGACATTTGTAGTGCCCTTTCCTCCAACTTGTCAACTGCAAATAGTAAGATTTGAATTGACCTGGAATGACTGCAGAGCTCCATTCCTATACAACCTATGGCCCTCCATCTGGAAACATTGCCGCCCATTGCTGGCAGCTTCAACCACGTAGACGCTATACATTCTGTTTTACAGAGCCTCCTTTACATCCTCGCAGCTTGTGAAGGCAGGAAGATCCTCATCACATTCAATCTGTTGGACGAGGAGGCTGGATCAGGGCTCACTTAAACATATGTTTTTTCCTGCAGATGCTCAAAAGCCTTCTGGGATTAGTTTGGCCCTGGATCCTTGGTATTTGCTGCAGCTCCCTTCCATTTTCCCCTTTCTCAGTCATGGCTGGGAGCGCACACCCCTTGTTTGATGGCAGTGCTCCCCAGGGGAGGATGCCTGATAAATGATTTGCCATAGCCTCAAGGTAAATGCATCACATTGGAAAACTCAATACTGCCTATTGGCGGTGGCATGGTGGCAGCAAGTGGCCTATGTGCACCAAATGGAAACTTGCATACACAGAAAGGCGCTGTGTCTGCTGTCAAGGCCCAATCCCTGGCACCTACTAGAAGACTACCTGAGCTTCTCGGGTTAACTGGAGTTACTGTCTGATAAAAGAGCTATTTGCAGTCCCCCCCCCTCAGCCCCTCCCTCCCCTTTCCAGCTCCTGGAGACCATGGTTCCAGGGACCAACGACCTCTAGAATGATGTTCCCACCCACAATGCCGTAAGTCTGTGTTTCCTCCATCTGTCCCTCATACCAGCATCAGCTGTAACCTAAGTATGTAAATGTTGATCGTTAACCAACAGACTTCTTGTCTTTGTATAGGAGAATTGGAGGACTTTGATGCTTGGTGAATGTATGTACCCAAGGGTATTTCGATGGCATGTAACTGAAATGTATTCTCTGTGTCACTGTATTTTTCTTCCTTAATGTTTCACTTAGTATATCGATAATTTCTCCAGCATGGGGTCTGGCATGGATTAACATGCTCATGAATATTCCCTGTCAGGCTGGGACCCCTTGGTAAAAAAAAAACAAGTTTCACTTAAAAACTGCATTTCTCCTTTAAACCAACTGTCCTCTGGGTCATACTGCCCCCATCCAATGATAGTCCTCTCCTTAAACCCCTCCCCTGTCAGCCATCTTCAGATGTTTACTGCACGCCTTAGTGTTAGCAGTCCTTGAGTTTGCTCTCTGAGCTATTTGTAAATTTGTTCATGTTTTTGACGGAAAAAGTTCTATTTTTGTTTCAAAGAGGTTCGCTTGAGGTGAGTCTGTTCCAGAGGTTAGAGTTAATTGCTTCTGTTGAGCCTTACCACCTCCCATGGTAGTGTAAAATTGTACTGCTATGTATTCGTTATTCATGAGCATGTGAAACCACGCCAGACCCCGTGCTGGAGAAGGTTTAAGTTACTTACCTGTAACTATTGTTCTCAAGCATGGGTCTGGCATGGGTTCACATGCAAACCCTCCCTCCGACCCCTCTGCAGCGCTTCTTGGTCATACTGCCACTTTCTCCAGCATGGGTTCACATGCTCATGAATATTCCCCGTCGTCAGGCCGGGAATCCTCGGTATAGAAAAAAATCAGTATCAGTTTGGTTTCTGATCTGTCTATCTTAGTAGGAACCAATCACTGGTCTCTGGGTCATACTGCCCCCAGCCAATGACTGCCCTCTCCCTAAGCCCCGCCTCTGGCAGCCATCCTCAGATTTTTACCGCACGTTCAAGTGTTGGGAGTCCTCATGCTGTAGCTCTAGAGCTTTTGCTGCGTTTTCGTGCTTTTTCAGGAGATTTTTCCTCATTTTTCGGTTAAATAGAGCCTCGAGCTCCACCGTTCTACATCAGATCAACGGGGATCCGTTTCGGAGTTTTCTACGCCCCTCAAGGGTGAAGATTTCGTCGAGGTACGCTTTTGGAGGATTCCAGAAGTTCCGAGGCCTACCCCGGACATGGCCCAGGAGAAAGGAAGCTCGACGCCCGGGAAGCTGTTCAGGACCTGCCCTGGATGCCAGCTTCAGAATGTTTTCAAGGAGGACGAGCATTCGTTATGCCTCTACTGTCTCCATGAGGACAAGACGCACAAGGAGAAGGACTGCGTTTTGTGGGAACATGTCGGAGCGGACCATGAAGGATCGCCACCTCCGTCTCGCCAACTGGCTGGAAGGGAAGAACCCGTCAGGCGAGAAGAAGAAAAAGAAATCCGAGCAGTCTTCTAAGTCCTGTGAGGGCGCCGCAGCGACGGGGGCCCAACAAAAGGCTAAGCACCGCAAGTCCGCGGGCACCGGGAGCACCGAACGGTCGGGCTCCTTGGCTGCCAGGCAGGGCACATCCTCCCTGGCGCCATCAACCATGAGCCAACGCTCTGGCTCGGGTAAGAGGAAGTCCGAGAACCCGGCGAAGCTTCTGGAGAGGCCCCGGTCGATCTCGAAGATTCCGGCAGAGGGGGAGCGAGGCTCGGACCCTCCCCCCAAGGTGAAGGCCCCAGGCGTCCAGAAGGTGACGATGGCCTTAATTCAACCTGCTAAGACGTTGATTGAGGATGTCGCGGGGCCCTGGCTCAGCCTGTGGAGGATACACCAGTGGAGGCCCCCTCAGGACCCAGAGTCTCCCTGCCACCGCGGAGGGAGTCGTCTTTCAGGCCCATTGAGAAGACCCCCACGAAGTCCTCGTTGGAAAAGGTGGGGGAGGGGCTGGTGACCATCATGGATACGGACACGACCTCTGAAGAAGAGCTCATCGAAGTCGTGGAAGAGGCCCAGCCCATCGGGAGGGATCCCGATGAGGGCGACGACGAGAGCGATGGTGTCGCCGACAAGGCTCCTCAAGAGCCCTCGCGCCCGTCATTTCCGGCGCCGCAGGACACCTCGACGGCCATTTTGTCAGCGATTCAGTCCTTATGCTCGGAGATAAGGACAAGGTTGCCCCTTCCCCCGACGGAGGTACCTGAGCCAGACCCGACGGGGGAACCGGAGCCAGGACCTTCGGAGAGTCCACCGCATGAGAGGAGGAGGACGCATCCTATGCCACCTCTCCCACCTCTGCAGCCTGCTCTGCCTTCCCCCGGTCTACTACCCACAGGGATGATACAGGCACGGACACGGCTACGACAGGTACAGATGACGACGGAGGCGACGACGGGACGTGTCCCCCGTCGCCCCCTGCTCGGGCGTCCCCGCCCGACGAGATTGGCTCCTTCATGCCATGATTTCCAGGGCATCCGAGCTTTTTCAGCTCTGCCCAGAAGAAAAGAAGAAAGAAGGGTTCCTTTACCAACGGCGCAAGGCTAAAAGGAAGACGGTCCTTGCCGTACCGCTTCTTGATGACATCTGGGATGAGGGGCTCGACCTCCTCAAGAACCCTGCCATGGCGCCGGCAAAGAGGGACCGGTACGAGAAGAAGTACCGGGTCCCCGACGCTGCCCCCTTGTGTCTTTGGGCACAACCTACCCCGGATTCTGTCGTCTCGGCGGCGGCAAAGAAGAAACCTGGGGGGGGCATCGGCCTCGACATCAACTTCCCCGCCGGACGGCGAGGGCAGGAAGTTGGACACGATGGGACGACGGATCATCTCATCCGCAGCGACGACTATCAAGGCGGCCAACGCCCTGGCTATCGTAGCCCGCGACGACAGGGAGTTGTGGTTCAAAATCGCCCCTCTGTTAGACTTCCTTCCAGATGCCAAAAGGGCTGAGGCCCTTGAAATCCTACAGGAGTGGGAGATTGCTTCGGACCACGCCATTACGGTGGCAACGGACATCGCCGACACCGGTTTCCGTCAGTTGGGCAACAGCGTTTGCTTGAGACGACGAGGATGGCTCAAGGCCACGGATTTCCACCAGGACGTACAAACCAAGGTTTTGGACATGCCCTTCGACGGGAACAACCTGTTTAGGAAGGCTGTTGATGAGTCCCTTCAGGCCATCAAGACAGACACAGGGACTGCCCGGGCACTGGGAGTGCTCCAACAACGACGGCCGTCCTTTAGGAGCTCCAGAGGCAGACAAGGCGCCTCCAAGGGATCCGGCAGTGGCTCCTCTACTTACCGCCAAGCGGCAAGATCTTCGTCCCAGGAAGCCTACAGGGGACGCGGCAAGTCAGGTGGTGCCCGTCGTCGTCGACAAGGAGGTCAAGGAGGCAAGGCGGCCTCCAAACAAGATTGAACCGACCGTGGGGTTCGTGCCCCCGCCGAAGCACCCCGGTGGGAGGCCGGCTGGCGAGATTCGTCAGCGTGTGGGAGTCCATCTCCACCGACTGTTGGGTGCTGGACGCCCTGGCCCAAGGGCACGCCCTCGAGTTTCAGAAGAAGTGCCCTCACGTTCCACCCGTGGCCAGGAAGGAAAATCACGTCCCTCAACTACTGTTGGAAGTAAGGGCGATGCTCAAGAAGGGTGCCATCAAGCTCGTCCCAAAGAGGCTTCGGGGCTCCGGAGTTTACTCAAGGTACTTCCTCGTAAAAAAGAAGACAGGAGGATGGCGCCCCATCCTGGACCTACAACGACTGAACAAGTACATCAAGGCACAGAAGTTCCCTATGATCACCCTCCAGCATGTGCTGGGACAGCTGGAGGAGGGCAATTTCCTGTCGTCGTTGGACTTGGAGGATGCCTACTTCCACATCCCCATTCTAAAAAGACACTGAATGTTCCTCAGGTTCGTGGTCCAAGGGCGGCACTACCAGTTCAAGGCCCTCCCGTTCGGATTGAAGTCGGCACCCAGGGTGTTCACCAAGTGCCTCGCACCAGTGTCGGCGCGGCTGCACCTACAGGGGATCCACGTCTACCCCTACCTGGACGACTGGCTCATCCGGGCAAGGACAAGGGAGCTCGCCGTGGAGCACACTGCGAAGACCTTCCAGCTGCTCATGGACCTGGGATTCTCCATCAACTTTCCAAAATCCCACCTGGTTCCGTCGCAAGTCGCCCTGTTTCTGGGAGCCAAGCTCGACACAGTGGCGCGGCTGGCCTCCCCGTCGGAGGAAAGGACCAGGACCATTCTGGGCAAGGTGCAGCGTCTGCTGGCCACGGACATGGCCAGGGTAAGATCTATCAAGTCCCTCCTCGGGATGATGTCCTCCTGCATTTATCTGGTGCTCCTTTGCAGGCTTCGGATGAGACCCTTACAGGAGTTCCTCGACGCCCGCGCGATCCAGTCGACGGGCAGCTTCGAGGACAGGATCCCGCTGAACGAGAAGTTCAATCAGGCGATCCGGTGGTGGGGTACCCGCTCCCATCTGTCGGCGGGCACGGACTTCCAGACCCCAGCTCACCAGGTGACGGTGACGACGGACGCCTCCCTGGAAGGTTGGGGAGCACACTCCGGAGATCTTCATGCAAGAGGCCTTTGGCTCCCGGAGGAGAAGTCTCTCCACATCAACATCTTGGAGCTCTGCGCGGTGTTCTGGGCCCTCAGGTCTTTTCTTCCGTCCCTCAAGGGCAAGGTGGTGAGGATCTTCACCGACAACACCACCACAATGTTCTACATCCGGAAGCAGGGCGGAACCAGGTCCCCGGCCCTATCCAATGAAGCCCAAGATCTGTGCCATTGGGCCGTCGCCCAAGGGATGTTTCTGGTGCCTCTTCATCTGGCAGGAATAAAAAGCACAATTGCCAACTCACTCAGCAGGGAGCTGCGCTCGTGCCATGAGTGGGAACTACGCCAGGATCAAGTGGATCGACTCTTCTGACGATGGGGCGAACCCCAAATCGATCTCTTCGCGACGGCGACGAATTCCAAGTGCCGGAGGTTCGCCAGCAGGTTCCCCCAGCCGAGGAGCATGGGCGATGCTTTCTTGTTCCCCTGGGACGGCCTATTTCTTTCTGCGTTCCCTCTGCTGCTGTTGCTGCTCCGGCTCATCAACCAGCTCAAGAGGTCCCGGTGCAGGATGACCCTCGTCGCACCGGCGTGGCCGAGACAGATCTGGTTCCCGCACCTTCTGGACTTGTCAACATTCCCACCAGTCAAGCTGCCGATGGACGCAGACCTTCTCTCCAGAGAAGGAGGCGCCATTCTTCACCACAACCCGGAGTAGCTGAACTTGCAGGCCTGGCTCCTGCAGCACTAGAGTTTGGAGGGTATGACATCCCGGCCGACTGCAGAGAGGTTCTTGCAAAGGCCAGGGCGTCCTCAACTCTCAAGTGCTACGGACATAAATGGAAGAGGTTCTCTGTCTGGTGCCGTGCACAGAAGATTAACCCTCTGCGGATTACGGCGCCTCAAGTACTGCCGTACCTACTGTCGCTGGCCAAAGCTGGACTGGCTCACGCCTCCATCAAAATACATCTGGCTACAATCTCCCGATATACCAGGACGACGGGACGGGCGTCCTTGTGGTCTCATCGCCTGGTGAAAGAATTCATGAAGGGACTATTCGATCATTCCCACCGGTGAAGGCTCCTGCCCCGGCGTGGGAGCTTAATGTGGTGCTGACCAAGCTCATGGGGACCCCATTCGAGCCTATGCATTCGGCACCTTTGAAGTTCCTGTCATGGAAGACAGCTTTCCTCGTGGCCATCACCTCCGCAAGACGAGTGGGAGAGATCCAGGCCCTATCTTGCAAGCCTCCATACTTGACTTTTCATGACACGAGGGTGGTGCTGAGGACGCACCCCTTCTTCATGCCCAAGGTGCCGTCGGACTTCCACCTCAACGAGCCCTTGGTGTTGCCAGTTTTCTTCCCATCGCCTTCGTCGCCGGCCGAGAGGACTTTGCACTCGCTGGATGTAACTAGAGCGGTTAAAGTTCTACGTGGACCGCACAAAGAGTTTTCGGAAGACGTCACAGCTGTTTGTGAACTTTGGGACTGTGAAACAAGGGAAGGCTCTCTCGAAGACTTCCATTTCCAGATGGCTCTCCGGCTGCATCATGCACTGTCACCGGTTGGCAAACCGACAGCTGCCCGGCCGTCCGAGAGCCCATTCGACCAGAGCGATCGCTGCTACCACGGCGTTCCTGTCTGGTGTGCCCCTGCTGGACATCTGCAGGGCTGCGACGTGGAGGTCGACGCACACCTTCACAAGATTTTACTGCGTCGATCGGGACTCCAGGGAGGAGTCCAGGGTCGGCCAAGCAGTGCTGCGCAACCTGTTCGCCTAAGGTGAGCCTGGTGAGGAGGTAAGAGTTGCTTAATGTTGAGTTGTTGTATTGCTTAATGTTGAGCCTGTTGCCACCTCCCGTGGTTGTGCATGTGTGTACTGCTATGTATTCTTTTATTCATGAGCATGTGAATCCATGCCAGACCCCATGCTGTAGAAGGAACAAGTTACTTACCTGTAACTGTTGTTCTCCAGCATGGGTCTGGCATGGATTCACATGCGAACCCTCCCGTCTGCCCCTCTGCGGCTCTTCACTTGGTCATACTGCCACTTTGCGTGCTACCAAATCTGAGGATGGCTGCCGGAGGCGGGGCTTAGGGAGAGGGCAGTCATTGGCTGGGGGCAGTATGACCCAGAGACCAGTGATTGGTTACTACTAAGACAGATCAGAGAAGAAACTGATACTGATTTTTTTTCTATACCGAGGATTCCCGGCCTGACGGGGAATATTCATGAGCATGTGAATCCATGCCAGACCCATGCTGGAGAACGACAGTTACAGGTAAGTAACTTGTTCCTTCAGGCGAGCTGGGGTGAGGTGTACCCTATTTAGTATTTTAAAGTGGATCAGCCTGAACCTGGCATATAGCGACACCGGTTTTGTGAGGCATCACAGCTGTGACCAGTGAGAGTCTGTGAATGTTAGCCCAAGGTCCCTCTCCCATTCCCTCCCAACATCAGGTACCTATTTTTTCTCGTTTCCAGCGCTACTCTGTACAATGTTGAGGCAGTTTTCTTGGTTGTCCCGGAAGAGGCTATGTAATTGAGGCATGGATGTGACTCTGGCTCTTGTGGGAACCCGTCCCATGCTGCTGCTATTGCCGAACTGAGTCTTAGATATTGTAGCTTCTGAAGTGGGGTATCACCTATCTGAAGTTTAATATCCTTCCAGGGTCTGAATAGATCATAGATACAGGTCTCCGAACTGTATGATGCCCACTTCCCTCCAGTGCGTGGATAATGCTGTGTGTGTTGACGGGGCCAGATAGGGTGCTTCCCATATCAGCATTTTGGGGCTATACATCACAATATTTCGGGGCTGTTGTGTCGGCCTCGCCCTTGCTTGTTGTGTGGCCAATTTCGGTTCTAGGTGGTTGCAGTTTCCCCTTTTCCCAGCAGCTATCCCATGTGGCCCCTGACTTACCCTGTGTTTCTAGATCAACATAAGAGGTTTGCGGTGCATCTGTTACCCAGTTCATAGCATAGTATGCTTGGGTTGACGGGTAATATACCTCGTAATCTGGTGCCGCTAGCCCCCCCCCCCCCGCTCATAAGGGTGCGTGAAGTGGCGGCAGCTGGCCCTCACATTGTGCTTCCACATGAAGGCAGAACAGGCGCTAGTTATTTTCGCAAAGAAGGGTTTGCCAGGACAGAGTGGTATCGTACTGAAGAGGTAAAACATTTTGGGTAGTATGATCATCTTGACTAGTACTAGCCAACTCATAAGGTACCCTGCCTTTCCTCTCCTTCCCTCAGCAGCTCGTGGTCTCCCAAGCTCTGATTCTCTCTAGGTTGGACTATTGTAACAGCCTCTTTCTAAATCTACCTGCCTGTACTCTCTGCCCTCTGCAACTAATCCAGAACAGGACTGCAAGACTTGTCCTTGGCCTCAAGCCCTGGGATTGTATCTCTCCAGCTCTGAAATCTCTCCAATGGCTCCCAGTGGATGCAAGGATTACATTCAAAACCCTCTGCATTGTCCATAAGGCTTTCTGGGGCATGGGTCCAAAATACCTTCATATATTCCTCTGCAAATACCTCCCCTCTCAAGCTCTTCGCTCCTCAAACTCCCCCAGGGTCAGTCGTTTTTCAAAGAAACGGGCTGGGGGTAGATCTCTGTCTTCGGCTGCGGCCTCCCTCTGGAACAGCCTCCCTGACACTCTTAAACCTGAGGAGAACCATCTCCGGTTCTGGAAGCACCTCAAGACCTTCCTCTTTGCTTCTGCATTCGCTCCCCCTCTCCTCTGTTGATCTGTTCTCTCTTGGCACTGTGCACCTGGCCACCCTCTGTCCTCCGGGCCCAGGTACCTGCTCACCCTGCCTCTGGGCAACCCCTTGCACTGGGGGGTGTATCTGTACCCATACAGTCCACCCCTCGCCCCCTTTTTCTTCCTGCACATATCAGACCTACCCTGTCTGCTGCCTTAAACCCAGCACTTGCCAATTGATGGCTGCACTACTACTGTTTGTTGCGTTTATTATTTATTTATTTATTATTATTTATCTGTTTCTCCTTTGCTCCACACTTTCCACTTCTCCCCCCCTTGCATGCACTTTTCCCCTCCCCCTCTCCGATGCACTTGCTCGTTCTCATTGTTACTCGGCCTAGTAAGATCATTGTTTTGTTCTCCCCTGTTCCCCTCCCTTGCCTTGTCATGATCTGAAACACTTGTGTACGAGCGCAATAGAAATAAAATATCAATGTCAATAAGCGAGATAGATAGATGGTTCCAGCGATCGAGTTTAGCGCACATCGCCACGGCTAGTGCGTCATAGTTGAAGGCATGGACCATACTGGCAGAGCGTGCCAGCTCCACCCCCAAGTATCTAACCTGTTGGGGGGCCCAGTGCAGCCCACATAGGTCATTTGGCGGTGCTGTGTCATCAGTCAATGGGAACATTTCAGACTTACGTTCATTCGGAGACCAGAGAACCTCCCAAACTCCTGGACCTCCTCTAACAATCTGTGAAGATATTTCTCAGGGTTTCTCTTAAACAACATATTGTCCGCGTACAGAGTCATCAGTTCTATACACCCAGCTATGGGGATACCTGCTCTAGCATGTCGCATCCTCATGAAATCTGCCAGAGGTTCAATTACAAGTGCGAACCACAGTAGGGAGAGCGGGCATCGCTGCCTGGTTCCTCCCGCCAGCTCCAACACTGAGTCCCATTCGCCAATACCCTTACATATGGTCATGTGTACAGAAGTCGTACCCACTTGATAAAATTAGGGCCAAATCCATAATTATGCAGTACTCTGAACAAGAATGGCCAGTACATGCTGTCAAAGGTCTTCTGCATGTCTAGGGATATGGGGACCCCCTCATAATCTTTGGGGATTCTCACCAGGACATTATAGAATCTGCGAGTGTTGGATGCCGTCGACCTCCCCAGCACAAACCCCGTCTGGTTCTCGTGCTCCATGTAGGGTATCACTGGGTTGAGTCTCGAAGCTAGTATCTTGGCGAAGATGTTCACATCCGTGTTGATGAGTGATCGCGATTGGTATGATCCGCAGTCCTCAGGAGACTTCCTGGGTTTCAACAACAGCGTTATGACTGCTTCCCGCATTGACTCCGGTAGAGTGTCCAGTGTCCGGGACCTCGGTCCACACCGCCATGAGGCGGGCGCAAGTGTCTCTGTAAATTCCTTATAGAATTTGGCTCCCAACCCTTCAGATCCCAGGGCCTACCTGCCTGGAAGGTCCTTTATCGCCGCTTTTATTTCACCAAGTGTTATTGGGGTTTCTAGGGCATTACGCGTGTCCTCTGACAACAGTGTTGTAGGTATTGCGGCATGGTAATCGTCGATTTCCTTATCGGTGGCCTCACTCTAGGGGAGTATAAAGTGCTATAGAAGTCATAGAACACTCGACTAACCTCATTGGCTTTTGTGACCGCTACCCCATCCTGCCCAGTGATACATGGGATGATTGTGCTACCCCTTTCCGTGCGCACCAGACGTGCCAGAGGTTTTCCTGGTCTTCCTGTTCCCCATACCTTCGAGCCACCATTGGTCTGTTGAAGTAGTGCTACTCCTAACAAAGGTTTTCTAGTTGTGCTTTAATTTCTGCAGTGATCTTTGGGGATGGGTTGGCCAGGTATCCTGTCTGCAGTTGGGCTATGGATTCCTTGCATCTCCTACGCTCCTGCCTGATGTCTCAGTACACCGAATTTGGTGGAAATCGCTATTCCTCGCATATAGACTTTAAATGCCTGACATAGGGTGCTTGCTCCGCAACTGAGCCTGCATTAGTTTCAAAGAAGTCTGAGATATGTTGCTTCTGAAAACTGGGTCTAAAAGCGACGTGGATTTGAAACGCCATTGCGCTCTTCGGGGCTCGCTATGGGGGACATCTATGAGGATTGATGTAGGAGAATAATCCGAAAGTGTCCTGGGGAGAATCAGAGCTTCGGTTAACCAGCCCAATACCGTGCTGGATATTAGCCATAGGTCTATGTGCAAGTGCATATCATGCACAGAAGAGTAAAAGATAAAGGACTTCTTGGCTCTGTGTAATCGGCGCCAGGTATCCCTCAGGTCTAAGTCAGTAATATGTGTATGGAGTGTGCGGGCTGCATTTGTCAGGAATCTGGGGGTGGTTGATGTGCAGCCCTGGTCAGTATCCAGTATTGTTTTAAAATCCACCCAGCAGAGTATTTGTACAGTTGGGTATTTAGCAAATTTCTGAAACACTGATTCATAGAATTCGGGGTCATCAATATTGGGACCATAAATATTCATCAACAATACTTCTGCATTCCCCAATTTCCCATGTACCAATACGTATCTGCCGTGGTCGTCCGGTTCTGTTGTATAGTGCATAAAGGGGAGTGGCCTGAGTATTAGGATCATGACCGCTCTGACTCTAGTGGAATAGGAAGTATAGTATCGGTGTTCGCCCCAACCAGGGGCACACTTGGTGGTCTTGGAAATGTGTCTCCTGCAAGTATAATATCTGGGCTCCTTGTTGGTTTGCAAATGCGGTCACCCTCTTGCTTTCATAGGGAAACCCAGACCCCATACATTCCAACTCAGTAATTTAATTCCCGTGCACCTGGTGTCAGTCATTGCCTTTTATACAGCCATTTCCTTCTACATATTGACAATCGGGCTCTGTCAGTTTGTGCCTATCTACAATGTGATCTTTACCTTTTTCACCCCAACTTCCCCCAATCTCCCCTCCCCCACCCTCTTATTGCCTCAAACGTTGCCTATGTACTTCCAACCCTTCGTAAACCCCCTCGGCCCCCCACCACCCCCACAACATGAGGAACTAAACTATGCACTCCCATGGAGGACGGCTGCTTCTGTGGCATCCAGGAGTACCGGCTGCTTATTTTATTAAGATATAACTTTTTCTAGGTTTACCACCTTACCAACATAGTCCTGCGTTTCAAAAACCACATCACAAATTTCTTTAGGCGTTACAAGATGCAGAAGTCTTCATACATGCATACATTTACTAATAGTCGTATACAGTCTTCTGCATGTCCTTACATACGCAATGGCCTGGTCACAGGGTGCAGTTCAGGTACTGGTTATAGTGTCTTCAAGGGTTACTCACTGCTACAGTACATTCTGTTTGAATTTGTTAAACGATGTTGCAGATGGAGTATGCCTTCGTTTCGTCTTCATTCTGTCTCCCCAGAAGGCTGAGTCTCTGGCAGGGGGATATTGGCCTCCACAAACGAGGTTGCCTTCTCTGGAAATGTGAAAAATAAGTCTTGTTCTTAAACTGCATGCATAGTCTTGCTGGGTACAACATAGTGTAAAGAAATTGGCGTTCTCTCAGTAGTTTCTTCACTCCTACAAATGTTTGTCTCTCCTGTTGGACCACCAGCGTGTAGTCCGGAAAGTTTCGTATTATGCTGGATCACAGCTGGAGCTCCTAATTCTCCCTGGACGCCTTCAACACCAGGTCTCTGTCCCTGTAGTTCATTATGCGTGCTTTGATAGGTCGAATGGGCGCTCCTGGTTTAGGCCTCCCTGGGAGCGATCTGTGTGCATGCTCTACAACGAACATCAGGGACCATCCTGGGTCTCCCAGCGTGTTTTTCAAGAATTCTACTACTGCTTGTTCCATGGGGCCTTTCAAGGCACCTTCAGGGACCCCCACAATGCGTATGGTATTCCTCCTCCACCTTGCCTCTAAATCTTTGCATTTCAGCTTGATGGTGCCTAAGTCTTTCGCCATAGTCGTCACAGTGTTTTGTAGGGTTTCCACAGTGTCAACTGTGCCATTCTGCGTCTCAGCTTCAGTAGTAAGCTCAGACGCTTTTTCCATTTGTCTGCATCGTGTTGATGTTAATATTGATGCCATCCATCTTATCGTTCATTGCAGCAAATCCCTGTTGCATGACTGCGATGACTCCTTGTAGGTCAGTGGGAGGTGCTGTCGTCGCCATCTCATTTCTGCTAGTGTCTTCGCCGGTAGTATTTGTTGACTTAGGAGTAAGTTTAGTAAATTTCTCTATTCCACTTTTTTTGGAGGACCCCCCTTTAGGCATTATCCTATGATGTGGGAAGGGCACGCCGTGTTTGAAACAGTTCTGTAGTAGAAGGCGCATCAGAGAGTACCGGCCCGGTTTTGCGGAGACCTCGTTTGTGCCTGGATGGTGCACAGTTCGCCGTTCCTTAGTGCACTCTTTCATTAAGGTAATGTGTTGGTGGTCGAGGGCTGAGGAGCTCCCACTCTGGTCAACCCGATTGTGTCAGGCCAAGAACGCTGGAGGCCTTCTGGGAGCGGTGGGGCGGCTGCTTCTCCACCCGTCCCAGTGGGGATCGGCTACTTTGACGTCGCACAAATTATTCCTCTATTGCGTTTTACGCTACAAGTGTAACTAATTGCATGCCAATACAATGTTGATTTCACCCCACGTTCTTACTATCAGATCTGCCATTCTGTACCTCTCTTGGGGTCACTCGCAGCGCAGTGTAGGGTTCATTATGTGGAGCCGGCAGTCAATGGGCACGGCTGTGCTGGTGGGATCTTATTTTAGGCGCTGCAGCGCGTACCTGCCATGGGTGCCATTGTGCTACTTCTCAGCATGTGCCATTACTTTGTCTTGTAGGTGCTCTTGTTGTTGTGCCCTGCCAATCCAGGTTGCCGTGGTGCAGTCCTTCAATGCACCACGAGCCACACCGCCCAATGAGCCTGCAGGCCCCGCCAAATAATGTCTGCTATTGAGGGATATTGGGCCTGATTCGGCTGGTGCTCTCCCTGTGCGTTGGCCCCCAATGCGGGCAATGTGCCTAGCAAATGGGCGACTGTGTTCCCCCATGTTTGTAATATCAAGTATCTCCTCAGGGGAGGGTCTCCTCTCTTTACTGGTGGGCTTGAGGGTGGAAGCAGCGGGAGCCAAGTTTTAATTTGTGGTGCCTGGGGAGGAGCTGGATGCCACGCCCTGGGGCCGCCTGGTCTCGTGGGCGAGTGCTAGGGCCGTTGTGCCCGCCGCTGCCACCTCTTCCACCTCTGAGCGACGGGTATGTCTGGCCTCTGCACAGTACCGTCAGCAGGGGGGCATGCCGTCAATATGGCTTTGGGCGCGCAGCGTTTTCTTTCCCCTCCCCGGCCGCCTCGTTACCACTGAGTTGTCGTCGCTGGGCGCCACGTGTGCCACTTAGTTTGGGAGCGCTGTGAGGGTGAATCCGGCAATCTCGTTTCCAGTCGTCACGCCTTGGTGCGCCTCCGATTGGATGGATGCCTTTTCCCACTGCATCTCTGTGCGCTAAGGGGGGGCTGGGATCCCCAGACAGGCTCTGTGACGCAGACAGCCCACCAGGGCTATGTGGCCACTCAGAATCTTCAGGACGGAGTTCCGCCGCACCACTCCCCGGCACTGGGTATGGGGGGGGGCTTCACCCCAAGCCAGTAGGGCGTTGTAATACCATGTCGGGACAGCCACCTCCACATTTCCAGATCGGTATGGACTCAGTCGTGACTTCCTCCTTGAAACCCTGCCCGCCCACACAGAGAGCCGCGCGGTGCCTGGCCCGAGGAGCCGCAAACTTTTCATCATGTTCCTCGGTTTTGTCAGCGTAAAGTTCCTGATCTTCGGTCAGGATGTGCCCGACAGGTTCATGGCACTTTCATATTTTGGTAGCAAACCGGGCTGTTTTTATGCCAAATTACACCGGATTCTCCAGACTGCCAACAAAGCTCACACAGAGGCTTGCATGCCACTCTGTGCGCAACAGCGCCCACCCTTGGAGGCTATCTTTATATGTTTTGCCACTGTTCAGTGTTGGGTGTCCTTGAGAACAATCTGTTCAATAATCTGCGATTTTGTCTATTTTCTTCATCTTCGTTTCAAGGTTCCTTAGTTTGGTACTGACTCATCTCTCTGCTCACTGGTGTGGGAATTTGGCCCATTCTGTCACCTTCGGTGTTGGTGTCCTGCTTTCATCCGTTTGAGGCCCTGTAAGAGTCCATAGACTGAGACATCATGGCAGACACTGGGAAGAAAAGCCTTTTCAAGGTCTGCTCAAGTTGTCACCTCAACATGTACATCGAGGATCTTCATGAGGAATACCTGTATTTTCTATGTCCAAACCATGACTTGAATAACTGCTCCATCTGCCAATTGTTCTCATCCTAGAACCGTACAGATTGCCACAGGAGTTTAATGGCATGGTTAGATGATAGTGCCAGGGCCTCTGACCCGGCCTCTGTCCGCAGTTATGCTTCTGCAAGCCGCAGCAGACCCCTTCAGCACACTCCTCTTTCAAAGAGGTTAAGGCCCCAAGTAGAATCATCCCGGCGAAAGACAGCAAAAATAGACACATGGGTCGCATGCTCGGGCTGTTCCATTGTCGACAAATTCATTGACACCCTCGTCCATGGCAACAGTCACCTCAGTAATGGCTAAGATGTCTAATTTCTCCTCAGCAACAAAGCATTCTACTTTAGAGAATCAAAGCTTTTCTACGGCAACAACTGCCCGTCCATGGCATCCACATCGATGTGCCATGGACAAACCTAGTCTTCTTCGTCGTCAAAGACAACCATCTCATCGACTGCCAAATCCATTCCATCAATAACCTCCTCTGTGACCAGCTTTATCTGGTCTATGACAAGCATCACTTTAGTCTATCCATCTACGGCTCTGACAGGTGTTGCAGGGGATCGAGACTCCCCGCCAGTTCTGTTTTTCCTTTCAAGGCTGACTCGTGTGTAGCTACTGTTCTCAATGCCCCCATATGTGCTGCCTGCCGTCCTCTGCCGGCTATGGCCCTGCCCCTGAAGAACTGTTGGAACATATAGCAAGGATTGTAGGCTGGATATATTGCACTGATGAGTACAATAAAATAATTGTGGTTTCCGAAATTGTCACAAAATGTTTTAATGAATTTAAGTTGGCCAGCTGACACGTGTTTCAGCCCATCTGGGTCTTTCTCAAGGTTGAATCAGTACAATTGTTAGCAGTTGGCACAAAAAATTAAATTTAGAAAAACATTTGATTGTTATATCCCAATCAACACCATGATTTGCATATTGAATAAAACAAAAAATGGGTGGTGTAATTAAGCAATCAAATTAGAAAGTAAAAAAACAAGAGAGAATATAACCATGTGTTCCCATGTCAATTGGGAATAGAATTGCAATAAATGGTAAAAGAAAAAGAAACAAAATTGTTGGTATATCCACATACCAATCAGAATGAGTGCAGTTGCGTGTGAATTGAAGGAAAGACAAAAGAAAGGGAAGAGGAAATGGGAGTGGGAGGAGGAACACCTTATCAGTATTGTTTGCATATTCTGCTTAATTTGAGAAAGGAGGCTAGCAGTCTAGGTATAGAAAGAGCCTTACCAACAATATTTGAGGACTCCACGATTGGGTGGGTTAATTGGATTGCCAGTTCGGTGTATCTGTATGGAATAATATTTATGAAATGGGGGTCAGTGGAAATTCCATTGATACGACACAGAATTAGATACTAACTTGAGTGAACCGTGGGACCTGTGGCAGTGATAATTATGGTGGCCATGTGCGGCTTATGGGTACCTTGGGAGAACAATAAAAGAATAAACTTGTGTCTTGATACAAATGGGATGAACAGGTGAGATAATTCTATCAGTGCCTGCCACCCGTGAGACATGGGTGAGACATGGGTGTGACAAGGAGAATGGTCGTACTCTGAGTGGGACTGTTAAGGATAGCATTCATCAACTTGATAATCTGAGGTTCTATAAATAAAGGGCACAGATGGGCTTTTAAGAGCTGCACATGAATGAAGAAATTATGGTTAACTGATGTACTCTGTCAAAATACTCGTATTATACTTGAGTACAAATCTTCACACAGCTCAATTTCTCAGAAGAGATCTGAGCAGTTACAGGGCTGATTCTGATTGCCTAATCACTTTCACTGGATGGGGGAGGTTCAGTGTTTACACAGCCTCTGCTGTCTTCTTACCTTTGCCTTTTGGCTGATGAGCAAAATGAATTGGGGCCTTTCGGCTCTGCTAGCCTCCCTTTTGGGATTACCTGTGCAATGCTGACAGCACAATTTTAGGGCTGCCGCTGTGAGTGTGCAACTGTGCAGCGGGAGACCAGCATCCATATTTGTGCGCATGGCCTAACTTGTGAGTGATAGTGGCGCGTGTGGGTGCATACGCCTAATACTGCTATTGATTCTCATTGTGCTAGGACACCTTACCATGGTTTCCTTTACTGATCTGGTTTGGGCGTGTGCGTCTGATGCTAATATTGATTTTTAATGAGCTGTAACTCGTCATTGTTTTGTTTCCTGATCTAGTTTGGATATCAATGTGGATGAAAGTTCAGTTTTGTTCCACAAATCTGCATGCAGTGATCTGGGTCCTAAGTGTACGCATGTCCGTAGTTTGAGACTATGATATATTTGACATTGGTGGCGCATGTGGTGAAGCTAATATTTCGATCTACTGCGCTAAAGTACCTTGCCATGTTTTCCATTATTAGTCTGCTTTAGATAGAGGTTGTGAATAGTTGCTCACGGTATTCATACAATGGGGCAGCCAGGCTTTCCCGATTTGAGACTTGCTCACCTGGTATTAATAAATGGGATTGCTAGGAAGTACTCCTTTCGATTATGTGTCCCATCTACTGATGAGTGTGGTGTTGCTGCTGGACAGCGAGTTGTATCGATCACTAGTCGTGTATCAATAATTATACAGTACTGCAAGTGCAGAACGCTATTGCGTGGTGTTTCAGAGAGTATGGAGTCATGCATGGATATAAAGGATAATTGGCTGTAACTGTGTGAGAGGGAACAGTTGTATGAGAACATGGCGTGGGCTCATTGTGTCCAGGGTGTAGAATTAGGTCATATCACATGGTCCCAGGGGAGGGAGAACATTTATTAGGTTTTGGGGTTGGGGGAGGTGATTCTGTGCCCTGGCGTGCAAATCTCCTTCCTGGTTAGGTATACATTTCATAGAAATACATTAAATTCATGGTCAGAATTTAAGCTGGTGATCACGCATCTTAAATGGCAGGAGACATTATTTGCTGCAAATCTTTGACAACCTAACTTGAGTATCAGACTTTCTATTTGTTACCTTAGACGTCAAGGCGCTCTATGCATCCATATCCCACCAATTGGCCCTAGACAGCATAGATTTCATTTTCTGGAGAAATCGGCCTCATATTAGCCACATATAAATGACAAAACAACTACTGGGATTTTCATCAGCAAAATAATGTCTTCTTATTCAACAGAGACTATTATCGTCAGATAAAAGGCGTGGCAATGGGTGCTATTTACGCAGCAGCCCTTGCTAATATTTTCATGCATCAGTATGAAAGCACACACATGCCCTTTGAGCCAAGGAATTTCAGAAAAATATCAAACACTGGCATTGATTTATTAATGATATTATGTTGGTCTGGTAAGTAACTCAGGAGAACCTTGAAAGGTTTGTGACTTATCTTGATGCCAACCAGTTTGGCATCAAGCTTACCAGCAATTTCAGTGCCACGAGATCCAATTTCTAGACATTACCTTTCCGGTTTCTGAGCATGGCCTACTTTCACAACCCTATAGAAAACCAACTGAAGTCAACTCAGTATTGTATGCCTCGAGATGTCGCAGAAGCACGGTTATTAAAACCATCCCGAAACGCGAGTACATGAGAGCATGCAGAAATTGCAACCATCAGGAAGCTTCTAGGAAGGAATGCAAACTACTTAACCAATCCTTTCAGAATCGGGGATACAAGAAACCAATTTTAGAGCAAGCAGAGACCGCAGCATGTAACTTAAGAGGACAATCATTGCTAATCCCTCAAAACAAGCCAATACCCAATGCAAACAACAGATTTGTGACTAGATATAATTCCGACAGCTTTTGAATCCAAAGAGTTCTTGAAAAGCATTGGTCATTACTTTTGATGTAGCAAGACGTTAAAACACATTTGAACAAATACCCATCGGTGTTATTCCGCACAGCACACACACTGAGGTCCATACTGAGCACATCTTTCATGCCATGCAATCATAGCCCACAAGTAGACTCGCTTACGAAGGCCAGATTTGTAGATTTTTTCGAAGTGTTGGACTTATTCAATCTGCGTTTGCCATGAACACACAATGTTAATTAAAAAAATTGCAACATATTTACCATCAACAGACACATATAATGTTGCACAAAGTATGTGATTTACGCCAGTGTATGCGTGTCTGAAAAGATTTACGTGGGGAGTACCATAAAGGGAGCTCCAAGTCCAAATTTTAGAACATCTCAGTATGTTTGGATCACAGCACCCCCAGGCTCCTAGCAACATACTGGCAAAAAGAACACTAGCTGATTGACAAGAGACATCCACTTTGTTGGACTACAGACAGTCTCATGTGGTACCAGAGGCGGCAACCGAGAAGTAAAATTGAGACAATAGGAAGCAAGACTAATCTGCTGTTTGAGATGCATGACCAACAGCTTAAATTCGGACCATGAATGTAATATATTTCTATGTTATGTATACCCATCCAAGAAGAAGATTTGTACGTCAGTGCATGGAATCACCTTCCCTCACACCAAAACTAAAATAATTGTCCCCCTCCACTGGGACCAATTTATGACCCAATTCTGCACCCTACACTCAATGAGCCCACGCCATGTTATCATACAACTGTGCCCTCTCACACAGTTCGATCCAATTATCCTTTATATTTATGCATGTCTCCATACCCTGTCAAACACCCTGCAATAGCATTCTGCAATTGCAATACTGTATAGTTATTGATACACGACTAGTGATCGATACACCTCTCTGCCCAGCAGCAACATCACTCTCATCACCAGATGGGACACTTAATCTAATGGAGTACTTACTAGCAATCAATTTATTAATGCCAAGTTAGCAAGACTCACTTGCACCCTAATTATCAGATATGACACGTAATCTAATAGAGTATTTACCCACAATCCAGTTATTAATACCAGTTGAGCCAGTCTGAAATCGGGCAAGCCTAGGTGCCCCATTGTAAGAATACTGTGAACATCTATTCCCAACCGAAATCTAAAGCAGACTAGTAATGGAAACCATGGCAAGGTACTTTAGCGCAGCAGATAGAGCATTAGCTTTACCACATGCGCCGCCAATGCCAAACGTATCATAGTCTCAAGTCACGGCCATGCATACACTTTGGACGCAGGTCTCTGCAGGCCCATTTTTTTAACAAAACCGTGAAGTTTCCACATTGATATCCAAACTAGATCAGGAAACAAAACGATGATGACACGTCACAACACATTAAAAAACAAAGTTATGATGAGGTGTACACGCCCGAACCAGATCAGTAAAGGAAAACATGGTAACGCTTCCTTGTACAATAAGGATCAATAGCAGTATTGGGCGCATGCGCCTACATGCGCAACTATCACTCAGACTACAGTCTGAAGTTAGGCCATGTGCACAAATATGGATGCTGGTCTCTGCGCAAGAGACCAGTTTCCCGCTGCTCACAGACGCATGCTCACGGCGGCAGCCTTAAAATGGTGCTGTCCGTCTTGCACAGGTAACCCAAAAAGGTGCGCGAGGAGAGCCGAAAAGTCCCAATTCATTTTTCTCAGCCGAAAGGTACAGGTACGAAGATGACGGAGGCTGTATAAACACTCAACCTCCCCCTGTCCAGTGAAAGTGATTAGGCGATCTGAATCAAGCCCTAACTGCTCAGATCTCTTCTGAGAAATGTAGCTTTCTGTGTGAAGACATGCACTCAAGTATATTAATACGCATATTTTGACAGAGTACATCTGCTCACCATAATTTTCCATTTGCAGCTCCAAAAAGCCCACCTGGGCCCTTTATTTATAGAACCTCAGATCATCAGATTATCGAGTTGATAAATGCCATCCTTACCAGTCCCACTCGGGGCAAGACCATTCTCCATGCCACACCCATGTCTCCCGTGTGTACCTGCACTGATCGAATTATCTCACCTGTTCTTCCCATTTTGTATCATGACACGAGGTGATTCTCTTTTTCTTCTCCCCATGCACCCATAAGGCGCACATGGCCACCATAATTATCAATGCCCCATGTCCCAGGGGTCACTCGAGGTAGTGTCTAATCCTGTCATATCAAGGGAATTTCCGCTGACCGCTATGTCATAATTATTACATACAGATTCAACAAACTGGCAATCCAATTAACCCACCCAATTGTGGGGAGTCCTCAAATATCATAGGTAAGGCTCTTTCGGTGCCTAGGCTGATAGCCTGCTTTCTGAAAATTAAGCAGAATATGCAAACAATATATAAACAATACTAATAGTGTTCCTCTCTTTCCCATTTACCCTTCCCTTTCTTTTGTTTTCCTATCAATTGACTTACGCACAACTGCACTAATTCTATAAGTTATGTTGCTATACCAATAATGTTGTTTGTATTTCTTTTACAATTTATTGCAATTGCATTCCCAATTCTATTTCAAGACAGGAGGCGAGCACAATGGTTAAATGTGCGCACAAAGCCTTATCACACAGTAGCCTCAGCGACCATAGCAAGTTAGGTGAGAGAAAAAATGGCCTTAGCTGGGGGTTGGTATGTCAGTTTTTGGAACACATTCTGCGAACGGTGGCACGGCTTCCAACGCTTTTGCAGCGGGAGTTCCGCTGCAGAAATCATGAAAGCAGTGGATTGGTCTAGTGACTCCATGTTCAAGACTTTCTATGTCAAGCCTATATCAGCTATTGCTGCAGCGGTAGTAGAGAGCTTCGAACAAGCATAATGCTCGCCTCCGGTCTTGACATAGAATGAAAATTAGCCAAGCTTGCAGCGCAGGGAGTCTTGATTCTATTGAAGACACAGAGGCGAGTATTATCCCACCAAAAGAATACACAGTGCTGCCAGTAATTTAAGATATAACTTGGTGTTGCAATTTGACAGAGTATTCCCCTCCCTAATGGTTTGCCTCTGTTGCTGCAGGCGATGATGAGAAAAGTGGGTGAGAGGAGGCAGACCGGGGAGTTCAGAGACGGGAGGCTTTTCGGTCAGCGGTAGCCAGAGTTGTTATGCCCCCAGTGAGAGGTCTTAGTTCCAGGCACACTGGAGAAGGTTCCGTTTTATTTGAATGGACTGGTTTTGTTTCAAGAGTGTCAAGTTGAGGCATCCAAAAGAAGAGGAAGGGACCCGGGCAGGGCACATAACGTACTGTGGAGTGCAGTGCAACCTGATTGAATCCCACGGTTGAGGCACTCTGGACTACAGAAAGGAAAAGGGCTTTGGGGGATAGTAATCCCTATCTCTTTTTAGTTTCGTTGTTGGTTCTTTCTACAGCCAGTGGCTGATGTTCAAAAAAATTAAATAAAAGAGACAACATTTTAAAGAGCCGCTAGAGAGTAGTGAATAAATAAGTTAAGCATAATGCTCTCCTCTGTGTCTTACATAGAATCAAGGCTCCCTGTGCTGTAAGCTTGACTAATCATCATTGACATGGGAACATAGGGTTATTTTCTCCCTTGTTATTTTTTACTAACCAGTTTCAGTCCCTACCCCTTCAGTCTGAATAGATGTATTCATGGATATCTTTTCCACACTGCAGATGCTGGTCTCGGAGCTTCAGCAACATCTTCCTGCCCTGTCTTTGCTTCCTTCTTCAGAGCCTCTTGGTTTTCCTGTGGAACAAGGCCCATTTCCTCTCCACAATGTGCACAACCCTCTTCGGCACCATTCCCTCCCCCGCCAGTTAATCTCACTGATACTGATGTCTGTGACTATCCTACTTTTTGGTCTCCATGCACTAACAGAGACAGTGAGTCTGTGGATCTGACTTCAAGAGACTCTCCTCCTGATGAAATTGTTTCTTTTCACACACTTGTCCGAACCCTGAAGCTCTTCCTTCTTCTCACTGAGGTGCAGAACAAAGGTTTCCTTTATCAAAGCCATGAGTCGACCAGGAAATTTGGGATGGCTATCCCGGTGCAGGATGATATTTGGGAAGACATCTTGATGGTGATTGTTAGGAAAGATTTCATAATTGTAGGTAATTTTCCTTCCATGTGGCAACCCCTAAACTTTTGCTGTTGTTTTTCACCATGATCTAGACTTTGCCAGAGAAGTGCAGCCTTCTGACGCACTCCTCTGGGCTTTCGCTCCATTCTTATGGGGAAACTGACCTGCCCTTAAGACAGTCAGTACCGGGAAACGTTGTACTTTGCTTTCGCGCAACATAACACAAGAGGGCACTGTAAGCTAAGTTACTGCTCTCTTGGGTCTCTAGTCACTCTACAGGCCCTAGACACTCTCTTTGGATTGCTAACGAACAGTGCAAGTGAATCACGTACGGGACTGATGGCAGCGATCGTTTCTTTGTGTTTTGAGCGCCTTTTAGCTGTTTAAGCGCGTTTCTCGCGCTTAGCTCAAAATGGTGGCCTGGCTCCCAAAATGGCCAGACCACGAGGCTCTTCGTCCTGCCCGCTGACCGTCTTGCCCCCTTCACCTTCCCCAGGTCGAGCCGACCCGGGGCCTTCCTTATTTGGGCATGTACTTTCCCGCGAAACACAGATGCTTTTGTGGGCTTCTACAGGCCTTGTGTGCGCCTCCAGGATGTGGGCTGGGATGTCTGGTCCCAATACACAGAGTCTAGTGTGTCTTGAATGCCTGGGACCACCGTGGTCCGTGATAGGTCCACGTATGGTGTGAGTGTTTTGTGAGCAGATCTCCCATTGGGTCCTCTCTGTTTTGGCGTGAAGGGAACTCTGGATAAGAGGAGGCTGGAAACACCACTACCATGTCGATCTCCTGAGTTCTCACGAACGACGGATACAGGAGCCAAGTATCCTTCAACTACGAGGCTGAACCGAGGAATCGCTGGTGACCCGCTGAAGGACTGCTCCTCTGCACTGCTGTCGCTCTGTGAAACCATTCTGCCTCTGATCGAACGAGAAGGCCTGTACTGGTACTTCGACCCTTTGGAATAGTGGGAACAACTATTCTCGGCATCTTCATCATCTCCTGCACTTAATCCTTCAGAAGTGTCTCTGGGCCATCCAGTGGACTGACCAGCTTACCCAAGTGTCTTGCTCTGTTACCGCCGTCAGGTTGTGTTGTATTCCGAGTCCTTAGCACTCTCACACGATTCGTACACTTGGCATTCCCAGGTCTGAAGTGAGAAGTGTACCTTGGGCTGAAATGCACACGGCCGCTCCGTTGCCCTGCTGTGGTAACAATCTGTGCGGGTTCATTGCGTTTGGGACATACTCAACTCTAACTTCTGCTGCCACGGAATCTACACGACGCCGAGACGTCCCCTGCTCACATCTGAACCTGCCAGCACTGAAACTGACGCGGAGAAGCCTGGGTCTGCCTGCATCGGGGACTGGTGAGTAGCAACGCTAGGAACTGGTCGCCCTCCTGCAGTAGCCCGTAGCTTTTCCCCGCTGTGTTAAACAGCACACCTTTTTCACACTCGCACTCTGCTGCTTCCCGCAAGTGGAGGCCGCGCTTCAGTAGCGGAGATCTGTTCGCCCTCCTTTGTTCACCACTCTGAACTGCCTGACTTCCTTGAAGAGACTCCCCTTGGCACATCGGCACCAGCGTGTGCAGGTACTTTTGAGCACAAGGCTCCACTCTTCGTAGGGCTCGGACTTCCTCCTAGTTAGGTGGCCTCTGAAGGTGAACTGGGTCTAAAAGATTACTTGCACTGCCTGTTTTCCTCCCCATCTAGGTGGTCTGCATATTTCGTGCTTCAACTCTTTAGACCCTTCGGTAATTGTATATATATTGTATTTGATTGTGATGTGTTGGTTTACTTGAGTTTTATCGTGATTCTTTACTATGGTCAATATTACAAAGACCTTGTAATAAATGTGTCTATATTTTTAATATAACACCTGTTTGGAGCAGTTTGTAAGTGTCCTTGCTTTGTGTGCTCATTACGGGCTTTCAGTCACCCTCACCCCTCTTGAGACCTAGTCTTGACCTGCGCGATCGCTACCTTGATTGGTCTGGCTTGTCCAGAGGTTACTCTGTTCCAAGAAACTAGGCTGGCCTTCTGAACCTCTGCCCCTCTAGGACAGAGTTCAGAAATCCGTTTTAACAGTGATGAGAAATCCCTTCTCGGCACTACCCAAGAAATATAGCTTTGAGAAGAAGTGCAATGCTCCAGATTTCCACCCCTAAATCACTCCACACACAGCCCAGCCCAGACTCAGTCCTCTCAGCGGCGGCACAGTCATAATCTGCTCATCCTTCTTTCTCTTATATGGCACCCCTAGCCAAAGAAGGCAAAAAGATGGATGCCTTTGGCAAACATGTCATTTCCATGGCTGCTACGACTAACAAGGCTGCTAATTACATGGCAATTTCGCCCACTACGGCCAGGAGCTCTGTCTTAACCTGGGCCCTATGCTGGATTTTCTGCCTGATGAAGAGTGTAAAGAGGCACTTACACTTCTTCAGGAAGGAGTGGCAGTGCCATTTCATATGCCATGTTCATTACTGTGGACATCACGGAGAGAGAATTCCACCAGATGGGAAACTCAGCTCTGTTACGCGTAAATGCTGGCTCATGGCCTCCGATTCCAGCCTGAAGTGCAGTCCAAGGTGCCGGAACTGCTGTTCAACAGCATTAACCTGTTCGGCAAGAAAGTGGATGAGACCCTCCAAGCCATCAAGGCTGACACCCGCTCGTTCATTAGGGACTCTGCAACAGTGTGACGTCAGTCCTTTCATTCTGGCAAATCTCGATTTCCCAGAACTTTGTTGGACTGCATATCCTGCTATCGTTCTCAAACATCGCGCTCCAGCAATGTTCCAAGAGGGTTATAAAGGAAGATTGCAGACCTATCACGGAAACCAATGTTGCTGTGTTTCTTGCGCCAGAAGCCAGTTTTCGAATCGTGCCTGACCAGGTTCTGAGCCCTGGAAACCACTTTCTACACCACAGTAAGGGGGCAGCTTACAAACTTCGACAAATAAAGGGGTAATAACGTAAGGCCTTTCTTTGATACATATATCTTTCCTTCACATTGCCGACCCTTGAACTCATATTGACCCACACAGTAACCTAATAACTCAATTTTATCTTGGTTATATCCACCCGGGTTGATGTCGGGTTTAGCCAGGAATCTAATCTCTCCCTTCACATCGCTTTCAAACACTTCCCTAGACACCAATGTGATCTTGGACCCTGAGTCAGCCATCATCATCACATCCTGACCATTCACTTTGATGCATGCATACGAATGCTCGCAATCATCGTCATCATCATCACCATCAATAATGTTTATCGTGCCAACGGTAATGTTTTCAACATAGGATGATTCTTCATCTTGTGATGATCTTCGAACTGACTCTTCATTAATGTACAACACACACTTCTGGTTGAACTGTCCAGACTGATAGTTCTTACAACAGTTAGGAAAATGACCCTTTCTCTTGCACTTGGAACACGTGACTCTCCTTCCAGGACATCCTAGAAATGCTTCAAAATGGCTTCCGTTAGCACAACGAAAGCACAGACGCTGCTCTCTTCTCTCTCCTTCCTTTTTCTCTCCCTTCAGGGTTGGACATTGTGAGGACTTCGAATCTCTTCCTCCTCCTCGACCGCCTTGCTGGGGTCTGTACTTCTTTTTCCCTTTGAATTCACTTACAGCCAGTACTTCTGCTTTTGATTCTTTGTGTGTAGTGTTCTCATTCTTTGACAGTTTGTCAACACACGCCAATGAGTGTTCCACTCTTCGGGCTATGGTTAGTACCTCATCCAATGTTGGTTCATCCCTCAACCATAGTTCCTCTCTGATCTTGTTGGAGCAACAATGGGTCATAAATTGATCCCTAATGTGTTCGTCAAAGGCATCATTGAACTTGCAAGACAATGCCAAATGCTGTAGTGCAGTAATGTAGTCCTCAACTGATTCATTTGGCTTTTGAATCCTCATCCGAAAGTTAAAGCGTTCCAATATTGTGCTGGTTTTCGGGTTAAAATGCTGGTCTAGTCTTAGGGGGGACTCTCCAGTTCATTTGATGCATCTGCGCTCCCGTCATCCTGCATCCGGGGCAATGACTCGCATCCTCTGTCCCTCTTATCCAAGGTAATGCATTAGCAGAGCCATCTTTCTTTCAATGGGGTACAAGTTTCCACATGCTGCCTTCAAATAGTGTAAGAAACCTTTCTTCCAATGTCCCCATGCGACCATGGGAGTTCCTGGGGTGGGCATGAAAGTTGGAGGCCCATTTATCCCTGACATCGCCATGTTTCACACGCTCTATGTGACCTGAAAGTTGCTTAAGTAATGGTTGCTGCTTTGGTAGTCTGTTAATGTCCTTCTGTTACACCATATACATTGTAGGTAATGGTTGTTGCACCTCTCTTACGCACTGTGCATTACGCTCTCCTCCAGTAGGGTTATTTGCTGCAAAATGTCCTTAGAATACACTGTATGCAACCATGCAGTTTTTTTTCTTTCTCTGCTATGCCTCTTTTACATGCTGCGTGGTAAACTCCTTATGGTGCACAGCAAATGATAATGCAGACAGTCTTTGGCTCTCTGCTGCGCCCCTTCTACCTGCTGAGTGGTAGAATTCTAAAGCAGCCAGTGCCTTTGTTGCTGTATCTCTATCATATACTGCGTGGTAGACCGCTCTGATGCGAAGACTCCCTTTGTTGATGCGCCTCTCTTACATATTGCGCAGTAACTTTCTAATATGGGCCGTGCTTGCAATGTCTTTGTTGTTGCGCCTTTCTTACGTATTGCGCAGTGACTTTCTAATACGGGCCATACTTGCAATGCCGTACTTGCAATGCCTTTGTTGTTGCGCCTGTTGCACCTCTCTTATTCGCTTCACCGTAGTAAATAATGCAGGCGGTGCTTCTATTTCAGCTGTGGCTGCTCCCGTGACTGCGGATTGGACGACGATATCACTATATCTGTAATGGTAAGCATCTCCGAATCTCGGATACACCTGCAATCCATCTCCGTTTCTCTTTTTATCCGCGGTGCGTACGAAACTGTCTCCGCCCCCTGTCCTTCTCTTTTTGTCCTATTTGGGCCCATGGAACAACACGGATGTCGCGGCTCACTTACTTCACTGGTTCCCAGCTGGTCCCAAAGAGGCCGCTACAACACAGTAGGCGGAGCTGCTTGGATCAGGGCACGACAAAATACCTTGTGGCCTCTTCAACGCTACGGCAGCAGAGCGGCCGGGCAATCTATGTTGGGACACCTCTTACTTTTTGCTGGGGGTCCTTGGTGTGAATTCTTCGCCAGATCCTCGTCGCCAATGTTGGGTGGCATACATCAGGAGGACACACGGATAGAAATAGATGAGTATTTATTAAGATATACAAGTAAGGACCCCCAGCTGCCCACATGCAGCCTAATTCACCTTAAGACTATATCAACTGAAAAAATTAGAACTCTTACAAAGGTAAACACACACCTCATTCTAAGCTGATGGAATCCTCCTATAACATAATTCCATCTGATGACATCACTGAGATCCCCGCATATGCATATATCTATGAAGCCACATCATAACAGTTATGTTATGTTACTTGGCATTTATATAGCGCTCTATATATCATTGGTATGACCTCAAAGCGCTGGTAGGCGGAACGCCCTCGGGAACCGTAGTTCTGGTCAGTTGAGGGAGGTTGAGATGTAGGGTATGTGGGTGCACGAGTTAAGTGTGCAGCTGATGTATTTGCCTGATGGTAGCTGCATCCTAGCGTTAGGTGTGGTGCTGAAGGTATCAGTTGAATGTGTGCAGCCTGGTGGGTGACATCCAGACTGGGGTCTGGCTGCGTTAGGTCTGAAGGACACATATGTGAGCAACAGGCCGGAATTTGCTCGCCTAGCTGTGTTTTATTAGGGTGATGGGGTGTTCATGGGGTTGTATTCGTATGTGAACAGCTAGGCCGAATTAGTCCGGGGTGTAGCTGTGTTCTAGTTGCATGGTGGTGTATAGTAGAGAGTAAGCATGGTGATGTGATAAGATGGTTATCTTTAAAGTGCCCGGGGTCAGGCACGTGAACAGGATGGCGGGGATTGCAGTGACTCACAGACACATAGAGACAGGGGGTACAGTAAAGCAGGTTACACAGTGATACAGGGTGGCATGTTAACATTTACATTCGCATTTCAATCTAGATACTAGCATTTGTAATTCTATCCAGAATCGACTCAGGGCAATGTTTGCCAGTTCATCCACGCGTGGCACATGCCACCGTTCTTAACTCTATCCAAGTGCGGCACATGCTACCATTTTTCAATTCCATCGAAGTGTGGCACAAGCTATCATTCACAATTCCATCTACTTGTGGGACACATTATCATTTACAATTCTATCCAAGTGAGGGGTATGCTACCAATTGTAGTTCAATCCAAGTGTGGCATATGCTACCAATCACAATTCCATCTAAGTGTGGCATTTGCCACCATTTGCAGTTCCATCCAAGCGTGGCACATGCTACCATTTGCAATTCCATCTAAGTGTGGGACATGCTAACATTGATACACCCGTCTAAATGTGAGGCTGGCTAATCTTCACCATTCTCGCTGGCTGAGGCACTAGTTAACATTGGTAAGTATGTTAGTATGTTATGTAGGACAACCTTTACAGTCCAGCCATGAATAGATTTAGGTTGGTGGTCAAATCACTCTAGGTGCGCGTGGTGAAGTCTATGGCAGCTTACATTATGGAAAAGTAAGGTAGGGTGGCAGGGGCTTTCTGGAGCAGAGTAATTGTTCTACACCCCACCCATGCCACACTTACAGTTTTGTTGGTGTCTGTTACTGCTGGCTTCCCCTGCGGACACCTGCAAACACATTCTGGATCTGCCTGTGTTGGAGCCGCCCTTTGCTTTGGGGTCCTTAGCCGCAATGCTCCAATGGCAGAGGTCTGGATACGAACAGGTGCACAAGCCAAACAGGGGAGGTGGGAGGGCCGGGAGGCGGGAGGAAGGGACAGAAGCAACAAGGGGGTCGAGGGTTGAGAGGGGCTGCAAGCGGCCCGGGTCGGAGGCTCAGAGGGATTTTTAAATCTAATTTGCAAGGGCCACGACGCTCCTAGGCACAACTCACCTGGGTGCCTGGGAGAAGAGGGGGCACGCAGGCAGAGCCGGTGCCTAGGGGAATTCAGCCAATCAGGGGAGGTGGGAGGAAGGGAGGAAGGGACACGAAGCAACGAGGGGGCCGAAGGGGGTGAGAGGGGCTGCAAGCGGCTCGGGTCTGGGGCTCAGAGGGATTTTTAAACCTAATTTGCAAGGGCCACGACTCTCCTAGGAACACAACACTCACCTGAGTGAAAAGAGCTAAGAAGTCCTACTCTGCTGTGTTGTCCCGCAAGGGTCTAGCGTATCACCCCTGCGATATAACATCTATTCTAAACCGTTCTTTGATGTACTGGACAATGTGGGTGTTAAACATGTGAACTACGCTGATGACGCCCAGATCATCTTGAAACTTTCTGGTGATTAGGAGGCAGATTTGCTTCTTATCGGTGGGGTGTTCAATGTCATCAAAGACTGGATGGGAAAAAAATCCATGTCATTGAACAGCAAAAAGCAAAAAAAACGAGCTGTTAATTGTTGGAAGTCCAGCAAAACTTAAGCTCCTAGATCCCCAGCGTGAGGCCTTCCTTATTGGAGGGGACAGAATCCACGTGTCCAGCCAGGTTTTTTGACTGACACCTTGACACAGCTCCTATGGCAAATTAGGCCATATTTGTCAGAAGACAACAGGGTTCTGTTAGCTGCAGCAACCATTAATTCCAGGCTTGTCTATTGCAATGGTCTACTGGCTGGCACTACACAGGCAAATGTCAGGAAATTGCAGGTTGCCCAGAACGGGGCTGTTAGAGCCATCTGTGGTATTAGATGACATGATCATGTCTCAGACCCCCCAAAAAAAACGTCATTGGCTGCCGATACAGCAAAGGATCCTTTTTAAGACCTCCTGCATAGTCTACAAATGTCTTGCCGGGAATGCTCCTGGTTATCTTAAATCCCGTATTGGCAGACTGCCGCGCAGACGGGCATTGCGGTCGAATAATAGGGACTTACTCTTGCAACCTTGCACCAGACTTAAAGGTTTTGGAGATTTGAGTTTCAACGCCTGGGGTCCAGGAGCCTGGAACAATCTGCCCCTAGCAGTCAGGCAACTGCCTTTGTTGGCACAGTTTAAAAAAGCCCTAAAAACTCACCTATTTGATGTTGGAGGTATCGAACTCCATCCTTACCTGGTTCTCACCTTGACATGGTCTCAGCGCCTCACCTTCTTTATGTCTTTTATTTCTTTTATGTTTGTGTGTTCTGTCAGCTCTCTGAGCCTGGTGGCCATCACTTGTACCCCTATTTGGATGACTGGCTAGTGAGTGCCAGTTCACTCGAGGGGGTGGTGCACTGCTGCCAACGGCTGGCGGATGTTATTCATCAACTGGGGTTCTGTTTGAACCGGCGGAAATCGCAGTTGACTCCTGCTCAGGACCTGGTGTTCCTTGGGGGTGTGTGCTTGAACACAGCCGTGCAGCGGGTGTTCCCCATGTCGGAGAGTCTCCTTTCCCTCCATACAGTGATGGGGCACTTTCTGGCATGTGATTCTAGCACCTTTTTGGCCTGATGGCTCCTTGTGGGCTCAGTTAGACACGCTCGCCTCAGGATGACATGACTCCAGCTCCACCTGGTGACCAACTGTGACCAGGAAACGGCGTCGCAATCTGACAGAATACATATACCCCTGTTCCTCCTGCCAGATCTTCAGTGGTGACTGTTGGACTGCAATGTGGCAGAGCCCACGCTAGTGGTGACAATGGATTCCTCCCTCTCGGGCTAAGGGCTACACTGGAGGACTACTTGATCCGTGGCTTGTGGTCCAGGATGGAGGCCCTCCTGCATATCAATCTGCTCAAGCTCATGGCGGTGGGCCTGGCACACAGGGCCTTTCTACCGCTCATCACGGACAAGGCGGTTCTGGTCAGGACTGACAATTCCATGACAATGTTTTGGCACCCGTTCTACAACCTCCCGTATGCCTCCCCTCCCCCAACAACCCCCTCCTGTGCATGGAGACGGTGCAAATTTGGGAATGGGCACTGTTGCAGGGGATATGGATCTCCTCGGTCCACCTTCTGTCGGACAATAACATGGAAGCTGACCAGCTCAGCCCCCTGAGGTTTATCAACTATGAATGAGAGTTAGACATCAACTGTTTGTTGCGCCTGTTCCAGAGATGGGGGGTTTCCGGATATGGACTTCTCCTCTGACATCCAAGTGCCCCCCGTTCTCTTCTTAGGCAGGACGGGGTCCGTGGTCTCTGTGGGACGTGGACGCATTCCAGCACTGATTGCACAGCCTCAGGTGCTATGCGTTTCCTCTGCTGTTGATCCAGCGGACCCTCCACGAATTGGGTGCCTTGGTGGGCAGTAGCCTCATCTTGATAGTGCCCCACTGGCCCTTGAGGGCTTGGTTCGCGAATTTGCTGCAGTTGTGCTCCAATGGGCCTGTTCATCATCCCAATCCTCAGCAGGGTCTTCCTGATGCAGCATGGCAGGCCAGTGGAGCATCTGGACCCGGCCAGGCGGACCCTAGCATCCTGGTTCCTGACCAGCTGAGACTGCGCCATTCCCAGTTCTTGGATGACAACTGGGACATCATACAGGAGGCCATCTACATACTTGCAGTACAAGAGCAAGTTGACCAGGTTTTGCCACTGGGCTGAAGACAAGGGGCTGGACCCCCTTACCTGCTCCCTTAACGATGTGTTGGTTTTTCCATACATCTGTCTTGTGCTGGCGTTCAGGTTGATACTTGCCGAACATATTTGGCGGCCATTGGGGCCTACAAGAATTCCCCAGAACACCATTTTTCAGCAGCCATCAAAGTGGTTAAGGCCCATCGCAAGGGTTGTCCAGGCTTTTTGCTCTGGTCCATAGGATGCTCCCGATCTGGGACCTCAACGTGGTTCTAGCGGCTTTGCAGCAAAAGCCCTTGTAGCTGATGGCCTCGGTGGACATTAGGCTGGTGACACTCAAGGTAGTGTTGTTGGTGGAGCTCACTACGGCGTGCAGGGTTAGCGAGCTGCAGGCTTTGTCATTGTGCAAGCCATTCAGCACTTTTAATAACGACAAGGTCATCTTGCACACTCATCCAAACTTCTTGCCAAGATGGTCTCTCCATTCCATTTGAATCAGGAAATATGCCTGCCGGTGTTCTTTCAAAACCCTCAGTCGGAGGTTGTGAGGGCTTTACATTCCTTGGACCTAAAAATAGTGCTAAAGTTCTTTCTTTCCCAGACTAAACCCTTCAGGAGGTCTGTGGCGTTCATCACCTTTGGAGGCTCGTCACCCAGCACTCAGGCTTCCAAAGCTTCTATTGCCGTTGGATGGTCCAAGCCATTTCAGAGGATTATACGGCCATCGGTAAGGCGGTTCCCGTGGGGATTCATGGCCATGCGGTCAGAGCAAAGGCTATGGCGGTCGCCTTTCAGAGACATGCTTCTTGGGAAGTCATCAGCAAGGCGGCTTCTTGAGCCACTTCGTCTGTGTTCTGTAAGCACCATTGCCTGGATATCAGCTACAGGCGGGATGCTGAATTCGGTCAGACTGTTCTGAAGAAACTTTTTGAGGCAGGTAGTCCCATCTCCACTCAATGGTCTTGTTCGGTGGAATCACCCACAAGGATGGAGGAAAGGTTACGGTACGTATGTGTAATTACTCACTGTGGTGACTAAGAGTACTCCTAGTCCTTCGTCCCCTTTCCTCCATACGTCCCACCTACTTTCCCCCACTTGTATGCAAGGGGTTACAATATTCAGCATAGCCCGGTATTAAAGCATCCGATGTTTAAAAAAGGGGACTGAGGTGAGGTGCCAGAGGATGGGGTCTCAGGGGTGTTCCTGGGCCGGGGCTATGCCCCCACACGCTATGCTAAATTTTAAGGGAGAGCTAATGGTTTCGCTGTCAAGTTCCCGTTACCATCCCCATGTTGGGGGACACCCACAAGGATGTTGGAAAGGGGACTAAGGACTACGAGTACTCTAGTCACCACAGTGAGCAACTATAATTCGAATGAATTGTGTCGTCCCACGTATTCCTCATCTTCAGCTTTAGCTGCTTCAGGAAAACAAATTTGGCACAGGGCGCTGTGCTACGATGGCGCTGACTCCGTGTCCCTCGAGGGCCTCCGTCTCGAGGATGTCATCGAAGGTATATATAGCACGCACAGCACCTGTTAGCTTCAGTTCCCTTTTTCCGCAAATGCTATCGCTTTGAGAAATACGGCGCGCTTCTTTACTTCATCTTCATTGCTTTGACAAAATCGACTGTTTTCTTCAACACCGACAACCCCGAAGACTGTGTTCACAAAGTGTTGAGACTGTGGGTTGAAAATGTCACTAACCGATCCACATTGCATATGTTTATGGTGCTTCGGGGTGGAGCAGAACGGTATCTGGTAATAATGTTCCCAACATAAACGCCCCATACATAATGATGCCAGGAAAAGCCATTGGCAACATTATATATGGTAACATTATGGATGGGGATGGGTTGCGGGGATGTCACCTGCTCCCATTAAAAAAAAAAAACGGGTTGCAGGGCTGTCCCCCGCATGTTCAGTGTAATAATGTCTGTGCAAAAAACTGCCGACATTTTTGCTCGGACATTATTACATGGAACCAGCATAACACCTCAGACTGCTCCAAGTGCCAGTCGATAAAAGGAAAGGCCTTGAAGGAACGAAAGCGGAAGTTGCCGGTAGGTTGAAATCCCAGATCATCTACCCCGATCAAAAAACCTTTAACAGACGAGTCGAGAGGCAACTCTCCTCGGAGGAGGAAAGTTGAGGTTGAGATCAACCTCAATGCGCACCTCGCCCAGATGCCTCAGGGTAAGGTGTGCAATACAAATAAAATACAAAATACAAATCAATGAATGGCTGCCACCACTCCTAGTCATTGAAGAGGTCCAAGAAGAGGCACCATAGGTCGCCTTCTTCGACTTTGTTGGACGCTGCCCCTGAGAGGGTATCGTGCCTCACAAAGAAATCCACTCCAGCCGACTGGGAGGGCTTCAGAGCAGAGATGCTGAAAATATTTGAGAAACAAAAGCCTCCAAGCCATGCTCCTACCACGCGTTCCAAAGAAGCCCAGAAGGAAACGGCTCAACCTAAATCCTGCGCGACCTCGAGCCCGGGACGAAGGCCTGATCCTCACTGAGGGCCGTTGAGGCCTCAAGTCGATGACGTATCATCGAAAAAGGTCAGTCGAGCCAAAAGCATAATTCGAGGTTGTCGACACCAACCAAGCCCTCAACGTCAACTTCGACGCCAGCTGCGCCATCATTGCCAGCTGCGCCATCGATGCAGAGCGTCCCATCAAATCCTATGGCGCCAGTAAAAAAAAGTGTTGACGGCTCCTCCAGCGTCAAATCCATTGTTCATTAAACCCTTGATACCTGAAAAGACATATGTGCCTTTACCAAGGAAGGACTATTTTAAGTCCCTTACATCAATATACATGGAGAATGAACCCTCAGATAGCGAGGCACCATTTGGCCTCCAGTTTGGTATGTCAAATGTACCAGAAAGTTTTATTTCTGAGGAATCAAGGTTGAGAGACCTTTATGACAGCCAGCAGACGGCCAGTGGGGTAGACACCTCACCTGAGCTAGAGTTTGGAAGTCAAGAGGCACGGGAGCATGCTGATGTGTTATACAGGTGGATCATGTCCAAGGTAGTGGCCCACAAGGGGTGGAGTAGGGCTTGTTACCATTCAAAGAGGGTGATCTGACATACTTCCTAGATAAGGGTCCTCAGTCAGATCCTATATTACCTTTTCATATTGCTCTGCAAAAAAGGGTGGCAGCGAATTGGGAAACACCAGAAACCAATCCGGCTGTAAATAAAAATTTGATCAAAAAGTACTGCCCTTCCAGTAGTGACCCTGACTACCTGTCGAAACACCCCACTCCAGAGAGTCTGGTGGTACAGGCAGCTACAGCAACTTCTAAGCAAGCAGCTTACCCTACCATCCCTCCATATAGGGATGACAAAAGAGTAGCTAGATGGGCAAGGAAGGTATTTTCTGCAGGGAATATGGCGCTTAAATCAGCCAACTCCACAAGTGCCCTTGCAAAATTTACATTCTCTATGGAACTGCATTTCCGTGGCGGCAGAGCACATTCCTGAGGGGGATGAAAGTAACGGGCTCTTAGCCATGATTAGAGACGGCTAAGAAGCCATGTGCGAGTCTCTTCAGTCAGGTCTGGATTATGCTGACAGCATCAGCAGAGCCATGGCTACTAGCACCGTTATGCAGATTTGCGTGGTTGAGGAAGTCGGCCTTTGCACCAGATGTGCAACCCAGACTCCTCGACATGCCCTTTGGCAATAAGGCTGATGAGAGCCTTGAGAAGTTGCAGACCTCAAAGGCGGCAGCCAAATCTTTAGGTGCAGCTATTAGGCAGCCTCAGCCTTATTGACCTAGTGGACAACTTTGTAGCAGTAGATCTTTTCGCTACTACTCAGTCATAAGAGCAAGGGGAACGGCTGGTCAAAGAGGCCAAAGCAAGCTCCCTTGTGGTGGTCGAGGAAAGGTGCGAAGCCAGCTCAAGCAGGGGCATCTTTTCCATCTTCCACTGCATCAGTCGCCTCAAAACCACTCTGAGGTCTTAAGTCACAACTCACCAGTGGTGGGGACGGACTGTCTCAGCATCTAGAAGAATGGCAAGTCATTACTTCAGATGCTTGGGCATTGGAAACCATAGCCAACGGGTACTTCCTTCCTTTTATACAGAGATCTCAACAATCCACCTCTTTGCGGATTCCAGATCCGTCCTTGTGCAGGAAATTTTAACCCTGCTAGACAAAGGCACTGTAGAACCAGTGCCTGTAGCGGAGAGGAACAAGGGATGATATTCCCCTTATTTTCTAATACCCAAGACTGACGGAGGACTGAGACCCATCTTGAACCTGAGACACATGAACAAGTTCCTCAGGAAGGACAAGTTCAAGATGGTCACTCTTTCTCAGATCCTTCAGGCCCTCCAACTCCAGGACTGGGATGGTGTCATTGGACCTTCAGGATGCTTATTTTCATGTGCCTATCCATCTCGAGCACAGAAAATACCTGAGGTTCGCAGTTGGCGATTCTCATTATCAATTTCGAGTTCGGCCATTCGGGCTAACCTACGCTCCAAGGGTTTTCACCAAACTGTTGGCAGTGGTGGCAGCGAGTCTCAGGAGGGGGAGATTCACATCTACCCCTACCTGGACAATTGGCTGACCAGGGCGCGTTGACCCGAACAAGTCCTGGATCATCTCAACGTCACCTGCCACTCTCTTGACAGACTGGGCTTCTCCCGCCATTACAAGAAGTGCCATATGACACTTTCTCAAAAGCTCCAGTTCATCTGAGCTGTACTGGATACATCCTTGGGTAAGAGCTCGCCACCCAAAGTGAGCGCTCAAGACATTCTACAGATGGTCACTGTAAAGACTGGAGGGGGGTGTCTGTCCTCCTGCTCTCTATATGGTAGAGCAGAGTCACAGAGGACCCCAGCCAAGATTCTCTATTGTTGGTAGCAATGGACGAGCAATCAGGCCTAGCTTCTCAGGAGGTGATGCAGGCTGGTTCTTAAGTACAGTGTAGTACCCAAGCACCCACAAAGGAATGTCCACACACTGTATTAGTTAAAACACAGTCTTTATATAATTGAGGTACAAGGTTATGTACACAATCACAATAACTCACTTTGTGCTCAGTTAATCTACAAGGACAAATATATACAGTTCTAAGTGGTACCACAATTATCAGATTTCATGCATCGTGCATCAAACTGTACTGTGGTCAAATGTGTCACAAATCAATTACTAAAGGTAACCAACAATAGACATCGGACGAAAGCAGTTGGTTAGAACAATTGGCAGAATACTGGCCCTGTTTCCTAGACACAGTTCTGTGTGGAGATCCCCCACTTGGGCAACCTGTAAAATAAAGATCTACTACAAGCCCAGTCCATATATTGGTCAGTTAGTTTTCTTCCCTTCTCAAATGTTTCTACCACCCCAATGTACCTGGAATAGCAGAGTTCCTCGAGGAGAGGTCGATGGATCCTCCTTGAGTGACTCCCTTTAGGCCTCGAAGGTGAACTTGGCGTTGATGATCCTCGATGAAAAGTTTGATGGCGTCGAGGCAACAGCTTCAGTCGTGGCGGTACTCATCGACGACGTCCTGCAAGGAAGAGACGTGCGGGGCACCTCGATGTCGATAGTTCAGGATTGCAAAGAGTTTGTGAAGAACTTTGGCCCAGCAAGGGCATCGAGTCATCCGGCGTCTCTACGGTCTTTGGGTGGCAGGAAACCCACCAGCGGATGCTCCTGGGCGCGTCGACGGCCTGGCCTTCTCTGGCGGGATCAGGCGGTTGATGGTGCGGACGAGCGTGTCTGGGAATCAAATGTCTTAATCAATGGAGCGTTGCGGTCCGGTCATCGACGGCACAGCATCAAGCAGTCCCTGCTTCTGGGCAACTAACTTTGACGGGCCTCCAGCAGTTATAGCAAACCTGCGAACCCTGGTCGACGACGGTGGATGGAATGTCCGCTGCTTCTCTTGGTTTCTCGTTGGCAGTCTCCGTCTCCGGCTGACAGTCTTTCGTAGGCTGACTTCCAGGGCGCTTCGACAAAGGTTACCAGTGCACGATGGTCCCTCGTAGCTCGGGAAGAGGGCGCCTAACCAAGTCCACTCTGGATCAGTTCTTGAAGACACAGCAGCTTTCACAAAGTAGAGCAACAGGGATTCAAGGTATAGCTTCAGTTTCAATGTCAGTTTCAACTCCAGCTTCCGAACGATTTCTAGCAGTGAGAGACCTCCAGATATACTGTTGATCTCCCATGCATTCTGCTGAGTCACACTCAAGCAACCAATCACTCAGAAGGGCATTCAGGCAGTCAGTCAGCCAATCAGGCGCACAGTGCATTCAGGCCATTCTTCTCCATCCAGACACTCACAACACAGAATGTGGATTCAGACAAGTACCACGCCATTCAACACTACACACTGCATTCATACCAGTTTCGGGCAGGGCTGTCTCAGTCATTGTGTCAAACATCAGATACTAGACATCCACAACACAGAATGCGTATTCGTCACACACTCCATTCACCCAGGTCCCTCCCACAGGCGTACCCACAACATACGGTCGTTGGGAAGGCTCCAGCCAGTCTGGTTGGTACTTCCCCACGCTACCATATATGGAACTTCCACCCAACAGCCAGTCAGGGGGAAGGGACAGAGTCAGGGCTTCCCAGGTCTTCGGGAAAACCAAGGTAACAGGCGATGGAAGACAAGAGGCCCTGGGGGCCATCTCGTTTCCATCAGGAATCTACTGATTCCAATGACGGGGCCTGTGCATCCCAAAATGGAGGACGCTCGGGGCACCTGTCAATTCAGCACGGAGCTGCCACCAGCCCATACCCTGCTCTGTGGGCCACACACAGGTGCCCAAAAACATACACTAGGGGCACCGGGTTGTACCCCCCACCCATGGGTGCCATAAGGGTATCCCATGGGTCTGTACACCAAACCAAAAGAGAGCTACATCACCAGGAGTCCCACATGAACTCCTGCACGGAAAACACTACAGAACACACGATAAAAAGCAGTAAAGGACAAGGATATGGAGGCCCTGTCCCTCCAATGTATTTCCAGCATCACAGTCCCCAAATTCCAAAGTGCCCAGCATCCCCCGGTCTTCGATTCTTTTTGAGGTTGCTCGGCCTCATGGTATCCTGCATCTTTCTGTTGCCAGCGGTCTGCCTGAGAATGAGATCCCTTCAATGGGCTTTCAGAACTCAATGGCTCCAGTTCTCAGGAAATATGTCGGACCTACTTCAGGTTCCACACAGGGTCGCACAGGATGTTCTGTGGTGGGCCTGCGAGGACAACATTCAGAAGGGAGGAACCCTTTTGACAACCATGGCCGCAGATCACAGTAGTGATGGACGCCTCACTCGCGTGGTGGGGAGCCCACATCATATCAATCTTTAGAAGCTGAGGGAAATCAGACTAGCGCTGAAGGCCTGTCTGGCCTCTATACGGAGAGAAAATGTCCTGATAATGATGGACACAGTGCCCATGTACTACCTCAACAAGAGAGGTAGTGTAGGGTCACTACCACTGTGCAGAGAGGCAATGCAGCTCTGGTACTGGGCAATTCAAGAGGGAATCTCTCTATCAGCAGTTCACCTAGCCGGAAGAGAGAACAGGGCGGGGGATGCTCTGAGCAGGCAGAGCACAATCTTCCACGAGTGGTAACTAGCTCAGGAAGTCCTTCAAGAGATCCTCACCCTTTGGGAAATCCCTCAAGTGGATCTGTTCACGACTGGTATCAACCAGAAGTGCGAACTGTACTTCTCCAGGGAATTCTCCCCAAGAGGAGCTCTAGGAGATGGGTTCGTGGAGACTGGGAATTTCCACTCCTGTACGTGTTTCCTCCAGTCTGTCATTCCTCACAAGATCAGGAGGTTGAAAAAGTTTGGGACGTGGTACCTGGACCTCCTGGACATGTCCATCTGTCTTCCAATGCGTCTTCCACAAAGAGAGGACTATATCTTTTACAGTTGTCTCTGAAAAGTTGGACAAGATCCTCATAGATGCCCTTACTAGTAACCCTGGTACCTTGGTTATTGTGGGGGTGACTTTAACTCCTCCTGCACCAACAGGGGTGGCGACAGTGGGCAGAAATCCCGCCTTCCGGGTGCCTCCTCGATACGTAGTGTGAAGAGGTGGGTGTCTTACTTCTTGGCATGGGTTATTCAATTGGCTGCTCCAATTAAGGGTTTGCTTGAGTATACTTGGTCACGAGGGATGTATCGATCCCTCATTGACTAATTCTTTGTGTCTACTGCACTTCTTGGAGTAATCAACGAGATGGTAATATGTGATTTATCCCTCGGTAATCACCTGGCTCTGAAATTATCCTTGAAGGGTTCTATAAGTCGATATTCATCTGAATGAGCATTGGCTCTTATTGCATTTGATCGTCCACAGGTCTCGTTGAGATGGAACATCAAACTGTGCAACAGGGTGGTGTCCAGTTTAAAGGGATGATCCCCTGATTACCTTTCCATCTGATAGATTTGGTCTGGGTTGTATACTAGCGGATTTCCAAAACAGTAGGAGATTACATGTACTCTTGAATGAGTTGATGCAAAAGCAGACCATTAGAAAGGAGGTCCCCACGCATTGGTATTGTTATAACCTGTCTGTGGTGAACCTCAGCAAAGAGAAAAGGTACCAAATACGTTGTCTTGGTTCATTAAACTATGAGTGGCCTAATCAGTATTTCGATCACAAAAAGAAAATCAATCATGCTTATCGTACTAGGATGAAGATGTTAAAATTTGACTTGATGCTGGCTGATAACCAGATGATGTTACAACATTTATTAAATAATGATTCGAGACATGTGTGGTCCATGCTTAGAGCCATTGTAGGAGCTGGGGAACCTTTGAAGGAAGCTGCCGAGGCTGCTGCAACTTGAGTAAAATTATATACAAAATAAATATGCCCATCCCAACCGGTTTTCCGGTGCTTGAGAAAGGAATTTTGAGAACCTGATTGTGAGAATATCCCTGTGGTCGCTTGATGACATTAGTAGGGCGATTGTGAAGATTAAGTGCTCTAGGGCGCCTGGCCCTGATGTCATTCTCCCATGCCTAATTAAAGCTGACTCAGCATTGTGGGCTAAGATATCGCAGTGCAAAATATGATGGCATCTATATGGTAGGTGTCATCCCGCTTTCGTGGTGCTCTGCAACTATCCTACCCAATTACAAAAAGGGCAGGCTAGATGACCCAAACAACTTTTGGCCCATTGCCCTGATGGATGCCTCAGCAAACATTTTTACATACCTGCTTTTGGAGTCGATCCAGTATCACATTATGCAAATGAAATGAAATGATATTTTATTTATATTGCGCTCGTACACAAGTGTTTCAGAGCGCGACCAGGCAAAAAGGGAGGGGAACAAGGGAGAGAAAAAAAAAACAGCGATCTTACTAGGCCCAGTGACATTTAAGAAAGCGCAAGTGCATGGGAAAGGAAATGGGAGACAAGTGCAAGGAAGGTGTTGGGGGGTGGGGGGGAGTGGAACGTGCGAAGGAGAGAAAACATAAATAAATATTAAATAGAATAAATAATAAATAAGGGCTTTAAACCGTGGTAGTGCAGCCAGCAAGTGTCAGGTGAAAGTTAGTCAGAAAGGTATAGCTGATAAGTGCAGAAGAAACATGGGAGGGGTGCTGTATGGGTACAGATACAGAACCCTAGTGCAGATGGTGGCCTGGAGGCAGTGCAGGAGGGTGGCAGGGTGAGCAGGTACCTGGGCCCAAAAGAACAGAGTTTGGCCAGGTTCACAATGCCATGAGAAGAAACAGATCAACTGGGGATAAGGGGGGCAGAGGCAAAGAGGAAGGTCTTGAGAAGTTTCCGGAACCGAAGATGTTTTTCCTCAAGTTTCAAGATGGCCGGGAGGCTGTTCCAAAGGGAGGCGCCAGCCGAAGACAGGGATCTACCCCCAGCTCGTTTTTTTGCAAAACGACTAACCCTGACAGATTTAGAAGCAGAGGAGCGAAGTGCTCGAGAGGGGAGGTATTTAGGGAGGGATAGTTGAAGGTATTTTGAACTTGATTTGTTACCACGCTTCCAAATAGGTTTTCGTGAAAATGTAGGGTACCCTTTAAATGTGACCATCATGGCCCATTTATACGACCAAACCAAACATTCAAACACTGGTCCCATTTATATGGCAGCGTTAGACCTTACAGCTGCGTTTGACACTGTCATTAGAGCCGTATTATGGGAGAAGATGACCCCGTAGGAACCATCTTTATTCACATGTGTCACACAGCACCGTCAGTGCAGTGACACAGGGGTGTCATAGTGGCCCCCAAACATAGACTCCATACCCTGGGACTGACTACTGTCTCCCAGGGCATGTAAAGTCCTAATTGACTTTACTAGTCAATTTCTATGAACTAAACCAATACAACCCATATTACTATGGAGGTACTGCAAAGGGTTAATAGTTTTTCCCTTGTGTTCATTTTTGAGAGGGTACCATACAGTCCCTCTCTCAAGTTTCTGGCTGGTGGCAGTGGTTACTACCATAAATCTTCCACTGCGAATATTTTCCTATGGGATTTTCCCATTGTTCGAGGCTACCACTTTTTCTGACAGCCTCTAACATACCGCCGGTGCATTTTAATATTAACTTGACTCCGGTAGGTTTTATTTGCCAGAACTTTAATATAACTTCTTTCTCGTGTCCTTCTCTAAACTCCTAACCCAGGTCGGGATCCTTTGTTCGTCCGTTTGGCAAGCTTCTGCCAAGAAGCCCTCCTTTCAGCGCCACTGAGTCTGGGGTGGGTCCATTGTGTGGGAGGAGGAGTAGGACCACTGAACAGGGTTGCCTCAGCAACCCATGTTGCACTCTATCCTGATAGGCTGGAGGATCTCCCGCCAAGATGACCACTCCACTGTGTGAGTGACAGCTAGGCTGCATGAATGGGGATCTTTTTGCATAAAAGCAGGGTCCTGAGGACTGGAAGAGTAAGACGTCGCCACTGGAACTAAGAAGCCGAAGAGGAGAGAAGCCAAAGACATCTGCAACGACTGAACCACCGGTGAAGCCCTGCTGCAGCGTCTCACCACTTTTCTCCACACGATAAGAGAAGATTTTCATCTGCAAGTGCCTTCTTCCCTTGAGCTGGTGGGGCCAACCAGTTTGCCAATCGCCTTCCCGAACCTGCCTTTAGTCGAATCGCCAGTACCCTGTACTCTGAGGCCGGATAGCCAAGCACCAGTCCACCCGGACCACGATTTAAAGGAGCGTACCTTTTATTCGCCAGGCAGCACCGCAGCTGGTTTCATCCCTGGGTAGTGCAGTAACTCGAACCTTCCTCCACGACGAGAGTCTCTCTTCCACTGCTGGATCCCCCGAACTGCAGGAACTACCAGGAACAACCGCCAACTCAGGAGCCACTTCTTCCTTTTAAAGGTACATTGTTCCGCCAGGTAGCCCTTTCTTTGCGGTAGCACTAAAGGTGTTTTAAATCCTTTACCTACCTGTTGGGTTGGCTGCCCCTCTCTCTTAACATTGTCTTTCACCTTCTGCATCCACCTTTTCAAAATCGTTAACCAAAGACTTGACTGCAGCTACAAGAACATTTTGCTCCTGGGCCCTTGCCCTGTACCACTGAATCTGGCATAGGCCTACTGACTCTGGCTACATTTGTTAGAGCTGCCTTCTTTAGATTGATTCTCAACTAGAACTGTGTTGGTGCACCTACTTCTTATAACTACCCTTTTCTTCCCCTTTTTAAACCTTGTGAAATGCCATTTTGCTGAGTTTTCATTTACGTATTTCCTATACTGATGCACTGTCTTGCTTAAACTGGTTCCCAAACTTATGGGAAGTGTTGCCAGGGGGTGTAAGAAGCTATTTTTATATAACTTGTGCTTTCCCTCCCTTGTGAGAAATTGCTAGTGCCATTTTGCTCAGTTTTCACTCTGGTTCACTTGGTCTACAATTTAACTAGGGAGTGTGTATATTTTTCCGTTGACTGATATTAAATTGCTTGATGACTGTGATACATGTGTTTTATTAGAAGTGTATAAAATAAATATATATCTACTTTCTAATACAAAGCTTTGGTCAGTGTTTCCTTGTGCCATAGTACTGTAGGCCTATTGTGTAAACCCTGAATACTGCTAATCTTCCTCTTGAGATAAGACTGACTGCTCAGCCACAGCGACCAACTAAATCTTTGTGGTACAGACTGATACCAAAGGTGATTTATTGCTCTCACCTGTAGTCTTAATCTTATGTAGTGCTCCCTAAGGGAACTGCACAGGATTCTGCCTAACACTAAGGATGGGGCTGTGACAGACATGATACCCACTGGAATATGTCTCAAGCAGGGATGTAATCTGGCTGCTATTCTCTTTAACCTATACCTTGTGGACCTGGAATCTGCATGGTGTGACGCTGTTTTATAACCGGTTAAATTGGGTAGGTTGGGATTGAACCGGATTGACATACTCTTTATGATTCGTACCCCCTTTGGTCTTCAGGCAAAACTTTCCTCATATCAAAGTTATGCATTTAAGAACAACCCCCAAGTAAATCCATCCAAATCGTTCATCATTACATTTGCAGATGGCAAGAGGAAAACATCTACATTTAGCTGGTGTTTTAATGAGGTTTTAATACCAAAGGTTCATTCGATTCGGTATCTGGGTTATCAGCTTTCTTCTAACTACTCAGCTGCCATGTGGAAGGAGGTGCTCAATGATAAATTGAGGCCGCTGACCTCCCAGATGAAGATCATATATCATCGCCACAGTACATTTTCGTTGTTGCCCAGCATACAGTTTTACCTTTTAAAAGTGGAACCAATCATTCTTTATGCCCTTGACATCTGCACTGTTGAGATGGACGTTTTCTTGGATTGTGTTCAGGGTAGACTGTTCAAACAAGCACTGGGTCTGGCACAGTCGGTGCCAAACAAGATGATCTGTCATGAACTTGGTCTCCTTCCTTTGTCTGCCAAATGGCACTGGCGGATGCTGAATAGTTATGCCAAAATGCTCGTGCCCTCCAAACAGTCCCTGTATAAAGATCTGAGTGTGTTACTAAAGGAGTGGCGGCTGCCTTCCGTTTTAAGGTTTAAAAATAAAATGGAGAAAATATTAGAGACTACGATGATTGCGAAAGAGGACCTTTGGTGGGTCTTCCGGCATGTAAAAGGAAATTCTATGCTTACTATTGGTGCGTAATGTTGGACAAATTAGGCAACAGTAAAATCTACCACGAATATGCGAAATTTAGAAGAAAATGGGGGGGTCGTGCACAATACTTAGGTTTTTCTGGCTTTATTGCACGGGAAGATCTCTATCTACGATTTAAACTTAACCAGCTCATGACAAATAAAAAAATTCAACATTGGGATCATAAATTGGTTGATATGTCAACCGGTAGATACCGCTTCTGCTGTCACCCAAATGAGTTGAAAACTCTTAAACACCTAACAATAGATTGCCCATTCTTTGAACCAAAGAGGGCAGTGATTTTTGTTTGTTTTTGTATTCCTCATTGCGACTGTGGAAAGAGAGTCTGTGGGAATGATGTATGTAGGGGAATAGTCAACAGCTGTTGCTCCGATTAATGAAGCTTCTATACATACTTGAGGACGCTCTATCTCAGCAAAGAGACATCGACGATGAGGTGACTCAATTGTTTATTAATGTGGTGTGATTCCCACCACATGCGGTTGCATAAAGTGCTTGGGAGAGGCATATGCCTAGCGAAAAGAGGCATGTAAAATGGAGGCGTACTGCCTTGTCATTATGAGTCTTGCTTGAATCACTTTTGTTTTTTAATGATGGGTAATTCTATCACATGTTGAATGATATATTGCACATTGCATTGAAGAGGTTCATGCGTATATAAAATCGATTTGTAATCTGGAGTTGAATTGCATGCCCAAAATGGTTTTTATCTGTTTGAGATGTATTGATTTTATTGTCATATGAATTGTTTTTAATGTTATATGAATTGAAATGTAATTTATGTTCCAATCCTGCATTTTATTTGAGTTTTGTAAAGGTTTTTTAAAAACCATAAACGATTAAAAAATAAAAATAAAAAGAGAGGACCTTCACTCGCGAGAGGAGAGTCGGGTTCTCCATCCAGTGGTCAAGATACTCAACCTTCACGCTTGGTTTCTGAAAGGCTGAGATACTGTCAGACTGATCTCCTCCTCCCCTAACTCCTCCTCACCTGTCGCTTCAGATACTTCCTCCAACCTGGCTGCACCCTTCTTCTTCTTGATCTTTACTCCTTCACCTGGTATCTTCTCTTTTTTTTGACGTAGGTAGGGAAGTGCTCCCTCAGTGGCCTCCGTGATCTGAAATAACTGCAGACCCGGGGGATACCCGAGGAGCACGCCCTAAAGCAGGGAAAAAGCCAACAGGCAAAAAAACCCAATCTGAATTCAGTCTGTCTTTGGAAAGGAGACCTGCTGCTTGAAGATGGTCTGGACTGACGATTCCCACTGCTGCGGAACACGGAAGACGTGTGGAGGAAACCCGGCAACTTGTGCTAATTGTTCCTCCAGTAAGGTAGACAGGAAGGAATTAAGACCTTAAGTGTTAGTGCGGTCTCACAGCCTTCCGAGTAGAACCACAAACAGGAAATTAGGTAAACAGCACAGAAAAGGAAACAGAGATATTAGTTAAAAACAGGTAAGTAGGGCGTGGCCTGGAGCGCGAACGATGAAGCCGCTCCTGTAATGGCCTCCGTACGAGACCTGCGGCGAAGATGAATAACTCAATCTAAATGGATCGGTTCACGCCATGCCTCGACTTCGCAGCAAGGCGAATCCCTGAGGCGTCGGCTGCTGCCTTCTGAGATGACTTCACTATCCCTGAAGCCCGGATTCGGCCCGTTCTCCTGAAGCCCCCTGCCGCAGCTCCCAAGATGGTGGTCGGGGAGTAATCACTCCGTCGTCCCCAAGACCGATCGAAGTGAGCCGTGAATTGGATGCCCTGCGGCTGGACCCGGGCTGACATGGGCTCCCGGCTCTCTCGTCGCAGCAAATAAGGGGCCCCTTCTTCCCTGTCCCCGATACGAGCCAACTGGAGCCCCGGTAGCGGTGTGGCGGCCTCCCTTCCCCCCATCACAGCGGTCCCGCTGCCCATGCAGCCTCGCGAAGCCGCGGCGGCTCCCTGCCGAGGAGTCGAGCAGGGACGGCGGTGAGGCCGGCAAGAGTATCCCCCTCGGCGGGGAACAGGCAGCCACCCACCCGGATACTCTGCGAAAAGTGGATCCGCCGAGTCGCGGCGGCTGTCCGACTCCCTAAGCCACCCTGCCGATGGGTCCTGGAGTGGTGGTGACCGACGGTCCTCCGGCGAAGCGGAAGTAGAGTGCAGGCTCCGCGCTCCGGGGGAGGGCCCAACCAACGCCCGGCGGCTGCCTCTCCGGAACCTCCAGTCCTGCCTTCGCTGACGGCCGAGCGGCCTCCTCCCAGATCCAGCAGAGGCCGCCGCCAGCCCCATACTGCCCTGCCACCCCACCCCGAGATCCCAACACGGGAGCGGAGACGTCCTGGGGGACCTATTGCTGACCCCTCCTCCATCAGACAGCACAGCTCTTTCCAGGGGCGCCCCGGCCCACTCTCCTCGAGCAAGCTTCCCATAAGCCAGGCCTGCTGACAGCCCTGAAGATCCTACTCTGGAGCAGCTGCCGACCTACTTCTCTCCAGCTCCGGAGCCCGACCCAGCGAGCTCTGATGAGGTAGGAATCTTCATGATGCTTGAAGGGTTCTATTTACTCGCTGCTGCCCAGAGGACCTGATGGAACCCGTCCGACCAGAGTGCTCTGGGTGCTCCGCTTGAGTCCCCCTTCCTCCCGTCTCTGCGACTTCCTGGGGCGCCCCGGCCCACTCCTGCTACCCATATAAGATCCTAAGTCCCGGCCCCGAAGCCCCCTCGGCCTGACACGTCTCACTGATCCTCCTACAGGATCCTGCATTAGCTGCTCTGCCACGGCGGCCCCCTTTCCAACGCCTCAGAGGCAAGGCCTGGTGATCCTCTTAGCGTCTGACGCTCCGCCTGTGCACCTGACTCTCCCTCCCCCCTGGAGCCCAGACCTTTGGCCCCCTCGATCCAGTAAGCCTCACCTCGAGATCCCTAAGCATTGCAGTCACTGCAGCCTCAAGCTCATAACGCCAACACAATGTCGAAGCCAACGAAATCAGCGAAATCTACAGACATCTCCACTATGCTCCTAGCAGCGGACAGGACGAAAAAGCCAGACCCTCCCCCTAAACTAACTCCACAAAAACCCCTTGAGGATCAAGGGAAGTTAGCCACGAAGGAAGACATTCAGGCCTTCATGCAGGACATCAAAGCGGAGTTCCGATCCTGTATGTCAGAGCTTACCACTCGGATGGATCAGGCGGATCAAAGACAGATCGAGGCGGAACAGAGGCTGGGCGAAGTGGAGGACCTGGCCCAGAGCCACGACGCCACCATCCTAGACATGAGACGGGAGATACTGGCGCTGCAGAACAAGAATGAAGTGATGGAATTTAAACAAGAAGACCTAGAAAACAGTTCACGACGAAATAACCTCTGCATCCGAGGAGTCCCATCAACCATCCCAGACAAAGAGCTACCAGAATACATTGGCAATTTCTTTCAAGCCCTTCTCCCAAACATGGATAAAACCCAACTTACCCTGGACCGTACGCACAGGCTACGACCAAGACGAGGCGTGGATTCAGACGGCCCCCCCGACATAATTACCAGGGTCCATTTCTATGCTACTAAAGAGGCCATCTCGGCCATTAGCCGCACCAAAGATGAACTTTCGTTCATGAGCTCGCCACTGCAAATCTTCCAGGACCTATCGCTAACAACCTTACAGAAAAGAAGGTCACTTAGACCCCTAACACTGTTCCTACAGAGCCAGCAAATTCGCTACAGATGGCTTTTCCCCTCCACGCTCCAATTCACGTTTCAGGGAACCCAACGCAGAATCAGCCACCTAGAAGACGCTGAGTCAATTTTGCACCCATGTTCGCCGCAAGCCCCGACTGCTCAGACCCCGCAGCACTTGCCGGGGGAGGCGGGACAGCAGCAGCAGCCTTGGGCGAAAACTCAGAGACGCCGAAAGATAAAATGACACAGCCCTCCAGGGCTCTTACGCAGACCGATCCAGAGATGAAATCAAGTTCCGTTATCGCCGCGGGTCCCGAGCGGCCTATGCCCCCACTCCAAGGAGTACGTCACCAACTCACCCTCGGAGTCCAGCCCTATGTAGTGGTTGGATCCCAGCCCCGTTGGCTAGGAGGACACTTAGGGCCCAGTTGGCCCACTCACATAAAAATGTACCCTCCCATTGGAGGATGCAGGAAACCCAGCCGCAGGAAAGCTTAGTAAACCCTGAGTCACGAAATGAAGACTGAATACCCCCATCCCCCCCCACGAGGAGCAGAATGCCATCCCAGAGGATAACCAGAAGTCTCCCCCTCCACACCAGAAACTAAGGTTTCTTACACTGAATGTTGGAGGCCTCAACGCCCCACAGAAGCAGAAAGCGATCCTAAGACGTCTCCAGAATGATAAGGCCTCCATTGTCTTCCTACAGGAGACACACCTGACTCCAGCGGACTTCACGAGGCTCCGAGATCGGCAATTCCCACTACAGTTCCTGGCATCGAGCGGAACAAAGAAGGGTGGCACAGCAATCTTAATCGCCAAGGGTCTGAAGCCGCAAATCCTGGACTATAAGCTGGGCGCCGATGGCCGCTTTGTGGCGGTGAAGTGCCGAATTTTCGGCCAACTATACACGTTGATCTCTGCATATGCCCCGAATGAAGAGCAGGAGGCATTCTACTCGGCCCTGGAAAGCACCCTCCTACCGTTTGCTGAGCGCCAGACCATCATCGGGGGAGATTTCAACGGAGTCCCTAATCCCTTGGTAGACAGATCACACCACTCAGCCCGCAGGGATTTTGGCTTGGCGACTGCCTTACTTAAATTGTTCCGAAACTTCGACGTTGTGGATACCTGGAGGACCCTGCACCCAGAGGAGCGAGACTACTTGTGCTATTCTTATTCACATAGAACTTACTCAGGCATCGACCTCCTGTTGGCATCCCCGCAGATCCTGGCATACACAGATGATGTCCTCATAGGTCCCAGAATCCACTCAGACCACGCACCCATAATGTTAACGCTAAGAGCTCATGATCCAGACCCGTCCCCAAGACGCAGATGGTCTCTCTATGACCCGATCCTAAACGATATGGCCACCAGAGACGTAGTAGCTAAAACAATAAAGCAGTTCTTCGAAGAAAATAAAAATGAAGATACTTCCCCAGCGAATACGTGGGACGCAATGAATGCTGTGTTGAGAGGGGTACTGATCTCACGAGGAGCGGCCTACCACAAACAAAAACAACAGTCCCGCCGCATCCTTGAAGACAAGATCCTGGAGGCGGGGACGGCGTGTAAGGCCAGAAACTGGTGTCCGAGAACCTACCGAGCCTTGCAGATAGCCCGGAAGAAATTAGAGGCCCAGGACACAGCCCAACTTCTAACCAAAACGAAGCAAAGCTACTATGCCAGAGGAAACAAGGCGAATAAATTCCTAGTGAAAAAACTGGCTAGAGTCAAGAGGAGGAATACTATCATAGGCCTCAGAGACCCCCAGGGTGCGGTCCAGTTCGCAGATCAGGATAAGTTGAGAATTGCAGAGGCCCACTTCACCGAGACTATGACGGCTACCCAAAAACCCTGTGGAGAGCAGCAGTCCTACCTGCGGGAAGCCGCCTTACCCAAGCTCTCATCCACAAGTAGAGAAGAGTTGGAGGCCCCGATTACCAGCGAAGAGATCGACGAGGCTGTGAAAAGCCTAAAAACAAGAGCCCCGGGCCCTGATGGTTTCTCATCACGATTTTTTAAACTCTTTCGACCCCAGCTGCTAGCGCCAATGACAACCCTCTTCAACTTCTTCGCCACCTCAGGATCAACAACTCCATCGATGAAAGAGTCGATCACAGTACTAGCGCTGAAACCAGGAAAAGACCCCAGAGATATTACGGCATATCGACCCATCTCCTTATTAAACCTGGATGCGAATATTTACTCAAAGGTCTTGGCAAACCGATTAGCGAAGCTTCTCCCGGACATTATAGATCCAGACCAGACAGGATTTATTCTAAACAAAGCCACCACGGATAACACTCGTAGAGCCCTCAACCTGGTCGAGATAGCTAGGCAAGGCTCGCAGAAACTCGCCCTGCTAGCCTTGGACGCTACCAAAGCCTTTGACAAAGCGGACTGGGCGTTCCTCCGTCTTACCCTGGAATCGTTCTGCTTTGGGCCAACCTTCTTAAAGCTAGTCTTAGCGAACTACCAAACCCTGACTACACTTCTCCGAGTGAACGGCCTACTAACCAACCCGATCTCCCTAACATGCGGCACCAGGCAGGGTTGTCCCCTCTCTCCCCTACTTTTTGCTATGGTGATGGAACCCCTGGCCCAACGGATCTGCCTAAGCACCAGAATCAAAGGCCTCCAAGTGGGCCCCACCCAGCATAAGATTGCGCTCTACGCTGATAACGTGATGCTAACCATTACAGACACCTCCCAGTCCTTGAGAGCCGCCCTAGCGGAAATCCACAGATTCGGGAAGATGTCTGGATTTGCCATCAATTTTGTGAAATCGACAGCGTTGGGGATAGGCTTAGACCAGAGAGACAAGGAATTCTTCAGCTCCCAGTGCGTGATCCCACTAAGTGAAAAATCCATCGCCTACCTCAGGGTGCGGATCCCCCCTAATCCTGGAGACACCTATCGGATAAACTTCCCGCCTCTGATGAAAACGCTGGAAAAAGACCTGGACGCCTGGCTCACGCAGGAAATATCACTAAAAGGTTGCATCACGCCCTGTAAGATGAATTTATTGCCACGATTTCTGTACGCCTGCTCAGCCCTTCCCGTCATAGTCCCTCGCCCCCAGCTGCAGCGACTACAGAGGAAGATATTTGAATTCATATGGAGGGGGAAGAAAGCTTGCATCCCGCGAAGGACCATGCTGTGTGCCCCGAACCAGGGAGGCCTGGGGGTCCCTGACCTCCAAAAATACCAAATGGCGGCGAAGATAGCTCACACCCGGGCTTGGACCATAGCGTCGGGGCGCCCCAAATGGACAGACACAGAACAAGCCTGATTACCTCTCCCCCTGCGCTTTCTCTTGCACCTGCCGACGTCGCTACGGCGGTCGTGGCCATCCATTTTATCTTCGACCAAGCAGATGTTGAAGGCATGGGATTGGGCCCGCAAATCCAGAGGCATCCCGAGAGACCTGGGTCCCTCAGCTCCAGTCTTTCACAATCCGGCCTTTTCACCTGGAACTTCCCCCTCGAACTTTAGAAACTGGATCGCCGGAGGCCTCAGCTCCCTAGGCCAACTATTCGAAGGAACCCAGCTGCTGACATTCGCCCAATGCAAAAGAGTTTAATCTCTCGGAGTCAGACAGGTTCTCATACTGCCAAATCAGGCACTGGTGCTCACATCCCCAGACGCGTGAGGCTGCCACCCGAGACCTGGACGCCCTGGAATTAATGGTGGCAGAGCCCCCAGCCCGAGGGTGGATCTCGACGCTGCACCGATTACTCCAGGAGAACCTATTGTCAGCCAGAGCAACATATATGTCGCAGTGGGAGAGAGACCTGGGGCATCCGATCCAGGATCAGGCCTGGACCGATATCTGGTCCCGCACACATTCATCTTCTTTCTGCATCACCAACCGAGAATGCGCACATAAACTGCTCCTGAGATGGTATTTTCCACCGCTCCAACTACACCACTTCAATCAGTCGCTGGACCCACAGTGCTGGTGCCGCTGTGGCTCGCCGGGCTCTTACCTACACATGTGGTGGTCATGCCCGGTGGTGGCGGCCTTTTGGGCCCAATGCATAGCTACCATCGCAGACATTACCCAGATCTCCCTGCCACTGTAACCGGAACCACTCTTGCTGGGGACCCCGATCCCAGGCATCTACCCAAGATCGGGCGCACTCACTGCCCTCATCACTCAATTGCTCTTAGCCGCAAAAATCACAATAGCCTGGACATGGAAGTCTCCGGAGGGCCCCTTAACGGTGCTGTGGTGGTTGAAGATCTGGGACATCTTCATTGCTGAGAAAATCATGGCAGCAAATAGAGGTCGCCTCCACCGTTTCACAAACATTTGGTCGCCGGTGATAGACTATGACCTGCGCTTCCCTGCAAACCATGTCTAGTAATGTATGCCCAGCGGGCTGCAGACAGGGAACAGACTCAATCCATAGAGGAGCAGGCCCCGGAAGATAGCCAGAATCAGGACCTGGTAACGTAAGCTCAGAGATAGAGGAAGAAAAGACTGATCGGTGTAAGTTGTGACAGGGGCTGATGAGTCGGGGATCGGACTTAACTGGCGAAGGGACAGTCCACAGGAGACAGCCAGAACTAAAGGGTGGAAGCGGGTGGTGGGGGATGTACAACTATATGTTAATGCTGTTAAAAAGTGGTGAATTGAGAAAAAAAAAAACAGGTAAGTACAGATCAAAGAAATTAACAAACTGCGAAGGCATGCATTAATGCTAAATGCTTAGGCTGAGAGAAGTAGCCGAGATAGACATACACACGGAAGACGCGTGGTTGCTGGAAAGTAATGCGTCGTGACTGAAAGTACAGTAAGAAGGATCCCAGTCACCTTACCTGAAAACCTAGAGGCACCGCGAGTGTAAGGATAGCGGAAAGGCAAACTAAGGTTAAAAAAAGGATGGGAAAAGGGGGATACGCTGAGAGGCTTGTCGCTGTGAGAGACTGGCAGCGCACGTAACTCGAAACGATACAGCGCACAGAGCGCTGGTCTGGTTTGCATATTATAGGTTCCGTCGGCCATCTTGAAATAAACTAGACTGTTGACTTGGAACCGGCAGCCATGTTAGTAGTACTTCCAATGGTGAACGAATCTCCAGGGCTGGTGCATGACAGATACAAGGATTGGGACCTCCCAGATGTTTCGCTTTCGGCCAGAATGCCAGCAACAAAGTCTTTGTACCGTTTCCGTTAGAACACATTCTGCAACTGGTGCAAAGAAAATAATGTAGATGCTTTTCTGTGTAAAATACTGTATGTTTTCCCATTTCTACTATCTTTAGCCAATCTGGGGCTCCAGATTGGGACTATTAAAGGCTATTTGGCGGCACTGTCCATCTTTAAGCGCTCGTCAGAGGAATGTTCATACTTCAAAATTCCACTGGTGACACAATTTCTAAAGGGGCTCACCAATGTGTCCCCCATCCCCATCTCATTTCCAGGTTCCAATTTGCAACCTTAATCTGGTATTAACATTTCTTGTGTGCACCCTTTGAACCTTTACACTCATGTCCTTTAAGGTTATTAACTTTTAAAACCATTCTCTTGGTAGCCCTAAATTCAGCCCGTAGAGTGAGCGAGTTACTATTTTCCATAACAATAGGGTTTTTCTGAGGGTTAATCCTTCATTCTTACCCAAGATCATTTCTGACTTTCACGTAGGACAGAAAATTGTTTTACCTTCTTTCTATGCTCCACCTCATCCTGACAAGGAGTAGGAAAGATTACACAGGTTGGACTCTTGCAGAGCTTTGAGGTTTTTTATATCTAGACTGTCAAAACTTTGCGTTGATGATCATTAGTTCATTGGATATACAGGCCACAAACTGGGTCAAGCTGTTACTGATCAGACATTCAGGTGGATTATTCTGGCTATTTTAGTGTTAGACTGGCAGACAAGGATCCTTCTGAAGGGCTAAGAGCCTACCTCTACAGCCCTGCCAAAGGGGTGTATCGATAAAAAGTATTTTCTTTTTTTAATGCTTTTTGTTTTTGTATTTTATCAACCAAACAAAACGGAATCAGAGTTCCCTCCCCGCCCACCCAATTTTGAAGAATACAATATTCGCAGCACAGGAGAGGTAAAATTTCCATTGCTTCATTCAACAGTGTCAGTCCGCTATTGCAATCAGGTACTGAATGCATGGGCCTGAAACCTCTGGAGGCTGAGCGTGCAATGGAAGAGTCTGAATAAAAGCAGTCTCAACGTCGTGACAAAAAGCAATATCCTTGAGCCACCCTTGTACGCTGAGAGGGCGGCCCTTCCCCCAATCCATGCCCACCCTCCTGCGCGCTAACACCAGCCATAACCCCGCCAAGCATCTCCTCTCGGGCTGCAGGGATCTTGTACACCCCAACAGGGTCAAAATGGGGTCAGGTGCCAGTGGTTCCCGGATAATCAATGACATTTTAGTTAACACCTCCGACCAGAACCCAAAGACCCGTGGGCACTCCCAAGCCAAATGGAGAAAACCTGCCAGAGTAAACCCACATCGAACACATGCAGTGGGGTGGTGGGAAAGTATTTGTGGATCATGGCTGGGGTGTGATAGACCTGTAAGAAAGTAAAATGTATCTGCTTGCATTTAGAATTTAGGGACAACTTCTGAGTTTGTCTCGGCACATAAGCCCAGTCTTCATCTCCGATAGCTTCCCCCAGCGCTGCTCCCCACCTCCTCCTTGGGGCCCCTCCCTCCCACGGTACCTCCGGCACCAAGCAACTCTAGATCTGTGAAACCAGGCGACCCTCCCCCTTTGATCGGATCACCGCTTGTAAAAGTGGCCACACCAAGTGTTGCACCGGGAATAAGGCGAGGAGGGCCCTGAGTGCATGCCACAGCCGAAAATAGAGAAAGGCATCCAGAGCAGAGTTGCCCCCCCGCTCCCTTGCCTGTTGGACTGTAAGGAACACACTGTCCACAAATAGGTTGCAGAGGGATACGATCCCCGGTTTGTCTGCCCAATGTAGATATAGCCATTCTCTGGTAATAGCCAAGCCGGGTGTGTCGCACTGGAAGGAGAGGCAAATAGAGCGCGGATAGGCAGGCCTTCCCTGCCATTTTTTTCCAGACAGCGGAGGTACTTTTAACGTTCATGGTGCTTGGTGACGCCCAGGGCTCCCTGAAAATCGACATCCGCAGCAGGTTGGGGGCCACTAGTGCCTTCTCCACCTGTACGTGCAGCCTCAAAAATTGTGTAGGGTACCAATGTCTGAGAAAATGTGCCTGTGCAGCCCAGTAATATCGCTCCAGGTCTGGTAGAGCCAGGCACCCTCTTGTTATCGGCTGTCAGTGTCACGTATGCCACCTTTGGTACCCCATTTGTATTCAGAGGAGGGAGTAAGGTGGGTTTCTTGGATGAAGGCCACGTCTATCTGGTGTCTCCTAAGGTATTGAGACCCTTCGAATCTTGGAGGGGTTATTCCCCCCCTAATATTCCATGTTGCTACCCGAAACCCCATTGTCCCCAGGATACCCAGTCATTGGGAATAGGTTTCTTCCAGCCCAACCTTCCATTTTCATCAACGGGGCCTGATTTCTCCTTAGGATATAATGGAGTGGCGCTCCATTGAGAATCGGATTTCTGACATTCAAAACAAAACCAAAACCCCCTTGCTCCCCAAGTAACCCACCAACCCCTCCCCATCCTGTAATCTCTGCATGCCCCTCGTCATCCCCCTCCCAGACCTCCCTCCCCAAACTGCTCATTGGAACCCCCCCTTCCCGAAACCCAAAACCAGTGCTATGCTTGGGGCACTAGTGCCCGGCCAAGCCTGCTAGGCTCCACCACCTAAGGGCGGTACATGAATAACTGAGGCAGCCTGAATTGAAAAACCAAGGTACCGGCAAGCATCACAGTACTGTTCACACTGCACCCCTTCCTTGCGATTATTCATCCAGGGTCTCTCTGACCCCCCCACCCCGATCGTCCAACTGGGGTCTCGGATTGTTGCAGAAAGGAGCTTGCGGCCTCTGGCGATGTAAAGAATTGCCTTCCCGTTGTTCTGAATCTTGAGTTTTGCAGGGAACAGCATAGAGTATGGAATGCTGCCGTCTCTCAGGCACCTCTTAACGCCTGCAAAGGACCGTTACGAGGCTTGCGTGCCGCTGAAAAGTCTGGATATTTGTCTTCGTCGAAGGATACAGAGGACAACGCATTGCTGAAGCCCCTTTGGAGGGTCCATTCTGAGATTTTGTGATCCACAAAGTCTCATCATGCAACTTCAAGCTCTTGCTAGATGGAGTGCACTTTATTGGTCTGCTGGGCCTGAGCGAGGCATGACTGTTCACCAAGGCTGAGTCAGAGGCACAAGCCTGGGTGTAGGCAGTAGAAGCAGTTGTTGTGGAGGTCCTCCATGTACACATTCTTTAGGCTGCATCAGGCACATGCTTTGAAGAGGCCCTCAATGGAGTGAAACCATCTTACTTGCACTTTGTCCCGTTTGGCAGCTACAGGCATTAAAGTTGTCTTCGAATGGATTGTGTCCTCCAACGCATTCCACATCTTTGACGTGTAATGTCCACAGCTGTGCACTTCGGAAACTTTTCAGCAGAGGGCGTCCTGCGTCGATGGCGTCAGGTCCATGTCCCTCAAAGCCCTCCGTCGAGGGGGATGTCACAGGATGTTATAAATAGGATGCACGGTGCCCGTATCCTCAGTTCCATTTTGTCCATGAACGTGTTAACTTTATGAGACTCTGCGCACCTCGTGTGTTTTCTTCGTAGAGGATGTCTTTCTCTAGGACCCCTCCGACTCTGCGGTTTGGCTTTAAGACCTGCCGGGGACTGCAAGTCGAAGATGTCGCTCACTGACCCCCACCGCATTTGTTTGTGGTGCCTGGGCGAGTCGCACGACACCGACGACTGCTCGAAAATGCCAGTCGCTGACTGCCAAGGCCTTTTAGAAGGGGAAGCTCCAAGTAGGTAGAGGCTCGAAACCTGTTAAGTCCATGCTGCTAAGTCCAAGGGGGTTTCCACTGATGACTCGAGTGGCGACTCTACGCGTCGGAAGGATTCCCGGGGATCTCTGTCCCAGAGTGGTTCCCGCCACTCATCTTCCTCATCCCGGCACTCGAGGAAGCGCCGTCACCGGTCGTCTTCTCCGTCCTCCTCCTCGGATGGTGCCTTGAGGAAGGTTTCGTGCCCTACGAAGTCCTCGTCTCCGGACGAATGGGCAGCGTTTAAGAAATCCATGATGCCGATTATTCAATCGCAGGACATGGGTGTGCTCGCACCTTCTGACGAAGCCAGCCAGGATCGGTCTCGTTCGTGGCTCGCACGCCTTCGGCTCGGGTTCGCGATGTGACACACATCGGGAGCCGTTGAGGTCCCGTACAGACAAGGAAACGAAAAGTTGCAAGAGATGTGTCTCTAGGTCTTGGTCCTCGTCTCCAGCGAGACCGCAGCAACCTATTGAGGGGTTGGTGCCGGGGTCGACTGGTTCGGCGCTGTGCCTGTCCAATTTGGACATCGATGCCTTGCCGTCGTATCCGCCCACGGCGCCGTCGGCACCTGTGTCGACGCCGAAGCCTTTGCCAATCACAACGTTGAGGTTGTCGATGCTCTCGACGCCTTCGGGGATTTTTTCTCGAAATTTGCTGTTTGAGTACCCGCTCATTGTGGATCCTTCAAAGAAGGCTATGTCGAAGTCTGTGAGCCCGGTTTTGGCCTCCAGGCCCTCTTCTGTCCCCAGACCTGGGTTTCAACCCCCTCTGGATGATATTTATAAAGGAGGAAATGTGTGAGGTTGGGGAACCTGGTGACCTTGATGATGCTCCACTTTTTTCTGGAGACAGTCAGTTGGAGAAGTTGAGGCAGTCCCTCCATGATGCAAGTGGACTGGACACTTCCCCGGAAGTGGAATTTAGTAGACCTGAGCCTGGGGCTCATGCAGAGTCTTGTTATAGGAGACTCACGTGGCGAGTTTGGGAGTACCTGGGCTCTTCTAGTCCTCCGGAAGACTCTGTGCAGTATGATCTGATGGACATCTTGGATCAAGGTCCGTCCTCTGACCCTGTTTTGCCATTTCATCTTACCTTACAGAAAAGGGTGGCAGCTGCTTGGCAGTCCCCGGAATCTCTTCCGGCTGTTAATAAGTCTTTGACCAAGAAATACTGCCCTTCCGTTAGCGACCCCAGCTATCTATCTACTCACCCCACTCCCGAGAGTTTGGCGGTTCAGGTGGCTACGGCCACTTTAGAGGCAGGCGGCGTACCCTACCATCCCTCCGGATAGGGGCGACAAGCGCTTCGACAGTTGGGTCCGGAAGATATTTTCTGCTGGGAGCATGGCCCTGAAATCGGCCAACTCCACGTGTGCCTTGGCAAGGTATTCACACTCTATGGAATTATGTTTCTTTGGCGGGTGAGCATATTCCCGAGGGGGAAGAAAGGGATGGGTTCCTTGCTCTCGTGCAGGAGGGCAAGGATGCCATGTGTGAATCCCTTCAGTTGGGTTTGGATACGGCCAACCGCGTTAGCCGATCCATGGCTGCGAGCACCGTTAATCGCAGATTTGCGTGGTTGCAGAAGTCTGGGGTTTGCTCCGGATGTGCAGGCCCGTCTTCTCAACATGCCCTTTGATTTTTTTTTAAAAAGAATTGTATTGATTTTATTCAACCAAACAAAAATACAAACCAAACATGCAGTGCATATGTCAACAGTTCAATTGTCTATCACTTAATATCGGTCACTGCTTCCCCTTCCCACCCCCCTTTGTGAGCCTTTTATTCCTTATCCTCTGCGTCTGATGCACGTGGTGGGGGTCTCACTTTCCGTGGATTCCATCAGGTCTTGTATTGTTCCAAACAGTTCTGCTATCAATAATTTCCATGCCATAAGGGTTCCTGCCTCCTCTCCCCCACATTGCTTGCCTCTTGCCATACCATAGTTTCAGCCTCCGCCCATTTCTGCAGCTCTTTCCACTCGTGGCATGTGACATGTCTTCCATCCCATGGCAATCCTTCTTTTTGCGTGCACATATGCCAGATCTTTTAATTTATCAACATGCTTAAGCTTTTGTGATCTAGGGAACCCCCCCAGCAAGCAGGCCCAGGCTGTATCTATAATAATTGTAACTCCTTTTACCACTAGTTTCTGTGCCACTTCACCCCAGAAACGCTCAATTACCGGGCATGACCAAAACATGTGTACCATGTCAGCCTTCTCTTCACCACATTTGGGGCATGCCTGTCGTCCAGCATTTTCAAACCTAGATAACCTCTGAGGTGTCATATATGCCCTATGCGTGATATACAATTATATCTGTTTCAGCCTTGCATTCATTGACACCTTCTTGTGACACCCCAGGGCGCGTTCGCACATCCTATCCTCAATCAGAACTCCTACCTCCGCTTCCCAATCCAGTCTCAATTGTGTTAGATCCTTCCCAACTCTAGACATCACCATCTCGTACAGTGTGGAGATCTCATGACCCCCCTCCGATATATCATATATTACGTCTATGGTAGCATCTGGTTCTTCTTCCAGTACTGTTTCAGGCCATGTTTTCCTGATTCTCTGCACCATTCTATGATATGTGATATACTGACCTGTGTGCAGCCCCACTTCCTCCCCCAGTGTTTCAAAATCTATAATAGTCCCCTCTCGCCAGATATCTCCTAACGTTACCAGCCCCACCAGTTCCCAGTGGTTCCTGATTGTCATCCTCAGCTGCTTATCCTCTGCTAGTGCAACTAGTGGTATCTGCGGGGAGCATGGGAATGGATTCTCCATCATCTGGCATGCCCGGCGCCACATCTTCCACCCAAGCACCATCATCCTAGGGCGCTCTCTCATTTCTGTCTTGGGTAGCCAGATCATCTCCTTTGAGTAGAATGGGCACAATCATGTCCGAACAGACTGGATTCGGGGGTCGCTTCATCTGAGAGCCATTTGGCAACAAATTGCAGCTGGCTCGCTACATCATAAACTTCATAATTAGGTAGTTGTATTCCCCCTTTTTCATAAAAGTTCTGCAGCTTCCATAGCGCTACTCTATTCCGGATACCATGCCACAAAAAATCCCTACACATGCTGTTCAGTTTAGCAAAAAACTTCTTGGGTATCATGTATGGAATAATTCCAAAATAATGCAAGAGCCTAGGTAGAACCACCATCTTCAGCATTGCACTTTGTCCCATCATTGCCAAGGGCAACTTAACCCAAAACTTCATGCACTTCTCGATTTTCACAATGACCACTTCAGTGTTGTACCTGTGTTCCTCTTCGACCATATGGTACACATCTATCCCAAGGTACCGGAACGTACTAACCGCCCATGGTATTTGCAACACCGGTAACCGTATCACAGGGGTCCCCTTATAACTGCCCAACGGGAAAATACTAGACTTTTGAGGATTCACCGCTATCCCAGACAGCCCCGCATATGTCTCCATCACCTCCAGGATGTACTGGAGATTTTCCTCCGGGTTCCTCAGGTGCATCAACAAATCATCAGCATATAAAGAGATCAGGTGTCGTTCTCCCCCCCACCGCAATACCTATAGTATCATATTTTTGCCTAAGGTATATTGCTAGGGGCTCCAGGGCCAGTATGTAAACCGTTGGGGACCATGGGCATCCTTGTCTGGTACCTCTACTGAGTTGCCACCTCTCAGATATTACTGATCCTGTTTCGACTCTAGCTAGCGGTTCGCTATATAGCATCTCCGCCCACCTTATGTATCCAGGTCCCATTCCGTACCCCGCCAGGGCCGCCAGCAGCCACGGCCACTTGACCGAATCAAACGCCTTGACCGCGTCTGAGGACACAATCGCCATCTCCCCTTCATTCTTACTTCCCCACTCAACAACCCGTCGGAGTCTTCTATGATTGTGTGTTATATTTCTATTCGGGACATAACCCGTCTGATTAGGGTGTACAAGTTTGCCAATAACTCTTCCCAATCTGTTTGCCAGGACAGCCATCAATATTTTGCTGTCCTGGTTCAACATTGACAACGGCCTATATGAGCCACAGCTATGCCCCGGCTTGTTGGGTTTGGGAAGCGGTATTATGATAGCCTCTCTAAGTGACTGCGGCAACCGTCCCACTTTGAAAGCTTCATTTAGCATTTCGAACATTGGGGGGAGAACTTCTCCAGCATGGGGTCTGGCATGGATTCACATGCTCATGAATATTCCCCGTCGTCAGGCTGGGAATCCTCAGTAAAGAAAAAATCAGTATCAGTTTTGTTTCTGATCTGTCTTTCGTAGTAGTAACCAATCACTGATCTCTGCGTCATACTGACCACAGCCAATGACTGCCCTCTACCTAAGCCCCGCCTCTGGCAGCCATCTTCAGATTTTTACCGCACGTTCAAGTGTTGGGAGTCCTCGTGCTTAGCTCTCGAGCTTTTACTGCGTGTTTCGCGCTTTTTCAGGTGAATTTTCACATTTTTTCGGTTAATCGAGCCTCAAGCTCCACCGTTTCTACTCCCGTTAACGGCTACCCGTTGCAGGATTTTCCTACGCCCCTCAAGGGTGAAGATTTCGTCGAATCACCTTCTTGGAGGATTCCAGAAGATTCGCGGCCTACTTGGAGATGGCCCAGGATGCGAGTTTGTCACCCGGTCCCAAGCTGTTTCGCAGCTGCCCTGGATGCGGGCTGCAGAATGTGTTTAAGGAAGACGAACATTCGCGATGCCTCTACTGTCTTCATGGGGGACAAGACTCATGTAGAGAAGGACTGCCAGTTTGTTTGTTTGTTTGTTTGTTTATTTATTTATATTGCGCACCAGACCCTTAGGTTACCGGGCGCAGCAACAAGTATATGCGAAGCTTACAATGTTACAATGTTATATAAATGAATTTACAATATTACACCATATTGCACAAATTACAAGAATGTACAGATAAAGATTTGCCGTATTTACATGAATGTACAGTTAGCAACATACAGGATTTGCGGTAATAAGCATAAAGGTTGATGTCACGTCAGGGTGCATTGGGTCGGACTACACTTGTGAGTGTTCGGGTGTTAAGTCGTTGTTGGCGATAATGTGTTCTGCAAGAACTTGTCGGAGCGGACCATGAGGGACCGTCGATCCCGTCTCGCAAGCTGGTTGGAGAAGGGCTTGACGGGTGAGAAGAAGAAGAAAGGGTCCGAGCGGGCTTCTAAGTCCTGTGCGGGCGCCCCGGCGATGGGGGCCAAACACCAGGCCAAGCGCTGCGAGTCCGCTGGCTCCGGGAGCGCCGAAAGGTCGGGCTCTTCGGTTGCCAGGCAGGGCGCACCTTCCCCGGCACCGTCAACCACGAGCCAACGCTCCGGTTCGGGGAAGAGGAAGTCCGAGACCCCGGGTAAGCTTCGGGAGAAGCCCCGTCCGATCTCGGAAGAAGGGGAGCGAGGCGTCGCCCCTCTCACGAAGGAGAGGGCCCGGGACGCACCTAAGGTGGTCAAGGCCCCTACCCAGCAGGCGAAGGCCTCTATCGAGGCTATCGCGGCGACTCTGGCCAAGCCGGCAGAGACACCGCCAGCGGAGACCGCCTCCGGGACTAGAGTTTCCCTGCCGCCAAGGAGGGAATCCTCTTTTCAGCCCATCATCGTGGCCGCCATGATTGAAGAAGCGAGGGGGGGCACGGTGCCCTCCTCGAGCTCGGAGTCAGCCTCGGAGGAGGAACTGACCGAGGCCGTGAGGAACCTCGAAGTCCAATTCGAGAAGGTTCGATCCCGTCAGGAAGATCCTCGGGAGATAACCGAGGAAGACGACGATGGTGAGGAAGAGCGGCCTTCCCTTCCGGCGCAGCCGGATCCTAGGCCACAGGATGGCTTGGCGGCCATTTTGTCGGCCATCCAGTCCTTATGCTCTGAGATAAGGACGAGATTCCCACGGCCCAGGTCGGAGGACCCGCAACCTGGCCCGTCGGGAAGTCCTCAGAACAAACGACGGAGGACCCAACCCTCTCCTCCGCTCGCCCCCTTAAGGCCTGCAGTTCCCTCCTCATCCTCCCACGGGTCGGGAGATGACGGTGCGTTGGGCTCGACGACGGGTTCTGAGGGCGACGACGACGGAACGGGTCTCCCGTCGCACGGGCCTCGCCGCCCGACGAGATTGGCTCATTCCACGCCATGGTCGCCAGGGCGTCCGAATTGTTCCATCTCTGCCCGGAGGAGCAGAGAAAGGAAGGTTTCCTCTCAGTGCCGGGAGGCCACGAGGAAGCGGTCATCGCGGTGCCCCTAATCGATGACATCTGGGAGGAGGGCCTGTCGGTTCTCAAGAACCCCTCCACGGCACCAGCCAAACGGGACCGGTACGAGAAGAAGTACCGGGTCCCCGAAACCGCTCCCCTGTGCCTCAGGGCCCAGCCAACGCCAGACTCGGTCGTCTCGGCGGCGGCGAAGAAGAAAGCGGCGGGGTCAGGAGCCTCGACATCGAATTCCCCGCCGGACGGCGAGGGAAAGAAGTTGGACGCCATGGGGCGGCGGGTCATTTCCTCGGCGGCGACGACGATCAAAGCGGCCAACGCCCTGGCGATCGTGGCCCGTTACGACAGGGAGCTCTGGTTTAAGCTGGCCCCCATATTGGACTTCCTGCCGGACGACAAGAGGTCCGAGGCCCTGAAAATACTGCAAGAGGGCGAGGTGGCGTCAGACCACGCCATAACGGTGGCAACCGATATTGCCGATACCGGGTGCCGCCAGCTGGGCAACGGTGTTTGCCTACGACGACGGGGTTGGCTCCGGGCGACCGACTTCCATCTGGACGTCCAGACCAGGGTGTTGGACATGCCGTTCGACGGCAGCAACTTGTTCGGGAAGGCGGTGGACGAATCCCTCCAAGCCATAAAAACGGACACGGAGACGGCCCGCGCCCTGGGAGCCCTTCAGCAACGACGGCCCTTTCGGAGCTCCGGAGGCAGACAGGGTGCCTCCAAGGGATCCAGCAGTGGCTCGTCGTCCTACCGCCAGGCGGCACGCTCCTCGTCTCAGGAGGCCTACAGGGGTTGCGGCAAGCAGGGAGCGTCTCGCCGCCGTCGGCAAGGTGGCCAGGGCGGCAAGGCCACCACCTCCAAGCAGGACTGAACCGGCCATGGTCTCGGGCCCCAACCGAAGCACCCCGGTGGGAGGCCGGCTGACGAACTTTGTCGGCACGTGGAAGTCCATCTCCACCGACAGTTGGGTGCTGGATACCCTGGCAAGAGGACACTCTATCGAATTCCTCTAGAAGTGCCCTCACGTTCCACCTGTGGCCAGGAAGGAAAATCACATCCCGCAACTGCTGTTGGAAGTACGGGCGATGCTCAGGAAAGGCGCCATCGAGCTTGTCCCGAAGAGGCTCCGGGTATACTCAAGGTACTTCCTCGTCAGGAAGAAGACGGGCGGCTGGTGCCCCATCCTGGACCTTCGTCGTCTGAACAAATACATCAGATCACAGAAGTTCAGGATGGTCACCCTCCAGCACGTACTGGGACAGCTGGAGGAAGGCGACTTTCTATCGTCGTTGGACCTGGAGGATGCATACTTCCACGTTCCCATCCTCAAAAGTCTCCGAAAAGCTCCTCAGGTTCGTCGTCCAGGGTCGCCACTACCAATTCAAAGCACTGCCGTTCGGATTGAAGTCGGCCCCCAGGGTCTTTACCAAGTGCCTAGCACCAGTGGCGGCGCGGCTGCGCCTGCAGGGGATTCACGTCTACCCCTACCTGGACGACTGGCTCATCCGCTCAAGGACGAGGAAACTCGCCGTCGAACACACTGCGAGGACCGTCCAGCTACTCACAGACCTGGGATTCGCCATAAACTACCCAAAGTCCCACCTGGTGCCGTCGCAGGTGGCCCTGTTTCTGGGAGCGATGCTCGATACAGTGAGGCGCCTGGCGGCCCCGTCGGAAGAACGGACGAACACCATTCTAGGCAAAGTCCAGCGCCTGCTTGCCACGGACGTGGCCAGGGTGAGGTCCATCAAGTCCCTCCTGGGGATGATGTCCTCTTGCATCTACCTGGTGCGCCTCTGCAGACTACGGATGCGCCCTCTTCAGACTACGGATGCGCCCTCTTCAAGAATTTTTCGATGCCCGTTGGATGCAGGCGACGGGCACCTTCGAAGACAGGGTCCCCCTCAACGAGGTGTTCCGGCGGGCGATTCAGTGGTGGGGCGTTCGAGCGCACCTCACGGCGGGCAAGGACTTTCAGACGCTGGCGTACCAGGAGACGGTGACGACGGACGCCTCCCTGGAAGGTTGGGGCGCCCACTCCGGAGATCTCCACGCAAGAGGCCTCTGGCTCCCGGAGGAGAGGCTCCTGCACATCAACGTCCTGGAACTCCGAGCCGTGTTCTGGGCTCTCAAATCGTTCCTCCCGTCGCTCAAGGGCAAGGTGGTGCGGATCTTCACGGACAACACCACGACGATGTTTTACATACGGAAGCAGGGAGGCACCAGATCCCCAGCCCTATCCAAGGAGGCAGGTTCTGTGGCACTGGGCGGTCTCCCAGGGGATGTTCCTGGTTCCCTTCCACCTGGCAGGAGAAAGCAACACCATCGCCGACTCGCTCAGCAGGGAGCTGCGCATGTGTCACGAGTGGGAACTGCGCCAGGATCAGGTGGATCAACTCTTCCGCCGATGGGGCAAACCCCAAATCGACCTATTTGCAACAGCGACGAACTCGAAGTGCAAGAGGTTCGCCAGCAGGTTTCCCCAGCCGAGAAGCATGGGCGATGCATCCTCGTTCCCCTGGGACGGCCTATACCTGTATGCGTTCCCTCCGTTGCCGTTGCTGCTTCGGCTCATCAGCCAGCTCATGAGGTCCCGGTGCAGGATGATCCTCGTCGCACCGGTGTGGCCGAGGCAGATCTGGTTCCCGGACCTTCTGGACTTGTCAACGTCCCCTCCCATCAAGCTGTCGGCGGACGCAGACCTTCTCTCCAGAGAAGGAGGCGCCATCTTCCATCACGACCCGGCGTCGCTGAACCTGCAGGCTTGGCTCCTGCAGCGCTAGAGTTTGGAGGCTATGATATACCGGCCGATTGCAGAGAGGTTCTTGCAAAGGCCAGGGCGTCCTTGACTCTCAAATGCTACGGTCATAAGTGGAAGAGGTTCTCTATCTGGTGCCGAGCACAGAAGATCGACCCCCTACGGATACGGCCCCTCAAGTGCTGCCGTACCTGCTATCGCTGGCAAAGGCTGGGCTGGCCCATGCCTCCATTAAGATTCATCTGGCGTGGGAACTTAACGTGGTGCTGACCAGGCTCATGGGGCCCCCATTCGAGCCGATGCACTCCGCACCGGTGAAGTTTGTGTCGTGGAAGACTGCGTTCCTGGTGGCCATTACCTCCGCACGACGAGTGGGAGAGATCCAGGCCCTATCCTGCAAAGCACCGTACTTGACTTTCCATGCCTCGAGGGTGGTGCTTAGGACGCACCCCTCCTTTATGCCCAAGGTGCCGTCGGACTTCCATCTTAACGAGCCCTTGGTGTTACCTGTTTTCTTCCCGTCTCCTTCGTCGCCGGCCGAGAGGACTTTGCACTCGCTGGATGTGGCTAGAGCGCTGAAGTTCTACGTGGACCGCACCAAGAGTTTCCGGAGGACATCACAGCTGTTCGTGAACTTTGGACCTGTGAATCAAGGGAAGGCTCTCTCGAAGTCTTCTATTTCCAGATGGCTTTCTGGCTGCATCATGCACTGTCACCGGTTGGCTAACCGACCGCTGCCAGGCCGTCCGAGAGCCCATTCGACCAGAGCGATCGCTGCTACTACGGCGTTCTTATCTGGTGTGCCCCTGCTGGACATCTGCAGGGCTGCTACGTGGAGGTCGATGCACACCTTCACGAGATTCTACTGCATCGATCGGGATTCCAGGGAGGAGTCCAGGGTCGGCCAAGCAGTGCTGCGCAACCTGTTCGCTTAAGGTGAGCCTGGTGAGGAGGTAAGAGATGCTTAATGTTGTATTGCTTAATGTTGAGCCTTTTGCCACCCCCCGTGGTTGTGCATGTGTGTACTGCTTTTTATTCTTATATTCATGAGCATGTGAATCCATGCCAGACCCCATGCTGGAGAAGGAACAAGTTACTTACCTGTAACTGTTGTTCTCCAGCATGGGTCTGGCATGGATTCACATGCGAACCCTCCCACCTACCCCTCTGCGGCTCTTCACTTGGTCATACTGCCACTTCACGTGCTACCAAATCTGAAGATGGCTGCCAGAGGCGGGGCTTAGGTAGAGGGCAGTCATTGGCTGGGGGCAGTATGACGCAGAGATCAGTGATTGGTTACTACTACGAAAGACAGATCAGAAACGAAACTGATACTGATTTTTTCTTTACCGAGGATTCCCAGCCTGACGACGGGGAATATTCATGAGCATGTGAATCCATGCCAGAGAACAACAGTTACAGGTAAGTAACTTGTTCCTTCCTTCCCATATATTTATAAAATTCGCTTGGGAACCCGTCTGCCCCCAGAGTCTTACTAGTAGGCAGCTGCCTCACCACTTCTAATTCTTCCAGAGTAATAGGTGCATCCAGCTCCTCTCTTTCCTCAACACTTATCGTAGGCAGTCCTATGTCTTCCAATGTTTCCGTTATTTCCCCATGGCTACTTCCTCCTTCGTCCCCATATAGCGACTTATAATATTCCGCAAACTCCTGATTGACTCCCTCTTGGGTGTCCGCTAAACTACCATCTTCTCTTGTTATCGTTCTAATTGTGGGTCTGGGAGTTTCGCTCTTGTATAACCATGCCAAAAGCCGTCCTGTTTTATCTCCTCCCGCATGCTGTCTCTCTATATATTTTTTGTAGTTGAGGTTGCACAGTCTTTCCCACTGTTCCGCACATTTCTGCTGTAGCACGAGTACCCTCTCCATGTCTACACCCTTTCCCTTTGATGCCTCCTCTAGTTCCCTTTCTGTTCTTTGAAGGTCAGCCAAGACTCCACCCTGTAGGCCCTTTGATTTTGCTATGGCCACCCCTCGCATCACTACCTTGAAGGCTTCCCATAGTGTACTGGCAGAGTCAACACTACCCGTATTTGTTTCAAAATAGTTTGTAATCTCCTCCCTTATGTCCTAAAGACAGGGTCCTTGAGCGCCTCCGCTCGGAGGCGCCTTGTCGGAATCCGTGCTCTCGGGGGGGTAATATTGCCACCCGAGGACCAGGGGCGAGTGGTCTGAAAGGACCCTCGCTTTATTTTCTGCCTGAGTGATCTCTTATTACCTCCGGCATAGCGAAGATATAGTCCAGCCTCGTATGTAGCTGTTGCGGGGCGGAGTAGTGCGAATATTGCCTTTCTCGGGGGTATTTCGTTCTCCAGACATCTGCCGGACCAAAGTAGTCTAGCAGTGTCTGCAGTGCTTTAGCCGCCGGGGCGGGTCTCTCCATTTTGCCATCCGATCTATCTACCTTGGGGTTCAATACACAGTTGAAATCCCCACCCCAGATCACCGCACTACCCATACACATACTTGGGTTGGTACCCAGAGTTCTAAAATACGCCGCCATGCTCTGGTTGGGGGCATATGTATTCACTATGCTTATCTCCTTATTCTCCACTAATCCCCTCAGTATGACCATTCTCCCATCCTTGTCCGCTACTTCTTGTATTAGTTGGAAAGGAACATGCGGCGCAACCCAGATGAGCACCCCTCTAGCATAGGCAGAGTATGTCGAGCCCGCCACTACCCCTTTCCATTTCTTCACACCCATCTCTGATGTGTCTCCTGCAACAGTGCAATGTCTATCTTTTGCCTGCGCAGGTACAACATGACCTTATTTCTTTTTAGGTAACTATTAAGTCCCCTGACATTCCAAGTAATTATTTTAAGGTCCCCCATGGCCCTTTAGGTTCCCCTTTCCCATCCCACCCATGCAATCCAGATCCCCCTTCCATTCCAATCTGTTTAGGCTCATTCCCCAATTCAAACTTCCTACAACTACAAACACACCAAACGCCCCTTCCGCCCTCCCTCCCGCCTCCCTTCCCTTCCCCAACAACACCCTCCCCAACTGTTGCCCAGCTCCATCCCTGGATCTCAGGCACCCCCGCATCTAGCCTTTTCTGGTAAGACCCGTACTCGAGGCTCAGAAGGGTGAGGCAGCCCTATTGGCTGCCTTGTTACTAGTTCCTAGGGGTAGGTGCCTGCAATCCTGCCGCTCCTGATTGTTTAAATTTACTACGCTAATGTCTTTAGTTTCATGCGTGCTATCATGAGCCATATTATATTCCCCGGAGTCATAGAGTTAGAGTGCTACCTCCCATCTATCAAGTGCATGAAGGCTCTATTGTAGATTTCCACCTTCCCATATAGCAATGTACATGACACAGTATCTTCACTTATTGTGCTCTCGGCCATCCTGTTCGCCATCTCGAGCCGGGCAGCCCTGTAGGTCCAACCATGAAGCTGCTTCCTCCGGAGTGTCAAAAAAAAGCGCTCTTTCTTTCTGCAGAACTTTCAGCTTCGCTGGGTACAATAACATATACCTAATGTCCGCTGCACGCAGTCTTCTCTTGACCGCCACATAACTATATCTCTGTCTTTGCACCAGCATAGTGTAGTCTGGGTATGCTGTGATCTTGGAGGAAGCTCTTTCTATCGTTCCGCCCTTACGGAAATACTCCAGGATCTTTTCCCTGTCTTTGTAATTCAAAATTTTTGCAATTATCGGCCACGGAGGAGCTCCCGGCCGTGGTTTCCTCATCAAGGCTCGGTGTGCCCGCTCCACAGTGAACCCCTGTGAAAGTTTGTTCGCTCCCACTCCTTGCAGGATCATGTTCTCCACGTATTCTGTGGGGTCTTGGCCCTCTTCTCCTTCAGGCAGGCCAACCACCCAAATGTTGGTCCGTCTCGCCCGTCCTTCTGCTTCCTCGACCCTGTTGTTTAAGCACATGGACATCCTTCGCATTATTTGCGCTTACTTCAGTATTTGTCTTTACTGCGCTTTCCAGGCCACTTGTCCTTTCCGCCAGCGCTCTGACGTCCTGTCGCAGCAGGGTAACCTCAATCCCAACAGCATCTATTTTGTTCTCTAGGGCCGTACGCAGTTCTGCCATTGCCATGCCCCATTTAGCACTAAGGTCCGTTATGGCCGCTAGGACTTGTTGGTTTTCTCCCCCGGGAGCACCTTCTCCCGATGCTTCTCCTGTGTTTTGCGTTGAGGTCGGAGGAGTCCGCTGCGCCCTTGTAAAGGTGTCCATAGTGGTTTGCTTACTCCTAGCTTTGAGCCCTTTCACCGTCATCGTGCAGTCTCGTTCCGCGCGCTGTATCAGCTTTTCTGTGGTTCAGTATACTTCAGTGTGGTGTCTGAAAGTCTTCAGCCGACCATTCCGTAAGGCAGCCCACAAGACCAAACTGAGAGTTGGCTGTGTCCTCCCACATCTCTTCCTCGGATAATGTTTCAATAGCGTATTTCCGGGGCTCGTGTTCGCATTCCACTCTTCCCCTCCCCTAACGAAGTGTAAACTTAGGTTCTGTATATATTCTGCAGATCCCAACCTCAGTTGCAGCTTACAGCGTTGCATCCGATCATGAGTGACAGGTCATCTGCCCATCTCATATGCCTGTTCCGCCCTGTGTTGCGCATGGCCTCCCTCCACAGTCAGTGTCATTGCACAGTCCAGCAACTGTGCATTTCCCAAGTGTCCCAGCAGTGGAAGGGGGTAGATCCCAAACTCCTGATGCGGCAGGGCAAGCTTATACTGCACCCAGATCTATTATTGCTGCCGTTCTAAGTGGCACTGACTTCAGCTGCCACTCAATTTGGGCAGCGCGCCACTCCGCACCCACAGTACCTTGCTTCCATTCAGGGGAACTCAATCCGACCTCCTGCTTCGTTCGACCCAGCACCGGGTCACTGTTGCGTGTGCTGTGTATTAATGAGCCACTTCCATCCTCAGCGTGCAGGGCTTGCTGCCTACAAACCCCTGCGGCTCTATGTCGGTGTCTTCCACCTCTCTCCGCCTCTTCCTGCTCTGCCTACTGCGGATCCTAACGAATGTCAAGCTTGGCTGCCTTTATGAGCGGCAGGGAGCCGCGCTTGTGTACAGTATTCAGCTGATGTTTGTGTAATCATTAACAGGGGCTCCATATGTCTAAACAGTCAATTCGGGATCTTGCTCCGCTCGTATTTGCTTCGGGGCACTGTTTCGCGTATTTCGTGCGAACACAAGCTTCCGCCGCCATCCACACTCAGCTATGTTGCTCGCAAGCACATGCCACTCTCCATTGGCTTCTTGATATTTACTTTCACCCTTGCTCGCTCTCAATTTCACGAACCTCAGCCCTCTCGAAGTCCGGCTGCCTTTGCGAGCGGCTAGGATATGCGCCTACATGCAGCATTCCTCCGCTGCTACTGTAGCCTTTTACAGCAATACATTAATTCCGTTCGATTCCGGGATCGCCGTCTCATCAATCCAGCAGCTTGGAGCAACATTTGGTGGCAGCTGCTGGTAGCCGACGTCCGCCCCCTCCCTGCGATGCAGAAGGGTTCAGCTGGCTTTGTGCACGGCTAAGAGCCGCGCTAGCACATCGAGCTTGTTTGTTACAATTGTGGCAATCTCCGGCTGATATATTTGTTCGGGCCCGGGAGCGCTGACTTGTTTTTTTTCCAGTAGGAAGCAGGATCGCATTACGTTGCCTCTGGTAGCTGCCCTCTTCGCGCTTCGTTCAGTGCAAAGGAGTTCCTTAAACATCTAGGCTGCGACAACACTCCCTTTGTTGTCCGCCATCTTGGCAACAATATATCCACGCGGCCTCTCCACACAAAGTATTTATCTTCCAATACGCCAGCACGACTGAGTTGTTTTACAGGATTCTTACAGTACATATGTTCCAACGCCCATCCTTTCAGTTTCCAGGCGTGCGCATCATTTTTAAAAGCATAATTGCACGGATGAAGTCAGATCGTCAGGAACTCAGCACGAAAGCACATCCTAGTCCATGGCTCATTAGCCACGCCCCCCCAACATGCCCTTTGATGGCGCACATTTGTTTGGCAGCAAGGCTGACTAGAGCCTTGAGCGGTTGCAGACCTCAAAAGCTGCAGCAAAATCTTTTAGCGCTGCAGTGCATTAAGCTCCGCCTTTTTGTCCTAGGGGACAGCAGTGGAGGGGAGGTTCCTTTTGTTACTACTCCTCCTTTGGTAGGAAGAGAGGAGCCGCCAGTCAAAGGGGCCAGCGAAAAAAGTACCCATGGTGGTCGGGGAAATTGTGGTGCCAAAGCCGCTCAGGCAGCTGCCTCTTTGCCTTCAGGCACTGCCGCAGCCGCTTCCAAACAGTTGTGAGGCCATGTCCCATGGTTCGCTGGTTGGGGGCAGACTGTCTCAGCATCTCGAAGAATGGCGTGCCATTACTTCAGATGCGTGGGTTCTGGATACCATTGCCAACGGCTTCTGCCTTCCCTTCCTTCAGCTGCCTCCCGACAATCCACCGGGAAACTCTCTTTGAAGCTTCCGGATCCGCTCCTTCGCAGGAAATTTTGAGCCTGCTGTAGAAAGGCGCTATAGAACTGGTGCCTGTAGCGGAGAGGAACAAGGGATGGTATTCCCCTTATTTTTTTATCACAAAGAAAGACGGGAAATTGTGACCCATTATGGACTTGTGTTGGTTGAACAAACTTCTCAGGAAGGACAAGTTCAAGACGGTCACTCTTTCTCAAGTCCTCCAGGCCCTTCAACTTCAGGATTGGTTGGTGTCTCTGGACCTCAAGGATGCTTACTTCCATGTGCTGATCCATCCCACGCACAGGAAGTACCTGAGGTTTGCGGCTGGCGATTCGCACTTTAAATTTCGGGTCCTGCCGTTCGGGTTGACCTATGCCCCGAGGGTCTTCACCAAGCTCATGGTGGTGGTGGTGGCAGCATACCTCAGGCGGGGGGGGGGGGATTCACGTCTACCCCTACCTGGATGACTGGCTGATCCGGGCACGCTCTCCCAAGCTGGCGTTGGATCATCTGTGCCACCTGACGCACCCTTCACAGTCTGGGCTTCTCCCTGAATTTCAAGAAGTCGCACCTGACACCTTCCCAACAGCTCCAGTACATCGTGGCTGATTTGGACACGTCCTTGGGGAAGTGTTCGCCTCCCAAGGTAAGGGCTCAACACATTGTGCAGATGGTGGACCTTTCAACATGCCCAGAGTCTCCCGGCTTTCGAATTCTTAAGGTTGCTCGGCCTCATGGCATCCTGCATTATTCTGGTGCCAGAGGCCAGGCTGCGGATGAGTTCCCTGCAGTGGGCGCTCAAGATGCAGTGGTCGCAGTTTGGATCCCGCTCAGATTCCATTCTCTGTCTTCCAGGATCTTCTATGGTGGGCCAACGAAGGGAACCTGATGAGGGGGGAACAGTTTTGGCAACCGTGGCCGGAGGTGACGCTAGTGACAAATGCTTCCCTCACAGGATGGGGCACTCGTGCCAATGACTTGACCGCCAGGGGTCATTGGTCTCCGTCAGAGTCCAGACTCCACATCAATTTGTTAGAGCTGAGGGCCATCAGGCTAGCCCTGAAGGCATTTCTGCCCTCTGTACGGGGAAAGAGTGTCCTGATCATGACGGACAACACAGTGGCCATGCATTACCTCAACAAAAAGGGGGGGGGGGTAGGGATCACTTCCGTTGTGCAGAGAGGCAATGCAGCTCTGGTTCTGGGCCATCCAGCAGGAAATTTCGATATCAGCAGTTCATCTGGCCGGAGACGACAATGCGGCAGCGGACGCTCTGAGCAGGCAGAGCATGGTCTCCCACAACTGGGCGTTGGTTTTCTGATCTTGATGGTCGTGCCGATTATTGAATACCTCTGTCCCCAAGTACCACACAGACAGAATGACCAAATACTGTCTGTGCAATCTTTGAGACCACAGGTGTGGTGAGCCGTCAAGTGGAACCAGGAAACGCCGGAAAAACCCCATTGACCACTGTAAGGCAATAGACGGTTATCAACTAATGCAATATGGACACAGCAATAAGGAACTGAGTGTAGCAAGGCTTACCTAGATGAGCTGTGGGTTAGGTGGTAATGCACTAGGGGCAACCAGCAGGGACAGAGAGCAGGGTTGTCAGGGAGGCCATGGTAGTAGTTCCACACCTGGGCAAGTTGGCACAAGAGGAGTCCAAAAACACGTAATGGGGTCAAAACCAGTTCAAAGCACAAGGTCCAAGCAAAGGGATAATCCATTTAAGCAATCCGTTGAGGAGGTGCAGGGTCGAATACCTTTGGAAGCAAGCAAGGTAACAGATGAAGCCAAGAAGAAGTAGAGTATCCAAAAAACAGTCCGTGGTCTTAGAGCCAATGAATCCTTGATGAAAACAATAACGCCAAACAGTCCTTCAAAGAAGCAGCTGAGAAGCGCTGCCACCGTGGTTTCCGGCGCTTTTAACTGTTAGTTGTAGTCACATGATGCAAAAACACGGCAGCGTGGGAAAATCACGTGATGGCAGAGGATGAACGTGATTGGCAGCAGGTCACCTCACGTGACGCGTGAATCGCCGTGTACCTCGGCGGTGCTGCAAGGCATGCAAGAGTTTCCACGGGCGTTGCCAGGACAATGAAGGTCAGAAAACACCTGGAAAACCAGTCATCTTTCTCCAGTGTCGAGCAGAAGGTTGTGTTCTTGTGCCCTGATGTGATGTGCCAGGTAAATGCGGGCTGATCATGGGTTGCCTAGTATTGGGCACACTGGGAGACGTGACAGTTGGCTCAGGAAGTCCTTCAGGAGATCTTTGCCATTTGGGGAACCCCGCAAGTGGATCTCTTCGCCACCAGTGTTAACCAGAAGTGCAAGAGATTCAGCTCAAGGGAATTTCCTCCAGGATGAGCCTTTGGAGACGCGTTCGTGGTGGATTGGTCATTCGCACTGCTGTACGCGTTTCCTCCAGTCCCTGTCATTCCTCAAGTGTTGCGGAGGTTACGGAGGTTCGGTTCCCACATGATCCTCATTGCTCCGGATTTGGCCAAGAGAGAGCGTGGTACCAGGACCTTCTGGAAATGTCCATCTGCCCTCCACGCCGTCTTCCCTGTTAGGCAGAATCCTGTGCAGTGCCCTTAGGGACCACTACACACAATTAAGACTACAAGTGGTAATACAAGTTCACCTTTGGTACAAGTCTGTACTGCACTGTTAAAGTGGTAGCAGTAGCGGAGCAGCCAGACTTATCTCAAGAGCAAATTAGCATTAGTAGAGATTACACACAGGACTACAATTACTGTGACTCAAGCAAACACTGACTCAAGGTTTTTGGTTGAAAAGTAAAAGTACATTTATTTTAAACCATCTGTTCACAAAACACTTCACTTCTATTAAATTAAAACAACATGAAAAATACACTACACACAATACATTCCATTTGTGTAGCACAACTCAAGGTAAGTACCTTTGGTTTTGACAGACGGGTGTTATGAAACAAAGACGTTACTGGGAAAACATATGCGATCATTTTTTGACAGTAATGACAGCTCGGTCTTACAAAAGATACGTGTATCCGCGGAAAGAAATGTTACTGATCCTAAAAACACACTTAGCACCTGAGTTAACAAAAGAGAGTTGGGGGCAAAAATCATAGGCAATACTTTTGTCAAGGCAGACAGAATCAGAGAACACTTGCTGACAGCAAAATAAGTCAATAGGCCTGCGCCAGTGTCAAGTGGAACCGGGTTCCTGTTGTCGAGGATCACACAGTCAGACAGTTCAAGATTCAACGTTGCCAGGAGTACTTGGATATTGTCAACAGAGGAAGCAAAAGTTATAAGAGGGAGGGAAGACCAGGGCAAGCCTTGGATGAGGAGAAAAGGGTTCACCCTAGTTCCTCGAAGCTGGACACAGTACCTTTATTCTTTGAAGAAGCTGGTGCCACGGCAGTTGCTCCTGGTAGTTTCCTGCAGACTCGCGGTTCCTGGAGCTTCAGTCATGGAGACAAGGACGACGTCTGGAGTGATCTGCACTACCCAGGGATGAGGTCAGCAGCAGCGACAGTGAATAAAAGGTGCTCTCCTTTAAAACAGGAGAGGGTCTTCAGATGGCTATCCGGACCACTACAGCAGTGTGCAGCGATTTCGACCACAAAGAGGTTCCTCTGGCTGTGGAAGATGAGCTGGTTGATCCCACCAGGCTCAAGGGAAGAAGACTCCGGACTGGATCTTCTCTGGTCGTTGAAGGGTAGATAGCGCAGGACTGCAGCAGGGCTTCACCGGGACTCGGTAGTTGCAGCAGCCGTCTTCTCTGCTTCTCTTCGGTTCCTTGTAGTTCCAGTGGCGACTCTGACTTCCAGCACAAGAGTCCTGCCTTTTATGCGAAAATCCCCCATTCACACAGCCTGGCTGTCAATCACGCAGCAGGGGGGTTGTCCGGCCCGGACAACCACCTCAGCCAATCATGGAAAAGTGCGATTTGGGTTTCCTAGGATAACCCTGTACAGGGGGTGACTACACCCCCCCTCACATACAGCCCACCTAGACACCCAGGCGCCAAGAGTAGGGCTTCTTTGCAGAAGCCCACCAAAAGACAGTGAACAAAGAAGGCAAACCTGGTTTGCTGTGCAAAGTAAAACATAAGAAGGATTTTAACAAAAAGAAATGGCGAATAAACCCGACCAGAGACAAAAGAAAGAGTATTTGGTCCCGCGGATTTATGTTTGAGGCTACTATAATAACCTGGAACAATATCACGTTTATATAGTATAATCGCGGTAGAAAAGTTAGGGTAGATACCACTGCCACCAGCCAACTCTAAATGATAAGCAAAACAAAGCTCAGAGAGGCACAGACAAGGGATCGGCATTAACCCTTTCCAGTACTCCATGTAAGATGGAGCGTACTGGGTCTGTAGTTTTAAAGTGACTATGTAAAGTTAATGGCAACTTTACCTATTTCTGGGGGACAGTAGTCAGCCCCAGAAAATGGAGTCAGAGGGAAGTGTCTAAGACAACCCTATGTTACTGCAATGAAGGTGATGTGTAACACACACAAAAAGGTGAGCTCATGGAGTGGTGTGCTCTAGAGCCCAAGATCACACAAACAGTAGAAATACACATGGCAAAACACCTGTAAGAGTGGGAAAAAGGCTCACACTCTTACCAAGTGGGAAAAATAAACTCCAGAAATCCAGCAAAGCTGCTGGGGGACTCACTAGGTGAGGGAAATTAGCCATAGAATGAGAATTCTCCCTAACATTCCCTACCGAGAGGATCTGCTCTCGTGCAAGGGGGGTCAAGTTCTCCATCCAGAGGTCAAAACTCTCAGCCTTCACGCTTGGTATCTGAAAGGTTGAGGTAAAAGGATTGGGACCTCCCGGATGACGTGATAGAGGTGTTGCTTTCGGCCAGGCGGCCTGCAACAAAAACCTTGTGGTGTTGGCGTAAGTTCTGCGACTGGTGCAGCGATCACAATGTTGATCCTTTTCAGTGCTCCATTCCTATGGTTTTGTCTTTCTTACTTTCTTTGGCCCACAGTGGCCTTCAAGTAGGTACCATTAAAGGTTACCTGGCGGCGCTGTCTATCTTTAAGTGCTCGTCTGAAGAATGTTCTTATTTTAAGATTCCTTTTGATTCCTCAGTTTCTTAAAGGACTGGCTAATGTATTCCCGCCGTCTCCTTTCCAGGTGCCGGTTTGGGATTTAAATTTGGTTTTAAAGTTTCTTATGGGTGCTCCGTTTGAACCTTTGCACTCTTGTCCATTGAGATTACTATCCTTCAAGACTGTGTTCGTGGTTGCGGTTACTTCCGCTCGCAGAGTGAGTGAATTGCAGGCACTTTCATCTAAGCCACACTTTACTGTGTTTCACAAGGACAGGGCTGTACTGCGAGTACGTCCCTCCTTTCTACCTGAGGTAGTTTCTGAATACCATTTGAGTCAAAAGGTGGTTCTTCCATCTTTCTACCCTTCTCCTCATCCTGGTAAGGAAGAGGAGCAACTCCATTGGTTGGATCCTAGGAGAGCGCTGAGCTTTTACATTTCTAGAATGTGCAGAGTCAGAGTGGACTATCAACGCTTTGTAGGATATGCTGTACACCGATTGGGCCAGGCTGTTACTAAACAGACCTTGTCCATGTGGATTATCCTCACCATTTCGGAATGTTATCGATTGGCGGGTAAGGACCCTTCTGATGGGTTGAGAGCTCATTCCACTAGGGGCGTGGCTACTTCCACCGCCCTCCAGCAGGGTGTTCCTATTAGGAATATTTGTGATGCCGCTACTTGGGCTTCCATCCACACCTCTGTAAAACATTATTCCCTGGATCCAATCCATGGTCAGCATATGGCCCTTGGGAAGGCGGTTCTTTATTCTGCATCTGATTGGGTATTCTAAATTCTTTTCCCTTCTCCATTTATTGGTACTGCTTTGGGAGTCTGTCAAAGATGTGGAATGCGTTGGAGGACACAAGCCATTCGAAGAACAAGTAACTGGTAACGTTCTTTCGACTGGATGTTCCTCCAATGCGTTCCACATCGCCCTCCCAGACTGCCCCTCAGAAGAATTTCCTATGCGATTGCAGCTTCCGTTTTCCGCATGGCTAAGTGTAGTTCAGCAGGCATCAGACTGGTGCCCCACGTTCTGGGGGAAAAACTTAAACTGAGGCTACGGGCGCCGTGCGTCCTATTTATAACATCTTGTGACGTCGCCCTCACCGAGGCCTCCCAGGGACATGGACCCAACGCCATCGACACACGACGCCCTCTGCCGAAAAGTTTCCGAAGTGCACAGCTGTGGACATTACATGACAAAGATGTGGAATCCGTTGGAGGAACATCCAGTTGAAAGAACGTTACCAGTTGGTAAGTAACTTGTTCGTCTGCCTGGTTGACTATGGTGATTTAGGAACTCTGAAACTGAGATTTCCTTGTGCCGAAATTGATTGTTCAAGAGGCACTTTGAAGGTCCATTTAAGTTTTATCCTCTGATGGGGAAACATCTGAATATAAGAAATCTGACCGTGGTCGTTTGGGCCCTGGTTCACAAACCCTTTTAGAATATTTCCATGTCTGGTGTTAAACTTCCCACATGAGTGTTTCTTGCAGTCCTCAATTTATACGGATGTGAGAGTGAGCTTCATGCTTTTCCTGCAGGCATGCCTTGCATGGTGTTACACGAGGACAGTGTGGTTCTTTGGATTCCTTTATTTTTTATCAAAAGCCATGAGTGACCTCTATTTCATTCATTACATTTTCTTGTATTTTTTTTCAGCATCCAATCTGTGAAGCGTACAGAACTCTACATTACATATATGTGTGAACTGTAAAATTTTACCTAGATTTAGATTTAACCTACATTTTTCAGAACCAAACGGTCTTTTCGTGATTTACGGTGGCCTGGAACCCCAAAAACAAGATTCCAAGGCCGCCTTTACACACGGAGTAGTCTCATGCATTCTGGGGTTGTATTTTTTTCAGAAGGTCCCTTCTCTAGTAAGGAACCATGTACATGACAGTTCAAAGGCAACACCAGCAGCTTTCCATCTAATTGGGTGCCTAGATGCCATCAGAGTAACTACCTGAATGAAACCACATGCTTACTGTAAGCATCACTTAATGCTCATTAGCTCCAGATGGAATTCTCCTTTTAGCCAAGTGTTCACTATTTTCAGGCAAAAATATTTTTTGAAGTTTCTGCTATCCTCGCTAAAGTGACTTGTGGGTCCTAGGAAACTATCCCAGACTCTAGGGTAAATACAGGATGTAGGACTTTTGTAATGGCAGTCATTCTCCTTCCTGCTTGCATTCCACACAACATACTCACGCCCCAGTTTTCTATGTTGCATTCACAGCAAGGGTAGGACTGAGAAATTGGATCCAGTGAATGCATTAGGGGTGGCAAAGGTTCACAGGACTAGTCTTTTCTTGGAAGTGTTTTCTACAGCAACATTCCATGACCAATTGTGAGCAATGTTTCATTTTGTGTGACTGATCAATGTCTCCTCTTCACTTCCCCTTCTCTTGTTCTACTAGTGCGGGATCCACCTCTATTTCAAAGGAAGGGCCTATCTGTAGTTTTTTGCAACAAATTGTGCTGTTATGTATGCCACCTATATCACTCAGGAAGTGTGTGCAGTACCATAGGGAATTGTATTGGGTTGTAGGTTTTATTGTTGAAGGTGTGATATTTGTAGTTTGACAGATCTTGCTCCTTTGTGAACTAGTTGTATCTATTTTTTCTATGTAAAAGGAAATCATGGATCGTATCTACAAGAATGTAATGAGTAAAGTGAACACCATGAACCGTTTCCAGCGCAACCTCTTTTCCTTGGCGTATAATTACAAAATGAAACAGGTTTCCAGGGGCTTCAGCACTCCACTTTGTGACCGGTAAGTATGGAATGCTTTCTGATATTTTCTGGTACTCCAAAGTTCCCAATGTATGCAATACCTAAAACAAAACCAAGGGTTGGACACTGAGCTGGAATCCAATCAGTAATCTACGTACATGCATTCCTACAGGTTGTACAACATGGTTTTGGGGAAAGCCATGCAGGATCTAGGAATGTTGATTTCTGAAAAATCTTAGAGTCGAGGTGGGTGGGGTTGGACTTTGCCCCAGAATTGCTCTTTAGTCATCTGGTATGGGCCAAACTTTGATCAGGCAAGCATTGTCTGTTTGGTAAAGCCTCACTCAAAGGTTCTATGCTTTTAAAAATGCAAACTTTTAAAGTATAGATCCCTAAAGGTGAGCCTTTTGTATTGTCAGGTCGTTTATCAGCCTGTTATACTTTGTGCCTAACTGAACTTGTTAAAGGAAAAGGTCTGGCTCCCCAACTGTCCCCCAAGTACTTTCCAAAAAGCGAAAGGCATTGGCAAGCCAAGGAGAAAAGTTTTACCAAAACATTGATCTTTCTCTGTTAACTGAATGTGTTTAGCTATGTCCTGATGTAATTCCTTTTGTGATGCTGCCTAGGAATTTCTCGCAGCATCTCCAAACGCACAAGAACATGATGGATATGACATTAAGATATGTCACCACAAGGCATGCCTGGCTCTAAATGCCTTCATTACAGCAGGACAAGGTGGTCGATCTTCTATTGGATGACAAGAAACTAAAAGAGAGAAAAAAGTTAGGAAGTGCAAATGTCCATGCATAGATGACAAATTTTGCATAGTACGGTTAATTTTCTACAGATTTGAATGAGTTGATACATAGCCAGACTGACCTTCGTTGCCCCTACACTTTTGCTGCTTATTGTTGCATAGCCATATACATTTCCGCTTCACCTAATCACTTGTTGCACAGCCAGACATGCATTGTTTCATCTAAGTAAGAGTTGCATTGGCAAACTACACATTACGTGTTGCACAGCCAGATGTATTGCTCCCTTGTCTAATCAAGTCTTGCCCAGCCAAACATATTTATCACCATTTCATACTAATTGTTGTATATCCATACTTCAGTGCCATGTGAGTTTGTTACCGATACAAATGCACTCTTTCGAATGGATTGTGTCCTCCCACGTATTCCTCAGCTTAGATCTTAGATATATCCTTAGCTTCAGCTTTGCTGCTTTGGAAAAATAAATCTCTCTCTCTCTCCACCAGAGGGCGCTCCACTCGAGGCTCCGGCATCGATATCCCTCAGCGGCATCCGTCGAGCGCCGACGTCATCCACTGTATAAATGCCTCGAGTGCGCCCGTTGGCCTCAGTTCTGTTTTTCCGTTAGCTTCGCTTTGGATTGAGTAACGGTGCTTCAGTTTGTAGAAATGTCGTCTTCATCTAATCCTTCCACGCCGAAGACTGGATTAAAAAAATGCCAGAAATGTGGGAAAAAGATGTCACTGACTGATCCCCATCGGAATTGCCTCTGGTGCCTTGGTTCCGACCACCGTATAGACGAGTGCGGTTCCTGTCAATCGATGACCCATAAGGTCCTAAAGGAACAGAGAGGTAAATTGGCGTTGGGGGAGGAATCCTCAAAGTTTTCTTAAAGAGGGAGAAAAGACTTGGCTGAGCCTTCATCAAAACGTCACAAAAAATCTAGGTCAAATAGTAGATCCAGGAAGTCCTCCTCTTCCTCAAAAAAGGCAAAGCAAAGACAACACCGGTCTCCCTCTTCGTCGACGTTGTCTGAGGAAATTATTACATGTCCGTCAAAACATGATTTCCCAAGAAAGTGGGAAGTGTTCAGAACATCTATGCTAAAGCTGTTTCAGAATGCGGCACATACCCCCTCAAAAAAGTCTAGCGAAGGCCATGCCCCTGCTCATACAAAAAGCGACAGGGGAAGATCTAAGACGAGAAAATCTGACAAAATATTGTCGAAGATGTCGGCCAGGGAATCTTCCCCGACGCCTCATAAAAAACACCTACTGGTACATAAATTGGAGGTAGAACTCAAACGAATGGTGTCAGACACTCGTACGCCATAAAAATCCTCGTTTAAAACTTCCTCGAAGCCTCTATCGAAGGCGGTCGAGCATAAGGTGTCAACAACCCATCCCAAAAAGGTTACATCGATTGCACAGTCGACTGTGTCGAAGGCTCCTTCAACGGTGTCGAAGGCTCCTTCAAAGGTGTCCAAGATTACCTCGACGATATCGAAGGTGATGACTACAACGCCGACGCCATCAACGCTTTTGTCAACGTCTTCGTTCATTCAAATTACAAAATCCACACCTGTGTCGAAGTCTAAGCCACCTGAGAAGGTATTTCATCCTGAAAGTAGACAAGATTTCTTTAGAACCATGTCTTCCATTTATGAGGGAGATTCATCAGCAGAAGATGTTTCACCTGAGTCCCTGAGGAGTTGATTGACCCTCAATCTAAGATGGCAAACTTATATGAGTGCTTGCAGTCAGCAAGTGGTCTAGACACATCTCCAGAATATGAATTTGAAAAGCCTGACCCGGCTGAGCATGCTGATGCAGGATATAGAAAGTTGATGAACAGAGTAACTGAATCTATGGGGTGGAGTAGAAATTCACTTGTTTACCAGGAGGATGATATGACTGACATCCTTTTAGAGGGACCTCTGCAAGACCACATACTTTCTTTTCATGTAGCTTTACAAAGAAGGGTGAACACTGCATGGGAAAACCCTGAATCTATTCCAGCAGTAAATAAAAAAAAAAAATTCAAAATATAGGCCCTGTTCTTCAGATCCTGAATATTTGAGTAAACACCCATCACCTGAAAGTCTTGTAGTTCAGGCAGCTACTTCTACTAGAAATGCTGCATATCCTACAATTCCCCCAGATAGGGATGATAAACAGATTTGGAGAAGCTGCAGACCTCCAAAGCGGCAGCAAAATCACTCAGTGCAGCTATACGACAACCTCAACAACGCCCCTAGACAGGCTCATCTTCCTGGAGGGGTCGTCCCTTTCCATTTTATTCCTCATTTGGAAAAGGAAGGGGACATGCCAGTCAAAGAGGACAAAGGAAATTTCCTCGGGGGCGAGGAAAAGGTACTAGATCTGCCCCAGCAACGGCAACTGTCCTTGAGCCTCTGCTGCAAAACCACTCTGAGGTTTTGACCCACAAGAACCCGGTAGGAGGCAGGATCTCACAGCATCTGGAAGAATGGCATGGCATTACTTCAGATGCTTGGGCACTGGAAACAGTATCCCAAGGCTTACTGCCTTCCTTTTCAAAAGAAACCTCAGAATCACCCCCCGGGATACAACTCTGCCAAACATTCAGACCCGCTCCTGTTGCAGGAAGTCTTAACCCTGCTACAGAAAGGTGCAATAGAACATGTACCTGTAGCAGAGAGGAACAAGGGTTGGTATACCCCATATTTCCTCATACCAAAGAAGGACGGAGGATTGAGACCCATCTTGGACTTGAGAAGCTTGAACAAGTTCCTCGGGAAGGACAAGTTCAAGATGGTCTCACTTTCTCAGATCCGTCAGGCTCTCCAACTCCAATACTGGTTGGTATCATTGGACCTTCAGGATGCTTACTTTCATGTACCAATACATCTCAAACACAGGAAGTACCTGAGGTTCGCAATTGGCAATTCTCACTATCAGTTGCGAGTTCTGCCTTTCGGGTTGACCTCCGCCGGAGAGTTTTCACCAAGTTGATGGCGGTGGTGGCAGCGAGTCTCAGGAGAGGAGGTTGGATGATCGGAGCACGTTCTCCAGAACAAGCCCAGGAACATCTGTCCAAGACCTGCCACTTCCTTCACAAACTATGCTTTTCTCTGAACTTAAAAAAGTCAAACATGATACCATCACAGAAACTCCAGTTTATCGGAGCAGTCCTGGATACTTGTTCGGGCAAAGCCTTGCCTCCGGAAGAGAGAGCTCACTACATTCTGCAGATTTCCAGAATGCCCAGTATCTACCAGCCTTTGATTTTCACAGGTTGCTCGGTCTTATGGCATCCTGCATTTTTCTGGTGCCAGTAGCCAGATTGAGGATGAGATCCCTTCAATGGGCCCTCAACCTATTAGAGCTGAAGGCAATCAGACTAGCTCTGAAGGCCTTCCTGCCCTCTGTACGGGGAAGGAATGTCCTGATGATGACGGACAACACAGTGGCCATGTACTACCTCAACAAAAGAGGAGCAGTAGGGTCACTACCACTGTGCAGAGAAGCAATGCAGCTCTGGTTCTGGGCAATACAGGAAGTGATCTCTCGATCGGCAGTTCATCTAGCCGGAGAGCAAAATACAGTGGTGGACGCTCTGAGCAGGCAGAGCACAGTCTCCCATGAGTGGAAACTAGCTCAGGAAGTCTTTCAGGAGATCTTCGTACTTTGGGGAACCCTTCAAGTGGATTTGTTCGCAACCAGTGTCAATGTGAAGTGCGAACTGTACTGCTCAAGGGAATTTCCTCTGAGAGGAGCTCTAGGGGATGCCTTCGTAGTGGACTGGGAATTCCCACTTCTGGATGCGTTTCCTCCAGTCCCTCTGATCCCGCAAGTAATCAGGAGGTTGAGAAAGTTAAGGAAAACCATGATCCTAATTGCCCCAGATTGGGCCAGGAGAACGTGGTACCCGGACCTTCTGGACATGTCCATCTGCCCTCCAATACGTCTTCCGAAAAGAGTATCTTCTCTCACAAGAGGAAGGTCACGTTCTCCGTTCAGAGGTCAAGACACTCAGCCTTCACGCATGGCTTCTGAGAAGCTGAGGTACCAAGAATTGGGACCTTCCGGATGACGTCATGGAGATCTTGCCAAAGCCAGCAACTAAATCTCTGTACCGGTGTTGTTGGAGCAAGTTCAGTAACTGGTGCAGAGATAGGAATGTGGACCTGTTTCAGTATAATATTCCCACAATATTGTCTTTTCTGTTATACTTAGCTAATCTGGGGCTCCTGGTTGACACGATAAAGGGTTATTTAGCAGCGCTATCTATTTTTAAGTGCTCCTCAGAGGAAGAATCTTACTTCAAGATACCTTTTGATAACACAATTCTTAATAATAATAATAATTTGTTTCCTCCAATACCTTTTCAAGTACCTGTGTGGGACTTAAACTTAGTACTAAAGTTCCTCACATGCATCCCATTTGAGCCTTTACATTCTTGTCCGTTAAGGCTCCTTATTTTAAAAACAATACTTCGAATGGATTGTGTCCTCCCACGTATTCCTCATCTTGTGATAATTCGTTATCTCAAGCTTCGCTGCTTTGGAAAAACAAATGTTCTCGGCAGAGGGCGCTGTGCTCGAGGTCGTGGCGTCGATTGTCCCTCGACAGACTCTGTCGACATCACCAATGGTCGAGCTCGAGCCGCGCCCGTTGCTTCAGTTCTGTTTTTCTGATCGTTTCGTTATCGAGAACGGCGCGCTTCTATTTTCTGTGAAGAAAATGTCGTCATCTTCAACTCCTTCGACACTCAAGAGGACGTTCAAGAAATGTGTAGATTGTGGATCTAAAATGTCGATCACCGATCCCCACCGGATTTGTCTCTGGTGTCTTGGTTCCAGTCACCAAACCGACGACTGCGGGTCCTGTCAATCCATGACAGAGAAAGCTCTTCGTGAGAGGAGAGGTAAACTGTCGGTGGGGAGGGAAGCCTCTAAGAAGGCTATGTCAAAAAGACATAAGAAAGCGACTGATTCGAAGGAATCGGATCGCCATAGGCACTCAAAGAGATCTCGATCTAGGAGTAGATCAAGACACTCTTCGTCATCATCTAAAAAAATGAAGAGGAGACATAGATCTCCCTCATCATCATCATCTTCTTCAGAGTCGACTGAAGAAATTCGATGTCCGACTAAATCGGATTCTCCCAGTAAGTGGCAAGAATTCCGCAAAAAGATGATTGAGGTTTTCGAGAATGCGGCCCGACCCCCTCGAAAGACCCTCGAAAAAGCCATACCCCTAAAGTCGCTCCATTGGACGACAAAGGGAAGTCCAAGACTACCATGGCAAAGACTGGTAGCGTCGAGGAATCTAAAAGAACTTGAGTCGGCGTAAATCCGTCAAAGACTCTTCCTGAGTTGAGCACTTCTCCAGTGCCATGCAAAAAACAGAATCCGTAGAAGACTTCGACGACTTCGTCGACGCCCTCGGCATCGATAATTTCGACTCCAAAACCAAAAACATCCTCGACGCCAGTATCGAAGTCATCTTCGAAGTCTTCGAAGACCCCTTCGACAATTTCGAAGGATTTATCAATTCTTCGACGCGGATAGTAGAGGAAGAAAGGAGATTCACTCCATTGCCCAGATCAGACTTTTTTAAGTCTATGTCAGCAATTTATGAAGAATCTGCTTCAGAAGAGGACGAAGTTACCCCTCTTGGAGTTTCTTATGGTACAAGACAAGTTCCTGAGGAACTTATTGATCAGGAATCTAGAATGAGAGACCTGAGTGATAGTGTCATGATGCCTACCTCTAAGGAGCCAGGCCGGGCCCAGCAACCCCAGAGGCAGACATCATTTTTCCCAGGGAAGTCTCAGCGGGCCCAAGTCGGGGCCCTTTGGACTCAGTCCTGGCGCCTTAGGCGCCAGGCTCATAGCGGACCCCAGTCCTGGCGCCTTAGGCGCCAGGCTCATAGAAGAGGATATGTGTTTAAGTGCTTGGGTGCACACTTACCTGATGCAGACCTTGCTGCTTCATGCAGGCCCTCTTGAGGCCTGAATGGGACTACTTAACCTGTAGGACTACTTCACCACCCGGGTGTGGTCGGGGAAGGATACATACCTGATTGGTGGAAGGATACATACCAGGAACTTCTTCCAAGGCTATTTAAACCCCACCCGAACAGCCACACATGCTTCGCGTTGTTCTGCACCTAGCAGCTGGACGCTCACCGTGTCAGCTCCTGCATCCTGACTTCAGCCACGCCTGCCAGCACCCTGGAACACCTGCAAGGGGAGAAAGGAAGAGAATAGGAGAAGAAAAGCCCTTACCTGCTAAATCTGCATCCCGGAGTCATTTCTCCAACGGCCCTGAAAAGGAAGACATCATTTTAAAGGCATTTTGTTTCGATCGCTGCAGCGCTGCATTTTACTCACCTTTGCAAGGCGCTTCCATCTTCAGCAGCGATCTTCCGGATTCAGCTACGCCCCGGCGCCTAGAGGAAAAAAGACAAGAACAAAGGTGAGAGGGAGAAAAGGAATAAGGAAAGCTCAGTTTCCTTTTAAGTCTTACCTGTTGGATTATTCCCACTGCATTTCGGGTCCTGCCGCTTCCTGGCATCTCCGGACCCCGGCCCCTATGGGGAAAAAAGACAAAGACATTAAATGAGCGAATGCAAAGACATTACCTGAGCGCTCATCCAGAACTGTTTCACTTCGGGTCGGCGCCATATCTCCGGCACTCCGAACCCCGGCCCCCAAGGGGAAAAAGACATAAGCATTAGCGCTTGCTGCAATTAGACAACGAACATTATTAAGCTTGAACTTTTGAACAGAACTTTTACAGCGCCTTACCTGAACAGTCAAGCTTACCTGAATTCCCATCAATCCTCAATCCAGTGAAGTAACTGGGTTTCAACGCGCCCCTGCATCAGAAGCAGGATGGAGAGCTCATCCTTCCAAACCCTAAGGTGAGGCTTCACGGGGAATCGTGGAGGAGGTATCGTGGAGGGTTGGAAGGGAGTGGGAGGCTTGAGCATTGTTCCTCAGTTGCTAATACTCCCTTTTCACGCACAGGAGGGTATCCAACGAGCCAGGGAAGCCAGAATATAGGGGCCCTTCCTGTCCATCTTCAGAGTTCTGCGCCTTTGACGCCGCGCCTCCGTGGGAACCAGGTGAGCGTTACAGAACGCGAAGCCTTACCACAATTTCCCACCTGGGCGCTATGGAGACTTCCGAGACAGATCAGCTGGCCCATCTTTTAGGGGAATTACGGGCAGATGTGCACTCAGCCCGCCAGGAGACTAATGCTCTCAGAAGGGAACTAATCCTATCCAAGGAAAGAACTGATGATCTGGCCAAAAGGTTATTGCAGGGCCAGGCAGAGCACACTCCTTTACCTGTTTCCGGAGATATTTCTACAACAATGGGTTGGAATAACCCGGTACAAATCAATCTACCTGGACACATGCCTTTGGCCCCGCCGGAATGTTTTGCGGGGGATCCCAAGAAATATGCCGTTTTTATGAACCAATGCCGTTTACACTTTTTATGCAGGCCCGGGGCCTTCCCCAACGACCAGACCAAAGTAGCCTTTGTACTATCTTACCTCAGTGGCTGTGCTGCCGATTGGTCTATTCCATTGGTAAATCAGGATGATCCCATTCTCCGAGATTTCCAGGGCTTCCAGGCCAGCATGGAAAGATTGTTCGCTCGACACTCGCAGGGACAGGCCCTTGACAACGAACTGCTATCCTTACGACAAGGTAATCAGGATCTTTTGTCCTATATTGCCACCTTTAATAGACTAGTTGTGGAAACCGGATGGCCTGAAAATAAAAGGATCACATTGTTTCATCGAGGCCTGTGCGGAGAGCTTAAAGATGTTATAGCTCAGATAGTAGATCCACCCCAGGCCTGCGCAGACTACATAGACTTAGTGGTTCAACTTGATCACAGACTTCAAAATAGAAAAGCAGATCGGCTCAAGTATGAAACCAGAGTACCTATCAAGACCCACGTTAACTGCAAGAGTACTGACGTTTCCGAACCTATGCAAATTGGCAGTGTTAAAGGACCATTAACGCAGAAGGAACGAGAGAGAAGGCGACAAATGCAACTTTGTCTGTATTGCGGAACTTCCGGTCACTTTCTTCAAAGTTGTCCAGTTAAACCACCCAAGAAGGTGGTTGGAGCCACTGATAACGAGTTATTGACACCTGGTTCGGGAAACGACCTAGCCCGACAAGCGTAGGGGTCTGCTTGCCGAGCTTGAAAACAAACTCTTGGTCCTCGCATTTTGTCATGCCAATGGTGCTTGTGAACCCAAAACAGCCTCAGCAGTTGCATGCTATAAAAGCATACATAGACAGTGGAGCTATTGGAAATTACATAGACCGTGAATTGGCTTCCAGGATTAAGCTTCCTCTCCGCCCGAAAGTAACCCAAGATGTAATTACTACAGTTGATGGAACCGAAATAGCCTCAGGGCCTGTAACGCATTCCACAGTTGAAATCACCCTGGTGGGTCAGGACGGACATCGGGAAGCAATCGTGTTTGATGTGATCAAGGCCCCACAATTTCAAGTACTTCTTGGAATCCCTTGGTTAGAAACACATAATCCGAGAATAGACTGGCGAGCAAAGAAGATAACTTTTCCTGATTGTGAACCAACCTGTTACCCAAGGAATCCAGCTATGGGTCTAGCCTCTGTAACTTCCACCCCTGTACAGCTACCATCTGAATACCAAGAATTCCAAGACGTTTTTCAGAAAGAGCAGGCTAACACCTTACCTCCCCATCGATCTTACGATTGCCAAATCGACTTGGTACCCAATGCACAACTACCTTGTAGTAGGATTTATGCTCTTACTGAACCTGAGAACCTGCATTTGCGCCAGTATTTGGATCAATACCTGGCCAATGGTTTCATTCGCCCATCAAAGTCACCAGTCTCTTCCGCTTTGTTCTTCGTACCTAAAAAGGAAGGAGACCTTAGGGCCTGTATTGACTACCGCGCCCTAAATCAGATAACGATTAAGAATCGTTACCCTTTGCCCCTGATACCTGAGCTTATCAATCAAGTAAAAGATGCTCGTGTGTACACCAAGCTAGATCTCCGAGGAGCTTACCACCTGGTACGTATAAAAGAGGGCGACGAGTGGAAGACTGCATTCCGCACCAAATTTGGGCTCTTCGAATATCAAGTAATGCCCTTTGGTTTGTGCAACGCACCTGCCGCCTTTCAGTACTTCATGAATGATGTTCTTCGGGAACTTATCGATGTTTGTGTCATCGTTTATATTGACGACATCCTGGTGTATTCCTCCTCAGAATCTGATCACAGAAACCATGTTAGGGCAGTTCTTGAGAAATTGCGCCAGCACAAATTATTTGCCAAGCTCGAAAAATGCGTTTTTCATACCACAGAAGTGGAGTTTCTCGGATTCATCCTGACACCTCAAGGAATCCGAATGGACTCGCGGAAAGTGGACGCCATTCTCAAATGGCCATCTCCTAGCTCTCTGAAGGGAGTGCAAAGCATGCTTGGCTTTGCCAATTTCTATCGAAGGTTCATCCCGGAATTTTCTCGAACTGTTCAACCCATCACAGCTCTCCTAAAGAAAAATAAACGCTTTGAATGGACTCTTGAGGCTGAACAAGCCTTTCAGGACCTGAAAACCAAATTCACCTCTGCACCTGTATTGAAGCACCCGCGCCCAGATCTCCCTTACATCGTGGAAACCGATGCATCCAGTTCGGCCATGGGAGCTGTCCTGTCGCAAAGAGACCCAGAAACTAACCAACTACACCCTGTAGCCTTTTGGTCCAGAAAATTCTCTCCACCTGAATTCAATTACGCAATTACCGACAAAGAACTACTGGCTATTAAATCAGCTTTCAAGGCTTGGCGTCACTATCTTCTCGGTGCAAGACACACCATCACCGTAATTACAGACCACAGAAATTTGCAGTATTTAAAGACGGCCAAAGCTCAATCTTCGCGACAACTCCGATGGGCTTTATTCTTTGCGGAATTTGATTTTGTAATTACCTATCGCCCTGGCTGCAAGAATGGTAAGGCAGATGCCTTATCCCGGATAGGCATGGAAGAACCCAATTCGAGTTTAGAACCTGTGCCAATCATACCGGAACAAAGAATTCTGGGCTTGACTTCATTGCAAACCATTGAGGACATCCAAGCTCAAGTAAAACAGCTTTTTGAATCTTCTGCCTTACTGGAATGGAGTCAAAAGGGTCCTCACTACACCGTTAAGGATGATTTACCCTACTTCCAAGAGCGGTTATTTCTGCCAAGTAAAGAATTGCAGGAACTTGTCATTACCCGTCATCATGAATCATTAATGGAAGGACACCCCGGTATCGCGAAAACAGAAGAAAAGATCAAACGCCACTTCTGGTGGCCTTCTTGGAGAAAAGACATAAAGTCATTTGTGTTGTCTTGCGGAATCTGTGCCCAAAATAAGAGTCAAAAGAAAAGGCCAGCCGGCCTACTTCAACCTTTGGACATTCCACCAGCACCTTGGCACACCTTGTCAATGGACTTTATAACTGACCTGCCTCCTTGTGGTGGTTACAACACGATTCTCGTAATAGTGGATCTATTCTCCAAAATGGCCCATTTTATCCCTTTAAAAGGATTGCCGTCAGCTTCCACCTTGGCCAAGGAATTTATGGAAAATATAGTGCGGTTACATGGTTTCCCTTCCATATTAGTCTCAGACCGTGGAAGTCAATTTATCTCCCACTTTTGGAAGAAATGTTGCCAACTAGCACAAATAGACGTGCGGTTATCCACCAGCCACCACCCCCAGACCGACGGACAAACCGAGAGAACCAATCAGACTCTCGAGCAATATCTGCGGTGCATGTTACACCAATCCGAGTTGAATTGGAAGGACATCCTTTGGATTGCAGAATATGCATACAACAATTCAGTGCATTCTGGAACCGGACAGACTCCTTTTTATACCCTGTATGGTCACCATCCTCGGACCTCTGACCTAGATCCACCTCTGACCCTGGAGATGCCTGCAGTAAATCACCTACATTCCACAATAACCCAAGCCTTCAAAGAAGCTACAACCCACTTACAGCAAGCCAAGAAAAAGTATAAAGAAAACGCTGATTTGCACCGAAGTAAAACTCCTCCTTACCAAGTAGGAGATCAGGTATGGCTAGCAACTAAACATCTACCCCTCAAGGGTCAGCGAACTTTTAATCCCAGATTCATTGGGCCTTACCCCATCAAAGCTATTATCAACCCAGTGGCCTTTAAACTCGATTTACCATCCAACATGCGGATTCATCCCGTTTTTCACGCATCTCTTCTAAAACCAGTACAACCTGGAACCAGACTGTGTGAGCCCCCAGGCCCTGTCCAAATTGATGGAGAATTAGAATTCGAAGTGAAAGACATTTTAGATTCCAAGATAGTTAAGTCGAAACTCTTCTATCTTGTTGATTGGAAAGGATATGGACCTCAGGAAAGATCTTGGGAACCCAGTAACTATGTTCACGCACCACGATTAATTCAAAGATTCCATCGAAGATTCCCGCACAAACCAAAACCCCCGGAGTAAAAGACCTTGGGAGGGGCCTTGAGGGGGGGTACTGTCATGATGCCTACCTCTAAGGAGCCAGGCCGGGCCCAGCAACCCCAGTGGCAGACATCATTTTTCCCAGGGAAGTCTCAGCGGGCCCAAGTCGGGGCCCTTTGGACTCAGTCCTGGCGCCTTAGGCGCCAGGCTCATAGCGGACCCCAGTCCTGGCGCCTTAGGCGCCAGGCTCATAGAAGAGGATATGTGTTTAAGTGCTTGGGTGCACACTTACCTGATGCAGACCTTGCTGCTTCATCCAGGCCCTCTTGAGGCCTGAATGGGACTACTTAACCTGTAGGACTACTTCACCACCCGGGTGTGGTCGGGGAAGGATACATACCAGGAACTTCTTCCAAGGCTATTTAAACCCCACCCGAACAGCCACACATGCTTCGCGTTGTTCTGCACCTAGCAGCTGGACGCTCACCGTGTCAGCTCCTGCATCCTGACTTCAGCCACGCCTGCCAGCACCCTGGAACACCTGCAAGGGGAGAAAGGAAGAGAATAGGAGAAGAAAAGCCCTTACCTGCTAAATCTGCATCCCGGAGTCATTTCTCCAACGGCCCTGAAAAGGAAGACATCATTTTAAAGGCATTTTGTTTCGATCGCTGCAGCGCTGCATTTTACTCACCTTTGCAAGGCGCTTCCATCTTCAGCAGCGATCTTCCGGATTCAGCTACGCCCCGGCGCCTAGAGGAAAAAAGACAAGAACAAAGGTGAGAGGGAGAAAAGGAATAAGGAAAGCTCAGTTTCCTTTTAAGTCTTACCTGTTGGATTATTCCCACTGCATTTCGGGTCCTGCCGCTTCCTGGCATCTCCGGACCCCGGCCCCTATGGGGAAAAAAGACAAAGACATTAAATGAGCGAATGCAAAGACATTACCTGAGCGCTCATCCAGAACTGTTTCACTTCGGGTCGGCGCCATATCTCCGGCACTCCGAACCCCGGCCCCCAAGGGGAAAAAGACATAAGCATTAGCGCTTGCTGCAATTAGACAACGAACATTATTAAGCTTGAACTTTTGAACAGAACTTTTACAGCGCCTTACCTGAACAGTCAAGCTTACCTGAACTCCCATCAATCCTCAATCCAGTGAAGTAACTGGGTTTCAACGCGCCCCTGCATCAGAAGCAGGATGGAGAGCTCATCCTTCCAAACCCTAAGGTGAGGCTTCACGGGAATCGTGGAGGAGGTATCGTGGAGGGTTGGAAGGGAGTGGGAGGCTTGAGCATTGTTCCTCAGTTGCTAATACTCCCTTTTCACGCACAGGAGGGTATCCAATGAGCCAGGGACGCCAGAATATAGGGGCCCTTCCTGTCCATCTTCAGAGTTCTGCGCCTTTGACGCCGCGCCTCCGTGGGAACCAGGTGAGCGTTACAGATAGTCTACATTCTGCCAGTGGAATTGACACATCCCCAGAATTAGAGTTCGCCAGACCTGATCCTGCAGAGCATGCAGATGCTGGGTACAGGGGTCTTATGACCAGGGTAATTGAGTATATGGGTTGGGGTAATACTTCACCCATTTTTGAACAAGAGGACCTGACGGATATAATCGTCAAGGGAACTCAGAAAGATCCTGTTCTCCCTTTCCACAAGGCCCTTCAAAGGACTGTGGAGAAAAACTGGGAGAAACCAGAGAGTATTGCTGCTGCAGATAGCACTTTTCCAAAAGAATATAGACCAGCTGGAACGGATCCTGAATATTTGAATAAACATCCGACTCCAGAGAGTTTAGTCATTCAGGCAGCATCCACTTCAAAACAAACTGCTTATCCAACTATCCCTCCAGATAGAGAGGATAAAAAATTGATGCCTAGGCACGTAAAGTTTTCACGTCAGGCAGTATGGCACTTAAGTCAGCAAATGTCACCTGTACCCTAGCCAGGTTTACCGATACCCTGTGGGACTGTATTTCGGCAGCGGCTAATCATATTCCGGAAGGCGAGGAAAGGGAAGGCTTCCTGACTATAGTTAAAGACAGGAAGGAGGCAATGGGGGAATGTCTCCAGTCTGGACTGGATACTGCTGATGGTATCAGCAGATCCATGGCTGCAAGTGTTGTGCTACGCAGATTTGCGTGGTTGAGGAAGTCGGGGTTTGCACCAGATGTGCAAGCTAGACTCCTCAACATGCCCTTTGATGGCTCGAGGCTATTTGGCAGAAAGGCTGATGAAAGCCTAGAAAAACTTCAGACCTCGAAAGCGGCAGCTAAATCACTTAGCGCCTCTTTGCGCCAGCCTCTAAAACCCTATTCCGGCTCATCTTCCTGGAGGGGTCGTTCTTTTCGATACTACTCCTCTTTTGGTAGAGGAAGAGGACAGGCTTCTCAAAGGGGCAAAAGAAACTTCCCTCGTGGAGCACGAGGAAGAGGTGCAAAATCAGCCTCAGCAGCGGCATCTGTACCCTCCGCGACTCCTGCAGCCGCCTCCAAATCCCTCTGAGACCTTGTTGCACAAAACACCAGTTGGAGGCAGGATCTCTCAGCATCTGAAGGAATGGCGGGGCATTACCTCAGATGCTTGGGCACTGGAAACAGTAGCCCAAGGTTACTGCCTACCCTTCCAAAAAAGGCCTCAGAATCATCCACCGGGAGCCAACTCTGCCAAAATTCCAGATCTGCTCCTGTTGCAGGAAATTTTAACCCTGTTAGAGAAAGGTGCCATAGAACTGGTACCTGTAGCGGAGAGGAACAGGGGTTGGTACTCCCCATATTTTCCCATCCCAAAAAAGGACGGAAGACTGAGACCCATCTTGGACTTGAGAAACTTGAACAAGTTCCTCAGGAAGGACAAGTTCAAGATGGTGACTCTTTCTGAGATCCTTCAGGCTCTCCAACTCCAAGATTGGTTGGTATCATTGGACCTTCAGGATGCTTACTTTCATGTGCCAATTCATCCAAAGCACAGAAAGTACCTGAGGTTCGCGATTGGCAATTCTCATTATCAATTTCGAGTTCTGCCATTCGGGTTGACCTCCGCCCGAGGGTTTTCACCAAACTGTCGGCGGTTGTGGCAACAAGTCTCAGCAGAGGGGGTATTCACATCTACTCCTTCCTGGACGATTGGTTGATCAGTGCAAGTTCTCCAGAACAAGCTCAGGAACATCTTTCGATCACCTGCCACTTCCTCCACAAATTGGGCTTCTCCCTCAATTTCAAGAAGTCCCACATGATACCATCCCAGAAGCTCCAGTTTATCAGAGCAGTCTTGGACACTTCCTCGGGAAAAGCCTCGCCTCCCGAGGTGAGAGCTCTCCACATCCAGCAGATGGTAACAGAATTCCAGAATGCCCAACGTCTACCGGCCTTCGATTTTCTCAGGTTGCTTGGCCTCATGGCATCCTGCGTTTTCCTAGTACCAGAGGCCGGGTCGAGAATGAGATCCCTTCAATGGGCACTCAGAACTCAGTGGTCCCAGTTCACAGGGAATATGTCGGATCTTCTGCAAGTCCCGAGCGCAGTTGCTCAGGATCTTCTATGGTGGGCTTGCAACGACAACATTCTCAAGGGATAGTCTTTTTGGCAACCATGGCCAGAGATAACAGTAGTGACGGACGCCTCACTCACGGGGTGGGGAGCACACACCAACGATCTGACAATCAGCGGTCGTTGGTCTCCATCAGAGTCCAAACTACACATCAACCTGTTGGAGCTGAGGGCAATCAGACTAGCTCTGAAGGCCTTTCTGCTCTCTGCACAGGGAAAGAATGTCCTGATAATGACGGACAACACGGTGGCCATGTACTACCTCAACAAAAGAGGAGGAGTAGGGTCACTGCCACTGTGCAGAGAGGCAATGCAGCTATGGTTCTGGGCAATACGAGAAGGAATCTCTCTATCGGTAATTCACCTAGCCGGAGGGAAGAATACGGCGGCAGACGCTCTGAGCAGGCAGAGCACGGTCTCTCACGAGTGGGAGATAGCTCAGGAAGTCCTTCTGGAGATCTTCGCCCTTTGGGGAACCCCTCAAGTGGATCTGTTTGCCACCGCGATCAACCGGAAGTGCGATCAGTACTGCTCAAGGGAATTTCCTCAAAGAGGAGCTCTGGGAGACGCATTCGTAGTGGAGTGGAAGTTTCCACTGCTGTACGTGTTTCCCCCAGTCCCTGTGATTCCTCAAGTAATCAGGAGGTTGACAAAGTTCAGGAAAACCATGATCCTAATTGCCCCGGATTGGGCCAGGAGGACGTGGTACCCGGACCTTCTGGACGTGTCCATCTGCCCTCTAATACGTCTTCCGCAAAGAGAGGATCTTCTCTCGCAAGAAGGAGGTCAGGTTCTCCATCCAGAGGTCAAGACACTCAACCTTCATGCATGGTTTCTGAGAGGTTGAGATACAAGGATTGGGATCTTCCGGATGACATAATGGAAATCTTGTTTTCAGCCAGAAGACCAGCAACAAAATCTTTGTACCGATGTCGCTGGAACAGGTTTAGTAACTGGTGGAAAGACAAGGATGTGGACCCTTTTCAGTGTGGCACCCCAATGGTGCTTTCTTTTCTATTACATCAAGCTAATCTGGGGCTCCAGATAGGAACAATCAAAGGATACCTTGCTGCGCTGTCCATTTTCAAACGCTCCTCGGAAGAGGTTTCATATTTCAAAATACTGTTAATCATTCAATTCTTAAAAGGGCTTACTAATGTATACCCTCCAGTACCTTTTCATGTACCAACTTGGGATTTAAATTTAGTACTAAAATTCTTCACTTGCATACCTTTTGAGCCTCTGCATTCATGTCCATTGAGGCTTTTAACTCTAAAAACAGTCCTTCTTGTGGCCCTATCATCAGCCCGCAGGGTTAGTGAACTTCAGGCTCTCTCATGCAAACCACCATATACTATTTTTTTTATAAGGATAAGGTAGTCCTTAAAGTTAAACCTTCGTTCTTACCAAAAGTAGTCTCGGATTTCCATTTGTCATAAAAAATAGTACTACCAACTTTTTATCCTCCTCTTCATCTGGGCAAGGAAGAGGAGAGATTACACAGACCAGATCCCAAGAGGGCTCTTAGTTTTTACATCTCAAGGATGGCTAAATTGAGACAAGATGATCAACTATTTATGGGTTATACTGGTCATAAATTAGGCTTATCTGTAACAAAACAGACCATTTCCCGCTGGATCATATTAGCCATAGTTGAATGCTACAGATTAGCGGGAAAAGAACCACCAGATGGGCTTCGTGCCCATTCTACTAGGGGAATGGCTACTTCTGCGGCTCTAAAGGGGGGGGAGTCCTGGCAGCAGATATTTGTGCAGCTGCAACCTGGAAAACAATGCATACTTTTGTTAAACATTATTGTTTGGATACTGCCTCCTCTAATGAGGGTTTATTTGCCAAGGCAGTTCTGCATTCTGTCCACGAAAACTGAAATTAGTACTCCTGCCTCCAAAATTGCTCCTGCTATGGGAGCCTATCACAAGATGAGGAATACGTGGGAGGACACAATCCATTCGAAGAACAAGTTATTTACCAACTGTAACTTTCTTTCGACTGGATGTTCCTCCCATGTATTCCTCATCGACTCTCCCATCCTACCCCACAGTACAGTTTACGTTTTCTTACACTTTCCTCTCACGAAGAATGTATCGGTCATGAGGCACGCCTGGGTGTTCCTCCTATATGTTTCATCGAAAAAACAGAACTGAAGCAACGGGCCCGGCTCAAGCTATTTATACCATTGGTGACGTCGACAGAGTACAGAGTCCGTCGAGGGACAGTCGACGCAACAACCTCGAGCAGAGCGCCCTCTGCCGAGAATTTTTTTTTTCCGAAGCAGCGAAGATGGAGATAACGAATTATCACAAGATGAGGAATGCGTGGGAAGAACATCCAGTCGAAAGAACGTTACAGTTGGTAAGTAACTTGTTCTTCTTGTGGCAAATACATCAGCCCGCAGGGTAAGTGAGTTGCAGGCACTTTCTAGCGGGCCTCCTCACACCATCTTTTATAAAGATAAGGTTGTCCTTGGAGTTAAACCCTCTTTTTTTGCCAAAAATTGTCCGATTTTCACCTGTCATGAAAAATAACACTGCCTGCTTTTTACCCTCCCCCTCACGCAAGTAAGGAAGAGGAAAAGCTACATAGATTAGACCCTAGAAGGGCTCTTAGCTTCTATATTTCAAGATTGGCAAGATTAGGTCAGTGTGACCAACCTTTTGTGGGATACACTGGCTGTAAATTGGGACTGGCAGTGAGTAAGCAAACATTATCTAGATGGATAACTTTGGCTATAACTGAATGTTATAGATTGGCTGGAAAAGATCCTCCAGATGGCCTGAGGGCTCATTCAACCAAGGGCATGGCGACTTCAACAGCACTTCAAAGGGGTGTCCCAGTGCAAGATATTTGTGCAGCAGCCACATGGTCATCCATGCACACATTTATAAAACACTGTCCTAGATTCGACTTCTTCACAAGGAGGTCTCTTTGCTAAATCAGTACTTCCTTCTATACATGACTAATATTTATTTACTCCCGCCTCCAATACAAAACTGCTGTAGGAGTCTATCTAAGATGAGGAATATGTGGGAGGACACAATCCATTCGAAGAACAAGTTACTTACCAACTGTAACATTCTTTCGATTGGATGTTCCTCCCACGTATTCCTCATCAACCCTCCCAGCCTACACGGCAGTACAGTTTACGTAATTTACACTCAAAAATTCCATTAAGGCTTGGGTCAAAAAAGGCATGTCGCTGTCATGATCTCTGCTTCCAAAAGATCAGGACTTGCCCGACTCCTTTGGAAGCAGACCCATAACCCCGGTTCCGAGTGCCAGCCAGTCCCAATTGGGACCTTTTGGACCCTGTCCTGGCGCCAGTGGCACCAGGCTCATAAAGATGCCCAGTCCCAGCGCTGGAAGCGCCGGGCTCATAATGCTTGGGTGGACTTACCTGCAGCAGACCATGCTGCTTACTTACCTGCCAGTTGAACCCCTGATCCTCTTCTGTTTGGGACTACTTTTCCTGTTGGGTGGGGCAGGAGCCACTCCCTAGGTTCAGAACACTGGAACTCTTCTGGAAAACAGGAACTCTTTTCTTAGGCGTGGCTGTGGAAGGAGACACCTAAGCACTACAGGAGGCTATTTAAACCACACCCGATGGATGAATCTTGCTTTGCGTTATTCTGCATTCTCTGCAGCAGAACGCTCATCGTGTCTTCTGCTTCTGATCCTGGGCCTAAGGGAACAAAGGCTTACCATCCTGGAATCTAGTCTTCAGCAGCACCTGTAAAGACAAAGAAAGAACAGGTTAGCACTACGGTCTTCAGTGGCAGCGCATCTCTTACCTGGTCCATCGGCTGTCACCAACGCCTCGCGCTGCATTCCGGCATCTGAAAGACAAAGGCTTACCTACTCTTCGCATGCTCCGGAGGTCTTCGCACTGCATTCCGGCATCTGAAAGACAAAAGCTTACCAGCTCTTCGCACGCTCCGGAGGCCTTCGGCGCTGCATCCCGCATCTGAAAGACAAAAGAAGGTGCGTTTAAAGACATTGGGCAACTTTATTACTCACGTGCCATTACTCCTTCCCACGCCGAATCCAGTGGGTATTCCAGCCCCCTTCAGCTTCTCTAAAGCTCCGAACTTGTACCTGCAAGATAAAAGGGACAGTTAGTGCGCATCGTGAAGCAGGCTACAAGCGCTTACTTACGTGCTTCCAGGCGCTTCTATTCCTCACGCGGGTTCGATCCTCAACTCTCATCAGCCCGCCATCCGCCATCGCCGGAACCCTGCAAAACAAGAGATATCATTACAAAAGACTTTTAAGACATTTGAAGTGCCCAGAACTTACCGTTCGTGCAGTTAACGACGGACAGCAGTCCTCTGAGGTCAAGAGGCCTGCACCCTTATCCAGTGAAGAAACTGGTTACGGCACCCTGTCCCGAGGCAGATGGAGAGCTCAGCGTTCACTTACCTAAGACATCTTACTCTTCGAGTCAGACATACAGTGCACAGAGGTCCAGCCCAAAGAGCCAACCGTGTGTTACACATCACCTTTGAAGATACGGCATTCACCCAGTCAAGACCGGCGCCTCTGCGGGAATCAGGTGAGTGTTACAGCCATTAACTACAATCCATTGGCTACAATATGAAAAAACAGAACTGAGGCCAACGGGTGCGCTCGAGGCATTTATACAGCGGATGACGTCGTTGCTCGATGGATGCCGCCGAGGGATATTGACGCTGCAGCCTCAAGTGGAGCGCCCTCTGGTGGAGAGAGAGAACATTTTTTCCGAAGCAGCAATGCTGAAGGTAAGGATATATCTAAGATCTAATCTGAGGAACACGTTGGAGGAACATCCAATCGAAAGAAAGTTACAGTTGGTAAGTAACTTGTTCTTCTCTGCCATGCTAATCTGTTTAATCAAAAATATTGTCTCTTAGCCAAACCCATGCATAGACCGGTTTATTTTTACACAACCTAATTAAGTTGCATGAACTAAACTGATAAATTGCTGATTTGTGCGCTGACTCAAGTTTTGCTGCATATGCACTTGGAAAGATGCATAGTTAGATCTTTTTTTACATAGATGAATGTCTTGCTGACTTTAATTGTTGTATTGTCAAACTAATTTCTCCTGTCCAGACCCTCTTGCTTTGTATCCAAATCTGTAGTATCATATCCGTATACATTTTTGGCCTCTTCTAATAAATTGTTCCACAGCCAGACTTAACTGTTACACAGCCCAATAGTTTGCAGTTTCAAATTCATTGTTTGATTAGCAAGACTGTTCGACAGGACTCCTCCACAGAACATCAAGGACTATGTCCGGAGGAAGAAAAAGAAGGTAGGTGCCTTATTTTCTAAAGCACCCTGCAGAGGCGTTTCCTTCCTGGGGAAGCCCTTTGGCGGTAGGGGTCAATCAGGCCCTTGCACCGGCTCAGGAAGCACTGTTGCTCACGCAGCTACCGGCCTCACAGCTGAGGGGTCCAAGGGCCCTACCGGTTCCACAGCCGATGGGCCTGTGAGCTCTAATACTACCTGAGACTCTTCCCGAAATGGTCCTTACCCGAGGGGGTGCATATACACACGGCAAGCACTACCTGCTGGGTGGCCGAGGGCGCGCAGCCGACCGGGTGTACACCTGAGTTGCCGGGCCGGGCAGAACTGGTGAGGGTAGGCATGCAGGCCGAGTCCGGGAACACACCGGCTTCAGGTCCCCGTGCTGAAGTTACTGGCAAAATGGCAGCAGCACGAGACAAGATGGCTGCCACTTCCGATCAGCAAAGGCGGGAACCCACGCAAACTGGTGCAGAAGCCTGCCAGCCCGGCGGTCATCAGAGGAGAAGCTTCACTTCCAGGGCAAACTGGGTACCAAGGACGCCCGTCACCTGGACTATGTCATACCCCAACATCTTGTGTTCCAGGTACAGTGACCCTATGTACGGACAAGGGGTGGGGAGGCAGCAGGCCTATTTTCCCCTGACCCGTGCAGGGTCGCAGCCAGCAAGTATGTGAGGGCAGGTTTTGCGACAATTTCATGTCTCTCATGCTGTCCGCACAAATGGGCACCATTCTTAGGGGCATTATCAAGGACATGTTGCCTCTGGCTCCGCCCGCGCAGCCCACCGAAGCACAGCCCATGCCTCCGGCTCCACTTCCACAGCAGCCCGTTCCTAACATCCCAGCGGCCCTTGTGAAAACCCCCACACAGGAAGCACCTTCAAAAGATTCTAGGATCACCCCAGGACTCGGACGAGGAGGAGCTGGACACACCCTGCCCGGCCGAAGCCTTCTATGACAGGATTGCTGGCCTGCCGGAATACCTCAGTATTCCCCAGCCGCAGAAGGAGCTTGCTGAGGCACGAGTTATGGTAGAGGTCCTGGCATCCCCCTACAGAAGGATGTGGAGGCTTCAGCCAAACAAAGGGTGTCTCAAACCACACTCCACGCAACCGGTTAAAAAGAAGCTGGTTGCTAAATTCAGGCAGGCCAAGGGGAATAACTCTCTACCCACCCACAACCTCTGTCATCGGTAATCGATGCAGCACCCATGAATGCCAAGCCATAGACGTCCTCATCTAGTACTGCCACGGCAGCCCTCTTGAAAAAGGAGGAAAAGATCCTTGAATCATACGGCAAGAAGGTCTACTCGAATGCTGGTCTACATCTCAGGCAGGCCAATGCAGATGCCATACTTGCTGCGGCTAATCAACGCCTGTGGAGGGAAAACGCAGCCTTTCTGCCATACATCCCTAAGGACAAACAAACAGCTTTCAAAGCAGGCCTAGCAGAGGCAAAGCTCGTGGCACAGGATATTATGGAGGCACTGTAGGCCACATCGACACGACTAACAGAGCGTTCTGTCCGGCAAGGGACATGAGGCTCACAGCCTGGCTAAAATCTACCAGGTTCAACCCAGACGTTCAGGATATAATCCTGGTCCTTCCTTTCGAAGGGGGTGATCTTTTCCACTCCACAAATGAGTAAGAGCTTGATGAGAACAGCTCTCAGGCAGCCAAGTCGCTGGCGAATCTTATCAAGCCAGCAGCTAAGCCTTTTTCACAGGCACAGTCTCGCTCAAAGGGCAAACTTTTGGTGGGTTCAGTCGGTTCCGGGACCTCAAAGCCAGGCAGCCTGGCAGGTCTCCCATTCAGCATAGGCAAAAACACCACAAAGCCTCCAATAAGGGGTTCTTCCGGTCCCTCTCCCACTCATCAGACCAGAAGAAACAATGACAATTCTTTTCAGGTCTATAGCACCTCAGTTTGGGGCAGGCTGGCACTGCACAGTTAGACTTGGTGGGCGAAGTTCACTGACACATTGGGTCATCTCAGTGGTGTCCTGGGGCTTCTGGCTATCTCTTCCTTCTCCTCTCCTGAGTTCTCCCCCTCTCTTGCAGATCGGTACACCATCACTCCTACCAGAGATTCGCTCCCTTGTTGAGAGCGAGGCGGTAGAGGAGGTCCCTCCGACCCTCCAGCAGGGGCAGGGATTTTACTCCTGCATCTTTGCTATCCAAAAGAAGATCCAGGCGGGCCCGCGAGTGGTGTTGGATTTCTGTTCCCTGAATCTTTACCTACCCCTGCAGAAGTTAAAGAAGGTGATGCCAGCGCTCATAGCCGAGACACGGTGTGGGGGAGACTGGACGTGTTTCCTGGACCTGAAGGACACATATCTCCACGTTCCCATTGTGCAGCCTCACCAAGCCTTCTCAGGTTCCGGGTCATGGGCCTGTATTTCCAGTACAAGGTTCTGCCCTTTGGGTTAAATTCAGCTCCTAGAGTCTTCATGAGACTCATGAATGCGGTGGCAGCTCTCCTCAGGTCAGAGGGGCTGCATGTCTATCTGTACCTCGACGACTGGTTAGTCAGGGGCATGTCTCCGGAGCAGGTTGGAACCTCAGCGGACAGGCTCATCTCCATCCTATTCAACCTGGGGTTTTCTATCAACTACCAGAAATCCCAGCTCATCCCTAAACAGACATTCGTGTTTCAGGGTCTGCTGTGGGACACAAATCAGCAGAGGGTATTGCCCCATAGGGGACAAGGCTGCAGCGATTCAGAGTGGCGTCTCCCATTTCCGCAGCAGATCAATCACCACGGCTTGGTGCTATCGACACCTTCTGGGCATACTGTTAGCATGCCTCCTGGCTGTCCCATACACCAGGTTCCACATGAGGATGCTTCAGTTGCATTTTGTAAATTCCTGGGATCAGGAGTCGGGCCATCAGGGGTCCCATGTCTCCATCACCCAATGTCTGGACCACAATCTCAAATGGTGGCAGAAGGAGAACATCTTGGTGGGCAGACCGTTCCGTCCACCCACCGTAGAGTACACCATTACCAGGGATTCCTCCCTCCATGGGTGGGGAGACACTCTGGGAATGCACTAGGTGCATGGGCTCCGGACCCAGACCAACCGGCAGAATCACATCATCTGGATGGAACTCATGGCAATCTGATTGGCCCTCCAGTCTTTTCTCCCGACCATCAAGGGCAGGTCTGTGTGCATTCAGACAGACAACACAACCTGCATGTACTATACCAACAAACAGGGGGGCACCAGATTCCTGCAGCTGTGTTCCTTGACCCTGAAAATCTGGGAATGGGCTATCAGCCGGGAGGTGTGGATCCTGCAGTCCACCTTGTGGGATAATCCAACCTGGAAGCAGACCGACTCAGTCACCTGGTCGCCGACAATTACGAAAGGCAGCTGAATTGGAGAGTATTCCAGGTAGTGTTCAGCAGATGGGGCCACCCCACCACAGACCTATTTGCGACTGGAAACAACCGGACTTGTCAGCAGTTCACATCCTGGGGAGGAAGGGGATGCAACTATCTAGGGGACGCACTCTGGGTACCCTCGGAGGAGATGTGGGCATATGCATTCCCTCCCACACCGCTGGTGCGCAAGGTGGTTAGCGAGATCAGGAACTCCAGGATGATCCTCATAGCTCCTCACTGGCTGGCAAAACCCTGGCTCTTGGACCTGTGGCAGCTGTCAACCCAGCCGGAGATGGTACTTCCCTTTGGGAGGGGCCATCTACTAACACAGCAGGGAGGTGCAGTGCTACACACATCCCTAGAGAGGCTAGCCCTAGCGGCATGGTCCCTGAGCAGCTAATGCTCCAGCACCTTCAGTTGTCTAGCGACAATTTGGAGATCATTCAAAGTGCCAGAGGTTAAGCAGTACAAAAGCAAATGGACAAGATTCTGTTTTTGTGCTAAGGAAAATGGGGTGAATCCACTGACATGCACCCTGGACCAAGTCTTATCATGCTTGCCCTATCTCGCCTGGTTGGGTGTTCAGGTAGATACCCGCCAGACATACCTGGCTGCTATTGGCACATACAGGAACTCTGACTTTCTAAATCCTGTCTTCGGCCAATCCTGTAGTGAAAAAACGACAGGCTTGACCAGGCTGTATCCCCCGGTCAAACACCCTCATCCCGTTTTGGACATCAACGTTGTGCTAAGTGCTATAGCCTTCAAACCATTTGAACCCATGGCCACAGCAGACATCAGGATAGTCACTCTGAAGACAGCCCTTCTGGTTGTCCTTACGTCAGCTTGCCTAGTGAGTGAGAGCCAGGCGCTAGTCGCTCAGAGCCTTATACTAGATTTCACAAAGACAAGGTGGTTCTTCGCACGCACCCCAAGTTCCTTCCAAAGGTGGTGTCATCCTTCGACATCGAGGAGATTGTGCTCCCCACACCGCAAGGAAGGCGCAGAGAAAATGTTCCATTGTCTCGATGTCAGAAGAGTGTTGAAATTCTATCTGGACAGAACGAAAGGCATCCGAAAGATGGACGCACTGTTTGCAACACTTGGAGGCTCCAGGTCTGGGCAGCAGGCCTCCAAGGCATCCATAGCTTGATGGATGACTGCAGCAATCCATGAGGCATACAAGGTGCTACGTAAGGATCCACCGCAGGGCATGCATGCATGCATGCATATAAATAACACATCATTATCATTATATGCGGTAAGAGCCAAGGTGGCCGCAATCGCGTTCCAGCACGATGTTCCCAGGCAAGTTATCAGCAGGGCGGCTACATGGGCCACCCCTTCAGCCTTTTGCAAACACTACTGCTTGGATACCAGTGTCAAGGCAGATGCAACATTCGGTCAAGCAGTGCTGCGTCATCTATTTGCCTAGAGGATCAGGCTCTCCTCACCAGGGTGTTGCCAGTTGTAATCGCCCATACAGGATGGAGGAAAGGGGACGGGACGTAGGAGTAATTAAGTGTTACTCACTGGAGTGACTAACGTACTCCTAGTCCATAGTCCCCTTTCCTCCATACGTCCCACCATCCATCCCCCTATAATAAGAGCAGTGAGGTTGTTAAAGTGTAATAAAGCTGACCGTTGGAAGGGGTCTGAGGTGTGGCGCCGGTGGGCAGGGTTATGGGAGCCCAAGGTCCCAGGGCTATGCGACAGTAAATTTAAAGGAGAAATGTCTTTTTCTGGTGGAAAAAAAAAGGTTCAGTTCCCGTCCCTCGTGAGGTACGCCCATACAGGATTTAGGAAAGGCAACTATGGACTACGAGTACGTTAATCACTTTGGTGAGTAACAACTTAATTACTTCCTGTCCCCTTGTAATGTCTCGACGGATGGCACTAGAACCTGATGCCAAGCAGCAGTATTGAGACTTTTCCAGCACATATATTGCACACGCATGCACACACTAATAGTCCTGCTCTGTGCACTCTACCCAGCAGTCCGTCCGTTCCTTGCATCTAATGGGAACTAACATTTGCCATTCGGTCGTGCTTAAATTGTTTTTGTTCCCGGCATATCATAGCCAACAGGTTTAAGAGTTGTACAGGTTTTCCAGTGTGCTTTTCCTCCGCCAACCTGCACAACAGTTGCCCAATTTTCCTGGGAATTAGGAATTGCACACAGTGTTGGGGAAGCATAGCACCAGCCTGGTCTTAATATGGCATAAATTATAAAAAATATAGAAAGTAATTTTAATATTTGTTATACTGGCAGCACTTGTTACAGGGTGGCTGTAACACAAAAGCAGCCTAGATGAATGCAAAGAACCACCTCTGGTCTTCGTGCTCTTAAATAGAATCCCCGCCAAACTAATATGACTACTTGAGCCTCATCAAATACTTTACATTTTTTTTTAATACTTATTAGTTGTTTTGGTCACGAGAAACTCGAGATCTTTCAACTTAATAATATACAAAATAATGACAATAGGAAAATGAAACAAATACAAGAACATCGAAACAATAAGACAACAGTTATGCAATCATAATTAAAACAAGAGGACAAGAAGAGAAAAAAGGCTGAAATAAAACAATGTTTCCAGTCTTCTCCTCAATAATTGACAAGGTTCTATACAATCATTTCAAGGCTACATGCATTGCTAGTTTCAATGGATGGAGGTAATTTACAACAGCATATCTCACTGCCTTTCTCTTGGTATAAAATAATAGATCCCATAATTTCTCTGTTGTCAGATCCCGATATTCAGTAAATAGATGTTCAAAATGAACACAGCGGACTAATAGTAATTCTTCACATTCAGAGCATAGATGTTTGAGTTTCTGCATACTGTTTACAGAATCGACAATGCAAAACAGTACCATCATTGCTACGTCTATTCTGCACATCATTTGTTAACCATAAATTCAGCCTAAATCTCATAAAGCCATCACAATGGCTTGGGCTGGGTGACCTTAAGATTTAATTTGCCACGTTATTATAGCGTTTCAATTCAAAAGGGTATTCCAAAAAATGTTTGTAATTGGCACAAGGCATGCGAGTACATATCCAGTCGGATTCCCAAATTTCTGTTTTAGCTCTATTCGGGTTCTCCATTAACAGGATTGCATCTACTTGTGCCTTTTCTAGAATAGACTGAATTTTTAAACGCCACATTTTTGGGAAGTTATCCAATTAATTCAGTAGATAAGTAGAGATAATGTTAGTAATTCCTTTTGTCAGTTGATTCAATAAACATTTACGATACAGTGCACATAATTTCCATTTATAAGTTGCATAAACCGCGGATTAGGCCCAGTTCATATCTCAAGAGTGGAAGCGTTTGAGAATTAGGCAAATTTAACACCTGCTTCCAGAAACGACCTTCTCTCAAGGCCCAATGAGAATAAGTCATTTTTTTTGGGTCTCGGCACCATACAGAATAACAGGAATAACTTTTCGTTTGAAATAGGTAATTATCGGTAAAATGGAGAATTTACAGTATCTGGCCTTAATAATGCGGGCTTGCGAGATAGAGATTTGCAATTTAAGCAGCCCTTGTTTGTTATACTGGTCATGCGCACGCTGATTAGATATAATCATGCCCAAATACACATAAGCATTTACAACAGAAATTTGACAATTTTGCAATGCCCATTGAAGCCGGGCTAGACTGTTTTCTTGTACCAAATTGGATTATTTTTGTTTTGGCAATGTTAATAGTTATACCATTTGCTTGGGTATATTGATCCAAGGCACCCAGTAAGTTCTGCAAACCTTTGGGGGTGTGTGACATTAATACCATATCATCGGCATATAATAGCCACTGAATTTGCACCCCCATGATTTTTGGAGAATCAGTGATCAATTTGGCGAAGGTTTGATGAATATCTGAAATAAAGAAATTAAATAAAGCTGATGCCAGCAAGCATCCCTGTTTCAGGCCTCTAGTGGTTTCAATAGGGGCAGTAACAATCCGCCCTTTGTCAATCTGACCTGCATCGTAGTATTTGTATGCAATTGAATGATCCATTTCAGAATCTCCCATAGGCAGTTAGTGTCAGTTCTCTGGGGACAGCATCAAAAGCCATTTTAAAATCAATAAATGCAAAATACAAGGGCTGTTTGCACTGGTAGGTTTTCTGAATGATGCTTGAAAGAGTAATGGTATTAATTGCAGTGCCTATACCCTGTAAAAACCCTGTTTGGAATGGATCTCGGAGACTCCTACAGTTCAGCCAAGTATTAAATACATTTAATAGCAGCCTGGCAAACAATTTGCCCGAGCAATCCTGTAATGCTATTGGTCTGTAGGGTCTGTAGGACCTGGGATCCTCTCGATCACCCTTTTTGAAAATAGGGAAGATGATGGACTTTTTCCAAGTCTCAGGAATGAAGCCAGATTTAAAGACTTGTGCAAAAATACGATATAGAATTCCTGTCCACTCATTGACATACATTTTTAACATAGCATTTTGTAGTCCATCAGGACCTATCGCTCGAGAAGTGCTCAGTTTTGTGATGCAGAGTTTTATGGCATTGATGTCAAATATAAACCCATGGGCGGCTATATCTGAATGCAGACATAGTCGCAGATCTGGAAAGGGTGAAAAATATAAGTTTTGAAAATACATCTGCCATGTTTCAGCCGATATCAAATTAGTCTGGGTAACGATTTGGGGGTTATCTGAGGTATGATTAAGCAGGTTCCAAATGCCGGCAGTAGATTTGGTTACAAGTTGCTTCAGCATGGCCGCCCCGTCCAATTCATATTGCTTAGCTCTTCTATTTTTAAGCCACTTTTTGTATTTCTGCTTTAATGATCTAATTTTGATTGCAGAGTCTACCGTATTCGACTTCCTTAACAGTCGAACTTCACGTTTTAGCCCAGCTTTTTTATACTTAATATCCGAATCAAAAAAATGGATATGTTGTTGCTTAATTAAACCATTACCACTGTCAATTCGTTTAAACATCTGCATGGCAAGTGTATAATCTTTTTTCCATCAAACCAGGGCTTTGATACATTTTTTCAAGATTTTGGCCCAGGCTGTGTAATTTTGCTCAATTCCATTTCAGTCTATTACCCCCGTTGTTAACTACAACATCTGATATGTTTGCATTCATTGACAGCATTGATTGGGGCTTTCTGATCTGAAATGATAACTTAATCTTGTTATGGTCGCTTAGATCGGTCTGTATCACCTCCAGCTTTTGCAGGCAATTAAATACCTTTGCATTGCTGTATACATAATCTATTATGGCATGCTGAGCTCCTCTTTGCCAAGTTTCCTGAGCGGGGGTGTCACCCCTCACATTGCCGTTTATCATGAGAAAGTTGCGCTCCGCCATAATTGTAGACCTAGTCAACTCATCACCTGTTAATTCCACATCCCCATCTGGTATGAGATGGAGATTAAGGTCACCTAAAATTACAATATACATCAAACCGGCCTCTAAGAGCTAAGAAATCTAATATTTTCACAAGCTGATCAAAAAAGTCATCAGATTTAACGTGTTGGAGCACCAATAAATATTTACTATTGCTAATTTTTGATGACTGGTAAAGAATTTAACTACTTGAAAGGATGATGAGGGAGACTGACAGAGTTTCAGTTGGAAACCACTTGTTTTTTTTACTGCTAACAATAATCCTCCTTTAGGTCTACCCAGAAAACCTTTTTCTGCTGGTGTAAACAAAATTACATGCGAGTCCCAGATAAGAGGCGATAAAAGCCAAGTTTCCTGGAGGGCTATAATATCGATATCAATCGGTTCCCCAGTGGAAATGGAATTTAGGTGACGATGCCCTCTAGTATTCCAGGAAATCACACTTAAGGCTTTCATATCTATGCATAGTTATGCAGGCCTTATTTGATCTGAAAAACCTTGCTGGGGTAGATCATTACTAGTCAATGTAAAAATTCGGGACATATGGCCTTGCAACATAGGAGGATCAAATTGGGTTTCTTGTGTTAGACTAAATCCCAAATCAAATAAGAACATTCTAGCCTGCCAAAATGTCTCTGCCACGAGGGATGATCGTATATATAACCGGGCCGAGGACAAATCAGTGTGGTTTATAAATTCAATCTGCTCAATATCCACCGATGATATAGCGGATAAGGCCGGAATTTCCGCACAGATGTTGAGAACACTGGACCGGTTTAAATCATGTTTTAAATGGCGTGTCCCGGCACTTAATAATAAAGCAATGGTAAGTCTGATCTTTTTTTTCCTTATTCTGAGTAGATCGATCTCTCGTCTGGTTTGGCAATCTTGCTGGGGACCGTGCCCACCTCTCCTGATGGCTAGAAGAGGCTGGTTGGGGCCCCTTTAGTAAGGGCATAAGTGAGGGAAACCCTTTTTCCGTCATAACAATTTGGTTAATGGCCTTTGACTGCTGGACATAGGCTTCAATTGACGCTTTGATTTCATCCCGTATCTCCTGTCTTGAGACTGGCACCAGATTTAAGATTGGGGCCGGGAGCATTTGCAACGCGTGATGATCATGATTTTCATCTGGATTTACTTTGGAATTCAGTGCTAAATACGCTTAAATCGAAGCCCTAATCTCTTCTTGTAAATTATTTGTATGGCAGTCAGCTTTCTTAGCAGCTTCGGTAGTTGAGGCAATCTGCACTGTGAGATCATTCATATTTATGTTTTGCACAGTATTAGATTTAGTGTTCAGGGCTGTGGCATGAGGGACTGGAATTATTGGCTGTTGTAAATTAGATTGCTCACCTATTGACATCTGCGATGATTAACTAGGCCGACGTTTTAAATAAGATTCAATTGAGCTTTGAATCTGTTTCTGAATTGCTGCCAATACAGGCATGCCCGGAGCAGTGGATTCTTGTTCATGGGGCTCAATTACGGCCATCGCAGTCACGGCAGAAGACATTGGTGGAGTTGCCTCCGACAAGTTTGTCTGAGAGGCTTGCTGATTTTCAATGCTTGTCACCATCTGCGCCAACTCATCTAATGGTTTGTGTGGCAGCTCGGGAACAACCCTCTGTTCTACAACCTGCGCGTGAGCGCTTGACTTGGAAGGAATTATACAAGACTGATCTATATGTGTATCCATTAAATTCTTCCGTTTAATTCCGGTGGGCAACTTTGAGCTAGGTAACTGAGATTTAGCCACTAGCACTTTTCGTTTTTTACTTGCTTGTGAGCTGCTGGATTTAGAAGCTACTGTACAAAATACTTCAAATATATTTGTGGTATCTTGGGGTTGCAGAGGCCGATCTTTCTTAGTCTGTAACGTGGTCACAGGAGTAGCGATAACTGTAGAACATGTAGAGGCCACTAATGAGGCAGATGTTGAGATCTCTGCCACCTTAGGAGAATTGGAAATCGGATTGGCCTCCCCCGCGATGGTTAAGTTGGGCGTTGTACTTAGCTCTACAGCCATTAAGCCGTGCTCGTTCGGCTCAATGGTCGACTGCATGGGCAAAGAGGAAATGCAATCGGTCTCAAGTGTTTGCGTGAAAGCTGAATGTAAAAGTTTGTCACTATTCATCTTAGGGAATTGCGGGACCAACTTGGATTGAAACTCAATCTTTGTTTTTATTAGAAGTAGTTGCTCAATATAGGCGGTCTGTTTGGTGACTTTCAAGTCCAAGACTTCATATAGCTTCGCAACGGCCAGTAAAGCCGTATTCATGGCCGCAAGAGTGTTATTCAAGGCCGGAGCCTCTGGAAAAGAACTCCTGTCTTTATAGACAGGATTCAAAAAGAAATCTGAGACCTGTGCACCCTGGTCAAAACGTGGTTGCCTCGGTGTAGGTGCTATAAATGAGACGGATTCATCAACAGATTCAATAGCGGGGTTTACATTATTTTTAAGTGAGGTTATTGGCTCCACTGCATGGTCTCCACCCTGGGGCAGCACAGGCGATAGGTCTTCTATATTTGTACTGGAGCAACTTTTGTCACCTGCTTCAAGCTGAATTAGGTCACCAGTGTTTGAGCAGATATATAACACTTCATTGGTTTCTTCCTCAGTTTTATTTGTGAGGTTCATATGTTCAATGTCCTCCTCTTCAATTTCCCCTATCATTGTCAAGTGCGCATGAGCTTGCCTCAATTTTTGTTGGGCTAGAACAGAGCATAGTACAGATTGTGGCATTTTATCACCCGGTAAGTCATATGATAGTGTTTGCGTGTCTTCATAGAGACAGGCGGCCATTATCGTGGTGTCTGTAGGAGCACCATTCGAATTGCTTTCAACATTTGTGGGTCCTTGTGCGTTTGACTGTGAGGGGTCAGAACTCATGTTACGGGATGGCTGATCTACCAGACTTGCCACCGAAGGGACATGCTGGGCGGAATAAAACACACGATCAACATTGCCCTCTCCCTCAAGAACTGCTCTTTCGCTTGGGCATAATCTATCACTAGATACTGAAGCTGAACGCTTAGAAATTGCGCGACCAGCGCTCGGAAGTAAAGTTGTTAAACGACTCTGTAAGAGTGCTTTTCTAGATGTATTGTCGTGACCTTGACCATCCAGTTTTGCTCGCAACTCTAAAATGGGTGTCATACTGGTGGTCAGAGTGTAATGGGTCATTCAGCAACTGGCCTAATGCAATAATAAGTTACAGTAAATAAACAACGAAATAAAGGAGCAAATAAATAAATAATTTAATTACTCAGTTCAAATAGGTTTCAACTGTTGCTATTACTCAAGTAGCATGAACCTGGGTAAAACGAGAAATGGAATACCGCCTCACACACCAGCAGCAACACAGTAATAAATTATATTTTGATAGTGGAAAATAACATAGCATGAGATACCACAAAATTAAATGAGAATGGAATGCGTAATGGAAGCGTTTGGAAGGGATCAAAGAGGAAAGACCTCCGCAGTCTCCCAACCAGTATTCACGCCACCTACGCCAAACAGCCGCACAACAGCCAGTGGCCTTGACCCCGATGGGCTTAACGCTGCAAGGGTGATTGAGTCTGCCTTTTGAAGATGAGAAAAGTCACGTGTTCTGTCACGTGACTGCTAGCAGGCTCTGCCTCCTCCAGGAAGCAAGCCACGCTCGGCAAGAGCCCCTCTCAGCTCGCAGTGCCAAGCAGCTGATCACTGGTAAAAACGTTCATTTTTGAGCACACAATGCAGTTCTCCTTGATCCTCCAACACTCGCCGCAAGGGTGGTTGAGTCTGCCTTTTGAAGATGAGAAAAGTCACGTGTTCTGTCACGTGACTGCTAGCAGGCTCCGCCTCCTCCAGGAAGCAAGCCACGCTCGGCAAGAGCCCCTCTCAGCTCGCAGTGCCAAGCAGCTGATCACAGGTAAAAATGTTCGTTTTTGAGCACACAATGCAGTTCTCCTTGATCCTCCAACACTCCTAATGCTACAACAGATGGCAGATAATAGCCACTTGTACTGTCTTGTGCCAACATCTACCTACTAGTGCACGTGCAAATGTTTCGCCCTTTGTGAGCTTCATCTAGGCGCAAACATTAATTCTATTCAAGATTTACAGAACCAAAAGGACACGGAACGAGCACTTTTGTCCATTGATTAGTCGCACATAATCCACCTGTGTAAACACACAAGAGAAGAAAAGAGAGATATCAAAGGTCAAACCAAAACCAATTACATCCACTTACCAAAGAATTATTATAGATTCTACTCTTTAAGTATCACCCTATTAAATATGTGCAAGAACCATCTATAAAATCCATGTTCACCTGAAGTGTTCATTGGTGCAACCCCTCTATTACAGTTCATCAATGTAATTTAGGGTTTTACCTATTTCTGTAGTATTCACCCTGAGATCTGGACTTGTCCCCAACAGATTATAGGACGTTAGAAAATTGTCTGTAACCAAAAAATGATGCACCTAAAAATCAGTTGGGTATGTTGCATGATAGTATGCCTCTAAAAGAACAATTTTGAAATAGGTAAGATAATGAGTCTAATCAGAGTACCTTAAAGATCTGAGCTTGTACCCAAGTAAACAAGGATTTGTGAGAATTGACTGTAACCAAAAACAAAACCACCCGTTAAGTGGTTACGCATTAGAAAAAATGCTATTGGCTGTCAACCTAGATTAATTTGTGTTTCTAAAATAATAATCATATTTTTATTTACCTTTTGATCTTCACTGATGTGTAATTAGACAAACTGATGGTTATTCCATCACTAACACATGTTTAATGGGCTTCTCTATTGCTGCATGTCTATTTTAAAGGTGTGGGGCCACTATTATATATTTGTATGAATTTGGTATTCTCCAGCATGGGGTCTGGCATGGATTCAAATGCTCATGAATATTCTCTGTCGTCGGGCTGGGAATCCTCAGTGAAAGAAAAAAACAGTTTCACTTTAAAACTGTATTTCTCCTCTAAACCAATCACTGTCCTCTGAGTCATACTGCCCCAACCCAATGACAGTCCTCTCCCTAGGCCCACGCCTCTGGATGGAGGGTTTGCATGTGAATCCATGCCAGACCCATACTGGAGAACAATAGGTACAGGTACATTACGTAAACCTTCTGCAGCATGGGGTCTGGCATGGATTAACTTGCTCATGAATAACCAATACACAGCAGTACGCATTACACAACCACGGGAGGTGGTGCGGCTCAACAGAAGAAATTAACTCTATCCCCTGGAAGAGACTCGCCTCGAGCAAACAGGTTGCGTAGCACTGCTTTGCCGACTCTGTACTCCTCCCTGGATTCCCTGTCGACGTAGTAGAATTTCGTGAAGGTATGCATGGACCTTCACGTTGCAGCCCTGCAGATGTCGAGCAGGGGCACACCAGAAAGAAATGCCATTGTCGCAGCGATCACTGTGGTGTAGTGGGCTCTCGGACAGCCCGGCAGTGTCCAGTGCGCAAGCCGATGACATTGCATGATGCAGTCTGAGAGCCATCTTGAGATGAAAGCCTTGGACAAGGCCTATCCATGGTTCACAGGTCCAAAGTTCACAAACTGTGATGTCTTCTGAAAACTTGTGTGTGCCACGTAGAACTTCAGAACACGAGCAATGTCCAGTGAATGCAAGGCCCTTTCTGCCGGCGACAAAGGTTTCAGGGAGAAAACCGGTGGAACCAAAGGCTCATTGAGGTGGAATTCTGACGGAACCTTCTGCATTAAAGAGGGTTGTGTACGCAATACCACCCTTGATTCGTGGAAAGTCAGATAGGGTTGCTTGCAGGATAGGGCCTGGATCTCACCCACATGTCGGGCAGAGGTGATGGCCACAGTGAAAGCTGTTTTCTACACGAGAAACTTGAGTGGGGCTTGATGCGTAGGTTCGAGCGGTGCCCTATGAGCCTTGTTAGAACAACGTTGAGTTCCCATGCCGGGCGGGAGCCTTCACTGACGGGAAAGATCGGAAAAAAGTCCCTTGAACTCCTTGACGAGAGAACAATGTATCTTAACTCCAGTTGCAGTGAATGATTGTTTCAAAATGGGGTGGCGTCCCCGCCATTTTGAAGGTCATTAGTTATCCACGTGATGACGTCGCAAGTGTGTGGTGGCCTCAACAGCAATTGTAATCTGATTGTGAATAAAATCATATTGCCAATCTGGGTTTACATAACTGGCCGTGCTGAGAATTATTCCCCACTGATGAAATATGGCTAATTATTAGTACATCTATAGATTTACCTATATATTGCACTTGTTTCCACTGGCTGAAAATTACTCGAGACTAATATGAAGTCAAATATTGACAAATCTTAAATTGTCGTAGACATTGAACGTATTAATCACTGACTATATTTAGTCAGTCAGGCCACGTGCTGTGACATGGTTGCCACCTTTAATGTCAGCTGAATATTCTAACACCTAGTTCTTCCCCAAATGAAAATGTGTTAAACGGAAGATAACTAAAATACCATCTCCTTGGGACAATTAATAGTCATTTAATCCGTTTTTGGCTTATTCTTCACACCTGCTCACATTCTAAGGTCCAGGGAATGGATTTAATGGTTGAATCCTGGCGATTGCTTCTCACGATGGATTTATGGCACAGTGTTGAAGCATCTTGAAATCATGGTCTGTTACCGGTTTTACAACTATCTATAAGATCCTATTCTTGTGAAAATATTCTTGATTGACAGGTTATTTATAATGCCCCTATACACAAGTGTTTCAAGGCGCAACCAGGCAGGGACAGGGAAAACGGGGGCGAACAAGACAAACAATCTTACTAGGCCTAGTATCATGTAGATCGTGCAAGTGCTCAGACAAGAAGGGGAGGGGAGGGGAATTGCACCCAGTAGAACAGTGCTCTGGGTTAGGTGCAGGAAGGTAGGCCTAGAAGGGGAACATGCCCAGGAAGTGCAAGGAAGGCTAGGTGGCAGTGCAGGAGGGCCTGAAGGCAAATGCTAGGGACTGGGCAAATGCTTCTTGTGAAAGAAGCCTTTGGGAATGCCATGTCTATCGGTCCCTTCCAAATATACTTAGACCTCCCCCTCCCCCTGTTTTACTTGGCACAAGAGCTCTGTTGGCGAGCTCAGCGACATGATTACCACCTTTAGTATCAATTCACTTTCATGAGACCTTTTTCTGTCCAAATGGCTATTTTGTGCATATTGTTTCTGCACTTTTATATTCCATATTGCACTGCTCCTCCCTACATGTTTGCATTTCCAGTTCAACATAGTAATATACATCATTGACTCCTGAGTGACTGTCATAACTCCTGTGCATGATGTACATTAGAATATATTGATCCGAAAGATCCTTGTATTGCACTCATATTTGTCTAGTAAAAATATGAACGTAAGTACCAATGATAGTAAAGTACTTGTCTATATGGACCATACTGTCCAATTAGTACAGTCTTGGATAATTACAAAAAAACTTGATTTCATTGTCTTAATTGAGACCACATGTTGTGCTTCTCAGACTGCAGATTACTTTGGCCTCTTCTTGTCTGAGAGTCAATTCTTGATCACCCCATAGGGATATGCTTGATGCCAATAAACTTGATTTGTTCTTTGTCCATTTGGTGTTCCTGTGCCCATTGTTCCTATAAAGGTAATCTTCTATCTGATACAGTTGACATATTCAAGTGCTCCCTTGTCCTGAATCTCAATTCATGAGTGGTAGATCCCACATAAAGCTTATTGCATGCACAAACGATTATGTACACCACATATTTTGTACGGCAATAAATCAAATCTTGTATCAATAGTTTATTATTATTGGTGAGAAATGTTCTGACATTATTTGGAGCATATTTGCACATTGAACAATTCATACATTTATAAAAGAAGAAACTTGACTATGAGTACAGTAAGTATGCCCATTTGAACGTGTCTTTTCTTATTATGCATGAAACTCAGACTTTAGTTTTTAAGGTTGGTGCCCTAGTAAAGACAGTCTGGCCTTTCTGAGATATATTTCATGTGATCCTCATCCAGGAGTAGGATTAAATCTTGTTTTCATCCTGGTTTTGTTATCATCTTTTCCCGACTGTACTCTAGGAGTGAACAGTTGTGTTCTGTCCTGATTGTCAGATTTATTTTGGGCGATCCAATGTTTTTAATGGAATAACAGCTTTCTAAAATTCTTTTTTCAGTTATGGCAGATTCTTCTTGATAACCTTTCTCCTTACTACAGTTTCTTTTGGCTTGGATACTTTCTCCCTTGGGGATGTTCTCAATCACACTTCCTTTGTGACAACTCTGGGAATGTAAGACTGCATTCACCTCCGTTTCCTTCGTGAATGTCCTGGTGCATATTTTATCATTAACAATGTCAATATTGAGATCCAAAAAGGTTATTTGATGAATACTTTTCTGTAGTGGAAGTTCTATACCAAAATTGTTGTTAAGGTAATGATTAAATTCAATCGGCTGAACCTTATTTCCCTTCCTTATCAGTAGAATATGGATATATCTCAGCCAAATATGTTTTCTTAGAAGCATCAGGATATCTAAATGCATGTGTATATTCATATTTGACCATGAAGAAGTTAGCCAAAGAGGGTACATAGAAAGCCCCATGGGGCAAATTCCTTGGTTTGTCTGTAAAGGAATTCATTGAAAAGAAAACTGTTGTGTTGAAATGTAAATGCTAAACATCCCTTGATCATATCCAGCAGATATGATCAAGCAGATTTGTTAAAAAAAAACTCAATTTTTTTGAGTGCCGGTTTGTGATCAATTGATTTATATAACGCCTTTACGTCAATTGCTAAGATGTGTTATTTGTTCCATTCAGTTTGATTTAAGATATCTAGAACCTGCATTGTATCTCTAACAAAGGAATCCAATTTAAACACCTTTGGGTCTTAAAACTACATCAATGTATTCTCTGCCATTTTAAATAGTCTTGTTTGTTGAGTATCACAATATTGCCCCCCTTGTCTGCCTCCTTAATGATGATGATATATCTTTGCAATCTTTGTAGAGCCATATGTTCTTCCTAATTCAAATTGTATGATGTGTTGGATCGCTTGTTGTGTTTATCATCCATTAAATTGTGTATATCCTTCGTAACTGCTTGGTGAAATATGTCAATTAGGTTACTCTGTTGTGGTTGTGGAATGAATTTGGAAGTAGGTTTAAGATTAGTATCGGCAATAATCGTGCTTATCCAGTAAAGCAAGAATTAAGCGATTACAAGGGCACTTTTTCTAAACCACAGCAATGTGTAGTTTGTTTGGTATTTACCATAACTCTCTTGTTTAGCATGACGAGAATACTACATTTGTATACATTTATAATTGTGCCACACACCTTTGCTTAAAGAATAAATAAGAAGCCCATTAAGCATGAGTGAATGATGAATAACCAGACATTTCTCAGTTCGTCGAATTATACATTGGTGAAGATCGGAAGGTAAATAAAATTATTATTTTAGAAACACAACATAATCTAGATCAACAGCCAGTAGCATTTTTTGTAATGGGTAACCGTTTTATTTTTGGTTACAGCCAATTCTCACAAATCCTTGTTTACTTGGGGACAAGCTCAGATCTTTAAAAGAGCAATTTCAAAATAGGTAAGATAAATTTAATCGGTGTACCTTAACAGAGGCATACTGTCATGCAATGTACCTAACTGATGTTTGGGTGTGTAATTTTTCAGTTAAAGCCGATTTTCTGACTTCCTACAATCTGTTGGGGACAGATCCAGATCTCAGGGTGAATACTATAGAAATAGGTAAGACGCTAAGTTACATTGATGAACTGTAGAGTGGTTGCACCAATGAACACTTCATTTTTGTATTTCACACCTTGTCATCCTTTAATATATAATCACCCGATGGTTGCCATTCACAGGGATATATGGCTGGTGAACATGAATTTTATCAATGGTTCTTGCACAAACGTAAGAGGGGAGATACTTATATAGTAAGATGTATAATTTTTTGATAAGTGGATGTAATTGCTTCTGTTTTGTCCTTTTATCTCCTTTTTTATTTTCTTCTCCTTCTACACAGGTAGATTATCTGCGACTAATTAATGGACAAAAGTGTTCAATCCATGCACTTTTGGTTCTTTAAATATTGAATAGAATTAATGTTTGCACCTAGATGAAGCCAATACAGTGAAAAACATTTGCATGTACACTAGTAGGTAGATGTTGGCACAAGACCATACAAGTGGCTATGATCGGCAATCTGTTGTAGCATTAAAAGTAATTGATGAAGATAAAGTAATTTTCCTGGGAGCTTCACTTGTGTGTGGCAGTCCGCTCACTTATGTAGGGAAGCATGTGGTGGGGGAAGACATCAGGACCTCTTTCACAGAAATCATTCACTTAATCGCCACAGAGAGCAAGCGTCACAGATGGCTTTCATAACACCAGGAACCATTTGTAGAGTTTAGGTACTTTATTTACAAGTTAAAAGGCTTGAAGGATAAATGATTATATAAAGGCCAGATTAAGGGTATTCCCTGGACTCATTCTCCTGTGCTCTCCATCCTCTCTAGCCCAGGCATCCATACGTCCAAACAGGAGGATATGAAAACTAGTGCTGCATAACGCCTACTTTAGAGTTCTATCCTGGTCTGTCCTTGAAGGCCTAAAGGCGGCAGCTTTCCATATCGTACTTCCTATAGGAATTTCTAAAGACCTCCAAATCTGATACATTGCCACAGGGTGTGTCAATGATTTGATGGTGTCTTCACACTCTCTCTACTCTCTCTCTTCTCCCTTGCTTTTCATCCTTGATTGTCCTCCCATGTTTTCTCTGCTGTTTCCCTCTCTCCTCCTTCTCTCGCCTCGTCTCCTCTCTTGCCTCCTCTCTCCTCAAACTTATTATTAGGTTCTACCTCACCCTCCTCTCTTAGGTCTCCTTTTCTCTCTCTCTCCTTTCCCCTTGATTTTCCTAGGTGTGCACTCTTCTTGCTGCGTTCTCCTTTCTCTCCCTTTACATTCTTCTCCATATGTCTCTCTTTCTACAACTGCTCTCACTCTGTCCCTCAGATAGTCTCATACTTTCCTTTCTCCTCTCATTCACTCTACTGCTTTCTCCCTCCTTCCTCCCACCTCTCTACCTACATCTACCTCCTGTCGCCCTACTAGTTTTCTTACTTTCACTGCTCTCTGTGTCAATCTCCCTCGCAGTAGCTACCCACAACTTCTACTCACATTCAGGCTCATGCAAACAGCCACTACAATCTCTGAAACTGGATACAGCTCTCACACTAAATACCTTGCATGTACTAAAATCTAACGCCTCCACAGACTCTCCAGCACGCTGCTCCCCCTTCTGCTTTCTGCCTTGTCTCTGTCCGCCACCTCTCCGTCTGACCTCACCTTAACACCTACCGCCATTTTGTGAGTCTGGGGTTCTTAGACCCCTGTCCCTCCTAGTAACATTCTCCACCCCCTTCCCATTGGTCTTTCCTATCACCTGTCTTTGTGGGTCAATCTTCCCCTCTGCACTTTCCACTGAGTCTGGGATTTCCTGGCCAAATGTTTTGAAGTTTCTTTTGCCCCACTCGATTTCCATTTGCCATCATTTGCCTCAGATGTTGTCCATCTCAACATTGGCTTTCACCTCTTTCATTGGTTCGTTGCTGGATGTTGCTGTAGACCTGAAACAAAGTAAGTGTGACCAGAAACCTGGTAAGCAGATGCAGTGTAACACAGTAGTAGTGTGTTGAGACTGGTACTGAAGAACTCTTAAAGGGGTTAGGGACCCCTCTCTCACCCAACCTCTGGGGTAGGTCTGGTTCTGACATACACCCTAGTAGGCGCCTACTTTCGGTTTAGAGGGGTCCCTTCTCCCCCTTGCGTGGTCAAGACCCTGTCACATAAGGTAAGTAAACTACTTTTCACTCAGGTACCTCGCACAAGGTAAACTTTGAGACGTCCCTGTGCTCAAGGGAGGTCTTGTTGATTCTTAATATTCCTTGCTAGAGGGAACCACCAGACCTTGGCTATAGGTCTCTCATGGGACTCCTGTCCTACCTAGCTACAGCGCCTTGCCAAGTAATCAGCTCAGGAGAGGGCTATGTCCCTACTGTTAAAAAAACATAAAAAAGACTGGATCCTGCTCCAGAACCTTGCTGTGCTGCTGGCCTGGCAGGAAAGAAAACCTAAGGCAACTAAGAAAGACAATGGGTGAACACAGGATGGGGACCTTCTCACCCTAAAGGGTCTGAAGCAAATTGTGTCAGAACAGATACTGTGGCCCATCATCTGGCTAAATATATATTTTTCTAATGTATTTATTATCATTCTAAAATAAGAAAAGTATAAACGCACATAACACCACCTTCCCAAAAATCAGATTATTTTGACCGGCAAAACATTTGCAACACACAATTGTATGTCTGTCCCAGCAGTAAGCACACCCTATGCTGCAGTATTTGGCCTTCTTTAAGCCCATAAACCACACTTATTTCTTAAAGAACCCTATTGCTTGTTTGTTTTAGTATTTATTATGCGCACCGGACCCTAGGGTACAAGGGCGCAAAGGTAAGAAGATGTACAGCTTAGAGGTTATAAAGGTTACAGGTTACAAGTTACACCGGTCATAGGTTACAAACGTGTTATACATGAGGCAGGTAACAGTTGTATCAGGCGCGTGGGTAGAGGCAGTAGCAAGATCATGCACTCATTTAAAATGTGTTGTCGTCAACCACTTGATCACATTTTTCCTGAATTTGGTAAAAGATTGTTCTAGTCTCACAGTGCTAGGTAGTTCATTCCACAATTGCGCAGCTTTGACTGGAAAACTGGCTCCGCCTATAGTGGCGAGTTTAAAACGAGGTACTTGGAGGCGGTTGGTGTTGGCTAGTCTTGTTTGTCTTGTGGAGTGTGTTCTAGTGAATCTGTCCTTTAAGTATTGTGGGGCTTTATTATAAAGTGATTTATGTGTGAGGGATACAGTTTTCAGTCTAATTTTCTTGTGGGTAGAGAGCCATTTTCTTGTTTCTGAGATGTGTTCTCTCTTGGGAATGTTCAATGCTGCTCGGAGAGCATTGTTTTTCTGTATCTAAATTTTGTTGATGGTGGACTTAGTGGCTCCGATGTACAATGCGTTGCAGTAGTCAAGTGCGGAGATAATTAAGGCTCTGGCTAATGTTAGGCAGCTGTGCTGCGATAAGAATTATTTTCCTGCTCTGATTAGTTTACATGTGTAAGCTGTTGATGAGGCTAGGGTCTTAACCTGTTTGGAGAATGATGAGGTAGAGTCAAGGTAGATACCTAGCGTTATAACTTCATTAGCTACTTGTATACAGTTCTCATTGATGATGAAGGAAGAGTAGTTTGTACTTAGTTTATTGATGATCGAGGTGGTACCAAGGTTGAGAAGCTCAGTTGCATCATCGTTCAGGCATAAGCCATGGGTTGCCATCCATGCCTGAACGATGCTGTAGATACTGTTCACCAGTGCTGAATCCTTTTCGTAGTCCCCTGAGAGTGGGAGGAGGATCTGGGTATCGTCAGCGTAATTGGTATACGTGATACCCAGATGGTCCAGATCATCAAACAGGGGCTTAGTGAAAATATTATATAGCGTTGGTGAGATGCAAGAGCCTTGTGGCACACCACAGGTGATAGGGATGGGGTCTGCGGCTGCTGTTGGGGAGAAGACCCTCCTAGTGCGGTCACTAAGGAATGATTGTATCCACACTATAGCCTCAGTGGAGAAGTGTTCTGCAGTAAATGGTTGAACAAGACTCTATGATCCACTAAGTCAAATGCGGCAGATAAATCTAAAAGGAGTAGTAGTGCTGGTTTTCCAGCGTCTCGTAGTTTGTCTATTTGGGCTTTTAGGTCAATCAATGCCGTTTCTGTACCGTGCAGTGGACGGAAACCAGATTGATATGAGCCTAGTAGTTGGTTTTGTTCCAGGAAGTTATGAATTTGGATATATGCCACCTTGTCTAGGATTTTCAAGAGGAATGGCATGGTTGTAATTGGTCTATAATTAGTGGGTATAGCCGGGTCTAAGGTTTGCTTTTTAAGGAGTGGGTGCACCCAAGATTCCTTTAAGTTACTGGGGATGGTGCCAGTGGTGAAGGAGGCATTAATCAACTTTGTGACGAAAGGTGCTAAGTCTCGCGCAGCATCTTTGATGAATTGTGCTGGGCAAAGATCGCCTTTGCAATTGGACGGTTTTAGACCAATATTACTTTCGCCACCTCTATTATGGAGACTTTGGAGAAGTGGAATTGGGTGGATGGTTTAGCATTGGACAGCGTTTTAGTGGTGGGCAATGTAGAGGTGGCTGTGGCTAGTGTCTCTCTTTTTAGTTCTGTTTTCTTTTGGAGGTTCAGGACTTTGTTGGATAATGCATGCTGGATTTCGGAGCACCATTTTTTATCCTTGAGGCAATTATCTTGAGGCGTTATGGGAGTTTCCAGTTCTCTAAGTTTGGAGAACAGTTCTTTCGTGCTTGAGTTAGCTTATGTAATTCTGTTGTTGTAGGTTTCTTGTTTAGCTGAGATGATTTCTTTTTTGTATTGAGATGAGATGTTAGTTAATTTCAGTTTGTTTTCTGGAGTGGGGTGAGCTTTCCAGGTATTTTCCCATTTTCTTTTTTCTAATCTAAGATTTTTTAGGAGAGGGGTGAACCAGTTATTTAGGTGGCTCCGAGGTTTACTGTTTCTAAGCTTTAGTGGGGCGATATCATCAAGAGTTTCGTTCATAATTTTATTAACTTCTTCCACTAAGTTGTTAGGGTTTAGGTTGTTAGGTAGAGTATTCAAAGTGGGCATAATGCCAGGGAGTAGGTTGTCTAACGTCATACTTTTTTTGTTTCTGGTAAGTGCAGGTGGTGCACAAGGTTGTTGCAGTTTAGGATTTATAGTGTCCAAGGAGAATATCAGGTGGTGGTCTGTCCATATTTGAGATGAGATAGTAAGGGTAGAAATTTTGCAGTTATGGTCAGCAACCCAATCTAGAGTTCTCCCTTTGATATGCATAGGCTCGAACACTCTTTGGGTGTAGCCCAGTTCAGTCAGGATGTTGGATGCTGCTATGACTTGTGGGTCATTGATATCATTGAAGCCAATAATATTGAGGTCACCAAGTAATACTGATTGGGTGGTGTCTTTGAGGTTTTCTGAGAGGATGGTGGATAAGTCTTCTATGAAAGTCTTGATGGGACCAGGAGGTCTGTATATCAAATGGAGGTTGAGTGTTTGAGAGTTAGTTGTAGGTATCTTAGTAGACATTATCTCGCAGGATACAATGGTTCATACATCTAAAAATGTATGACCTCCAGTCACACATGTGACCTTGCATTCTCCTGATCCACGACGACACGAGATCTCAGCTAACCTGGTTGCCTGTGTAATATACTGCAGGTCCGATAGAATCGCGCGATTCCCATGAAGTTTAATGAAACTCAAAACCTGGTAACTTTTATTTCCAATGTGAAACACTGTGCACATGTGCTTGTGCAAGTATATGTTCTGGCAGGCATATCAATTCTGTTATTGTAGCTAGTATACCTTTAATAAAGTGGTTAGCAATTACAATTACAATAGCACTTGTGATGTCATAAGTTCCAGACTGAATGTAGAACACTTAGCTTAGAACTGATGGCAGTTAGTGGAGAACAGTTGGGGCTGGTGCATCTGTAAGGTCCTGCACCGTTCAGGTGAAATACAAATCTACCCCCTTACTGCGCCTTCCTTGGATTTAATAAGTGATGATGATGATGGGTGCCGTTAGGGGGGCGGCGGCGATAACCTGCACCCCCTTGCTCACCTGTTGCGTTTGTGGGTGGTGCGTGGACCACGAAGCTGGCAGCGAGCATCCTGCTGTCACAAATATGCCACAGAACAGTATTGAATTGGAAATGTAGGTGGGCCTCCCCTAAATTGCATGCGCCGCCCCATTGGGTACGCGAGCAGCAACGGCTCCGCTGACCAGGGCAGGTGCGAGCAGCACTGGCCGTGTGGACGCATGTTGCCGGTGCCTGTGACATAATCTCTTGGCTCATACCAGATTGCTAGGCAACAGTATTGTAAACGGTTCTCCATGAGGCTGTAGCTGCACAGGGTAGTGCACACAGAATAATACAGCAGGCGTGCGCAGCACATTATTGGAAAGGCACAGCTGTAACAACTATATCAATAGGAAAAAAGTGCAAAAGCACACAGCAACAAACAGAATAAATAAAGTATGATAATACAATAAGTACAGTTGACAAGTATTGTTAATACTCATCTTGGTTGATCGGGCATATTGTAAGTGGACATTGACCAATCCATCATCATGGCTGCAGCCAGCGTTGCGCCCTCTTAACACACAGTTCCTGTACGCTGGGAGAGGTGGAAAAAGATGTTGACACGTACCTTGTACCCATTGAAGGTGAAAGGTTTGCGCCAACGAGAAAGGCAGTTTTATTACATAATCTGGGGCCTAAGGGGCGTAGTGTCTATGATGGACCTCCTGAACTGATTGGGGAGAAGCAGGGAGAGTTGGTTGAGTTTGGGAAAGCTGTGAAAAGGCTGCAACTCCACTTGAACCAAAGAACAACACAACCTTTGAGGTGCACAAATTCTTTCAGAGGACATAGGAGCAACATGAGCGTGTAGAAAAGGACATTACAGCTCGTAGGACAATGTAACTTTGGGTTCCTAACCTCCTCACTAATCGGGGATTAACTGGTGATGTGCATGGATAATCCGAGAGTCCAGGAAAAGCTCTGACTAAAAGACATGGTACTAGAGGAAGTAATGGAAGTGGCTAGGAGCGTAGAACAAACGGCTAAATACATACAGCACATGAATGGTGCGAAGAGTGAACATGAAGGGACTGTATGTGCACTCAAGGGCTCCAACAGGAAAAACCTGGAAAAACCAAGGTAGGTGAAATGCTTCAAATCTGGGAGCAAGAGACATTTCTACTAACCAATTTTGTCCAGCGAAGAACGCGGTCTGTTTGAAATGTAAAAGAAGGGCCACTTTGTGCACATTTGCAAAGAGATTCATTTCCAACGAGACAACGTGGAAGGTGCAGTGGTCAATGAGAAACAAGAGCAAGAAGTGCCAAACTGTATGTAGAACCAAAAGAGGCAAGTATTTGAAATAATGGCTGTTACAGGAGGGAAGGGGCTCAGTGGACAGTTTTGTTTTGAATGGTAAGTTAACACAAATTAAGGTGGACCATGCATCCCCATGGGCGGTTTTATTGGTTAAAACCTATGTGGAAATCCTAGTGAAGGATCCTAATGAGTTGATGGAACATGACATTGTCCCATATGCTTGTGGCTTAGTGGAAATGGAATTATTGGGAAAGTTTGAGGCAGAAATAGTGTACAAAGGAAATAGTGCATAGCATGAATGTATGTGGCCAATAAAGGATCTTCCTGGCTATGATGGGATGAGCAAGCAGAATTGAGCATTTGCATACAGGCAGGAGCAAAGGGACATCTTACATTGGCAGTAGTAGTGGATCAATGGGCTAGTGAGTACCCTGAAGTATTTTTGGAAGAGTTGGAACTAAGATGTTTCACATCACCATTCACCTCTAGGATAACACTAATTCAATAGTGCACAAAGTGCGACCAGAAACTCGCCACATTAGAGGATGCTTAAAGTAGGAATTAGACATGCTTCAAAATGCAATAATTGAAAGAATGGAGAGCTCAGAATGGCCGTCTCCTGTAGTTCTGGTCACCAAGAATAATAACTAACTGAGGGTATGTGCATATCTCAGAGATTTGAACAAGAGCATTTGGGTGGACACACATCTGTTGCACAACATCTCAGAAGTTTTGTCTACCTTAGGAATGCTAAGTGGTTCACAGTGATGGATCTCGCGGCTGCATATCATCAGGTTCCACTGTCGCAGCAGTGTCAACATTTAACGTTGTTCATTATAGAGTGCTTACATTTTTGTCAGATGCCGTTCGGACTGGCTTCGGCTGCAGCAGTGTTACAGAGAGTGATGGAAAAAAGTAACTGAAGGGGTACCAAACACTGTGGTGTTACAGGATGATGTATTAGTGTATGCGGCCACAAGGGAGGAGGATGATCAAATTCTGAGGAGTGTATTAAAATGGCTTGGTTGACTGTGCAAAGGAACAAATATAAAATGTGTTGATGAGGGGGAGTATCTCGGGTTTAATGTGTTGGCAGGTAGTATTAGCCTGAAATTGAGCTTGGTAGAGGCCATTAAGAATGTGCCTGCCCCTATGCATAAGGAACAATTGAGATCTTTTGTAGGGTTGGTGGAGTACTACCATATGTTTGTGAGGGATTTTGCAATCAAATCGAAACCCCTGAGGACACCCTTAAAGAAGGGTTAAAAACGTGAGTGGTCAAGAGAGTGTGGGAAAGCATTTGGGCATATAAAGGATGACATTGCGAGTGCACCATGTTTAGGGAAGTTCCGTTTGGGAAGTGACACCATGTTAACTGTAGATGCAAGTGGACTGTGCTTGGGGACACTTTCTCAACCTACCAAGGAAGAAGGGGAATGTGAGGTGGCATTTGCTTCTATGCAATTGACAGAGGCAGAGAAACATTATTCTGTTTTGGTGAGGAAGGCGCTGGCTATATATTGGTACATTTTGTATTTCAAGTTCTACTTGTGGGGCCGTTGCTGTGATCTGTGTTTGATCTTGCAGGTCTCTGGTTCAAATCCCAGCAAGGACAACTCATCCTCCTGAGGTACATAAATGAGGACTAATTTTGATTGGGTAATAATAGTAGTGTATGTAAATATGTCCTATGTAAAGCGCTTTAGGTTAAAGCGCAATATAAAAAACTAATTTTCATCATCTTAGTCCCTTGATATAAATGTTCTCAAGTGTTGGGTGGAGGAATGCTTCGCCAAGAATTTCAAGATGGCTACTGGGACTGCAAGTATATGATGAGCAGGGATTTTATGTGCCAGGAAACAAACTGTAGTTGCTTATTGTCACGTCTTAGCAGTGACCTGGTCCCAACACGATTTTACACTTTAAACCAGTGATTTATGCATTGCAATAATGGTCACATAAAACATTTACCCATTTTGACAGATCAACAAATATACTGACTACATAAAACAGAAAACCTAGAACATCAAAATAGCTCCTTATATCCCAGGCCCCTGCTAAAAGCTCTGTCTCCCCTTGTTCACACTCAATATTCACATCACCTCCGCCCCTCCTGGGCCTTCCTCCAAAGGATTATAGATACTGAAAGAATAGAGCTACTACTATTTCCCGAGCCTACTAAATATACAACCACAGCCGACGCGCGTTTCAACCTTAGTCTTTATCAAGGCTGGTGGTTTTGTGAATTGGTGGTGCAGTTGTGTGGTGTACCCATTGTAGTGACAACAATGATTCATGCCAGCCGGCACAGGTAAGCCCTGCCAAATTTAGGTCCTGTATTATCAACCGCCAGCACCTACTTTAGCTCGCTCTATCCAAACACTGCAACCGCGTCTCTCTTACCCGGCCGCTTTATAACCGCCAGCATCCAATTTAGTTCACTCAATCCGAACGCTAGTTGCTGAGAATTCATAATTCGCACGCAACCGCGTTCCTCTGTTACCCGGCAGCATTACTTAACGCCAGCACCTATTTTGCTCGCTCCCCAAACACTAGCTGCAGACTACTCCCCATGCAGCCGTGTCTCTCTTACCCGGCCGCAGTATTAACCGCCAGCACCCATTTTCAGCTCACGCCATCCAAACACTAGCTGCTGACATTTTACTATCTCCTCATGCAACCGCGTCTTTCTTACCCGGCCGCGTTATAACCGCCAGCACCCATTTTTAGCTCGCTCCATCCGAACACTAGTTGCTGACAATCTATTGTTTCGCACGCAACCACCTTCCTCTCTTACCCGGCCGCACTATTAAATCGCCAGCACCCATTTGCTTGCTCCATCCAAACACTAGCTGCTGACATTTCACTAATTCCTCACACAACCGCGTCTCGCCCACCCGGCCGCTCATCTTGACATACGCTTCCCAACACCAACACATTAAAACCCCTTGCCAATACAGACAACAGTCTTCCCAATCCTCCTTTACCAAATTAACCTGATCTGGCCCAATTCCCCCTTAATATAAGCCTCCCCTCGTCACGAGTTTACTAGAAACCTTTCACTAATACCTCTAACTTACCATGGTCCTTCACTTCTCCCCCATTCAACCATATGTATTTTCTCTCTAGCTCGACTATCCAGTCCTCTGGCACCCCAGCATGGGTAGGACCAGCACACCATTCTCTTGAAGCATACGATACAACTCAAAGGGTAAGACACTGTACCTCCTCCTTGCCCAGTTTATCTCAGGGCATATCTGCCTTTATATAAATCCCCTAACTGACTAACATTCGTCTCTCATTTCTTCTTTCCTTGGTACTATGTCCTTGTCTGTCTCTAAATTCAAATTGCCAACCTGTCGTTCCATGACTTATTTATATATGGATATGTTATTGTTGTTATAACTAACTGACATGTCACTAACACCTATTGCCAACACATGACTAATCACCTCACATGGGTGTCACAATACACTTGGGATTTCTAAATTGGTAACATGCTATATTAACGGGTGTCTTGAACAAATACAAATGTACATAACGCATTGATTTCATTGTTGTCACTACAATGGGTACACCACACAACTGCACCACCAATTCACAAAACCACCAGCCTTGATAAAGACTAAGGTTGAAACGCGCGTCGGCTGTGGCTGTGTAAAGCTATCCATGTGTTGAAACTGACTAAGAATTGTATTAGTGCTGTTCAACGAATAGAAATAAAACACATTACGTGCGAAATTCAAAATTAATCTTTCTCATCCTTCACCACTAATTTCTACTTAACCAACGGATATAGGACTACGATACCCTACCAGCGCCTATAAGTTCCATAGTTTGTCCAAAACCCCACGAATTGTTTTTACAAGCAGGAACCCTGGAGTTGGTTCCCGGACAAACAAGAACTAGGCTGCAGGTCGTAATAAAGTACCAAACTAAAAATAGGAGTGCGCAGGAGTGAGGGAGTTCCGCCTACCAAACTCCAACCTTCCTTTCAAATACTAAATATACAAGGCTCCTACTTTTTTTCCTTATCCTCATTTATATTCCAGCACTGGTCGCGACAGTGCTATGCAGCGCCGTCGCCTTCCACCTCCATTCGGAGCTAGATTCCTGCATCTCCTCTTATTTCATCACCTTTATTCTAATGGCCACGAAGAGAAAAAGAACAAACCCTTTGTGTTCAACACTCGCTCTATTCACTCACATCCAACCCGACGCATAATCGTTTTTCCCCTTAAAATATCTGCTCCACCCCTTGCCAATATTCCTTACGTATTCCGAGAGTCTCCGTTCGCGGTCTATCCACAAGGGGGGGTTCCCAGTTGCGGGCTCTGCCCGGTTCCGGCGAGCAGTTGGGTATTCACAAAGCCGGGACCCACAGAAACTGCTCAGGAGCGTACGCTTTTTGTAGATTTCTGGTCAGCAGTAGGTGGCGATGGTCTTCCCGGGGAAGCCCCGAATCTTGCTGCAGTACAGGGACATAAAGAAACAATCACCTCGGATTGGTCACCACTTGAAAGCGACCTGGTCCCAACACAATACCAAAAGAAGTCAAATAATGGACATACCCCGTTAGGGAATGAGACCAGGAGATGGATTGCAAGTTGAACAAAGTTTTATATAAAGTTGTGCATCCAGAAAACTCTGCTGCCCTGAGAGCACTCTGCCAAACACACTACTGACGTTTCACTATAGGACACAATGTTACATCAGGATTGGAGGAATACATGGATACATTATATGAATATAGGGAATTGTCCCACAGGATTGGCTGGTAGCTTGTAGGTTCGACGGGCAGCACGTGGGTCAGCTGGGCGTGTCTCCGCTGGGTGAAGGTCAGGCTCAATAGATGCAACAACTCTATTCTATCTTGGCATAACAGGTTCTGAAGGCATGTGATAGATGACAGTCATAAAAAGCTAACATTTCATGGGGGTGCTATAAAGTTAATTGACAGGTATATGGTTAGATTGCCCATTTGCATCTAAGGACTCATAGAACATGGCGCCCTGACCCAGGTGCCTGCTTTGGTTTTTTTTATCTGCTTGATGCCTCATGATATAGATTGACATATGTTGTTTCTACAATGGATATATGGTCAGAGCGGATTAAAGCTATGCTGGGCACTTGGTGTGGTCATTGCAAAGGTTTAGAGGTGTATCTGCATCAAAGAGATAGAGGGTCAGGGGCTCCGTGAGCTGTAACTTTTTAAAGGTGGGTGTCGGAGGAGCACAGGCGGGTTTGTGGAGAAGAATGGGCACACAGGGCAAGGTTTGCTCCGGTCATACAAAGGGCAGTGAGCTCATAGGCAGAGAAAGGATACTGAACATTTGCAACAATACATGGCTGGACTTCTGTGAGAAATGTCTCTGAGCAGAACTTATAGGAGGTGGAGGGGGCAGGCTGGGCTGGCTGTGCGTGGCGCTGGACAGAGGGAGAGATGGTTTTTGGAGACCATGGAGACCTAGCAAAAGATAGCGTTCAGGGTGGCACATAATGGAGTTTGTATGTCTCACCAAATGGTTTTGGTTACCATCTTAACTGTTAATTGTATGTGGTCCGGATTGTATAAACAGATAAACATGCGGACGTCTCCCACCATTGGGTGAACACAAGATCCATTTCACGCGGGAATGTCGAGGGGAGGGGGGGGTCAGAAAGTCCTTCTCTTCCCAACATTCCCCCCTTTCGTTACTTCTAAAGTAACGAATATCCCTGTCCAGTACGCCCACTTTCTTCAGCTCTTTTTACTGCTTCATCCCATGCTGGACTACCCTTTATTGGCATCCATGCATGGCACACGCTTCTTAAGCTCTCGGCCCTCCTTGCATATTCCCCAGTAGTACATGTCATATAAATACAACCCCCATCCCCGGCCAGGAGAACCCACACCTCCTGATGATTTTCTAAATCTTGGGGTTCTCCTATGGTTGGGTGATATAGATTGTCCACTACATTTCCTGTATTGTATAATGCTACCATACAATATTTGGGCTCATTACTGTCACAAGTTTACACTTGGGCTTCCTTCGTATCATGAGGCATTTTATTTGGATTACCCATTGTCACCATCATCATTGCACTACTAGGAATTGTGTCCGCACAGCATCGAACCCCAACCTGGCGCACACACAAAATCGGTAGCAGGAAAACGATGATGGGGACCAGCAGCTTCTTTGCAGTCCCGAACCATGAGGGTACCCAGCCGAACACTGTGTCAAACCAATCATTGGGCTGGACACCACCTTCTTTATTCATTCTTATTCCGAGGTCGTGCACCTAGGCAATCATATGTGATAGTGTCCCGTTGTCAGCATCGGAAGATGGTACGCAAGTGCAACATGCGCTCCCGATTTTTCGGCAAACACTGACTTCCATTGCTGTGAAGAGGTCCAAGACGTAGCGGTTCTGCATCGTCATCAACCGCAGGGCCCATGAAGTTTAATTCTTCTTCCGTGTCGTTGGCCAGTTGGATCAGCTCCCACCTCACAATTTGTAACCATTTGGTATTTGGATGCTTGGTAGGAGTGATGCAAAAAATATGTCTGCTGAGTTCAAGAATTTATATTTATCAGGTATCTGTGCCAGGAGGTTAGAAGAGTCCCTCGAGAGGTAGTTGGACGCTCTCTCTTTGCGTGATACCTTATCTTGCAGCTTGTCTTCTGTTAGCACATTATAGATGGGGGTTCTTCGCTGGTTGACTGGGGTGCCGGTGGCAGTCTGGCGGGCACCCTCTCCCCCTTGACATGATTTTCAGGAATCACCAACAGGGCAGAATGTAGCGTTGCCAGAGCACAGTCACCCCTCCATGATTGCGGGAGGTGTAAGTATGCCTGTTTGCCACACACCCAATAATTGTCCATTAAAGCCGCTGTTCCTTTCCGCATATCGGGGATGACAAGGGTTCTGTTGTAGCGTGTGTTTGAACCCATGGGCACCTTTCCTTCCCTGTGAAAGCAAAGTTTGAATGTTTCTTCATACTGTATTTTGATTGGTTTCTCGAGGGCTGTAACCCAGGTCAGCTTTGTAATGTGTTTCGACCAGATCTCTCCACGTGCCCTCCATCCATTTGCGTCTCTTGTCCGTCTGCTTGCGTAACGCTTCAGCTTTACACATCACTGTTGCATCTTGCCATTTGTTTTCAGCAAACACCACCTCCTTTATTGCAAAAAATGGCTCCTTGAAACATGTAGCACCTTCTGGTTTCTTTTTGCAAACTTTTTCGTCTGGAGGAAGCGATTGTAGTTTTATTGTGTGTGCCTGGAAGGTACTCCGAATTCTACACAGTGCTAGATTGATTGATATTTTATTTCTATTTCTATTGCGCTCGTACACAAGTGTTTCAGAGCGCGAAATGAATGAGACATTGGACTTCCACTGTAGGAGTTTCTTGTGGCACTAACACTTTAGGTGTTCCTGATGCACAAGGAATCGGTGAACACACATAACAGCTTTCATTTGTGGCCTGTCTTTCCGTGGTGCTCATGTAAGAGTACCAATTATTGGATTGATCTTGGTGGCAAGGTTCTTCTACTGTGTCTAGCCCCAGCCCATGATATGCATCATATTTGTGCTGTTATATATCCCTTTTGCTTCTCCTATTCCCCCTTAGATGATTGTAAGCATACATGACATTTCGGTAATCGATAGAAAAGATACCTGTATTCAACATTTTATTATGATCATTACTATATTGCCAATACTGTACATTTGGAGGAGTGTTAGGTGGGGTGGCAGGGGACAGAGTGTACATACCTGTGACATTTGAGGTAGGTCCAGAGGTTGGTTGCAAGTGGGTTTGTGATATTGCAAATGCTTGTGAAGTTGGTTGATAGTCATCATATACATAGATTACTTTTTTGCTAGTATTCATCATGGGTAATCCCGGCTGTAGTGCTTTCATTGTACAATTCTTATGCAATATGGTATGCAGAAGTATTATGGCCCCATATAAGTTTTACTCCATCCCATATGAGCAGAGTTCCTTCTTGAATCAGTTTTCTCCCACCCCCACCATCTCCTATAATAAAAGACACGCTCCAATAAAGACCTAGACATAATAATAAAGTTGAAAAGACAATGACCGTAAAATAAAAGTTGCAATTATAAGAGTATGGTATAGTGGCGCTTAAAGTAGCCCTACTGCTATCCATTTCGCTTGTTGCGCCATTAAGAAGGCCGAATCTCAGTCATTGTTGCACCAACAGAGTGGAATACAATGGGTTAAACACACTTTCAGTTTAAGAAATTTACATTTTTTAATATTTTTAGTAAGAGAGAGAGATGTGTACACAGACTTTCATTTTGCACCTCAAATTTGTCTTTCTTCAATAACAATCACACACTACTAGATGTGTGTAGCATTTTGATCACTATTCGATTAATCTGTTCAGCAGCTTCTATTGTTACGTTCAGTCTTTCTCTTCAGGAATTGCTACTTCAATCCCTGGTGGTATTTTTACTGGTAGTACTGTCCATGTGCTTTCCTGACATCTGATAGTTGGATCCATTATTTCAGGCCCCTTACTTTCACTGCTGAAGAAGTGCGATATATTACTTCATAAGGGCCATAAAATCTTGGAGAATTCCACCTTCTTACAAAGCTGCGCACGTACACTAATTCTCCTGGCAACAGTGGCTTTGCAGGGCTTTCAACAGCAGCTGTTGTTGTCTGTCTCATTATCCTTTGTGAAGGGCAGGGCACTTTGTTTAACAATGCTTCTTGCTGCTTGTGTGAGCTGTCAGATATTCCTTAAACTCATCACTTAATATAGTTGCAGTTTTGTGTGCATCTGACACCCTTCTTACTGGTGACGGGGGAGTTTGCATTCGTCTGCCTGTAACTATTTTCTGGGGGGACAGGTGGTGGTCTTTACTGGGCTGTGTACTTAATTGGAATAATGCCCTGGGTAGGCAATATACCCAATTCTTCTTGAGAGTATGACGCAATTTTGACAGTCTGCTTTTAAATAGCCTGTTTATCTTCTCGACAAACCCATTGCCTTGCGGGTGATAAATCAAACACATTTTATGCTTTATTCCTAACAGGGTAGTCACTTCTTTGAATAGATCATTAACAAAATGTGTTCCATTGTCGGAGCGTATGACATCACATATTCCCCAACGCGAGAACACTTCTCTCACCAAAAATGTTGCTGTGCAGTTCGCGTCCGGGTGTGCACAAGGTCCTGCTTCCACCCACTGTGAAAAGGGCCAGACCACCACTATTAAGTATCTTGCCCAATTGCACCTTTCTCCCATGTCTGCGTAATCAATGTGCAGCTCACGGAAAGGTCCAATGGGGGGCAGTAGAGTTCCTCCTAATGTTCGGAGGGTCATTCCTGAACTGTAAGTTTGGCATGGGGCACTTTCAATGGACATTTTAATGAGGTGCTCCTGGAGGTTTGGAACAGACCAATCCTCCTGGATGTCTACAGCTATGTGCTGTTTTGTGGTGGGGGCAGGGAAATGCAGTTGTTGGAATGCTATTTGTAACAATTCTACAGGCATTACTACCTTTCCCATTGCTTCCTGTCTACAGAGAAGATCCGTGGGTGATTATGTACAACCCCTTTTTAATCATAGGTCCTGTTCTGCGGTGGTGCCCTTTTTTGAAGTTCTATTATTTGTGCTATAGGTAAAGCATTATACCCGTCCTCCTTTTCCTCCTCCGCTTTACGTTTTTGCACACATTCTACATGCAGCAGTTTTGAAAAGTACACAGCTTTTTTCGCTGTGCCATCCGCCGCTGCGTTTCCAAGTGATATTTCGTCACTGTTGTTTGTATGAGCTTGCCATTTTACTAGGGCTACTGCTGATGGCTATACCGACAATCCAGCATGTACTGTGGTGGTGGCGTATGCCGAATCAGAGTATATCTTTACTGCGCAGCCTTTTGCTGCAAGCAATCCTTCAATGAGTACTACTAACTCTGTGGCCTGTGCTGAATAATACATTGGTAATTGTTTTTGTATCAAAACCTCATACTCCCCTTCCTCCATTCTCACTACTGCTGCGCCCACATGTTTCTCTCCTGTTTCTGGACAAATAGGCGCTGACCCATCTACAAAATACACTTCGCCCTCATTTAATGCGTTCTCACTTGCTTTGGGAATGTCGTGTCCTTCCCCCTCATAAGTAGCACAATCATGGTTTTGTATGTCTTCTACTGTGCATTGCTCAGTGATTAATGTGGCTGGTTTTACTGTCTTGTAACGTACTATGTGGACGTTTGGGCTTGAGATGATTATTTTGTATGCTGTAGCTCTTTGTGTCGTGTGTGTGGATTTTGATTGTTCGAGAATGGCAAACAAGGAGTGTTCCGCAACCAACGTGACCGAGCAGCCCATCACTATTGTTGCACTTTTCTCAATTGCGAAGACGGCGGCTGCAAGGGCTTGTTTGCACGCGAAATGGCCCTGCATCACTGAGTCGAGAGTGCCGCTGTAATAAGCTTATGGCTTGTGACCCAAAGATGTTTGTGTCAGCACTGCTGTCATGTTCCATTAGAATGTGAGAACAGGAATAATTACCGCTCATAATCGGGCGTGGCGAGGACGGCCGCTGTACAGATCATTTCCTTCAGCATGGTGAAGGCAGTGTGCCTTTCAGGGATCCATGTTATTGTTTTGTTCTCTTTTTGCGCTTCCTTTAATCCCTGCAGTAAGGGCCTCGTGTATGCGGCATAGTCTAATATCCATGCTCAGCAATAGTTACAGATGCCAAGGAATTTCTGCATGTCTTTCACTGTGTGGGGGTCTCGCTGCAGCACGCACTGTGGCCGCCCTGTCTGGGATTATTCTTTTGCCGTATTTGGAAATTAATTGACCCAGATACAATACTTCTGCAAGGCAGTATTGAAGTTTATTTTTGTCCATTTTATACCCCTTGTAATTCAACTGAATCTTTCCTGCACATTTCTTCTCTCTCACTACATATCAGCAAATCATCAACATACTGAATGATCGTGCTTTGGACAGCAATATTATGTTTGTTTATTGAGTTTATAGTGCTCTACTCCCAAGCGCATTACAGTATAACAAGGTACAATAATGAAAGAAGCATATTTACAAACATGAAACAAACCAGTGATACAGTAGGTAGAACAATTTACTGGAAAGGAGGGGACGAGGGGGGAGGGGAGGGGAGAGGAGGTAGGTAAGGAAGGTTTCAATGTCTGATTTGAGGTCAGTGGGAGAGGGAGGGAGGGGAAAGGAAGGGGGGAGCCCCCAGATGTCCTCCTAAGCCCCCTGGTGGTTTCAATGTCTGATTTGAGGTCAGCAGGGGGAGGGGGGAAGAGGGAGGGGAAGCGAAGGGGGGCAGGGTGCTTCTAGGGAGAGAGGTAGGGAAGGAGAATCGGGGGAGTAGAGAAGGACTTTCAGAGAGGAGCAGAAGGATGGGTCGGTAAGGGTCGAGTGGATAGGAAGAGGTAGGGAGTTCCAGTGAAGGGGGGCCAAGAGTTGAAAGGAGCGGAAGCGTGAGGAGGCACATGGGGTTGGGGGTACAGTGAGAAGGTAGAGATCAGCTGAGCAGAGAGAGCGGGAAGGAGAGCAAAATGAGAGGAGGGAAGAGAGATGAGGGGGTGAAGTCATGGAGAGATTTGTAGACAAGACAGAGGAATTGAAATTTTAGTTGCTAGAGGAAGGGAAGCCAGCTGAGTTGAGAGAGTGAGGTAGAAATAGAATCTCGAAGGCCAAGAAGACATAGAGTATGGATAGAGAATTGGTAGATGGATGTTAGGGGAGTCATGTGACAGACAGGGAATACAAAGAGAAGAGAGGAGCAGTAGACGAGGCAGGAGAAAATAAGGGAGTAGATTAAGATTTTTGAAGCATGGAAGGTGAGAGAGGAGCGGATCTTGCGGATGTTGCTGAGGTCTTTGTGTAATATTCTGTTGAAAATGCTCAGGCTTTCGCAGTATTCCTGGGGCAATCTGCAGTGCTCATATCTTTTCCCCCCAGGGTAAATGCTGTCAAGTATTGAGAGTCTGGATCGAGGGGCACTAAGAAAAAGGCATTTTTCAAATCGGCCACAGTAAAGTGAGTGGCCTTTTTTGGGATGCTACAAAAAATGGATGCCAGATTTGGGACAAGAGGGAACTCCTTTTGCACTACGTCATTAAGTGGGCGGCGGACCTGTGCCATGCCCCTCCCTTCGCTTTCTTAATCGGATAAACCGCAGTGTTGCATGGGGAACTGGAGTGGACAATGATGCCTTGTTGCAGTAGTGCATGTATTGTTTCTTTTATTCCCTCCTCTGCTTCCCTCGATAGTGGGTATTGTCGTACTCTGGGCAAAACTGCTCAGTTTTTCAATTTTATTTTTACTGGGGTCACCTCTTTCAATAACCCAACATCATGTGGGTTTGTGGTTCATAAACTTGATGGCACCTGCTGTCAATCTGAGTTGCAAAATGACGGCGATGCACCGACAATGGCCATGAGGGGGTTTGTCACTTGTCTATTTTGTACCATTATGTCACAGGGCATGCATATTTCCATGATTATCTCCACATTAATGTAATTGTCAGTGAACAGCTCCCCATCTGTCAAGTAAAGCTATGTTTCAGATCTATATATAAACATCCGTGCGTGTCCAGGCTAATCGCCACAATACGTTTTGCTGACACCTGTACTCCTTGCAAATCCAGTGAGAGGGCCGTGCCAGGTAATATTTCGGGGGTGGCTCCTGGGCTGAAAACAAAATCAGAGGGTACTCTCCAGTCTTTTCGTGTTATCTCTGGCACTCCTCTTGCCAACATTTTTATGCCATAAACAAACATGTCTGCATTGATGGGAATTCCTTGCTCTGCTGTTTTATTTGCTATTGTCTGTATTAACAACATTGCCCTGAGAGGGCACATGCCTGGTGTGGAGCACACTATGCCCCCGTCTGTGAATATTATCGTCATATTAAGTGTGCTGAGGAGGTCTCTTCCCAGTAAGTTTACAGGTGAATTTTCATGGTATTTTCATGGTACAGCAGGGGTGCTCGTACTGTTTTCCCCCTACCCTGACATCCAAATCTTTAGCATAAGGAACCGTGACCACAGCCACAGAGAAACCTTGCGTCTCGAGATTTTTGCCCGATAGTGGAAAATTGCCTTCACATAGACATGATTTGTCCGCCCCGAGTCCACCATGAAGATGAACTGCTAGTTTGCTATCTCTGCCCCCAACAATGGTTCCTCGTCTAGGCGTAAGGTAGTAGATAGGACTGAACACACAAGGGCTCCCTGTGGGCTGTCCTAGTCTGGGTGAGTGTCTGTCCCAGGGCAGGAGAAAACGTTATCGCCGAGCACACGCGTTCCCCGAAAGGGTGCTGTTGCGCTGTTTGCAGTTGTAACAAAGGGGTTTGTGTGTATATGTGTCATCTGGTTTTGGTGAGTGAGACGTGTCTGTATGTTTTGTGGTGGTTGTCTGGGCGTATTGGCCTTGATGTGTGTCTACTGTCAGGCTGTTCATTTTGTCCATAACTTCCCATAGGCAAGACATATGGGCTGCCTGTGTGCGGGTGTCCGTATTCGTATTCATTGTTGTATCTCTGTGTATTTTGATAGTTAGCTATAGGGCGGACACTATATTCCCTTGCAAAGTGAACCCACCTTCCACATGACCAATACACACCTTGTCCTCCTCCCTGGGTCCTTGCCCTCCATATCCTCCTCCTCGTTGCTCTTGGTACCCACCTCTTCCTCTTGCGGGCCTTCCTTGCCACTGGGGTCCTACATATTGCTCCTCTCCACCCCATTGCTCCTGACCATTGTCTGACCATGTAGCTGCCATCCTAGCCTGTAGTGCTACTGTTCCCTCCCCCTCTTCTCCCTGCCGCTCTGGGGGCGGTCCTGCAGTTAACGCTGCAACCTTCACTAACTTACTCTCTACCAGCTTTGCCTTATCTTCTAATCTTTTTTGGGCTATTTATTTTTCCCTTTCTTTGATCCTCCTGCAGTGGTGTACTATGATGCTCTGTATTTCTGGCCATCCCTTGGCGTCTATCCCAGCAATTTTATCAAGGGCCTTTTGTACCTCCTTTGGAAGGCCTTTTTTGATAATGAAATAGAACAGGTAGGTGGAATGGTCCCATGCTGTACCCGTCTCCGCTCGCCACATATCCTGCATCCGAAGAATGAACTGCTGAGCCGCCTCCTTGTCCCCCATAGTGCATTGCATAACAGAATGTAAATCGGGGGGTATCAGGGAAGGTCCTCCGCAGTGCATCCCATACTTGTGCTCTTATGTTGTTAAAGGATGCCCCGTCATGTCTATCATTGCCCGTTGTTACTGCAGGGAACCCCGTCTTCACCCACACTGCGTCAGCTTGATCACCTACTGGTGATACTAGGAGGCTTTTGATGTCTCCTATAGCCAAGGGGAACCCTGCTGTATTTTTCTCAAATACGTATATCCATTTTCCTGCTCCCCTGAAAGTGGTGGGGCGGTTTTTAACAAGTTATTTTTGTCCATCAGTGCCCAAGGGACATAATGGGGACGTCCTGCTCTCTTGTGAATGAGGGGCATCTGTAATTCTGACCTAACCATTCCCCTACTTACCTGCACTCCTTTCTTCTTTGCTAACGCCATTTATCTTAGTCTGTTGCAGAGCCTTCCCTCCCACCCTTCTTCACCCGCTTCCGTTACTTGAGGGGTTGCCCACTGTATCTGCTGTATTTCTCCCAGCGCCCTCTCGTCCGACTCATCAAAGTCACTCCAACATTCTTCTTCCCTCTCTGATGCTACGGTGTCGTACCCCAAACTTACCGTTTCTCCCTCTCGCTCTACTCATACTGTTTTAATTGGTGCACTGTCTATTCGAAAAAGGAAATCCCCGGATTTCCATTCATCCTCTGGCAACACTGAGGAACTTTTTAATGGAGGCGGCAACTGTAGCTGCCCTCACCCCTGTAGTGGCAATGTCGTTTTGCCCAATGTCCACAATCACGAAAGTTCTGCTTGTGTATTTGTCATTAGTATTTCTAAATCTTGTGTTGTTGGTCCCATGGGGGCGGGAGCTGTACCTGTTGGGGCATATAAGCCTACAGGGCCACCACTGGAGTTTACTGGAACGTATGGGGGGGATGGAGCAGTTACTGGGGTGGCTGGTGCACTTAGCTGTGGCAGATATAGTGGAACACAGTACCCCTCGGCAGGTCTTGTAAGCAGTGAGTATAATTTCTTTGGTTCGGTTCTGCCCCTTCCTTGTCCTTCTCTCCTGCCTCGCCATTTGGCACTGCTGGGGCCTCAGATTCCTTCTCTTTGTAATTTGTAGGGGGCGTTTCTTTGAACATCCTCCACAAATCTAATACTTCTCGTCTATTTTGGAGCTGCTTCTCTTTATATTTAGCCATTAAGAGGCCGATTCATGGAATAATTAACGCGGCGCAAGTGGCCAAAAACGTGCGAATCGCAGTGCAAGTGCGAAAATCGCAGTGCAAGTGCGAAAATCGCACGAAAAGCAGCGCACATCGATTCATGGAAGGCCGTGCGCGAGAAAACCATCGGATGTGCGATAAAAAAGTGCGCGGCGCACGTTGGCGCACAGGCCATCTAACTGCGTGCGCCAGGTCACAGCGAAAATCGCACAGGCCACAGCGAAAATCGCACATAGCGCGGCGCACGCAACAAAAGTAGGCGGAACACGGGGCGTAACACTCGGAATGGGGAACAACTTGCCAAAATGTGGGCGTCACGGGGGAAGTACAGGGTACAAGTGCGCGGAACGCCCACACGCTCGCCTACAACACGTATTCATGGAATAGAATAGGGCAAAAAAGCGCACGCTCAAACCAGCGCACAGGCACAAACACGACCGCCACAAGAAAGCAGGCGGTAGCGTCTCTGCGCCTGTAAGAAATGTGCGCCAAAAGGTGCGCCAAAAAATAGCACCTATATACTGCCATGATGAATGTCCCATACTGTGGCCCTCCAGGACAAATGACGTGCAAAGGGGTACCCACAAACACGGACACCCGCTGACAAAAAATACGTGTGCGTGTATACCGGGGTGCGCGGGAAGTCTCACACGCGAATTGGCAGGGCATGTGAATTCCAGGGGTTTGCGGGAAGTTCCACACGCGATTTGTCAGGGTACGTGGATTACAGTGGTGCGCGGGAAGTTCCACACGCGATTTGGCCGTGTACGTGGATTTCAGGGGTGCGCGGGAAGTTCCACACGCGATTTGGCCGTGTACGTGGATTTCAGGGGTGCGCGGGAAGTTCCACACGCGATTTGTCAGGGTACGTGGATTTCAGTGGTGCGCGGGAAGTTCCACACGCGATTTGTCAGGGTACGTGGATTTCAGTGGTGCGCAGGAAGTTCCACACGCGATTTGGCCGTGTACGTGGATTTCAGGGGTGCGCGGGAAGTACCACACGCGATTTTGCCGGGTACGTGGATTTCAGGGGTGCGCGGGAAGTTCCACACGCGATTTGTCAGGGTACGTGGATTTCAGGGGTGCGCGGGAAGTTCCACACGCGATTTGTCAGGGTACGTGGATTTCAGGGGTACGCGGGAAATTCAACACGCGATTTGGCTGTGCTCCCCCAGATATTCCCTGTACACCCTCCACGGCCCCTGCAGGCAGCACACACCACAGGGGACTACCCTGCACACCTGCTCATGTCACCCAGCACCCCCACCCCCCAGCATCCAGGGGCACCCTCCACCAGGCCCCCACTCATGTCTCCCACCACCCCCACCCCCCAGCCACCATGGGCAGCCCCCACCAGGCCCCCACTCATGTCTCCCACCCACCCCCAGCCACCATGGGCAGCCCCCACCAGGCCCCCACTCATGTCCCCTATCACGCCCACCCCCCAGCAGTGCAGGGGCACCCTCCACCAGGCCCCCACTCATGTCTCCCACCACCCCCACCCCCCAGCCACCAGGGGCATCCTCCACCAGGCCCCCATCCACGTCTCCCACCACCCCCACCCCCCAGCAGTGCAGGGGCACCCTCCACCAGGCCCCCACTCATGTCTACCACCCCCCCGACCCCCCAGCCACCAGGGGCACCCTCCACCAGGCCCCCACTCATGTCTCCCACCACCCCCACCCCCAGCCACCAGGGGCACCCTCCACCAGGCCCCCACTCATGTCTCCCACCACCCCCACCCCCCAGCCACCAGGGGCAGCCTCCACCAGGCCCCCACTCATGTCCCCTATCACCCCCACCCCCCAGCCACCATGGGCAGCCCCCACCAGGCCCCCACTCATGTCTCGCACCCACCCCCACCCCCCAGCAGTGCAGGGGCAGCCTCCACCAGGCCCCCACTCATGTCTCCCACCACCCCCACCCCCCAGCAGTGCAGGGGCAGCCTCCACCAGGCCCCCACTCATGTCCCCTATCACCCCCACCCCCCCGCCACCATGGGCAGCCCCCACCAGGCCCCCACTCATGTCTCCCACCCACCCCCCATGGGCAGCCCCCACCAGGCCCCCACTCATGTCCCCTTGCACCCCCACCCCCCAGCCACCATGGCCACCCTCCACCAGGCCCCCACTCATGTCTCCCACCACCCCCACCTCCCAGCCACCAGGGGCACCCTCCACCAGGCCCCCACCCATGTCTCCCACCCCCCAGCCAGCATGGGCAGCCTCCACCAGGTCCTCACAATCCCCAATCATGTGCGTTATGGTCAGCCTCCACAGCCAAAAAGCCCTACCAAGTAACCCATTCACCCACATGGAAATGGAAATTACATGTTACACCCCCAATGTTCATAAAGCTAATGATGAACCCATGTCCGTCACACACAGTGGTTGCAATTGAATGGGAAAACACCCAACATGACATGCATGAAACCAATGAGATGATACCACACAGTGAAGTATGAAAACAAAATTGTATTAAAAAAAATAATAAATGCAAAAGAAATGAAACAAACTACAATGGCAATGAAAAAAAGATAAGCTGCATGTCCGTTTAAAATAAATAAAAACACCAAATCCTAATCCAAAAAAATGTTGTTCAAAGTCAAATGAAAAATAAAATCAATCCAATGAAGAACTATGTACAAAACATCCAAGGGTCCATGAGCCCAACTGAACAAAGGAAACCTACAAAAAACCCTAACTAAAATGCAACTATATACAAAAAGTGGAGCAGTGTCCGTCGACTCAATCATAAGAACAAACAAAGGAAAACTAAAGAACTATATACAAAGGCGGCGGGCAAGTCCAGCGGCTCACTCCGTGGTGTTCCGGGCCAGGGCATCATCGAACTCCTGTTCGATGTCCCGGAGGCGGTCCTGTTCCATGGCCCCGAGGGTCCGCAGGGACGACGCCGTGTCCTCCTCCAACCCCCTGCGGATTGCCTCGAGGCACTCGGCCCGCCTCAGGGCCCTCCGCATGGAGTTCTCCGCCCTGACCATTGTGAGCCGCGCCTCTTCTGCCCGCCGCCGCTCCGCACCTATCTGCTGGCCCAACCGCTGCCACACAGAAGACACACCCCGTCCTGGGTCAACCTGCCCTCCGGCCGATGCCTGCCCCTCCGATGTTGAAGGCCCCGAGCCTTCATGGCTCCCACCACGTTGCTGCTGCTGCTGTGCCTCTGCCCGTGCACTGCCTCCTGCTGCCTGCACATCCTCCGCCGGCTGGGGTGCAGTTGTTGATGTGGCCACCCCTGCTGGACGTCCGACTCCCGACTGTGGCAGGGATGCCTCCTCCACCAGCCTGGCCGCACCGTCAGAGGCAGCTCCACAGGGCACCCAGGTGACTGATGGGTGGGAAGATGGCACAGAGGACGACTGGCGCGTAGGGGGTCCAGTTGAGGAGGGGGTCGGAGCAAGCCCCATCAGACCGAGGAATCCGGCCTGGGTGACCTGTCCCAGCAGGCTGACGTGGTCAACGAGCCATTCGAGATGACGTGCAGTCTCTCCATGAAAAGACTGCAGGTCACCTCGCATGGCCCGTTGACGCAACGCCACACCAGCCAGGACAGTCTCAACCCGGACCTGGATAGCCACGTCCGCAGGCAGAGGAAGGCCAGTTGACGTCAGCTTATCCCCTGCCTGAAAACGGGTCTGGACGTAGGCATCCCTGCTGGTGCAAGATGATGCAGGGACAGGATCGGGGACAGGATTGCACACAGGCACCTCCGCGGCGGCCTGTGCTGCCTCCTGTCCCTGGTCCTGCACTGCGCCACTAGCACCAGTGGGATCCCCACCTCCAGACCCCGTCTCTGGTGCTTGCACGGCCTCCTCCTCCACCAAACCCCCCACCAACCTGGATGACTCCGTGCCATCTTCCCCTGTTGGGCCCTGTGGGGTCCCAGCTGCCCCTTCTGCTGCCGAGGAGTCCAACTCCAACCTCCGCCTCTTGGACCTCCCCCCGGCAGCTGCGGCCTGGGACGCGGCACCGGACTCCTCACTCCCCGACGAGATGACAACACGGGAGGGGAGCCGGGCCTTGCGTCTTCGGCTGGCGGTGGGATCCCCGCCGCTGTGCTCCACAGCACCTTCTCCGCCCTCTTCATCAGTTGACGCTGCAGACAGGGAGAAACAAAACACAGGCATCAGGGCACTGTACAATGGACACATACACACATGACAGTTGCACATGAGTGGCATTGGCAAACCTCAGACATGTCATCACAATCCCCAACACACATGTCATTACAACTCGCACACATGAGCCATACCACAGCCATATCGCAACTGCCACCACCATCCCTACACATACAACAGCATGAGCAGCCAAAGGTGAGCCAGACATCACATGCAACACAGGAAGTGCACCACACATGTACACACACCACCACACTTGCATGCATGTGTACACCTCTGCTAAGTGTCGCACTGTTCAGACGGGCATCCATGTCACATCTGCCAATCAGGCTTCCACATACCGCTGTCACATGCATCCATGTTGCATCACTGTTGCACCCTTGTCAAATACACACACATGCACATGTACACAGTGCTCATACATGCAGCCGAAAACAACATACATGCGTGACATCACGGACATGTCTACTTACATACACATTCATCCAAACATGTGTGCCCACACAACTGCATTTGGCATGCAAGCCTACACACACAAGCACCATCCATGTCTCACACATTACAGCCCTCGCATGTGTCAGCCCCACGGCCCTGTACACCCCCACCCATACTCGACCCCATACAAACAGATGTGCAACCTGCACACTACCGAATAATCACCACACGCACTGCTCACAATCAGGATGCATGTACACTCACCGCTCGACTCCAGACGGGTCTGCTTCTCTAGGACCTGGACGTGGAGCGCTGGGGATATGCGTTCCAGGACCCTCATCTGTTCTTCCGACAAGTGGCCCCGGCGCCCCTTGGCATCCGCTGCCTTCAAGAGGCGCCGGGCCTTGTTCAGGGTCCTGGACCTGAAGTCCTCCCAGCGCTTCCTGACATGTTGTAAGTCGCGGACTGCCACCCCCTCCGCGTTGATGGCAGTCACGATGTCAGTCCAGATCCGAGTCCGTCCTTCCTTGTCGGCGAGGGAACTTCCGAAGAGGGCATCATACTGCCCCAGGACTTGCTCCACCAGGACACCAACTTCGGTGGCACTGAAGCTGGTGCCCCTCTGCCTCTCTGGCCGGGGGTTGTCAGTGGTCCCAGATGGTGTTTGCCCCGACATGACAACCCCAGAGGCAGGAGTGGGTGGGCAACTGGGTCCTGGGGCTGGGCTGTGGAGCGATGGAATCCCAGTCGGGAGTCATCGGTTCCAGCAGGGGTGGTCACAGCAACAGCACCCCTGGCTGATGTGCAGGCAGCAAATGGCAGTGCACGTGGGCAGCAGGCAGTCAGGCAGCAGCAGATGGCAGGTGGGAGCGTGCTCAGGGCTCTGGGGGGCAGTAGTTCGGCCTTCTGGGCAGGAGCGTGGTCTTCCGTGTGCTTACGCGTGGCCAGCTTGATACGGAGTGATTTGGCACGTGAAAAATCCAACACGTCTGCGTGTAATTCGAGGAAAGGCCCTTAGCGCGTAAACGCGTCGCCAGCGTATGCGCGTCTATTAAGTCACGTGCACGTTGAATTGGGCACACGTTTGAAAATGTTGCGTGTGAAAAAAATGAAAGACACGTCCGAGTGTCAAAGCGTGTAATTGGTGGGAATGGGCCTAGCGCGTACACGCGGCAGTGACAAAGCGTGTAATTGGTGGAAATGGCCCTACACGCAGAAGTGACAAAGCGTGTAATTGGTGGAAATGGCCCTACACGCAGAAGTGACAAAGCGTGTAATTGGTGGAAATGGCCCTAGCGCGTACACGCCGCGTAAGTGAAGCTGGACGTGTGGGCCTGTATAAAAGGTACGTGTAGAACACCATTTCCTTGTACGTGCTTTTCGTGGAGAGCGAGTGGGTGAATTCTGTACTTCTTGTCGTTTCACACGCGATTTACTTCACGGCGTTTCAAGTTCGTATTCCCTGTTACCTCTGACAGCTTTTTCTCTTTTTTCTCTTTTACTGGTTTACCTGGGCCTGTTCCCTCAAACAGTGTTCCCTTCTACTGTTGTCCTGTCTCCTCAGACAGCGTACAAATCTTCTTTTGGCGGGGGTGTTGCCAACCAAACGCGCTCCTTTTTCACGCTCTTTTACCTGGCAGACGGTGAGTCACGCACGTATCTAACATCTGTGCTTGCCCCGTGTGTAGCCTACCCCTTCAGAGGTCATTCTAGGCTGCGTGTGACACGCATACGTTCATTCTTGTGTTACTGGGTGCCACAGCGTAGTGCAGGTTTTTCTTTCTGCACACGTGGTCTAGGAGGGGTTGCGTGCACGTCATCTCCCTTTTTTGGGGCTCCTGTGCGTAGCGTGACCCGTCATCTTTCCCCAGGGGTTACATTCAGCCTTGCTAGAGCACTAGGGTACAATTACCATCTGGTACCCAACCCCTTTGACCCCCAATTGCCCAGGACAACAGTTTACAGCCACTCCCATACGCACATTAACATCAGTGCCATGGCTGGGAGGCGAGGATTCCGTAAGGGTGGCAAAGGTGGAAGAGCCACAAGTGGTGGCCGTGGTGGATCCGGTAGGGGACGAAGTCGTTACTTGCAGGGTGAGCCTGTCCCCCCATGTGTGGAGGACCAGTCAAGGGCACCCATAATCCCCCCCCGCCCCCTCCCGTTGAGGCTGATGTGGCTGACACCATCCATGCTCAGCCCTTGTTGGACCAGCCCATTGTGGCACCAGACCTGGCTGACTCCATGGCTGACTTCCAGGTCAGCAGGCCTATGACACGTGCGCTGGTGCACGTTGATGTCATCATGCCACGTGCATCTGGGGCAGCAAGGTCATCTGCTGCCCCAAGTAGGCAGGGCGGAGAGGCTGCAGGGGCAGCTGCGGCTCCATCCACCCCAGCTCTCACACACCCAGCCAGGACAGTGTCGGTCCTAGTCCATCCTGCTGACATTCCCCCTGACACCATTACACTTGAGCCAATGCCTGCACCAACTCCCATGCTGAGTGTGCAATCCCACACTCCTGATACAGAGTCCACCAGGGCTCCTGCCCCTAGTGTCCAGAGCGGCGCAGGACACTCAGGATCACCACCACCTTCCAAGCGGAAGAGGAAGAGTGCTCGTCCGGCACAGGCTGATGCCCCAGACACGGCTACACAGTCCGGCCCGTCGAGGAAGCCCAGCTTCACGGATGACGAACTGAATGCACTTGTCGAGTATGTGTCTGCACATGATAACGAGATGGTCATTGTTGCAGGATCCAAGACCACACCTGCACAACGCCAGGCACACTGGCAGACAGTTGCGGACATCGTAAGTGCCCTTGGAATCGTGAGGCGCACAGCCAATGATTGTTATAAGCGCTGGAATGACCTAAAGCGCAGGGCAAAGAGTAAGCTGGCCTCAAGTCATGCCGCAACGCTAGTGACTGGAGGTGGGTCTCCAGTAGTAGACATGGAACTCACTCCACATGAGTCAGTCGCTGGGACCTACGTCACGGAGGAACAGATCCAAGGCGTGGGAGATCTGCCTGATTACGAGGCATTGTCCGGTGAGTGCACATGCATGTGTGTCATCCATGTGCATGGTGTGTGTGAGGGCTTCTGTTTGTGTGCCAGGTGAGAGTGTGTGCGCCTGAGTCGTATGGGTCAGCCATGTGCTTCATGCAATACATCCTGGGCAGCTGCATTTGGCCATAGCAGTATCCCTTCTGCCAACAGTAGACATCTAGCCCAACTGCACGCCAGTTGCCCTTGAAGTGTCACCTTGCCACACATTGTTGCTTATTTTTCACTGTTCATTCAGTCAGATTGTTTGCATTCCACCACTTTTACTAGGCATTTCGCAGTCCTCTAGTCACATGTCTGACATGGCTATGGTAAAGTGGAGTGACTTTGTTACCTGGATATCATTTATTCACACATGTCCCTGTGCAATTGGACCATTTTGGACTGGCAGCTCCAGGTGAAAAATCTGACCTGTTTGAATTAGAAAAGCTATTACATGCGGGAACTGGACTGAATGAATAGGTGCTGCCCTCCTCTCCATCTTCACTCAATAGCAATGGTACATGCCATCTGTGTGATGGCATGTGTGTTTCACCTGGCAATCACAGGCCAATGTGTGATGCCACTGCCAGGCAGCATGCAGAAAATGTGTTCATCTTCCATCTTGGTGTCATCAGTGTGTGCCATTTGCCTGCCCTTCATATGCAGTGAGGGTGCATGCATGGGAGGGTTTTAGTCATGTGGGACATGTGTCAATCAAGTACTGGTTCTCTTGCTTCTCAGCCCTCATTGTGTGCCATGGTGCTAATGCCTGTTTCCATTTCTTTGTTTTTATGTCTTTGCAGGGGAAGACGCACCTGATACTGCTGGGGTTGTGGAGATGGTGCAGACCCAGGAGGGATCCGAGGGCCGACCAACCACCAGTGAGGGACGTGGTGTGGTGGTGGGTGAGAACCCACAAGTGCTGCAGGTCGTGCTCTCAAGGGGTGTCTCTGGCTGCACCTCCCCCGAGCTGTACTCAGGTGTTGATTCGGATGATGAGACCTACGTGCCGTCGCAGGTGAGTGTTCCAGGGAGGGATTCTGTTCTGTCCCACCCACCTGCACCAGGGTCAGAACCCTCAATGGGGATGTCAGTGTTGGCAGCTACGCCTTTGGTGGTTACGGATGCAGGGTCACACTCCGCGACATCTGATCCTGTTCCTGGGCCAGCAGATCAGAGGGGGAATGCAGTCCTGCAGCCTCAGGCAGTGCCGGCACAGCAAGGCGCAGTTCGCCTTGCCCCAGACAGGTGTGGTGCCCGCCGACGTGGTGGCCGTACGCCACCTGGCAATACCGCATGGGAGCAATCCATTTACGGTATGGCAACCCAACAGGCAGCATCATCCGAGATGATGGCTCAGGCCATGGATAGGGTGGCCACTTCCATTGTCCCCCCTGAAAGGCTGATGGAGCGACTACAGCAGGCAACCGACTCCATCTGCCAGTCACACAGGGGGGACATGTTGGCGTCCAACAGGGACAGGCGGGCGGCAATGGCGACTCTGCAGGAGGCCATCTCCATAGAGTCCCAGGGCCACAGGGAAGCCCTGAGGCAGGAGCTCCTTCATCTCAGGACGACTTTTGTTGAGCTTGAGGCTTCAACACACCAAAGGACAGAACAGCAGCTGGAGCGTCTCACCCGTACGCTCTCAGCTGAGATGCAGGCAACGAGGGCGGAGGTCCGGGCATCCCGCGAGTTGTTGCATGGGGACCTCCACACACTCATCCTCCAGAACGAGACCTACCACACCCTCATGCTTGCAGCCATGGAGGAGCAGACTAGGGCCTTACGTGGGCTGCCTCCCATTGTGCAACTACCTCCGGATGCAGCTGCACAGGGTGATAATAGCGACAGCAGTGATACTCCCACAATAGGGTAGCCGTGTGGGCCATGAGCCCATGGAGGTGTTTTTTTTTCCCAGGATCCACACAGGTGGGTTTTGGTGTGCACCCTGTCCTCGGACCTCCTGGGTGGCCTCCCCAACCCCCCCCCCCCCCCCCCCGGGCCCATCAATGGGCATTTTTTATTTTTAATTTTTTTTTATTTTTATTTTTATTTTTATTTTTAATTATTTTTTTCCCAATTTTTTTGGGACAATTTGTTGCCTTCCGTGGTTCCTGTGGGCATACGCTGCATTGTGGCTGGGCACATGCAGGCTTGTCATGTATTTGGTTCAGATGCTTGGGTTTGAGTCACACACACCCCTCCTGCTTCCCGTTTCCATGGGCTTGCAAAGGGTGTGCCCAAGTGACATTGACGTACATGGTGACATTGGACTCCCACTACATGTGTGGGTAGTCTAGTCAATACTGTGTATACATTCCTAGTGCATATTGCTGTTGTGTTGTACACTGCATGTTGCATTGATGTGTAACTCATCTGTGTCTACCTCCCAATTTGCAGGTCCCTTCCTCATGTCTATACAAGGCCCTCTAGTTTGGAGATGGGGTCCATGTTGGCAGCAGTGCACCTACAACTCTACATGGCGCCAACACTGCACAGTTGGTAGTGGTGGGAGTGCAGGCATTTCCAGGTGGTGAGACTACTAATTAATTACATTTGTGATGTCATGTTAATGGTAGTACCTGCTCAAGTTTGTTGTTGGTCCTGCATTACTGTGAGCATTTCAGGTGTTGCAAGTTTCAATTAGGGACACTGTAAATTGTGACACTAGTGTCATGTTGTGGGGATTACTTTGTTTACCTGCAAATAGCATGACATGGCACGGTGAGTCGTGTGGCGGTGCTGGGGATGGGTTGGCTGACATGGCACTGTCCTCTTGTTGCATTTTGCAAGTGGGTATTCATTTTAGCTGCTTGAATGTGTTTCTTCACAAAACTGCATTGGTGGTGTCTGTGTGGGTAGGGATGCACACATTGTAACACTTCCAGGTGAACAATCTCAGGCTGATATGGTTTTCACGGTTGATTCTCCAGACATTCAGGATCAGTGTCAGGTTGAGTCATCATTGATTGTCAGATGGAATGTGCCAGGGCAGTGTGCACTCCACAGGGGTGTGATTTCTATGTGAAGTAATTAGCCACTAGCTGTGTACGGGCTGCCTCCCCCCGTGCCCTTTCCCCTTCCATGCGCAGCGGCTGTGCATGTGGTTGGGGATGTGGGGCCACCACCATGTCCACGGCCAGGCCCCGGCATGTTGCAACGTTGTGCAGGACACATGCTGCCACTATGATCCTGCACACTACTGGGGGAGCGTACAACAGCTGCCCGCCAGAACGGTCAAGGGAGCGAAAGCGTGACTTGAGCACTCCGAATGTGCGCTCCACTATGCCCCGGGTTGTAATGTGGGCTGTGTTATATCTTACCTGGGGTGGCGTGGTGGGGTTCCGAATTGGCGTCATCATGTGGGGGCTGAGAGGGTAGGCACTGTCCCCTGTGGAGGTGGTGATTGGTATCATTGGTGGGGTTGTGACCTTGCTCAGTATCTGACATGCATGCATGTGCAGTGGCATTCATACTCACCAAACAGCCATGTATCGCCATGCCGCCCAGCTTCTAGGTCCCGGTTTAGGGTGGACATTCGGTAAATGAAGCTGTCGTGGGTGGACCCGGGATAGTTGGCATATACAGAGGTGATGATTCCCTTGGCATTACATACTACCTGCACGTTGATAGAATGCCAGTGCTTGCGGTTCCTATAGATGTGCTCTGATGCCCTGGGGGGACGTAGAGCCACATGGGTGCAGTCGATGGCACCTAGCACTTTGGGGAATCGTGCCACACCGTAAAAATCCAGGGCGGCAGCATGCCTTTCTGCAGGTGTTCTGGGCAGGTATATGTGCCTGCGGACTGATGGGCGTGCTGTGATGATGTTCAAGACCTGGTGTAGGCAGCGTGACTGGGTGGCCTGTGATACCCCACCCACTATGGCACTTGTCCGCTGAAATGATCCAGTGGCTAAGAAGTGCAGTACATTGAGGACCTTCTCCAGGGGGCTGAGTGCTTGGGAGCACAGGGTGGGTGATGTGAGGTCATCCTCCCACTCACTCACCAGGTCCAGTATTATGTGTGGTGGAAACCTGTACCTCCCATATACCTGGTCATCCGGCATCCCGAAAAGGCTGGTTCTGGGTGTGAATATTCTGGCCCTGACTATCCTCCTCCTCCTCCTTTGGTAGCCCACGCCCACTGCTGCTAGGAACGGTATGTTCATCCTGGGTCTGAGCTTATTTTGTTAGCGCGCAAATTTATGCGTCGCGCGTGTTGTAGGCGAGCGTGTGACCCGCGCACCCCTGAAATCCAGTACCCAGTCCAATAGCGTGTGGAAATTCCCGCGCACCCCGGGATACAGGTGCGCTGACGTACTTGCGTGTGTAAGTGCCCGCGCACCCCTGATATACACGTACATAGGCCAATCGCGTGTACGCGCACTTTTGTCCAATTACACGCGATGACACTCTGACGTGCTGTCCAATTACACGCGATGACACTCTGACGTGCAGTCTTTCCATGTGTGCTCTGTCATCACGTGCTGTGTGGGAAACACCCGTGCGGGTCACGTCACAGACGCGCTTACGCGCTGAGGGCCTTTGGTCCAATAGAATCGCGTATGCGTGCTGACGCGCTTACGCGCTAAGGGCCTTTCCTCGAATTTCACGCTGACGTGCAGGATTTTCATGTGCCAAATCACTCCGTATCAAGCTGGCCACGCGAAAACACACGGAAGACCACGCTCCTGCCCAGAAGGCCGAATTACTGCCCCCCAGTGCCCCGAGCAGCCTCCCACGTGCCATCTGCTGCTGCCTGCCTGCCTGCCTGCTACCACCGTGCCCTGCCATTTGGTACCTGCACATCAGCCATCTGCAGGGTTCCAGTTGCTGTGTCCACCCCTGCTGGAACTGAAGACTCCCGACTGGGATTACATAGCTCCACAGCCCAGCCCCAGGACCCAGTTGCCCACCCCCACCTGCCTCTGGGGTTGCCATGTCGGGCACTTCCACATCTGGCACCAGTGGCAACCCCAGGCCAGAGGGGCAGAGGGGCACCAGCTTCACTGCCACCGAAGTTGGTGTCCTGGTGGAGCATGTCCTGGGGCAGTATGATGCCCTCTTTGGATCGTCCCGCGCCAGCAAGGAAGGACGGGAGAGGATCTGGGCCGACTGTGTGGTTGCCATCAACGCGGAGGGGGTGGCAACCCGCGATGTCCAGAAGATCAAGAAGCGCTGGGAGGACTTGAGGTCCAGGACCCTCGTGAAGGCCCGGCGCCTCGTGGAGGGGGGCCGGGGCCGCATGAGTTCCATCCAGATGAGGGTCCTGGAACGCGTACGCCCAGCGCTCCACGCCCAGATCCTTGAGAGGGAGACCCGTCTGGAGTTGAGCGGTAAGTGTCCAAGCATTGCTGTGTGAGACAGGGCATGTTGCGGTGTGCTGGTTCTCTGATACTTGCCTGTATGTGTGACATAGGCCATGTATGCATGTATGTGTGCAGGGACATCATGGTAATGCATGTGCGACCAGTGATGTGTGAACCACATGGTTGTTGCATGTGTTTAAATGCCACATGGGGAGCCCTATGCAGATTTTAGACATGAGAGCATGCCAGTCTCTGTTCCTGGACATGGGTGGGGGTGTGGGATGGGTGCTGATGGCAGGTACATATATGGTAGCCATGTCTGTGTGCCTGACCTGCGTGTCTGTGACTTGTGCATGCCATGGATGCATGACACATGTGTGTGACAATGCACAGATTCACTGATGCAGCCTAGTTACCCTTGTATCCGCTGTGTTTGGGGTGTATGGGGCCAGATGGATGTGACTGAGGTGAAGTGTGTGCATGTGATAGGCATGACCCATGATGCATGTGAGTTCCATATCATTGTATGTTTCAAGAGTCCATTGGACATGTATGGAAATGTCCATGGCATGCACCATGCCTGTTACTGTGTGTTTTGCCTGGACTGACCCATGTGTTGTGGAGGGACATGATGGAAGTGTACTTTGACAGTGGTACTCATCTGCTATTGCTTCCTGTCTAGGGGACCATTGTACAGTACCCTGATGCTTGTGTTCTTTGTCTCCCTCTACGCAGCGGCTAGTGAAGAAGAGGACGGAGACGGCGCTGTGGAGCAAGGTGGCGGGGATGCCCCCACGGCTGCAGCGGAAGGGGTGGGTGAGCCCCCACAGGGGCCTGCTACGGTGGAAGACGGTGAGGAGCCATCCAGGTTGGTGGTTTCCAGAGAGGAGGAGGAGGCCGCCACAGGGGCACACATGGGGCCTGGTGGGGGCATCCCTGCTGGTGCAAGTGGTGCAGTCCAGGGCCAGGGGCAGGAGGCAGCACAGGTGTAACGCTCACCTGATTCCCACGGAGGCGCTGATCTTGGCAGGAAGGTGTCTGTGACTCGAAAGGTGATGTGCAGAACCCGATGGGCTTCTGGGGTCGAACCTCTTCGCACTGTGTGTCGAACTCATAGGGTGAGGTTTCTGCAGGTGAAAGAATATGGGGGTTAATGGTCTGGGTTGTTCAATGTCCCTCTTCCTCTCTCTCCCTCTCCGTAGAGCCCCCAGGTCAACGTGCTCACCTTAGATAGGTGAATGCTCGGCTCTCCATCTGCGTCTGGCGCAGGGCGCTGTTGCCAGTTCCTTCACTGGTGAAACATAGGCCTCTTGGACTCAGAAAACCGTTACCGTCGTTAACTGCACGAGCGGTGAGTTTCCAGACACCTTTTTAGTCTTTATAGTCTTTAGGTGCAAGGCACGTTAACATTGAACAGGATTTTGTATAATGCTTTTCTCCCTTTTGTCTTGCAGGACTCTTGAGGAAGATGGAGTGAAGCGCCGGGAAATGCGTGAGTAAATGCAAGCGCTCTAACTGTCTTTTCCCTTGCAGTGTAGTTCGTGCCGAAGAGACGCCGGAGTATTGCAGGCGTTCTATTGCGAAGAGCGCGATGGGCGTAAGTAAATTACCTGTCTAATGTCTCTTCTTTTGTCTTTCAGAAGTTGGTTTGCAGCACCGGAGTCCGCGGAATGTCCGTAAGTAGATACAATGCTTTTATCTCCGCAGGCGGCGATGCAGTGTGAAGAAGTCCAGCATTCACGGAGTGCCGGTAAGTAGTGGCAATGCTTTTATCTTCGCAGGCGGAGGTGCAGCGTGCCGAAAATGACCGCAGCCGATGGATCAGGTGAGTAGCACTGCGAGTTAAAGCTGCCTTGCTAACCTGCTGTTTCTTGTCTCTGCAGGTGCTGCTGTCGACTGGATGCAGGAATGGTGAGTATGCTTCTTGCAGATTCAGGATGCAGGAATGGTGAGTATGATTCTTGCAGATTCAGGATCGTAAGAAGAAAGGCTGGAACAGACTCGGTGAGCGTTCTGCTGCAGATGCAGAATAACGCGAAGCACGTTTCGCCTATCGGGTGTGGTTTAAATAGCCTTGGAGTGATGAGGCGTCTTCCTCCACGGCCCTGCCTAGGTAAGAAAAGAGTTCCAGTTCCAGAAGCTTTCCAGTGCTGAATCCAGGGAGTGGAGCTTGCCCCACCCAGGTAAGAAAGTAGTTCCCGTTCACAGAGGACTTCTAAGTGGCTGGTAAGTAAGCAGCATGGTCTGCTGCAGGTAAGTCCACCCAAGCATCTGCACACATATTATGAGCCCGGCGCTTCCAGTGCCGGGACCGATGATTCTGATGAGCCTGGTGCCACCGGCGCCAGGACAAGGTCCAAAAGGTCCCCGTGGGGACCGGCTGGTGCCTAGGATTAGGGTTAGGGGCCTGCTTCCAAGAACGTTGGGCTGGTCCTGGCTCCTTGGAAGCAGTGATCATGACAACAGGTCACCGTGGAGGGGCCTGTGCATGTCGCTGTCCCTGACCCTGTGAGTGCACCACCATGCACCAGCAGGGTTGCCCCGTCCCAGGCCCGTCCGCTGGTGGAGGGGATGTCCATGTCACCTGACTCCCCTCCACCTGCGGACGAGGGGACCCGTGTCCGTATGGAGAAGGTCCTGATTGGGGTTGCGATGCGCGCGGGTGCAATTCGTGATGACGTGCGTGCTTCCCGGGAGGAGCACGCACATCATCACGAAGAGCACCGTGCCGACGTGGCCCAATTGGGATCTTCCATGTTCGGGGGTTTCCTGCATGTGTCGGCCAATCTGGCGGCCCTCTCCTCCTCTGTGGAGGCTATACGCCAGTCGTTCTCCTTGCCGTCTTCCGGCCCAGATGCCACCAGGGCCCCCTGTGGACCTGCCCTGACCTATGCAGCCAGCTCGGTGGGGATCCCATCCCTGCCACAGTCGGGAGTCGGAGGTCAAGCAGGGGTGGACACCACAGCAACTGTACCCCAGCAGATGGAGGATGTGCCGGCATCATCAGGCAGGGCACGTGCACGACGGCGTCGGTGGATTCCATCAGCCTGGATGCCGTCGTGCTGGCAGAGGCAGTTGCGTCGGAGGCAGCAGCAGAGTCAACGTGGGAGGCATCATGGCTCGGGGCCATCAACATCGGAGGGGCAGGCATCGGCCGGAGGGCAGGAGGACCCAGGACAGGAAGTGTCTTCCGTGTGGCTGCGGTTGGGCCAGCAGATAGGTGCAGAGCGGCGGCGGGCGGAAGAGGAGCGGCTCACGATGGTCAGGGCGGAGAGGGCCCTGAGGCGGGCCGAGTGCCTCGAGGCAATCCGCAGGGGGTTGGAGGAGCAGATGGCGTCGTCCCTGCGGACCCTCGGGGCCATGGAACAGGACCGCCTCCGGGACATAGACGAGGAGTTTGATGATGCCCTGGCCCGGAACACTACGGAGTGAGCCGCTGGACTTGCCCGCCGCCTTTGTATATAGTTCTTTAGTTTTAGGTTTCATTTGTTTATTCTTATGATTTGGAGTCGACGGACACAGCTCCACTTTTTGTATATAGTTGCATTTTTGTTAGGGTTTTTTGTAGGTTTCCTTTGTTCAGTTGGGCTCATGGACCCTTGGATATTTTGTACATAGTTCTTCATTGGATTGTTTTATTTTTTAATTTTATTTTTTCTTCTCCATGGAGCAATGGTGTTTGGATTATATTTTTTTTCTGTCGGATTGATTTCATTTTTAATGTGACTTTGAAGTACATTTTTTTTGGATTTGGTGTTTTTCATTTTTTGGGACGGACATGCACCTTTTCTTTTTTTCATTGGCATTGTATTTTGTTTCATTTCATTTGCATTCATATTTATTTAATACATTTTTGTTTTCATACTTCACTGTGTGGTATCATCTCATTGGTTTCATGGCATGTCATGTTGGGTGTTTTCAAATTCATTTGCAACCATTGTGTGTGACAGACATGGGTTCATTTGCTTTATGTACGTTGGGGGTGTAACATGTAATTTTCATTTCCATGTGGGTGAATGGGTTACTTGGTAGGGCCTTTTGGCTGTGGAGGCTGACCATTACGCACATGGTTGGTGATTGTGAGGACCTGGGTGCAGGGGGACATGGGTGGGGGCCTGGTGGAGGGTGCCCCTGCACTGCTGGGGGGTGGTGGTGATAGGGGACATGGGTGGGGGCCTGGTGGAGGGTGCCCCTGCACTGCTGGGGGGTGGTGGTGGTGGGAGACATGAGTGGGGGCCTGGTGAAGGTTGCCCCTGCACTGCTGGGGGGTGGGGGTGGTGGGAGACATGGGTGGGGGCCTGGTGGAGGGTGCCCCTGCACTGCTGTGGGGTGGTGGTGATAGGGGACATGGGTGGGGGCCTGGTGGAGGGTGCCTCTGCACTGCTGGGGGGTGGGGTGGTGGGAGACATGAGTGGGGGCCTGGTGGAGGGTGCCCCTGGTGGCTGGGGGGAGACATGGGTGGGGGCCTGGTGGAGGGTGGCCCTGGTGGCTGGGGGGTGGGGGTGGTGGGAGACATGAGTGGGGGCCTGGTGGAGGGTGCCCCTGCACTGCTGGGGGGTGGGGGTGGTGGGAGACATGAGTGGGGGTTCTGGTGGAGGCTGCCCCTGGATGCTGGGGGTGGGGGTGCAGGGGAACATGAGTGGGGGCCTGGTGGGGGCTGCCCATGGTGGCGGGGGGGTGGGGGTGATAGGGGGACATGAGTGGGGGCCTGGTGGAGGCTGCCCCTGCACTGCTGGGGGGTGGTGGTGATAGGGGACATGGGTGGGGGCCTGGTGGAGGGTGCCCCTTGTGGCTGGGGTGTGGGGGTGGTGGGAGACATGAGTGGGGGCCTGGTGGAGGGTGCCCCTGGTGGCTGGGGGGTGGGGGTGATGGGAGACATGGGTGGGGGCCTGGTGGAGGGTGCCCCTGCACTGCTGGGGGGTGGTGGTGATAGGGGACATGGGTGGGGGCCTGGTGGAGGCTGCCCCTGCACTGCTGGGGGGTGGGGGTGGTGGGAGACATGCATTGTTGATCAGTAGTGCAAGGTGACATGTGGGTTGGCTGGGGGGCATGCCCATGGTGGATGGGCTGCCTGCGGGACATGAGCAGGGGTGCAGGGTAGTCCCTCGTGGTGTGGGCTGCCTGCAGGGGCCGTGGAGGTTGTGGAGCGTACACCTGGGAGGACCCACACGGCCAATTCACGTGTAGTACTCCCCAGAACCCCTGAAATACACATACCCTGCTGAAATCGCGTGTGGAACTTCCCGCGCACCCCTGGAATACACGTACCCTGCTGAAATCGCGTGTGGAACTTCCCGCGCACCCATGGAATACACATACCCTGCTCGCACTGGGCCAATCGCGTGTGGAACTTCCCGCGCACCCCTGAAATACACGTACCCTGCTTGCACGGGGCCAATCGCATGTGGAACTTCCCGCGCACCCCTGAAATACACGTACCCTGCTCGCACTGGCCCAATCGCGTGTGGAACTTCCCGCGCACCCCTGAAATACACGTACCCTGCTGAAATCGCGTGTGGAACTTCCCGCGCACCCATGGAATACACGTACCCTGCTCGCACTGGGCCAATCGCGTGTGGAACTTCCCGCGCACCCCTGAAATACACGTACCCTGCTGTCATCGCGTGTGGAACTTCCCGCGCACCCCTGGAATACACGTACCCTGCTGAAATCGCGTGTGGAACTTCCCGCGCACCCATGGAATACACGTACCCTGCTCGCACTGGGCCAATCACGTGTGGAACTTCCCGCGCACCCCTGAAATACACGTACCCTGCTGAAATCGCGTGTGGAACTTCCCGCGCACCCCTGGAATACACGTACCCTGCTGAAATCGCGTGTGGAACTTCCCGCGCACCCATGGAATACACGTACCCTGCTCGCACTGGGCCAATCGCGTGTGGAACTTCCCGCGCACCCCTGGAATACACGTACCCTGCTTGCACGGGGCCAATCGCGTGTGGAACTTCCCGCGCACCCCTGAAATACACGTACCCTGCTCGCACTGGGCCAATCGCGTGTGGAACTTCCTGCGCACCCCTGAAATACACGTACCCTGATGAAATCGCGTGTGGAACTTCCCACGCACCCCTGAAATACACGTACCCTGCTTGCACGGGGCCAATCGCGTGTGGAACTTCCCGCGCACCCCTGAAATACACGTTCCCCGCTTGGCGTTTGCTGTTTGCCAGCCCGGTGAACTGGTCCAGGGTTTGCGCAGCCCTTTGCGATGATTTAGCGATTTTGATGGCTTTTCCTTGCGCGAGGGCGTTCTTGGGGCCGTTACTGGCGCTGCTGCAGGGTCGCTGCGATTCTCTGCGCCACGGCTGGTTTGGGAGCCTAAAATCCATGAATACGCTGTGCGCGGAAATCGGTTTTAGCGCACGTGCCTGGCGCAGACAATCGCATGCGGACACTCTGCGCCAGCCGCTTGCGACACTTTTCTGCGAAATTCTATGAATTACCCTATAAGTATGTTTCTACATGGTCTAATACTACTTTCTCAAAAGACCCCTCTTCCGGCCAGACCCGTGATGGCTCCTCCCCCTTAATATCTATCAACCATTGCCATGATATTTCATTTTGTCACTGTAGAGAGGGAGTTGCTTACAGATGTGGGAGAGTGGCGTGTCCACCCCATGTTACCGCTACTCTGTGTGTGTGTGTGTCTACTGACACAGTTATCTCTCAACCTTTATATTTAAATCACAGTTTGTAATTTTACACTTTAAACCTGTGATTTATGCATTGCAATAATGGTCACATAAAACATTTACCCATTTTGACAGATCAACAAATAAACTGACTACATGAAACAGAAAACCTAGAACATCAAAATAGCTCCTTATATCCCAGGCCCCTGCTAAAAGCTCTGTCTCCCCTCGTTCACACTCAACATTCACATCTCCTCCGCCCCTCCTTGGCCTTCCTCCAAAGGATTATAGATACTAAAAGAATAGAGCTACTACTATTTTCCGAGCCTACTAAATATACGAGGCTCCTACTTTTTTCCTTATCCTCACTTATATTCCAGCACTGGTCGGGACAGTGCTATGCGGCGCCGCCTTCCACCTCCTTTCGGAGCTAGGTTCCTGTATCTCCTCTTATTTCATCACCTTTAGTCATAAGATCCTAATGGCCATAAAGAGAAAAAGAACAAACCCTTTGTGTTCAACACTCGCTCTATTCACTCACATCCAACCCAACCCATAATCGTTTTTCCCCTTAAAATATCTGCTCCACCCCTTGCCAGTATGCCTTGCTTTAAGTCTTCTTGCAATCAATACTCACGTGTCTGTGGTAAGCAGGGTCCCACAGAACCTACTCAGGAGCGTACGCTTTTTGTAGATTTCTAGTCAGCCGTAGGTGGCAATGGCCTTCCCGGGGAAGCCCCGGATCTCGCTGCAGTACGGGGACGTCAAGAAACAATCACGTCGGACTGGTCACCACTTGAAAGCGACCTGGTCCCAACACGATACCAAAAGAAGCCAAATGATGGACACACCCCGTTAGGGAATGAGACCAGGAGATGGATTGCAAGTTAAACAAAGTTTTATATAAAGTTGTGTATGCAGAGAACTCTGCTGCCCTGAGAGCACTCTGCCAAACATTACAAGAACAGTACATTATAAGTTGTGGAAGCTTCACTACTGATCTTTCCCTATAGGACACAATGTTACATCAGGATTGGAGGAATACATGGATACATTATATGGATATAGGGGATGGCCCCACAGGATTGGCTGGTAGCTTGGAGGTTCGACGGGTAGAACGTGGGTTAGCTGGACTTGCCTCCGCTTTGGGTTTTCTGATCTGCTTGATGCCTCATGATATAGATTGACATATGTTGTTTCTACAATGGATATATGGTGAGAGAGGATTAAAGCTATTGTGGGCGCTTGGTGTGGTCATAGCAAAGGTTTAGAGGTGTATCTGTATCAAAGAGATAGAGGGTCAGGGGCCCTTTGAGCTGTGACTTTAAATTGGGGGTCAGGGGAGCACAGGCGGGTTTGTGTAGACAAATGGGCTCACAGGGCAAGATTTGCTCTGGCCACATACAGGGCAGTGAGCTCACAGGCAGAGACAGGATACTGAACATTTGCAACAATACATGGCTGGACTTCCTTGAGAAATGGCTCTGAGCGGAGCTGACAGGAGGTGGAGGGGGCAGGCTGGGCTGGCTGTGCACGGCACTAGACAGAGGAAGAGATTGTTTTTAGAGATCATGGGGCGGCCTAGCAAAAGATGGTGTTAAGGCTGGCACAATATGTAGTCTGTATGTCTCACCAAATGGTTTTGCTTTCTGTCTTATTTGTTATTTGTATGCGGTCCAAATCATATAAACAGATAAATGTGGGGACGTCTCCCACAATTGGGTGAACACAAGATCCATTTCACGCGGGAATGTCGAGGGGAGTCAGAAAGTCCTTCCCATCCCAACAGTCTGTTGTTGGACAGGGGAGTTTTAAGTGAGGAAGGTTTATATGATGAAGTGGTAGTGGCAAACCTAGAAGATGAGGCAGTACGCTTATAGTATTGGAGTTTGGCTGAGGACAGTAATATCATGTGTTGTGTTAAGGAGTGGACTGTCTGGTTGGCCTGAAACAATGTTGGATAAAGAGTTTGACAGGCCATTTGAGGTTAAGGAGGAGTTAACTAGCATAGAGGGAAACTTAGGAGAGGTGTGAAGATCATACCTTGAGAATGTTTGATGAGGAATTTGGTAGTATTAACTCGCCAGTAACATTTGGGTAGAAGTGGCACCAAGAGGAGGTTGAGACAGCTTTTGGTGGCCTTCCATTGACAGTTGTGTTGAGAGAGTGGCAAGGGATGTGGGGGTGGGTGCCAACTGGGATAAGTGTAAGGTATATTAGAGTCGCACCTCTTTCCAGTTGAAGTACTGTCGCAGTCATTGGTCAAGGTGGATATTGACGTTATGGGACCCCTACAAGGATTGGGTTGGGGATGCAAATATATATTTGTGATGGTTGATTATCATCCTAAGTGGGTTGAATGGAAAGGAGTTGGGGAGACAACAAGGGTCGTGATGTTGACATTTTTAGATGAAGTGTTTTTTAGAGAAAGGATTTCCTTCGGAAACCAAACAGATAATATGGTCCAATTTTGTTTGGAGTTGATGAGGATTTTTTTGGCTGAATACTCTCAAGCATACACACACTTCACTTTACTGTCCCTGGGTCAATGGGCTTGTCGAACAAATGGATTAATCAGAGCGGGAATTCAGTTGGCTATCAAAGTCAGGATATCGTGGAGGGAACTATCGTGGAGGGAAGTACTCGGACATATGATGTGGGGTTATTGTACTACTCTGCATTCGATGACCAAGGTGTCACTTTTTGTTTCGTTCAAAGGGTGAGAACCTGGTATGAGGTTATGTCCAGGTTGGTTAATCTTCGCAGTTGTTGTACATGTAGACTGGGAAAGGATTATTAAAACCATAAATGAAGAACAGGAATCGTAAGCAAGTGTTTGGGGGGAAAGAAGTGTGTGGTCTGTGGCGGAATCAGTGTTCGTATTGATTCTCAGAGTGGAGCACAAGTGTAAAGGTGACCAGTTTATTGGGATTGTAGGAAAAGAGGGCTCCACATTTTTGCCAAGTTTTTGCATTTTAACTAAGGCTCTGAATTTTAACAAAAATGAAAACTGATCCCACTTGCCGAGAGTGTGCGACTCAGGGGTGAGACTTTAGGCTGAATCTGGTCTGAGTCAGTATTGTGAGTGCAGGGAAAACATAAAAGGTGAAAGGGGGCTTTGAGTGTGCCATTACATATAAGCTGGTATTTTCATTTGGACACTATACCATGGCGTTCAATATGGACTGAAATGGAAAACTAACAGTATACTTACTAACGTTCTAAACTACTAATATATCCGCACACTAATGTTAAAGGCAACTCAGTCCAAAGCTCTTTGGTGCAAAATATTGGTACAGAACTATGGTATAAGCCAGCTAATTTTAAAAGAGTATAAATGTGCAGAATGAAAGTTGTCTTCTTGAAAGGAAGACGTGACAAGTTGGAGTTGTGAAATGTGAAGAGCCACGTTGTTCAAAGTAGCCCCATTGTTCAATTTCAGAACAGGAAAACAGAGTGGAGCAATGCAACACTTTAAATACGTTGCTGCATTCTAAAAGCCAGGCTGATCACATGTTTTTAGAACGTTCTATTGAGTTGGTTTGTCAATGGGTGGTGGTTCTGATTAGCATGTGACATCACTTCAAGGGCAGTATTTTCTTATATTTTATGTAGGCAAGCATACATTCATGGGAGGTCTCAGACATGGGGTTTAAAGAGAGCTGTCAGTCAGAAGGCTTGGTCTCTCTGGGCACTCTCTCTCTGGCTGTGGGCCGATGTGCTGCGTTTGATGGTGCGTAGGCTTTCGTGCCTTGACAAGTGGGAGAAATCCAGATAAAGCAATGCTTCAGTTCTTGCTTCATCCAGACAGACGGAGGGGGACCTGACCAAAGCTATAACGGGAGCACACCGAATCAATCATTATTTTTGGTAAGATTATAGTAACAATTGAGGTGCATGTTGATTTGCCTTGCGAGTGCATTTTTTCAGACATTTGCAGCCAGGAAAGTTATGGTCACGGTTATAAATGTAGGCATTCCGTGTAACAAGTGTCATGTATCACTGGAGCCTCCTTTTAGCTGCGAAAGACAGATATCATCTTCCAAGGTCTCTTGATAATGATGTTTTGAACTGCAACACTAAAAGAAGAGTTGAAGCCTATTATGAGAAAAAGCTATTTACTGTGGGGGAACTTTGCTAATGAAATGTGTGTTTTTGTTTATTTCATTTTGAATCGCAAGTGGAGTTAATGAGAAGAACCTAGTGCATTACATGTTTTATTGTATATTTTATGAAATATAATTTTATAAAGCAAAGAAAAATCAAGGTGAATCAGTCTCGGACTACTTATTACATGTCCTGGTCTCTTGTGGTAAAACACAGACAGCTGTGAACCAGATGGTAATTGCACATTTTTTTTGTTGTTGCATTTAATTGATTATAATTTGTTAGCGAATAAAATAAAAAATACAATCTGTCCAATCACGTTCCATCCTGAATTTTTTGCTGAAACCTACAAAATTATCCTTAAAACAATTTAGCTAAAAAAGTGACCACTGCAATCACGTATCTAGTCTTGCTTCCATTCATCAACCTAGTCCATCTCACTTCTGGGTCTAGTATCAAGTACTCGGACATCAAAATTTCGAGTTGTTTAGTTCACTCATCTTTAAGAACTGGACAATATAGGAGATGCTTCAGTTTCCACCTCTTTGCAAAAGCAACATTTATTCTCTTTGAGTTAAACCTCTTATTGCCAGGATCCCATTAGTTGATAGGAGGTTTAATCAACTGCTAGGAAATTGGTTAAGTAGTTAGGTAAAACATCAAGTTTCTGCGACTCAGTCCCCAAATGTGTTTTCCTGTAGAGAGCTAAGCTGTTCCATTCCACGGTAGCTTTTAAAGATAGAAGACCCAACTCACGGCGGATAATCTGGATTGGTGTAGATGATGGAAGACCCAGACCTTTTTTCCAGAACGGGCCCTCTAACTGGGGCCATACAGTTCTGGGATATTAAAAATTGCCTCAGCTCTGTAAGTCAAAGAGGGGATTACTTTCGATTTGCCGTACATTACTACTGGGATAATCGAGAAGCGACCAAATTGTTTAGTGCTTGTGATTGACTTGCTAGAGCTTTACTTTTGTCTCTTAGATTAATAACCATTGGGGCTTTAGTTTGAGCATCGCTAAGCCACACTCCTAGGTACTTTAATGAACAAACGCTCTCTAGCCAGGAACCATGTGTGCCGATTTTTTATTTTACCCCCATTTTTGAATCTCCAAAACTCAAGATCTTTATCTCTTTATTTCTAGACCGTTGGTCTTGATGTAAAATTGAAGAGAGTCCAGTTGATGTTGAAGGCCGACTGGAGTTTGATCCATTAAGACCAAATCATCAGCGTAAAGTTAACGCGGTAGCCGGCCCGCCCCCATCATCGGTGGAAATGCTCTAACCGAAGGGTCTAGTTTCATATCGCCCAGGAAGAAGTTGAACAAGGTCGGAGCCATTGGGCAGCCCTGTTTAGCTCCCTTGGTTGTTGGAACTTCATTAGACAGAAGACCTGACTAGTCCAAGCCAACTTTCATTGTGGTGCCAGGGTGCATTGCTACTATTGGGCCCATCAGTGTTTCGGGACAGTTCGGGGCTTCGAGCTTCTCCAGCATGGGGTCTGGCATGGATTCACATGCTCATGAATATTCCCCGTCGTCAGGCTGGGAATCCTCGGTAAAGAAAAATCAGTATCAGTTTCGTTTCTGATCTGTCTTTCGTAGTAGTAACCAATCACTGATCTCTGCGTCATACTGACCACAGCCAATGACTGCCATCTCCCTAAGCCCCGCCTCTGGCAGCCATCTTCAGATTTTTACCACACGTTCAAGTGTTGGGATCCTCGTGCTATTGTTCTCGAGCTTTAGTGCGTTTTTCGCGCTTTTTCTTAGGAAAATGTTCTCTTTTTTTGGTCAAAAGAGCCTCAAGCTCCACAGTTTGTTTATCCGATCAACGGGGACCCATGTCGGATTCTTCTACGCCCCTCAAGGGTGAAGATTTCGTCGAGCCACGCTTTTGGAGAACTCCAGAAGTTTCTCAGGCCCATCTTGGACATGGCCCAGGAGAAGGGAAGCTCGACGCCCGGAACGCTGTTCAGGGTCTGCCCTGGATGCTAGCTTCAGAATGTCTTTGATGACGAACACTCTCTTTGCCTCTACTGCCTGCATGAGGACAAGACGCACGTGGAGAAGGACTGTGCGTTTTGCGGCAATATGTCGGAGCGGACCATGAAGGACCGCCATCTGCGTCTCGCCAACTGGCTGGAAGGGAAGAGCCCGTCAGGCGAGAAAAAGAAGAAGTCCGAGCGGTCTTCTAAGACCTTTGAGGGCGCCCCGGTGATGGGGGCCCAACAGAAGGCCAAGCACCGCGAGTCCGCTGGCACCGGGAGCGCCGAACGGTCGGGCTCTACGGTGGCCAGGCAGGGCGCATCCTCCCCGGCGCCATCAACCACGAGCCAACGCTCTGGCTTGGGTAAGAGGAAGGCCGAGCACCCGGCGAAGCTCCTGGAGAGACCCCGGTCGAGCCCGAAGGCCCCATCGGAGGGTGAGCGAGGCGGTGACCCTCCCCCCAAGGAGAAGGCGGTGAGCGCACCTAAGGTGGTGAAAGCCTTGATCCACCCTGCCAAGGCCTCTATCGAGACAGTCGCGGCGGCCCTGGCTCAGCCTGTGGAGGCTACACCAATGGAGGCGACCTCGGGGGCCAGAGTCTCCCTGCCACCGCGGAGGGAGTCCTCTTTCAAGCCCATCGACAGGACCCCCGTGAAACCTCCGACGGAGAAGAAAAAGGGGGGGCAGGAGGTCGTCGTGGATTCGGCCTCAACCTCTGAAGAGGAGCTGATCGAAGTCTTAAGCCACGGCATTGGCGTGGAAGAAGACCAGCCCGTCGGGAGGGACCCCGACGTAGGAGACGACGAGAACGCCGAGGGTGCCGACGAGGCTCCTGACCACCCGTCGGAATCCCCTCAACCAGTGCCGCAAGACAACTCGGCGGCCATTTTGTTGGCTATACAGTCCTTATGCTCAGAGATAAGGACGAGATTGCCGTTACCACCAACGGAGGAACCGCTCCCGACGGGGGACCCGGAGCCAGGCCCTTCTGTAAGCCCTCCTCCTAAGAGAAGAAGGATTCATCCTCCACCTCCTTTTAAACCATCGCGCCCTGCTCAGCCCTCCTCCCCGTCCACGGCCCGTGGGGATGATACGGGGATGGACACGGCCGCGACGGGTACAGATGACGAGGTTTACGACGAGGATTTTCCGTCGTCACCTCCACCCCAGGCTTCCCCGCCCGACGAGATTGGATCGTTTCATGCCATGATCGCCAGTGCATCCGAGCTTTTCCAGCTCTGCCCGGAAGAGAAGAAGAAGGAAGGTTTCCTTTATCAACGGCGCGAATCCAAGAGGAAGACGGTCCTCGCTGTACCTCTACTCGACGATATCTGGGATGAGGGTCTCGCCCTCCTCAAGAACCCATCCACAACGCCTGCGAGAAGGGATCGGTACGAGAAGAAGTACCGGGTCCCGGACACGGCCGCCTGGTGCCTTTGGGCACAGCCGACCCCGGACTCGGTCGTCTCCGCGGCGGCCAGGAAGAAAGCGGGGGGGTTTCGGCCTCTACATCAACCTCCCCCCCGGACGGCGAGGGAAAGAAATTGGACACGATGGGACGCAGAGTCATCTCATCGGCAGCGACGACGATTAAGGCTGCCAACGCCTTGGCTATCGTAGCCCGCTACGACAAGGAGTTGTGGTACAAAATCGCTCCCCTGCTGGACTTCCTACCGGACGACAAGAGGGCGGAGGCCGTAGAGATCTTGCAGGAAGGAGAAGTGGCATCGGACCACGCCATTACGATAGCGACGGACATCGCTGACACTGGGTTTCGCCAGTTGGGCAACGGCGTGTGCCTCAGACGGCGTGGATGGCTCAAGGCAACGGACTTCCGGCAAAACGTGCAGACCAGAGTTTTGGACATGCCGTTCGACGGGAGCAACCTGTTTGGGAAAACAGTAGACGATTCCCTACAAGCCATCAAGACGGACACGGAGACGGCCCGGGCTCTTGGTGTTCTCCAGCAACGACGGCCGCCCTTTCGGAGCACTGGAGGCAAGCAGGGTGCCTCCAAAGGTTCCGGCGGCGGATATTCCACCTATCGTCAAGCGGCCCATTCGTCACAGGAAGCCTACAGGGGACGAGGCAAGTCAGGCGGACCCCGCCGTCGTCGCCGGGGAGGACAAGGCGGCAAAGCCTCGTTTAAGCAGGACTGAACCGGCCGTGGGGTCGGGCCCCCACCGAAGCATCCCGGTGGGAGGCCGGCTGGCGAACTTCGTCAGCGTGTGGGAGTCCATCTCCACCGACCATTGGGTGCTGGACGCCCTGGCCCAGGGTCACGCCCTCGAGTTTCTAAAGAAGTGCCCGCGCGTCCCCCGCGTGGCCAGGAAGGAACATCACGTCCCTCAACTTCTCTTGGAGGTAAAGGCGATGCTCAAGAAAGGCGCCATCGAGTTCGTCCCAAAGAGGCTTCGGGGCTCCAGAGTCTACTCAAGATACTTCCTTGTGAAGAAGAAGACAGGAGGATGGCGTCCCATCCTGGACCTTCGACGACTGAACAAATTCATCAAGGCACCGAAGTTCCGGATGGTCACCCTCCAGCACGTCCTGGGTCAGCTGGAGGAGGGCGATTTCCTGTCGTTGTTGGATTTGGAGGATGCTTACTTCCATATCCCCATCCTAAAGGGACAACGAAAGTTTCTCAGATTCGTGGTCCAAGGGCGTCACTACCAGTTCAGAGCCCTTCCCTTTGGATTGAGGTCGGCACCCAGGGTGTTCACCAAGTGCCTCGCACCGGTGGCGGCGCGGCTGCACCTGGAGTGTATCCACGTCTACCCCTACCTGGACGACTGGCTCATCCGAGCAAAGTCAAGGGAGTTTGCCTCGGAGCACACGGCGAGGACCGTCCAACTACTCACGGACCTGGGATTCTCCATAAACTACGCCAAGTCCCACCTGGTGCCCGCGCAAGACGCACTGTTTCTGGGAGCGAAACTCGACACAGTGGCGCTTTCGGCCTCTCTGTCGGAGGAAAGGACGAGGGCCATCTTGGACAAGGTGCAGCGGATGCTGGTTGCGGACACAGCCAGGGTGAGGTCCATCAAATCCCTCCTCAGAATGATGTCTTCTTGCATTTATCTCATCCGCCTGTGCAGGTTTCGGATGCGCCCGTTACAGGAGTTGCTGGACGCTCGCTGGATCCAGACGACAGGCAGCTTCGAGGACAGGATCACACTCGACGAGAGCTTCCGACGAGCGATCCGGTGGTGGGGCACCCGCACGCATCTGACGGCGGGCATGGACTTCCAGACCCCGGGCCACCAGAATACAGTGACCACGGATGCCTCCCTGGAAGGGTGGGGAGCGCACACCGAAAATCTGCATGCGAGAGGCCTTTGGCTTCCGACGGAGAAGTCCCTCCATATCAACGTCCTGGAGCTCCGTGTAGTGTTTTGGGCCCTCAGGTCCTTTCTTCCGTCCCTCAAGGGCAAGGTGGTGAGGATCTTCACCGACAACACCACCACCATGTTCTACATCAGGAAGCAGGGCGGCACCAGATCCCCAGCCCTGTCCAAGGAGGCGCAGGATCTGTGGCATTGGGCCGTCGCCTATGGGATGTTTCTGGTGCCGTTTCATCTGGCAGGAATAAAAAACACCATCGCCGACTTGCTCAGCAGAGAGCTGCTCTCGTACCACGATTGGGAACTACGACAGGATCTAGTGGACCGCCTCTTCCGACAGTGGGGCACACCCCAGATCGATCTGTTTGCGACGGCGACGAACTCCAAGTGCCAGAGGTTCGCCAGCAGGTTTCCCCAGCCGAGGAGCATGGCCAATGCTTTCTCGTTCCCCTGGGAGGGCCTGTTTCTATACGCGTTCCCCCCATTGCCGTTGCTGATCCAGCTCATCAACCAGCTCAAGAGGTCACGGTGCAGGATGATCCTCATCGCACCTGCGTGGCCGAGGCAGATACGGTTCCCGGACCTTCTGGACTTGTCAGCGTCCCCGTCAATCAAGCTGCCAGTGGACGCAGATCTTCTCTCCAGGGAAGGAGGCGCCATCCTCCATCACGACCCGAAGTCGCTGAACTTGCAGGCCTGGCTCCTGCAGCGTTAGAGTTTGGAGGCTACAACATACCGGCCGACTGCAGAGAGGTTCTTGCAAAGGCCAGGGCGTCCTCAACTCTTAAATGCTACGGACACAAATAGAAGAGGTTCTCTGTCTGGTGCCACGCACAGAAGATTAACCCTCTACGGATTACGGCTCCTGAAGTACTGCCGTACCTACTGACGCTGGCCCAGGCTGGACTGGCGCACGCTTCCATCAAGATTCATCTTGCTGCGATCACCCGATACACCAGAACCACGGGACGGACGTTTTTGTGGTCTCATCGTCTGGTGAAAGAATTCATGAAGGGACTGTTCAGATTGTTCCTGCCGGTGAAGGCTCCGGCCCCGGCGTGGGAGCTCAACGTGGTGCTGACCAAGCTCATGGGACCTCCGTTCGAGCCTCTGCACTCAGCTCCGTTGAAGTTCTTGTCGTGGAAAACAGCGTTTCTTGTGGCCATCACCTCCGCACGACGGGTGGGAGAGATCCAGGCTCTTTCCTGCAAGCCCCCGTACTTGACTTTTCATGACACAAGGGTAGTGCTCAGGACGCACCCCTCCTTCATGCCCAAGGTGCCGTCGGACTTCCACCTCAACGCACCCTTGGTGTTGCCTGTTTTCTTCCCGTCGCCTTCGTCGCCGGCTGAAAGGACTCTGCACTCGCTGGATTTGGCTAGAGTGCTGAAGTTCTACGTGGACCGCACAAAGAGTTTTCGGAAGACGTCACAACTTTTTGTGAACTTTGGACCTGTCAATCAGTGGAAGGCTCTCTCAAAGGCTTCCATTTCCAGATGGCTCTCCGGCTGTATCATGTACTGTCATCGGTTGGCAAACCGACCGCTGCCCGGACTTCCGAGAGCCCATTCCACCAAAGCGATCGCAGCTACCACGGCGTTCCTATCTGGTGTGCCCCTGCTGGACATCTGCAGGGCTGCTATGTGGAGGTCGACGCACACCTTCACGAAATTCTACTGCATCGACCGGGATTCCAGGGAGGAGTCCAGGGTCGGCCAAGCAGTGCTGCGCAACCTGTTCGCCTAAGGTGAGCCTGGTGAGAAGGTAAGAGATGCTTAATGTTGAGTTGTTGTATTGCTTAATGTTGAGCCTGTTGCCACCTCCCGTGGTTGTGCATGTGTGTACTGCTATTTATTCTTTTATTCATGAGCATGTGAATCCATGCTAGACCCCATGCTGTAGAAGGAACAAGTTACTTACCTGTAACTGTTGTTCTCCAGCATGGGTCTGGCATGGATTCACATGCGAACCCTCCCGCCTACCACTCTGCGTCTCTTCACTTGGTCATACTGCCACTTCACGTGCTACCAAATCTGAAGATGGCTGCCAGAGGCGGGGCTTAGGGAGATGGCAGTCATTGGCTGTGGTCAGTATGACGCAGAGATCAGTGATTGGTTACTACTACGAAAGACAGATCAGAAACGAAACTGATATTTATTTTTCTTTACCGAAGATTCCCAGCCTGACGAGGGGGAATATTCATGAGCATGTGAATCCATGCCAGACCCATGCTGGAGAACAACAGTTACAGGTAAGTAACTTGTTCCTTCTCCCATAGCTTGTAGCGGTTTACTTGGTCAAAGGCCTGGACCAAGTCTACCAAGGCCATGAAGATCTTTGGTTTCCCTTCTCGCACAGGTCCGGCAGCATATTCAGTAATAAGATGTTGACTGTTGTCCCGATTCCCTTGACAAAGCCGTTTTTGAAAAGGGTCGTTGCAGCCTGATCTTGTACACCAGTTTCAGAACTGATCCCTTATTGTGGAGCCATAACGTTTCCCGATTACATCCAGGAGGGCGATGGGTCGATAATTCTTAGGATTTTCCCACTCACCTTTTTTAAAGATAGGGACCACTGTCGCCTTCCTCCAGGAACTTGGTATTTGATGGAGTGTAGTAACCTGGAGAAATAGTTTGTATATAAATCTGACCCATTCCTCTGGATGTTCTTTTAACATGGCGTTTGTTAGGCCGTCTGGCCCTGGAGCTCAAGAGCCGTTTAGTTTTTGAATACGCTCTTTGATGTCGTTGACTTCACATGAGGAAACCCAGGGACCCGACCGGCTTGATGAGAATCGAGTTGCTACATTGTTCTCTTACGCAGCATATCATTTCATGAAGTGTTGAGTCAATCAGTGCTCGCTTATGGGGTTCGCCTGTTCATCACATGGCGTACAACCCGCTGATTTTACCTGCAACCAAAAGTGTTTCTTACCACAGAGTGCCCTGAGCATTGCCTCGCCATCTTTCGGATACATTATTAATCTGAGAGCGCAGCCAGTGAGTATACTTCCTGTTTTCGGTTCGAACATTATCTAGATCGTTGAGAAATGTTGAATTATTTTTTTGCCACTCTAGTGAGCTTCCTCAAGGATTTTCTTTGTTTCATAAATTCTGCTTTGAATGTGTGTAAACGATTGGAGGGCTGCTGGACACTCTTTCTGGACTTTGTGCGAAATTGTTTGAGAAGAGGAGTGTATTCCACTATGGATCCTGCCTGTACAAAGTCAGAGGAGAGTTTTGTAATGCTGTTGTTTAATAGTTTTAGTCTGGAACTTCTGTTGCAGACTGATAGAGCAACAGGCATCTTGTCGATCACTAGATGTGGTGGCTGCCCATTCCAGGTATATCATATGGTGGTCACTGTTTAGCTTCCTATCCACTTTAAATGTCATGACAACGGGGAGGACATTTCTTGAGACATAGATATAATCTATTACCGAACAGCGATCTTCACTCTCCAATGTTGCCTGACGAGGTATAACCCCCTTGATGTTACTGTTCAGCATGTGCATGTCCTTGGATGACGTAAGAGATCCCCACTTGGCACCTCTATTGGATGGAGCATTCCCGTGGGCAGTGCCTTGGTGCTGAAGGTCAACATTTATGCATGGTGTGTTTAGGTAGCCGCATATGACCACATATTGCGTCTGCTGGTTTATATAAGCGTTGTCTGAAGTCTGGTCAATGAATGACTCATTAGAAATCGATAAAGGGTTCCTGTATAAATGATTACAAATTTTGCTGGTTTCCCTGAACCCTGTGGCTTACCGGGACCTCCCAGTCTGTAAGAAGTTCCCGTGACGAGGCACTAAATGAGACAGTCTCAATAAGGTTCAGCGGACTGCCTGATTTAACAGCAGTTAGCAGACCCGAAGTTGGTTGTCTTTTTTTTCCTTTTGTTGCAGGGCTCAATGATATCTCGAAACCCTCTAGGGCGGGTATCTCACGTAACCAGGTTTCTTGAAGGCACAATAGATTGTAATCGCCCAGTTTGATATCACTGGTGCTAGTGAGGTGTGAAAACCCTCTTGTGTTCCACAATACCAATTTTAGTCGTGTTGTCCATGGAAAATCCCTGAGTTTCTGTAGGTTCTTTTGTAGGGGCACTTGGGGCTGCTTGGGTGGCTACCTTTGTTCATGAACCGTAAGAGCTCTCGGCAGCCAGGACCAGTCTATTATTTTTCCTCTCTCCGGTGGAACTTGGGGCACCGGTCTTGCTTTGTTGACTTGGCGCAGACACTGGTCCGGATTGAGGGTAACACTCCGCATTGTACGTATACCTTCTAGGACTCTACCCGTCTGTAGCGGATCCAGATATTTTATGGCAGATCTTTCCTTCCAAACTCCTTGAGTTAATAATAATTATTTTTTTAAACAATTTTATTGATTTATTCAAACAAAAAACAATACAAACCAAAAACGCAGTGCATATATCAACAGCTCAAATGTTCATTGCTTACTTTCGGTCACTGCTCCCCTTATCCCACCCCCCCCCTTACAAGCCTATTTATTCCACACACTCTGTATCTGCCTCGTGTGGTGGGGTCTCACTTTCCGTGGATTCTGTCAGATCTTGTATCGTTCCAAATAGTTTCGCTATCAATGATTTCCATGCCATCAGGGTTCCCGCCTCCTCCTCTCCCCCTACATTGCTCGCCTCTTGCCATACCATGGTTTCTGCCTCTGCCCATTTCTGCAACTCTTTCCACCACACCTCCACCTGTGACATGTCTTCCATCCCATGGCAATCCTTCTTTTTGCGAGCACATATGCTAAATCTTTCAAATTTACTAACATGCTTAAGTTTCTGTGATCTGGGGAACCCCCCCCCAGCAAGCAGGCCCAGGCTTCTTTGCTACTTCACCCCAGAAATGCTCAATTATTGTACATGACCAAAACATGAGTACCATGCCAGCGTTTTCTTCGTCACATTTGGGACATGCTTGTCGTCCAGCATTTTCAAACCTAGATATCCTCTGGGGTGTCATATATGCCCTGTGCATAATATATAGTTGTATCTGTTTTAGTCTCGCATTCCTTGACACCTTCTGGTGGTACCCAGGGCACGTTCCCACATCCCATCCTCAATCGGGGCTCCTACTTCCGCTTCCCAATCTAGTCTTAATTGTGTTACTTCTTTCCCAACCTTAGGCGACATCATCTCGTAAAGTCTAGAGATCTCATGCCCCCCCCCCCTCCGTTATGTCATATATTGTATCTATAATAGCATCTGGTTCTAATTCCAGTACCGTTTCGGGCCATGTCCTCCTAATTCTCTGCACCATTCTGTGATATGTGATATACTGTCCCGTGTGTAACCCACCGTTTCCTCCCCCAGCACTTCAAAATCTATGATAGTCCCCTCTCGCCAGATATCTCCCATCGTTACTAACCCCACCAATTCCCAGTGGTTTCTGATTATCATCCTCAGCTGCTTATCTCCCCCTGGCAGTGCAACTAGTGGTACCTGCGGGGAGCATAGGAATGGGTTCTCCATCATCCGGCATGCCCGGCGTGACATCTTCCACCCAAGCATCATCATCTTAGGGCGCTCTTCCATTTCTGTCTTGGGCAGCCAGATCATCTCTCTTAAATAAAATGGGGCACAATCATATCCATACAACCTGGATTCGGGGGTTACTTCATCTGAGAGCCATTTGGCAATGTATTGCAGTTGGCTCGCTACGTAATAGAGCTCATAATTAGGCAGTTTTATCCCTCCTTTTTCATAAAAGTTAGTGCCACCCTATTCCTGGTACCGTGCCACAGGAAATCCCTACACATGCTGTTCAGTTTAGTGAAAAACGTCTTGGGTATCGGGTATGGAATATTCCCAAAATAATGCAGTAGCCTAGGTAGGTCCACCATCTTAAGCATTGCCCCTCGTCCCATCATTGCTAGGGGCAACTTCACCCAGAATTTCATACACTTCTCGATTTTCTCAATGGCTACCTCGGTATTGTGCCTGTGCTCTTCTTCAACCGTGTGTTACACGTCTATCCCAAGATACCGGAAAGTACTAACCGCCCATGGTATTTGTAACACCGGTAACCGTCCCACAGGGATTCCCTTGTAACTGCCTAACGGGAAAATACTAGATTTTTGAGGATTCACTGCTATACCAGACAGCCCCGCATATCTCTCCATCACTTCCAGGATGTACTGGAGATTTTCCTCCGGGTGCCTCAAGTACAGCAGCAAGTCATCCGCATATAAGGAGATCAAGTGTTGTTCCCCTCCCACCTCAATACCTATAGTATTGTATTGTTGTCTAAGGTATATTGCTAGGGGCTCCAGGGCTAGTATATAGAGCATTGGGGACCATGGGCACCCCTGTCTGGTGCCTCTACTAAGTTGCCATCTTTCAGATATCACTGATCCTGTTCTGACCCTGGCCAGCGGTTCACTATATAGCATCTTTGCCCACCTTATGTATCCAGGCCCCATTCCATAGCCCACCAGGGCCGCCAGCAGCCATGGCCACTTGACAGAATCGAAAGCCTTTACCGCGTCCAAGGACACAATTGCCGTTTCGCCCTCGTTCTTGCTCCCCCATTCAACAACCCGTTGGAGTCGTTTATGATTGAGTTATATTCCTATTCGGGACATAGCCCGTCTGGTCGGGGTGTATTAGTTTGTCAATAACTGTCCGCAGTTTGTTCGCCAAGACAGCCGTCAATATCTTGCTTTCTAGGTTCAAAGGTCTGGAAGAGCCACAGCTATGCCCAGGCTTGTTGGGTTTGGGAAGCGGTATTATGATCGCTTCTCTAAGTGACTCTGGCAGCCGTCCCACCTCAAACGCTTAATTTAACATTTCTAACATTGGGGGGAGCACTTCCTCCCGATCTACTTTATAAAATTCACTTGGGAACCCGTCCGCCCCCGGAGTCTTACTAGTAGGCAGCTGCCTCACCACTTCTTCTAACCCCTCCAAAGTAATTGGTACATCCAGCTCCTCTCTTTCCTCAGCACTTATCGTAGGTAGTCCTATTGTCATGATGCCTACCCCCGGGGACCCAAACCACGTCCAGCAACCCCGGAAGCAGGCATCAAGTTATCCTAAGCAAGCCCAACAACCCCTGCTAGGGGCTATTTGGGTCCAGTCCTGGCGCCTATGGCGCCACGCTCATATGGAGAGTCAGTCCTGGCGCCATACGCGCCAGGCTCATAGATTAAAACTTACCTGATGCAGACCATGCTGCAAACTTACCTGATGCAGACCATGCTGCAAGAGCTCCAAGCTAAAAGAGGCTTGGAAGGCACTACTTTACTTGGGGACTATTTTTTACTCGGGCGGGGCTGGGGAGGAATACTTACCTGGGACTACTTTGGAGGCTATTTAAACCACGCCTGAAGAGCAGCACACGCTTTGCGTTATTCTACATCCAGCAGCGTTACGCTCACTGTGCCTGCAAGTCTGCATCCAGCCTTCTGCCACGCCCGCCTCGAGTTTGGAGCTCCTAGAAAAAGGGAGAAAGAAGGTAAAAAGGTTAGAACAAGAGCAATACCTTTAATCCTTACCTGAATTCCCGATCCATCGCGCCTTTGAGCTGGAAGAAAGAAGTTATTTTATGCGCATCGCCTCGCCTGCTGCAGCACTGCGCTGAACTCACCGGCCTTCGCAGCATCTTCACATTCCACCGCATCCTCCTGCATGTTCCCGCCGCACTCCGGCACCTAAGGAGAAGACAAGAACAGCAAGGTGAGCCAAGGGAATACACAGAGGAATATTAGTTACCCCCCCATAGACTTACCTGATTTTACTGCCGGGGGTACTATTCCTCTTCACGGGTCGGTGCAGCTTCCAGTGCATCTTTGCCGAACCCCGGCCCCTAAGGGGAAACAAAAGGATAGCAAGGTGAAACAAAGGGACTAACAAGGGGAACCCTCCTCACCACAATAGACTTACCTGATTTTACCGCCGCAGGTATTATTCCCCAAGACTTCATACTTTCTCTCAGCGCCTGAATAAGGGAGAAAGCAACAGGTTACATATTGACATTATTTTATCGAACTGTGTTGGAAAATACAAATCCTTACCAGAATACTACCGGTTGCCACGAGGAACTCTTCATTAGGGTCAAGCTGCAACCTGCAAGGAATTGGACAAGAGTGAAAGTCAGGCATTTGAGAACTCTTACGAACTTTATACTTACGGCGTCTTGCCGGGAATCTCAGAGTCAATATTGTTCTGGAACTCACCAATTCCTTCGAGCCAGTGAAGCAACTGGTTATCAACGCGCCCCTGCGCTCAATGCAGGATGGAGAGCTCATCTTTTCAAACCATCAGGTGAGACTATAAGAGGGGACATCAAAGGTGATCTGTGGGAAGAACAGCAGGGGTGGGGGGGATTTACGCTCAACTCCACAGGTGGTTAAATCCCTTTCTCCATTTGCAGAAGAATATTCCTAACGGCCAAGCAAACAAAGCTAGGTGGGCCAGTCCAGTCCGTCATCTTGGCCCTACGCGTCACATTGGTGGAGACTGCAGCTGTCCAGTTCCGATTGACGCCTCTGTGGGAGCCAGGTGAGCGTAACACCAATGTCCTCCAGTGTTTCTGTTATCTCCCCATCACTACGTCCCTCCTCATCCCCATATAGTAACCTCTAATAATCTGCAAACTCCTGATTAACTCCCTCTTGGGTGTCAGCTACACTACCATCTTCCCTCGTTATTGTTCTGATCGTGGGTCTGGGGGTTTCGCTCTTGTATAACCATGCCAAAAGCCTTCCTGTTTTATCCCCTCCTGCATGCTGTCTCTCTAAATATTTTTTATAGTTGAGGTTGCACAGTCTTCCCCATTGCTATGCCCATTTCTGCTGCAGTTTAAGTATCAGCTCCATGTCTCTCTCCGTTTCCCCACCTCCCTTCAGTTCCTTTTCCAGTTCCCTTTCTGTTTCTTGTAGGTCAGCCAAGATCCCACCTTGCAGGCCTTTAGATTTTGCTATGGCTACGCCTCGCATCACCACCGAGAAGGCTTCCCATAATGTGCTCGCCGAGTCTACGCTACCCGTGTTCATCTCAAAGTAGTTTATAATCTCCTCCCTTATATCTTCCCTGAAAGAGGGATTCTTAAGTGCCTCTGCCCGGAGGCGCCATGTCGGAATCCTTGCTCTCGTAGGGCAATATTGCCATCCGAGAACCAGGGGCGAGTGGTCCGAGAGGACCCTCACTTTATATTCTGCCTGAGTAATCTCTGTTATTACCTCTGACGTAGCAAAGACATAGTCCAGCCTCGTATGTAACTGCTGCGGGGCGGAATAGTGCGAGTATTGCCTTTCTTGGGGGTGTCTCGTTCTCCACACATCTGCTAGACCAAAGTCGTCTAGTAGTGTCTGCAACGCTTTAGCTGCTGGGGCGGGTCTATCAATCTTTCCATCTGATCTATCCACCCTGGGGTTTAATACACAGTTAAAATCCCCACCCCAGATCACCACACTCCCCATACACATGCTAAGGTTAGTACACAGAGTTCTGAAATATGCTGCTGTATTTTGATTGGGGACGTATGTATTACAATGCTTATCTCCCTATTCTCCACCAATCCCCTCAGTATGACCATCCTCCCATCCGTTTCCGCCTTTTCCTACAGCAACCCCTTTCCATTTCTTCACAACCATCTCCATCTTTTCCTGTGTCAGGTGAGTCTCCTGCAACAGTGTAATGTCTTATCTTTTGTCTGCGCAGGTACAGCATAACCTTGTTCCTCTTTAGATAACTATTAAGTACCCTGACATTCCACGTAATTATTTTAAAGTCCCCCATGGCCCATTAGAGTTCCCCTTCCCCTCCCATCGGTGCAGTCCAGATCCCACTTCCATCTCAGTCTATATAGGCTTGTACTCTCCTTAACCAAAAACACACCCAACTCCCTAAATCCCCCCCTCCCACCTCCCTTCCCATCCCCAACATCACCCCCCCAAACTGTTGCCCAGCTCCATCCCTGGATCTCGGGCACCCCCGCATCTAGCTCTTTCTGGCATTAGCCTTTACTCGAAGCTCAGCAGGGTGAGGTCACCCTAATGGCTATCCTGCGACTACTAATACTACTACTACTCAGGGGGTAGGGTGCCTTTGTCCTGCCGCTCCTGTTCGCTTTAATTTAACCACACATTGCTACTTAATTTACTTATATATTCAATCTTCTATATTCCAGTCCTTTAAGTTCAACAAAATCAGACATCCTGCCAAATATCAGCATTACTCGATCGTACCCCTTTATCTTATCACTATCATAGTCTCTACTGGGGTACCTGCTCTGCATCATTACAATCTGCATATAATATCCCAATCACTTATCATGCTCCTCATGGGCCTTCTCCGCATCTCGTTCCGGGCAACCCTGTAGATCCAGCCATGCCGCTGCTTCCTCTGGGGTGTCAAAGAAGAACATTCTACTTTTGTGCAACACTTTCAGTTTCGCGGGGTACAGGAGCATGTATTTGAGTCCGGCCATGCATAACCTCCTCTTGATTGCCACATAGCTGTACCGCTGCCTCTGGACCAACATTGTGTAGTCGGGATACGCTGTGATCGTACTCGAGGCCCTTTCGATCGTTCCCCCTTTGCGAAAATACTCCAAATTCTTCTCGCAATCTTTATAGTTCAGTATCTTGGCAATTATCGCACGAGGCGGGGCCCCAGGCTTCGATTTCCTCATGAGGGCTCTATGTGCTCGCTCCACCGTGAATCCCTGAGAGAGTTTGTCAGCTCCATTTTCTTGCAAAGATCAAGTTATCCACATAGTCTGTAAGGTCTTGGCCTTCCTCCCCCTCCGGCAGTCCGACCACGCAGATATTGTTCCTTTGTGCCCTTCCTTCCGCTTCCTCGGCACGGTTCTCCAGGTTGGCCACCTGTTGCTTCAGTATATGCTCCTATTTTGTATTGCTGGTGCTAGTGTCTGTGTTGGTTTTCACCGCATTTTCCAGGCTGCTCGTTCTCTCTGCCAGCGTTCTGAAATCTTGTCGCAGTAGGGTGACTTCTATGCCTACTGTGTCTATTTTAGCCTCCAAGGAAGTTTGCAGGTCCGCCATCGCTTTCCCCCATGAGTCTCTCAGCTCCGTTATAGCCGCTAGTATCTGGTGGTTTTCAGTCGCTGTGGTGCTCTCCGACGGTGCTGTCACGCCGCTGTGCGTTGTCGCCGCAGGAGACTGCTGCGTCTTGGCAAATGCTTCCATCGTGGATTGTTTGTTTTGCTCTTACTAACGGTTCCGAGCCCCGCCATCTTGCAATCTCTGTTATGTGTCTGAGGTTACTTGGTCTGTGGCGTATCAATCCTGCCTCTCTGTCGTGATGTAACACCAGTGTGTCACTTCGGGGCCAGGGCAGTTGTCCTTGAGGAGCCCCTGTATAAGTTTGTATTTGTGAAGCTGTCTCTTCGGGTGGGCTGTGTCCTCCCACGTTTCTAATTCACTCCCTGCTTCCTGGAGACTATTTTGTACCACCAGCATGACCGCCCATCTCTTGGGCTCCTTGTGTTCTTCACGCCACTGCTTGTTCCCGTTGCGGTCCCCCCTGTATCATGCGGGCTTGGCTACTTCCCCAAAACCCTCAAGTGGGTCGCGTCGTCCCACGTATCTCTCCTGGCTGCTGTGGTCTGCCCCGCTTTGCTTATTTTCTTGGATCGCTGGGTGCTCCTCCTTCTATGCGCCTGTAGATATGTTCAATGCTGTCTGTGCGCTTCAATGCCTGCCACCTGTCTTCAAACTATCATAGCATCCGGCAAATATCCAGGAGGCGCCAGCACATGGACTGTTCTTGCTACAGTAATGGCAGCACACCCGAATATCCGCTTTACTTGGCAGTGCCTGGGTGCACTGCCTGTCTCATCATGCAGGATATGGGTGCTCTCCCTGCCCTCTGTGGTGATATGGTTCCTAAGCCCCCTTACAACGAAGAACTGGCGTCCGGCGCACTCCAGGTGCAAAGTGTCTCAGCTTCCCATAGGGACACAGCACCCAACTAACATTGCAATAGGTCTGCATGCAAATTAGAGCTTTGTGTTCCACTGCACACCAAGGACGTTTGTTATTATTTATCTCTTGCGGTTCGTTAACATCTTTTGTTTATGCCCAGCTCGCCTTCAGCACCTATTCGCCTCACACTTGCAGGTACTTCATGCTCATTTATTTCGTACTGCGGTCAGCCGGGGCTCAACTGCAATTGTCCATGAACCGCTCGCGGCTGGCTTTACACCCACAGCCCTCGCCGGCGCTCGCAGCCCGGGAGCCGCATAGGCACCAGCCGCCCGTCTTCATTACACGGCAACTATTGCCATTATTTCGATCGGCTCCTCCGCTCAGGCACCGGAGCTCCGCCTCACTACAGCCACATGAAAGCAACAGTGGCAAGCCACAAAGGCGAGGCTTCCCGTGTTCTGCAGCGGCTCACTGCTCCTGCTCTGCCCTGCAGCTCAGCTTCCCTCGGTCTCCTCCAAGGCTGTGGGCACAATCCCTTTGTTGTCCGCCATCATGGCGACGTTTCCACACGGCCGCCCACTATAGTTTCAGTTTTCTTCTGATTGCCGGGCTCAATGCTCTCGTCTTGAAAGCATATTGCAGTGTGTTAGTTCTGACGCTCAATCCTTAATTTCTGGAACACCCGGGTCAATTTAAAGCGTAGTTACAAGCATCATTGTCGGATCGGCTGGAGCGGCATTTCATGGCTAGTTAGCCACGCCCTCCAACTCCTTGAGTTCATTTACTGTGTTCCGTGCCTACTGTTCTAGGCTCTATCCTCGCTGGTGCGCACTGTGATGATGGTGAAGTCTCCATCTCTTCACTTGCGTTACATTGAAACATAGCACCAAGAGTCTTTCCGCCACGTCCATCAGCATACCCTTAACCGCAGGAGAAGTGATATGTAGGAAAATTGAGTCTGTGCGCTGTTCATCTCCAAATTCGATGATCCTCAAATCATTTGATGACAGTTGTCTTAAGTTTGAAATACATTGAATTAATTCCATCACCGTTCTTCTGTTAAGGATTAAGTCGTCCTTGTCGATGATTCTCTCCAATATCAGTGTGCAATCTTTTGGGTTTTGTGTTCTCGTGACAAGTGACCGACGATTGTATGGCTGGGCAATCTTGACCTTTGATGCATTTTGTTCTGGGGGGCTCTTAGTTCTTATTCGGGACCGCATTGAGGATACATCATGGTTAGTGATCTTACTAGGTTCCACATCCGTTTCTTCAGAAATTATGGCTTTTGGCAGAGTTATTGAGACAAGCCAGGGCTTAAGATCATGAATGTTTTTCCCATTGCCAGAGGTAGTCCGAACTTTGCCGGTATCAGGTTTAGTGGAAGATGATCAGGTATTGGATTTAAGTTGTTTACAGCTTTTCTCCGATAAAGTGTGGCAGGGCAGAGATTTACTGTCCCTAGGCTGTGAGCGAAGTGAAAGACCATCCGTTTCCCTGTGAGATCACGAGTCCCATCCTTTGACGTTTGCTCACAATCTTGCTCTTCTGTTGAGTATGTCAAAGATCCATAAGGATTTGGAGAGTAGGACTCGTTTCCCTGTCTTTTGCAAAAAGGGCTGTTGCCTCCTCCTTGTCAGTTGGCACCCACACCACAGTGGGTGCACAAGGGGGGGATGAGCTCCCCTGATAAATACTTCCTTGGAGACTGTTTTGGGGGACCCTTACTGATGTTCTGGGGTTAGGCGGTTAGAGCCTTAGTCTTTGTTGGATTGCTGACAATAGATGGTTGCTTCACCGTCTGATCACACCCACAACTAGACCTAGTTTTCTTCTGAGCAAATATGACAAAAAAGGATTTGTGGGTTCCTCCGAGCATGCGGCCCTGGTTTGAATTTCGTCCGCTTCGTGTTTTAACAGTTCACATGATCCTCGCTTCATTTTAGGTGGATCAAGGGGATCCCCCTTCACCAGAGCTTTAAATTGTTTGCGGACTGTACTTACTATTTCACCTGTTCCACTTGCTGCACAGTGTTTTGTGTCTGCGTGGCTTGAGTATATCTCATTGGTTGGCTGACGTTTTTGGACTGCATATCGATGCTGTTCTGAGGGATTAAATTATTATTTGATTGAGTTCTTTGCTCATTTGCTGTGATAAAAACACTCCAAGAAAACAAGTTTTGTGTGCATCATTGCCATTAAAGTTGTGTGGTCCTTTAGTGTATCATTTAGATTTTTGAGTTTTGTGAATGGGGCCGAAGCTATGGTTATTGTCAACATCATTGTTAGTAGGTCAGGTTTGTTTTTTCTTTTTTAATCGTTCATTTGCTATGGGCAGGTACTGTGCTGAGCTATTTTTGCATTAGAAAAGTTCATTCCTGAAGATGAGATGATCTGTTTCTTGGAAACTGCAAGGATAGTTTATTGCAGATAGTTTTATCCGAATCCAGTCTAAAGTAGACTTTCCTGGCATCATTTAACCGAGACTGGGACGAGTCTGCGTCCCCATGAGTAATCCTGTTTTCCGCTCTCTCAGGAGTAGATTGGCAGCTCGACCCTAAACCTTGCTTTTGCTTCTCCCGATCCAGAGCTGAGTCGATGACCGACTAATTGAGAGCAGAGTCCGGAGTGAAAGTTATCGAGAGTTGTTCACTGGACCGAGCACCCTGTGGGTTGAGAGGCTCACAGATATTATTAATGGATCCCTCTGACTCTGTTTTACAGGGGTAAACTTTAGTAGAGATAGTTAGCTGTCGGTTTATCGAGTAACATTAGATTCTCATTGTGGGCTGCCGATTTGGTGTGTTTTGAAAAGCTGCACAAAATAAGTCCTGCCATTCTTTGGCCACACGCATTTACACATGACTTTCCAGGGGCCTCTTAAGCTCCGTTACCAAAAACATCCATGCCCTCGAGAATTTCTGCATCAGATAGGTCTCCCGGGGCTAGGCCATGCATTGTAATAGCTGATTTAGGCAAGAAAAATTATGGCAATATGGAACTTGGTCGACTGCCCTTAAGATTCGTTTTACGGTATACTCGAGGTGGATTTACTGGTTTTGTCACCTTCCTAGTAAGAGAGTTAGCAAATCTCGGGGGTCTAGGAGACGAATAGCAAGGAGGTTGCCTCACGGACTTCAGGCTTCGTAGCTAAATGAGTTTTTTCAGGAAAGCCACCAACCAGCGCACAGCTTTCGCCCAATTGATCAACTCTGTCACTGGTATTGTTGGATAGAATTAAGCTTTCGTGGCGACATGATGATTCCGGGCTGTAAAACCACGTCCTGCAGCTTGCTCTTTTTAGATGCCAAAGAGCCCATATCTGTGCCCGGAACGTCTGAATCCTGGACATGTACTATATTAATGCTGTCCTCTCCCCAGTTGCACCGTGGAGATTTAACATAGTAAGTAAATTGGCCAGCTTGGATGGTGAGTCATCCCGGGACACCCCATGCATTTGTGCCTTTGTAGATATCGTAGACTTGCTGGTGTCGGTAACATTTGCTCAATTTGAGCTGCATTCTGGCCAGTATCCTGTAAAGCCGGGTCAGCTGAAGAATCGGGAGCCACAGGTCGGGGTGAGCACTTGCCGTCCTCCACACCCCCCTTCACTACACTCCCCAGCAAGTGTCAAAAATGAGGGGGCCCGTTCTGATGACTTTTACTGGGCTCTGCAGTGGGAAGTGTGATGTTAATTGCGACTGATCCTCCACCAGAGAACCAAACGGACTGAGTGTGCCTGTAAGAGGTGTTGGCACCAAAAACAAACTGAGATGACCCATAGTGAAAGAACGCTGGTGGGTCCGGCCTTAGACGGCGATTTCCCAAGGCGAACGCCCTTCTCCCTTCAAAAGCTTCGGCCCCTGTGAGGGTTGGTGAAAGTAAGTTGCCGGGCAACGATGATTGTTGCAAGGGAGGTGTAAAAAAGGTTGGACGAGTGAAACGAGCATGACTGTCAGCGAGGATGAGGGATTGGTGGAAGGGACAGCGAAATATTTAGTGTTGGTGGTTTTGCTCAATGTTTTACCCGCCAAGTCACTGTAGACCGCAAGACCCCCAGCGATTAACAGCTCGTCAGCTTTGAGCTTTTTGCAGTCATCTGATGAGACAGAGTGTCACCATCCTTCCGGACCTTGGAGCTCCTCACCTTCCTCCATAGGGCCTCCGGACACCAGACACTCTACCACACTCTGTCTCGGTCCGGACAGTTTTTATGGTGGGTGAAGGCAGGAGTGGAGAGTGATTAAAAGAGATAGAAAGCGGACTAGCTTAGCCATGCTGGATGAAAAAAAAAAAATATTGAAATTTCGTTGCTAATATGGTGCACAATGAATGATATTGACGTTTGGAGTGGTTATAGCACTTTTTTGTGTGTACTCTTGAAGTAGGAGGAAATGTAATGGTGTACGATATGTGGACTATAAATGTTGGTAGTTCGGGTGGTGTTCTATAGCAGGTGTTAATTTGTAAATGTTGTACTGCTATCTTTTTGTACCATTGTTGCTTTATGCGTTTGGTTTCTGCTGGTGGTTTGCAAGTATTAAGACATTGTTCTATGCTAATGCAGTACTATGACCGTAGTTGCGTAGCTGTTGGCGTATTATACTTAGGAAGTGTTTGACGCTATGTTTGTAGCACATTAGTTGTTGAAGGTTGAGTTGGGCATTTGTGATGCTGCAAATAACATAGTCGTATTCAGGTTGCATTTAGAGAGCTGGTGGTGTATTCTAACTGTTTACAGTGTCCTGTTTGTGAAGGGTACGTAGAGAAGCTTGCGGATTCATGTGGTTGTTTGGACATCTGTGCACATTTGGAACTGGTACTGCCGAATTACGGATTTATGTGTTGCTACGTCTGTGTGTTGGAGTTGTATGACTATTGTCGGAGAGCTGGTGACTTATTTGCATAAGTCGTGATTTCGGAGGTTACTGAGGATAGTTTTGAACCCTCACACTTAGCACTTTCCCTTCCACGTACCCAGTGGAAAATACTGATACTCTGCTTTGTGTAGACGTACTGTTTGCGTGACTGTACTCCATGGGTTTATTGGGGATAAGTGTCCAACACACACTGTAGTGCATTTCGTCAATGCTTCCAGTATGGTACGTTGCTTTAGGTCGATAGTGTGGAAGAAAAACTATTTTTTGTCCACTTATGAAGGTAGTGGTTGGTGTTGGGGAGTAAGGTATAGCAGGTTTGTACATCAATGAGTAAAGTTTGGCTTCCAGAATATTAAGTAGGCATTTCCAAGATGTGCAGGTAGTCTGTGCTTTGGACTGATGGAAGTTTCATTGCATTCCCACCATGACCATTATTTTGTAATGTATGTAGTATAGTGGACTCCATTGGTGGAGTCCCTGCTAATGCAGAATTTGGACAGTAGTTACGTACCTGTTGGCATACTGTAACTGCTGATACTTTGAAAGTGTTTGATGCTATGTTTGTAGCACAGTAGTTGTTGAAGGTTGAGTTGGGTAGTTGTGATGCTGTAAATAACATTGTCGTATTCAGGTTGCAGTTAGATACCAGGTGGCGTCTTCAAACTGTTTACAGTGTCCCGTTTGTACAGGGTACGTAGAGAAGTTTATGCATTCCTGTGGTTACTTGGACATCTGTGTACATTTTGAAGTGGTACTGTCCATTTGCGGATTTACGTGCTGATAGGTCGATATGTGTTGGAGTTGTACGACTATTCTCTGAGAGCTGGTGACTGATTTGCGTTAGTGGTGATTTTAGAGGTTACAGAGGATAGTTTTGAACCCTCACACATAGCACTTTCCCTTCCACGTATCCAGTAGAAAATGCTGGTACTGTGTTTTGTGTACACTTACTGTTTGTGTGACTGTACTCCTTGGGTTTAATGTATGCAGTATAGTCGCCTGCATTGTTGGAGTCCCCTGTGTGGTAGATTATGGCTGCACTTGTGAAGGTGTTCCTGTCAAGTGATATCTGTCCGTGTGTGAAGGCAGTAAGTTTGCAGTTGTTTTTGGTACCATCAGCATTGTATCTTAAGAGCATTATTATCAGATATTGACTATGTGAGTGTATATGTAGCATCAAACGATTATCAGAATTGCATGATGTTCAGAACCTGCTATGGTTTACATTTTGCACCATTTGCTGAAATGGAATGGAGTCACAGTTGGGTATTGGTATATACATGAAGGATTTGTTAGGGACTTGCTCCTGAATGACATGGTTGCAAAGAGTGCATGTATGTCTCCACATTTAGGAAATGTTTAAGATGTATTTCTATTATAAGTATGTTTTTTTTCTTTCCAGTATTTGTAGTAAGCACATTAGAAATTCCTGTGGATCTTCTTGTCGGTTTAAAGTGAATTTCACCATTCCAGCACTGTAGTACAATTCTTGCATTATTCCTGAGACACTGTAAATGGTGTCAGGATTGCTTACTGCATTTCTGTGAAGGATGAGCATTGCAAACACAACTGGTCTGCGCCATTTAAATAAATGTTTTCAACAAATGCTGGTATTTGGAATAGAACATTTATTGTTACATTTGCATAGCAATTAACACCTGTTGTATTGGAATATTTGAATGGGCCTGGTCCTTCTTTGTCTGAGCCCTTTGATGGAAGGGTATGTGGTTTCTTAGCAGAGGCTTTTATTTTTGTGGGTTTGTTTGTCTATTTTACTCCTTTTTTTGTATGTGCTTTTGGTAGATGCTGCAGTATGACTTTCTTTCAATTTCTTTGACGGCACTGTGGCCCAATCATTTAGTACTTATGATGGAATGAGCCTTCTTTTCAAAGCTTTTGGTTTTTGAGGAATAGGTTACATTTTTAGATGGGGTGTGTTTAGTGCACATAGTCTTTTGTCCTCTATGATGCAAGGAATGTCTGCACTGAATGCAGTTGCATCAAAATCAACTAGATACAGTCCTCCTAGTATACGTAACCATGACAGTGCTACGTAACTCATGCCTTCTTTGAAGACTGTGTTGCCAATATCAATCAATGCTTGATCTAAGGTAAGACCTTGCGATTTATGAATAGTTACTCTACGTACACACATGTCTTTGAAAAGAAGGAATTGTGCCGTTGCGCGTCCTATATTTTTGACTTCTGAAAGTTTGTCAAACTTTGTTTACAAACTGAATGCTGGTGTCCCGTGGGTATGTCTGGAAGGCAACAACTGTACCAAGTGCTCCATTAACTAAACCTTGTTATACGTCAACGTTACACTTTAGCATAACTCTACAGTTGACACAATGTTAAAATTTTCTCCAAACCAGCTGTGTTGTAAATGGAGTTCTCTAAGGCTTATAGTCGTGCTATGCCTTGCTGACACATAGGTATTGTCAAACCGTGTACGTCTAATTTGTATGTGCTATGAATTTCTACTAGTGGTTATTTCTCTTTTTGCAGCATTGTTGCATTAAATTGTGTGCATCCTACTAGAGTTGGAATTAAGGCCATAAAGCTGACATTTTTCAGAGCTAATTGTTCCATGACATCAGTAGCACATGTGTTACACCCGTACAGCTCATGGATGCGTCTACTATTGAGGGTAGACTGCGCCTCCTTTGAAAGTACACCAATCCGTATGTTTTTTTTAAATGTTGGCATATGTGAGGTCTGCGGACTGACGCATGTTTTGAGTTAGTTCTCGGTATTGGAAATGTTGCCAAAGATTTACATTGCTGATGCTTCCAAGACTTTTACGGCACTGTTTGTGTCCTAAGATTTTGAAGATGGGTTCACCTTTGACTGGTGTCAATTGAAGGAGATCTACGAAAACAATGACATGTTTTCCTCCAAAGAGTTCTTCGTAGTCTGTTTTGAGTACCTCTTGCAATCTGAGGTGAATCAAAGCCAACATTAGGTTGGAGACCATGCTGACCTCCTCTATTAGGAGCATTTTCATTTGTTTCAAAACTCTGCGTAGCTCCATAGCAGATTGTGCTGAAAGGGTACAGTACTCTAATTTGTTTTGTTGTTCCACTGGAAGGAGCAGCAATCCGTGTAGAGGGACTCCACCAATGTTGTACGCAGCCGAACCTGTAGGGGCAGATATAACCGCAGAAAGGTTGTTGTTTATTTGTTGGAGGTATTTACTGACCATTTTTATTAAGAATGTTTTACCTGATCCAGCTCCACCACTTACATACAGAAGTATAGGTTTGTAGTTCTGACAGGTGCAAGTTTTACTTTTGTGCTGTATACCATGCTCAATGGTTTTACTTACTACTTCAAAAATGGTACGCTGTTTTGATTTTGACTGTCCATTGTTTAGTTGAGATTTCAGTACTGCGAACTCTTCTGCAGAGTGTTCATACTGAAGCTTAGCAGTGGTTACCTCTGTCATGGATAATTCTGCCTCATTTGCTATGAGTGGCTCTCCAAGTGGTTCTTGGCTGCTTGTTTGCGAAGGTTCACTGCTTTCAGAAATGTCTACATTTAGTTGTACTTAAATTCATCTTCTTGTTGGCGTTCACTATCCAATATGGTTTTGTACCGTGTAAAGTTTTCATCAGTAATTGTACTTTCAGTGGCTTTGAAAGCACATTCGTAGCACGTGTAGGTGGCTAATAAATCATCTCCATGGTTTAAAAAGTTGTAGAAGAGCCATGTAGTGCAGTTATTTGTGTTGAGGAGTTTTTAAGGATAACTTGATATGATTAATTAGGCTGCGTTTGGTTAGTCTCACGAGGCTGCCTTCACAACTTTCCACTCTGTATGTACCTTTTTCCTCATTTGGTGTAATGTTGTTTTTGTATGAGAAGTTTCGGGCTACCTGGTACAAGCACAAGGCTTCTAAAGTACTATTCCTGTTTGGGTAGTATGTGTTCAATAGGTTGTTCTTTAAAATGTCCTGGCTGTTGGGATCGCTTTTGGCTATTGTTTGTATGTCTTCGTACGATTTAAGTACTCTATTTCTGGATGTAGCAGGCCCAAGGCTTAGCCACACTATGTTGTCAGATTTCCCATATAAGGCTGTGCCGGTTAAGCGGTCAGCGGCTTCGTCGCTGCCACATTCTCTATGGGAGAGCATTTTAATGCCAAAGCTGTACAATTTTTGTGCCAGTGTTTTCTCAGAGGCTATGTCATCCCAGAGGTCTTTGAGCTCTGCTTTGGTTAATTAGGCGGTGACATATCGTGCAACAGTAGTGGAATTGTCTGCAATGTACTGTACATCAACATTGGCATTCCATAAGAGGGCAATAATTGCATTGTAATCATTGATGTACTTGGATGCTTCACTTCTTTTTATGTAGTATGTGTTTTTAGGAGATGTTCCTTTGACACTGTGTCGAACTGAAGACATGAAGCTGTTTACTTGGCCTGTTGTTGAAACTGTCTAGGGAAACCAAAGCGGCATTTGATGTAGTATTTGCCTCTGTTCTTGTATTTGCGTCGACAATACTTGCCACACTTGTGTCTTTGGAATTGCAAAATGTGTGCTCGTAGGTCACTATGGGTACTTTCCGGATGGATTTCGCTAGCGACATATTTGTGAATGGACTACAAAATAGTTTCATCACGCTGCTCACCAAATCTAGGAGCATTTTTAATCCACAAAAGTATATGGATGTGTGGTACTCATCTGGCTTGATATTCTTTTCTCCAAAAGAAGTGTTCTACTTCTCTGATGGGAGGAAGTCTTTTATTGCAAATTAAGTGCAGCATTGCAAGGAAGCGATGATGAAAGTAGCGTGAAACATTTACTGGATCGAGAGAGCACAGCTCTACTGGAGTTTTCAAGTCTATACCTGTTTTGTTTTTGTTTGCTATGCGTAGGAAAGTGTGCAAGTTTTCCCATGAATACTCAGCACAACTTAAAGTGACAAACCATGTGGGTGGGCCAAGGTGGTGTAGCAAACACTGTACATCTGTGTGCCGTCAGAACCAGGACTCTTTCGTGCCACGCATGTTTGCCAAGACATTTGTAACACTAGCTTGTAAAACTTCATCCTTTTCTTGCACCTTTTGAAGTAGTTGTGTAGCAGACATGTTTTGGAAATGGGAACCTGTTTTTAATGTGGGCAACTCCATAACATAGGGTTGCTAGTTCACTTTCAAGAGCACGTGGAATATGTACTCCACGTTCTGTCTAAATCTAGGGTCTTCAGAATACATTTGTAAACATCGGTATTCGGATGCTGTTTTGTGTGCTTCTTTAATCATACCTTCCACCTTTTCCAGTGGGGAAGAGTAGAGGAAAGGCTTGTGCTTCTACACTTTTTTCCCATATACTGATTGGGGCTCCTTTGGCTTGCCGCATTTGATATGCTTCTAGTGCATAGTCTATGGTGTCTCTGGAGTGCAGTGGGTGAATTGTATAGTGGTTTAAAATACTGGAGGCTACACTAGGATCTAGGCGTTCAAAATGGCAACTTATTGAGGAGTCCTGAATTATTTCGGTTGTTTCTCTCAGGTTTTCTTGAATGTTTATTTCCTTGTAGTATTCATTGTTTTCTTTAAGGTACTGCAAAACCTCTCTAACTTTGGTTAAGTCCACTAGGTGTTGCCAAATATTTGTGTCTTTTGTAGGTACACCATTTACCAGGATAATCAAAGATTTGTGTATTGGCCTTTGCACACGTAGAGTGTCTACATGTTCTTTCAGATCTAACAGTAAATAAACTACTTTACCACCACAAATACCTTTCAGTAATTCAGGGGGGGAGTTAATTTTGCAGTTTTCGGTTGAAGACGTAGCATTGCTTAAAATGGGTACACTGTTTGTGTTATAATGCACTCATACAAATTAAGCTGCTGCAGTGCGTTTTGGCAGTGGAAACAGTTCCATAATATTACTAATTGCCCGTGAAGGACTTTGGTTACTGTCAAGTTTTGCAGTGCAGTATGTGCACAGTATGGAGGGGTTGGCAATGTCGTACTTGTTGTCTGCTATAAGGTACAGAGTTAATTGAAACTATTGGGATTCCTCATTGCCTTCTATTTTCTGAAATAAATCAACAGTTTTGGTGAGCTTGTTATAGAAAGCTCTACGACAACACACACATACTTGATTTGGCATTTCAGCAGAAGTGCTTTTGAACTTTTGTATTTCTTTTCTGTATGTGTGATGTAAAAAGTTGATAGCTGCACTGTTGTCAGTATTGTTGTCTGACAATGTTGGAGTGGGTAAGTGCTCTTCAGTTTCACAGTATTTCCTTAGGATGTGCTCAATTTCATCACGCACTTGTTTGGCTGTACCGTGTAGGAGAATATAATTTACATGTTGGATTGCTAAAGCTGGAGTTTTTGCATAGGACAGTTTGTACACTAGTTTTCTGATTGTTGAATGGTAGGTTGCTAACATTTTAATACAGTGGAAGGTGCTTTTGCAAGCTGCTCCAGAAATGCAGGCTAAGGGATGTCCTCGTATTCCAGTGTACTTGCGCACTGGACAGGAGTCCATACTTTTTAGTATTTTCATTTTTCTTTTGTTGGTGCCTTTGACATACTGATTGAGGAATTGCTGCAAATCTTTGATTAGGCATGGGCGAACGTTGCAGATTGATGTGCAAGGCCATTTGTAGGTGAGGCTTGTTGGTTTGGTGGATTGGAGAGTGCCATCTAAGTTTGATGGGGATGTTTCTGAAAGAAGTGTTTCCTTTTCTATTATGGTATTGGGTATCTTTTCATACCCTCGTCCACTCTGATGTAAGGCAATTTGGTTGGTTAGTTAGTTGTTGTTTGTAGGATTCTTCATTGGCTCTGTCTATATGTGGCCAAAGGTATCTATGGTGACATTGCGTTTGTTTCAAAGTAGTGCTTGCAATTAACCAATTAATCTTGTTAGTGGTTTCATTTTCTTCAAAGTTACAATAAACAATTTCCGCTTCACACTTATAGCAGTGTCTACAAGAGCTCCTAGGATGACTTTTCTGCAGTAGGTTTTGAGGGTTGAGCGCGATTTCTGTCCTCTACTTGTAAGGTTCTGAAGGACTCTGTGGTAGACATTTTTTTGTACAATTAGTTTTTTTTTAATGCTTGCTTGTGATTAAACTACCATTTGTATGTGCTCCTTTAGGAGTAGTCTGCGTTGGACTGTGTTTTGTGGTTTCCTGTACATTTTGCCAGATCACCTACACTCTCTTTACTGGTAGATGGATTTGTTTTCCTTAATGACTGAATTAACTCTTCTCCTGCACCTTTCGGTTTATGTTGAGATTACAGTGAATGACTACTTTCTGTGTTTGTAGGTTGCGTGGCTCTGTTTCTGCGGTGCTTTCTACGGAATTGCCGTTTGGTAGGCATTGTGTAGTAGCTGTTGGTGAAGAAAGGGAAGTGTGGGTGTGCAAATGTGGACATGCATATGTGTGCAATGTGCGCCAGTGGCTGAATGAGAAGGTAGGCAGCTATTTAAGTGCAGGTGTGTGGCTATGCAGTGGTGTGTAAGGTTAGATTGGGGACACTATGTTAGTATGTGGGTATTATTTTAATGGTGGTGACATAAGAAACACTTGGCACCTGTAGAGCTGTGATCAGTAACCATAAGTACATTCTGCTGGATGGGCACACATGTATATGCTACAGTAGAAAGTTAGTGCACTGGTTTAGTAAGACATACAAGAGTATGCTGGTATTGTACTTTAATTGCGGAGCGTAGTTGCCTTCTAGGCTGTATTTTGAAGTGTACACTCCAGTAGCTTCCCAGAGACAGGTGGGTACTGCTCCTGTATAAGAAGACGGTAAGATAATGTTGGCTAATGACATAGTGCTTACATTTGTAAATTACATTCTTCAGATCTGTAGGGGGGTGTCTTGGCAGGAAGACGACGTGTGTTTGTATAAATGGAAGGTGTACAATATGAAAGGCGGTTGGGAGTATAAGCATGTTTGTTAAGGGAGTAGGTGGGCTACTTGGGAGTTTAGTGTGTCACAGGTTATGAACAACGTGAGGATGAGAGAAAGGTGGGTAAAGATGTACAGAGTGGAAAGGACAATGTTTTGGGCGTTCATTTGCATGCAGTTCTGTGCATATGTATGCTTAGTACATGAGTGCAGGCATTGCTTAGGGGTTTTCATTTGAATTTGCACATTTACGTATGTTACTGTTTTGACCATGGCGATAACAGCAGTTAAGCAATAAAAAAAGTTATGTATGACGTACGGGTGGAAACTGTCGTTATGCTTGAAATGTATGCACTTTGCATAGTTTGGTCAGAAAGGCTGCCTGATAGTTGTGCTTGCGATTTGTACAAATTTGCTAGGAGGTGGTGTAATGGGGGAAACAATTGTAAAAAAGACGGAACAAAAGAACACAGTAACCTTTTTCATCTACCAATGCGTGTTGTGGCCAAATGGAACCTTTGCCGCCACCTACCACTGTAGGAGCAATTTAATGGTATGTGATGGGATACACAACAGTACAAATATTGAGTACGTTATGGAGATTTACACCTAGGTACTCTGTTGCTATGCATCGTGCATAGTTCTCAACCTTTCACGGCCCTTGGCTGGGTTAAAAAAACTGATTTTGTAATTGGCGTGTAAAAGCCCATTGGGGCGTTTAGGGAGCTTGGCGGGTGAGACAGCTGCCAAAAGTGTGTGATTTGAGAGGTATGCAGACGTATAACACAGTTGGCAGTGTACTGTAAAAAAAAATAGTAATACCTACTGGGTGTGCTGATGGGTAGTGATGATGATGTTTTTGGGTGCCGAACGTGTAGATCGTTGACTTGTACTTTCTCGTGGGGGTGCTTTTGATTTAGAAGATATGTCACCTCTGCGTGAGTACCGGCTGTTATGCACTGTTCATTAGATGTGATAGAATTAAATTCACAGTAATTGGTTGTAATTGGTGGATGCGTACGTAATACTTTAACAGTAGCCAATCGGCGAGTTCTGCTGTAAGAGTACTTGAAAGAGAAGGACGAATTGCCTTGCTCTACTGGGCCGCGGCCCTCACAGTAGTAGAGAAAATCGCACGTGCTAAATGCTGTCCTTCGTAATGTGCTTGGTATGGAAATGGGACTACGGTTGAGCGATTCACGTGTATGTATGCTTTTGTGTTCCATGGTAGGATGTTCTTTTGTGGCCATGATAACGTTAGTGCTTGTAGTGTGACGTTTGTTAGTGGCAGTTCATTTTTTTTCCTCTATTGCAATTAGTAATCTGTTGCCCTGTATACAATGTACGCTGCAGACACACATGTAGTAATATATGGAGAACAAGCCAAGAGCAACCCATAACAATGAGCACAGAAGGTGTTTCTTGACACGTCCCTTTAGAAAAATTAGAAATAAACACGTTGCATAACTTCTACGAAGATGCAGATTTTTTTATTACGCTTAAAATGTGTTTGTGTAGCCCCGTACACAGGGCAATGTGTTGGCGAAAGCTGCGCCTTTTGGGGCAGTGCAAGTGCTACATCCGGGTAGTGTGAGGGTGGGTGCAATGGAAATGGGACTATGCAGGAGTTAGGATTGGTCAATATGAATTTGTGGGTGTGGTGTGTATGAACAGATTGTGCCAGAACATTGATTTGCCAATAGGAGTGGACATGGCTACGGGTGTGCCGTTAAGTAGGCAGACTATATGGCTGTTGGGCGACTCCTGGATACATTGGGTACAACTTTACACAGAGCGTTATGCACTAGCGGCACACCTTGGTTTTGATAAATACGTGGAATGCAGTGGTTCCATGTGGGTCCTTGTGGTGGTAGTTTGGTGACGCTTCCTCTTCCAAACATTATTATTGTTCATTGTGGAGGGAACAGTTTAGGGCATGTTACCGGCATTTCACTGCAGTTTGTAATTAAGGAGACATTTCGGCAACTAATGGAATTGTTTCCAAAATCACACATAATCTTTTCTCGCATTGCCCAGAGGCAGATGTGGCTGTGTTCTTCCTTCTGTGACCCACAAATGGAGAAAGCGCGGCGTAATGTGAACATGGCTGTGTGCGCTTTTCTGCGCGACGTTGGCATGTTCTCCTTCCACAATGAAAACATTACCTTTCGTAGTAGGAACATTTTTTGTTCAGATGGAGTTCATCTGACTGATGCTGGCAATGAAATCTTTCTGTGTAATATCCAAAATGCTGTACAGTGCTTCTTGCAAGTGTAGGATGCATTTTCCCAGTGGTCGTTCACCAATTGTAACGTTCAAAATACAAATGGTACCAAAAAGGCTCTTTTCAGTGCCACTACTTTTTTTGTTAGAATGCGTACAATGTTTTTGACGGCGTCGCACCGCTAATTTTTGCCATCTCTGTACGTGTTGCTTATAGGCAGCATCATCGCCTGCATGCTTGAATTGACCTTCTATTTTTGAACAGTGCAAAGTGGCTCTTTTTGTCCCCCCCACCCCCACCTTCTGGCTGTGTAGCATTGTTCCTGTTGTTATAAGAGACACCAGAAAAGACAGCAGTGGAAGGGAGATTTGACAAAGCGTACCAACCAGAGGATAAGAAATTGTATGTGGAGAGCAGAAGATGTAAGGTGCACCTTACTTGGGTAGGGGGCAGTGTTTGCCATGGTGCCGGACCGCAGCCTCAAAAGCACTTCGCAAATGTTCTCCCCTACATAGTACCGCATTGCAGTATATGCACAATACAGTGATCTTTTGAAATGTAGGGGTCTGTTGTATTGCATATGTCCTCGAAGATTGCTTGCGGGACACAGTGGCCCACTGGAGTGTCCCTAGTGGTGGTAGGAGCAGATGCAGAGGATGCTGTAGTGGACAATAACCTACTGTCTGCTTGGAAGAGGACAACCCTCAAAATCGCTGCCTGGGGGGTGCGCTTTAAGGTACCGCCGCATGGAAGTGGTGCCATAGTTGTACAAGCTAGGTTTCCCGCGACTGAGTACAGTACAATGCACCTGGTTAGCACGAGAATTTGGCACATTTCCAACGGTCCTAAATAGTTTCCACACCCAGGATTGCCGCTGGCTGTAGGCAATGGGGATTCCTTCTACTTTACTCTAGTTTCCTTTTCGATGTCCCTCCCCATTATGGTGCCTTTCCACTGGCTCAGGACTTTTAGAAGGAGGTGTTGGTGTGGTGAGGGTGCTTCTGAGTCAGAGGTAGTAGCAGAAGCTCTGGTGGCCATTACTTGGAAAAGTAGTTTGCAGGCACAGAATTGGTGAGAAAGCAATATCTGCCCCAAGCAATGTGCACCAGTGCTTTTCTATAGAAAGCCAAACGGAGCAATTGTAGGGTGTGCTCTTTTATAGGGCTGATGTCGAGCATGTGAGATCGCAAAGTGGCATTAACTAATTCCCTACAATATCTACATGTAGAAGGAAGAGTGGAGGATCGCTGTAAGGGTGTCCTCTTTTGATGTGTACGAATCTGGCTCGTTTCCACCAAATAAGGGACGATGTGCACTGTTGATATGTTCCCATGGTGACATCGTCATTGTTCTCCATTTGCAAGCTTGTCTACCGGACATATATTGGACGTTACACTTTGTGGCACGTGCATAGTTCTACTACCGATACGTTTGCCATTCCTGGCCTACTTAAACATATGATACACGTACATTGCACTTTTCTACCTATGCTTCCTGTGAGCACTGTAGAGTAGGTGGGATGTTTACGTGGAAAAATACTCGCAGAACGTGGGTGCACGCTTCCAGCTGGTACAACTATACCACACGTTTATTCGGTTATGTTCTGCAGGGAAAGTGTTACGAGGCGTCACAGCACGATATACATATGTGCACAGTTGTGCCACAGATAAACAGGCGCTCCTGTTACTATTTTCCAGACGGATGTGTGCATGTGTGATTGCGCATGGGGCAGCCAGGTGCGGCTGTCGTCCGCCGCCTCCATTTTTATCACTTGCAATCATCCCCACTACTGCTGTGCCCTTCTCACTTACAATGGCCTTGTTAAACAGAAAAAAAAGGGACATTCACAATCTGTACAAATTAACATTTCAATCTTTGTTAGTACACATTCATAGCGACTATTCGGAAAGGGAAGGGGGACAAGAAACAAATACATATATTGGGGATGTTTCCATTTCAACAAGCTGCTGCTGAGGGGAAGAAGGGATTGAGCGCTCATCGAAGCGTCTTTCATGACACTGATTTTGTGGTGAAGGGGGGCTGGGAATCGGGGAAGGCGGACATGTGCAAGTTGGGCAGTGATATTTTATTTTGCCCCTTATATGTTCTTCTACAAACGTTCTCAAGGCAGCAAATTGGAGGAGCAACTGCTCGATTTTGGCGTCCAGGCGGTCAACTTTCATATGCCCAGCGTTCAGATCAGTTTCGGTGGCCGTATGTTCCTGTGGAAAAGGTGCTACTTCTGATGTACAGCTTTGCATTTCGGTATGTTCTGTTAAAAGACAACAAATGTGGTTAATTGAAATTAAGTTTTTCATCGCAATTGTGTTTTTTGCTACCTCGTTCCCTACCTATAGGGTTACTATGCTCACTCATTTGGTCATTCAGGAAAATTTTCCTCCAGCCATTCCAGGGTGCTTGCCCTTCCAGTAACTCTTTCCCTTTTCACAGTGCGGTGGGGAACAATGGGCTTATGTCATCATTTCTTCATGCGGAAAATGTTCCTCCAGCCACTCTACGGTGGAAGCCATTGCTGCACACAAACAGAAAACATCATGCTTCTCTACTATTGTACACTAACGGACCGGTGCACTTACAACAAAAACTTTTGTGTACTAACCACATTGCTCTGATGTTCTGTTCTCGGTAGTTGCCGTTTGCTACTCTGCCTCTTCCTTCTTTGTTTGATTGTGCAGCAGGTGTGCGGTAAGATTGATGAAGGCAAACGTCACTTACCTTGTTGGTGCTTTCCTTTATGCTACATACCTAATGCCTTTGTGCACTTTGTTGCGAAAGTACAGATTTTGTATCGGTACGGCATTTTCCCTTCTAACTGACGTGCTTGAAGCTTTTTGTATATATTTTTTGTCTTTGCTGAATGTTACAACTTTTTATGCCCCGCACCCCTTTCTGGGCACGTTGGACTCAACCCAATCTCTGCAAAACGGACGTAGTGTTCCCAACCTTTGTGACTATTACTATACAGCCTTCGGCTTCAGTATGTTGCACAGTCCATCTTTACAAACTAAGGGTATCCTGTACACATCTAATGCAATTCAATGAAAGACACATTATTACAGGAACACTATGGTTCACTTGTGCACCTTAAACCCTATCCTCTTTCCTGCAAAAACTATAACATACCACGTTATGGTTAAAGTGCCCTACTAAAAACCTATGAAATGCTCTAACAGCAAAGCATACATCATTTCACTATGCAACATGGGAAAAATGTAGATATTGCAGCTGTTTTATGCATGCTGCACACACTGCTTACGTTTGTACATGTTAGGTCTTGTAATGGAAAGAAATGTGTAATGCAATACTGTTTATAGCAATGCCTTGTGTAATTATCTACTTATGTCATGATAGTTCGCCCCATGATCTCTGATAGTTTTATGACAACATAACAAAGATAATCCCTTCTGGAGGCTTTTCATGACAACTAAATACAGATGTGATGTCATCAGTGATGTCATCAATGACATTTGTGATGTCATCTTTGATGTCCTGGGTGTTACTCCTTGCAGTGCACAGTGGTAGCGCGAGTTATGGTTGCGTAGCGTACCATAACTTGCTAATTTCTGGGTTTTTTAGGTTTTACCTGTAACCATAAAGTCCCTGTAGCAACTTTTTTCTATTGAATTTCATAGGTTTTTCAGTGGTGCAACTTAACCATAACGTCCCTTTTAACGTTTTTTGTTAGTGAATAAATAAATATATTTCTGAGGCTTGTGGAATCTGCTTAGATCACATGCTGTGCATAGGCCGACATCTAGTGGAAGCTGCGGAGTATTACAGTTTGTTTTTCGAAACTCGAAAATGGGCGTCGACACAGGGCGTGCCAGTAATACTATTCCTAGTGTGACGTCCACTGTACCCATGATCCCTCATGCGTCTAGGACCCTCAGATTGTTTTTTTCCGCCATACTGGTCGGAAGCATCCCGCGGAGTTCCTGGCCTTAGCCACAATTTTGCTAAAATATCTTAATATTTCCCCATTTCTCCACCCCAACGTCGAGCCACGAAGTTCGACACTCGACGTCGGCCCGGAGAAGGAATCGACCATCGACAGCTGCACGACGGACTTGGGCCTCGGAAGGCCTCTGGCCTCGGCCCGGGCCTTGGAAGGCCTCTGGCCTCAGCCCTGCAGGTAGGGAGAGTGGGGGGTGGCACATACGCTACACTCTTTAATATATAGGTACATCTTCTATATATATTCCTACAATCATTAGCCCGCTGCCACAAGGTGCATATGGAGGGTACCCCTTTCCAATTTTGCCCCAAGTGCAACCGCAAGTACCCTTGGGTTGACAGACACGCCATGTGCAACCTCTGCTTGCGGAGGGACCACCCTGAGGCGAACTGCAGAGCGTGTAGTAGGTTTAAACTAAAGGACCGTTCGATCAAGCGTTGGGCCCACCACGCCAGGTGGCAAGAGGCCATGGCAGCGGAGGGCGCCTTCAGCGATGGCAGCGACGCCGTGCTTTCGGACGGCGAGGGCAACATGGCGCTGAGAGACAGCCAAGCGCAAGTCCCTGACCTCGGAAGGTCGTCCGGCAGGGCGGCTATGGGGAAAACACCCGGCGACACAAGCGCTACCCACACCACTTACACCAAACATAAGTCCCACCGAGACTCGACGCGCACGTCGAGTTCTCAGAAAGAGGCACACAGAGAACGGTCCACCGAATCGGTGTCCTCTGGGCGTTCTCGATCTAGATCGCCGCATGACTCCAGGCAGCCATCCACTGTTGCCAAGAGTGCCTCGCTCCCTAAGGTAACGGAGGTTTGATCGTCGGAAGACGAAGCCAACCTCTATCCCCAGGCCGCACTCCAGGAGTCGGCGTCAGCAGACCACTTAACGGCTGTTCCCGAGTCCCAACCTCCACACTCTAGAGATAGGGACACTACCCCTGAACCTCGACGCCAGATGTCGAAAGGCTCTGAAGGGGCGAATAAACAGGGTAAACACTCTTCCACCCACGGGGAGGGGGGAAACAACTAAAGAAGCATTCTTTACCTTCTTCCACACCTCAGAAGCAGTCAGACAGGCAAAAACAGACGGACAAGTCTCAGTCATCTGTCATTTTAAAGACCCCTGCACAAACACATAGGTCCAGTCAGGACAAGACAGGGAAACTCTCCCCGGAAAGAGTCATTCCCAGCTCAAAGGAATGGTCTAGTGACGACATAGACCGAGTTATGTCTAGGATGTCGTCTTTGGCAGACTTCTATGCCAAGAATCCTGAACACTTCCTCTCATATACCCCTGACAGGGCTTCACCCTCTGGTTCTAGGGACCCGATACCCCCAAGTAAGAGGTCCCGGGTTGAAGCACCAACACGGTCTTCAGACCCTTTCTGTATACAGCCCTACTCTCAATATAATGAGGATGCACCCTTTATTGAGGATCCTGATTTGGGCATGTTGGGAGACCAATCTGGGACGGGCTACTATGGGGATGATGAGGACCAAGAGGAGGAAGAGGACGATCCAGAAACCTACAGAGTAGATTCCAGAGTAGACAAAGATCCCCCCGTTACCGACTCCCCGGTCGACAACCAACCTCTCCTGAATGTAGTTCTGTCCAGAGCGGCAGAACACTTCCACATTGACACCCAGGGAGCACAGGAAGAGAGGGACTTTGCCGAAGAATTAGTGGGAGAAAGGAGACCTGTTGCCCAGGCCATCCCTATCCTTAAGTCGATACAAAAGAGGATAGACCCTTCCCTTGTAAATCCCAACCTCACCAGGGCGGTAAACCCCAGGATAGAGAAACTTTTCAGGGCAGCCCAATCAGACCCGCTGTACATAAGGGGGCAACTGAAACCGGACTCCCTGGTAGTTAAGAACACACGAAAGAGGGCGGGAACACCCCTGTCATGTAAGGATACCAAGAAGATTTATGGCTTGGGTAGGAAGGTAGCCTCCACTTCCGCCTACCAGGCCAGGATCGCTAACTCCACCACCCTACTGGCGAGTTACAACTGCCACCAGTGGGAGGAAGTCGCGGCACTCATAGACTCCGCCCCAGAACCCTTAAAAAGCTAATTGGCACAGGTTGCGTCGGAGGGAAGAGCCGTGTCCGGTTGCATCTTAAAAGCAACCTTTGATGCCGCGGATAAAGCCGGCAGATTGATAGCAGAAAGCACTGTTATCAAAAGACATGCTTGGTTACGCCAATCTGGGTTCAAACCCGAAACACAAGCATCATTGATAGACAAACCAGTGGAGACAGATCTACTGTTTGGGAAGGCGGTAGAGGACGCCCTGAAAAATGCCAAGGATGAGTATGAGACTCTCAAATCCCTAGGCCAATTAACCAACAAACCCCCAAATCAAAGAGGGAATGGCAATTTTCGTTGCCACGCGGACAGAATTCCCAGAGAGGAACAAACTATTCCCAGGGCCAGGGTACACCATGGAACAACAACCAGCAGTCTACCCAGAGTTATGGCAGGGGTAATAAGAGAGTACGTGGTAAGGGTAGAGGCAGCCCCAGTAGAGGCGGCGGCACGCCTCCACCAAAACAGTGACTTTCCTTTCAGGGTCCCTTCTCACGCATCCCCAGTAGGGGGACGCATTACCAACTTCACCCAAGCTTGGGAAGGGATCACATCAGACAGATGGGTGCTGTCCACAGTGTCCGCAGGATACTGCATAGAACTGTTAGAGCGTCCACGAGACCATCCGCCACGTCAAAGAGTACACTCATTAGACCACCAGAAGATCCTCCTCGAAGAGATCGCCAATCTTCTAGCAAAGGGCGCGATAGAACTCGTCCTGGGACACCAGGTAAACAAGGGTATTTATTCAACTTACTTCCTTGTGCCAAAAAAAGATTTGTGAATGTGCCCAGTATTGGACTTAAGGCCTGCAAACAAGTATGTCAAGCCCCAAAAATTTCGCATGACTACTCTCCAAGAGGTAATCCCCCTCCTAAAAAACGGGGTATTACATGGCAACATTGGACATGAAAGATGCTTATTTTCATATTTCCATGTTCCCAGCGCACAAAAGATACTTGCGCTTCAAGGTGGACAGTCAGCACTACCAGTTCAAGGTACTGCCCTTCGGGATAGCTTCGGCTCCAAGGGTTTTCACCAAGGTACTGGCGGTGGCAGCAGCACACCTACGCAGGGAGGCAATCCCAGTGTACCCTTATCTGGACGACTGGCTCATCACGGGGGAGACCCCAGTAATTTGCAGAACAAACATTCAAAGAACGATCAACCTCCTCTTCGAATTAGGTTTCTCCATAAACGAGAAAAAGTCAAGTCTTGTGCCAAGCACCTCCAAACAGTTCCTAGGAGCTGTCCTAAACACACAAGAGGGGTTGGCCTTTCCATCAGAGGAAAGAATTCCTGCAAATTCCGCAATATCAGGCCGGTCGCCAGATAACGGTACACAAAGCAATGCGTTTGCTGGGCATGATGGCGTCATGTATTTACCTGGTCCCCAACGTGCTCCTGCGCATGCTTCCCATGCAAGAATGGTTGGGGAAACAATGGTCTCAGGCAAGTGGTCAGTGGGACGATCTAGTGGTCGTTTCACCAACACTTGTAAAAGTCTTCAATGGTGGACAAGAGAAAATCTGTCCAAGGGGAAACCCTTTTAAGATCCCGAAATACAGGCGGTAGTCTCAACGGACGCATGCTTGTCGGGGTGGGGAGCTCACCATCTCCACCACACAGCTCAGGGTCTCTGGTCTCACTCAGTGGCCAAGAATCATATCAACCTGCTAGAGCTTCTGGCAGTATTCAGAGCGCTTCAAGCGTTCGAGCCCTACCTGTTGAACCTGTCAGTGCAGATCCGGACGCACAGCACTACAGCCATGTTTTACCTAAACAAGCAAGGAGGGACTCGTTCGCCAAATCTGTCCAAGCTTGCCCAGAAAATGTGGATATGGGCACTCAGATGGAACATCTTCCTGTCATCTCAACATGTTCCAGGGGATCTCAATTCTCTGGCGGATGCTTTGAGCAGAGATCCCCTCCCAGAGGAACAAGAATGGTGTCTACACAGAGAAATCGTAGAAGATATAGTCTCTCAGTGGGGTTTCCCCACTATAGACCTATTCGCCACAAGCGAAAACAAACAGTGCCCAGGATTCGCATCCAGGTTCCCCCAACCAGACTCACAGGGGAACGCCCTGTGGATGAACTGGTCAGGGATGTTTGCGTACGCTTTTCCACCAACTCCTCTCATCAGGAAGGTGGTCAACAAGATGAACAGAGAATCGATGACGCTCTTCCTGGTTGCTCCCATGTGGGTGAGACAACCGTGGATCCCACACTTACGCAGACTAGCGCTGTGCGAACCTGTCAAACTCCCGGGCTGGTACAACCTACTGTCCCAGCACCAGGGTCAGAAAGTGCATCCTCAACCCAACTCAATGAACCTGGCAGCATGGCTCCTGAGGTCATAGAGTTTGGACATCTCAATTTGCCGCAGAGATGTATGGACATCCTAAAAGATTCTAGGAAGCCAAACACGAGGGCCTGCTACTTTGACAAATGGAGAAGATTTGTGATCTGGTGCCAGAATAAGCAAATCAACCCCGTTGATTGCACTCCTTCCACAATTGTCAGATACATGCTCCACCTGCTGGACGCAGGGTTGGTTTTTAACTCAATGAAGGTACACCTGGCAGCTCCGTCAGCATACACCACCTCCCATTCCAAGGTGTTGTGGTGTAAAGTACCAGTGGTTAAAGCCTTCATGGAAGGAGTAAAGAGACTTCACCCTCCAATTTCACACCCACCACCAGGATGGGACCTTAACGTGGTGCTAGCTAAACTCATGGGCCCCCCATTCGAGCCCATGCATAAAAGCAGTCTCAAACACCTGACTTATAAGACAGCCTTCTTAGTAGCTATTACATCGATCAGAAGGGTCAGTGAAATTCAGGCTCTGTCAGTGCAGGATCCTTTCTTTACAGTTCATAAAGATAAACTGGTTTTATGTACACATCCTAGGTTCTCACCTAAGTTTATTTCTAAATTCCACGTGAACCAGTCCATCGAGCTTCCGGCTTTCTTCCAAGGCCCACAAAGCTCGGCTGAGGTGAAACTACACACTCTAGATGTGCGTAGGGCGGTCCTATTCTATGTAAACAAAACCAGAACTCTAAGGAAAACAGACCAACTGTTTGTTTCCGTAGCTACAGGCAAAGAGGGGGTTTGCGTCTCTAAAGGTGCCATCTCTAAGTGGATTGTTAACTGCATCCAGCTGTGTTACTCCCTTTCTGAAAAAACTTTGCCTTTCACGCCAAGAGCCCACTCTACAAGAGGCATTTCATTGCAAATGTACCCCTTGACACCATTTGCAAAGCAGCTACTTGGAGCTCTATTCATACCTTTACTGTCATGATCACTGCTTCCAAGGAGCCAGGACCAGCCCAACGTCCTTGGAAGCAGGCCCCTAACCCTAATCCTAGGCACCAGCCGGTCCCCACAGGGACCTTTTGGACCTTGTCCTGGCGCCGGTGGCACCAGGCTCATCAGAATCATCGGTCCCGGCACTGGAAGCGCCGGGCTCATAATATGTGTGCAGATGTTTGGGTGGACTTACCTGCAGCAGACCATGCTGCTTACTTACCAGCCACTTAGAAGTCCTCTGTAAACAGGAACTACTTTCTTACCTGGGTGGGGCAGCTCCATTCCCTGGATTCAGCATGAGGAAAGCTTCTGGAACCGGAACTCTTTTCTTACCTAGGCGGGGCCGTGGAGGAAGATGCCTCATCACTCCAAGGCTATTTAAACCACACCCGATGGATGAAACGTGCTTGGCGTTATTCTGCATCTGCAGCAGAACGCTCACCGAGTCTGTTCCAGCCTTTCTTCCTCAATCTGCAAGAATCATACTCACCATTCCTGTATCCAGTCGACAGCAGCATCTGCAGAGACAAGAAACAGCAGGTTAGCAAGGCAGTCTTAACTCGCAGTGCTTACTCACCTGATCCATCGGCTGCGGTCATTTCGGCACGCTGTACTTTCGCCTGTGAAGACAAAGGTATTGTCATTACTTACTGGCACTCCGTGAACTCTGGTATTCTTCACGCTGCATCGCCACCTGTGGAGATCAAAGCATCGTATTTACTTATGGGCCTTCCGCGGACTCCGGCGCTGCAAACAAGCTTCTGAAAGACAAAAGAAGAGACATTAGACAGGTATTTACTTACGCCCATCGCGCTCTTCACAATAGAACGCCTGCAAATACTCCGGTGCCTCTTCAGCACGAACTACGCTGCAAGGGAAAAAAAACAGCCAGAGCGCTTGCATTTACTCATGCATTTCCAGGCGCTTTATTTCATCTTCCTCAAGAGTCCTGCAAGCAAAAAGGGAGAAAAGCATCATACGAAGTCCTGTTCAATGTTAACGTGCCTTGCACCTAAAGACTCCAAAGACTATAAAGACTAAAAAGGTGTCTGGAAACTCACCGCTCGTGCGATTAACGACGGTAAAGGTCCTCTGAGTCCAAGAGGCCTATGTTTCACCAGTGAAGGAACTGGCAACAGCGCCCTGCATAAGACGCAGATGGAGAGTCCGGCATTCACCTATCTAAGGTGAGCACGTTGACCTGGGGGCTCTACGGAGAAGCTTGGCAGAGAGAGGAAGAGAGACATTAAACGACCCAGACCATTAACCCCTATATTCTTTCATCTGCAGAAACCTCACCCTACGAGTTCGTCACACAGTGCGAAGAGGTTCGACCCCAGAAGCCCATCGAGTCCTGCACATCACCTTTCGAGTCACAGACACCTTCCTGCCACGACCTGTGCCTCCGAGGGAATCAGGTGAGCGTTACAGAAAGCGAAGCCCACCGCAAAACTCCTACCCAGGCGCAATGGAAACCTCAGACACTGATCACTTAGCCCAGTTGCTCAGAGAATTAAGAGCAGAAGTACATGCAGCTCGTCAGGAAACAAGCTCTCTAAGAAGAGAACTAATACTTTACAAGGAGCGAACAGAGGACCTCGCTAGGCAATTGCTACAAACGCAGGCCGGACAGACACCTCTGCCCGCTCCAGGAGGAAGCTATCCTTCCGCACCATCTGTAAATCCAGTGCAAATCAATCTACCTGGTAATGTGCCCTTGGCTCCGCCCGAACGTTTTTCTGGTGACCCAAAGAAATATGCAGTGTTCATCAACCAGTGCCGCTTACATTTCTTATGTCGACCAGCTGCTTTCCCAACAGATCAGACCAAAGTGGCTTTCGTGCTTTCTTATCTCAGTGGCAGCGCCTGTCATGATGCCTACCTCTAAGGAGCCAGGCCGGGCCCAGCAACCCCAGAGGCAGACATCATTTTCCCCAGGGAAGTCTCAGCGGGCCCAAGTCGGGGCCCTTTGGACTCAGTCCTGGCGCCTTAGGCGCCAGGCTCATAGCGGACCCCAGTCCAGGATATGTGTTTAAGTGCTTGGGTGCACACTTACCTGATGCAGACCTTGCTGCTTCATCCAGGCCCTCTTGAGGCCTGAATGGGACTACTTAACCTGTAGGACTACTTCACCACCCGGGTGTGGTCGGGGAAGGATACATACCAGGAACTTCTTCCAAAGCTATTTAAACCCCACCCGAACAGCCACACATGCTTCGCGTTGTTCTGCACCTAGCAGCTGGACGCTCACCGTGTCAGCTCCTGCATCCTGACTTCAGCCACGCCTGCCAGCACCCTGGAACACCTGCAAGGGGAGAAAGGAAGAGAATAGGAGAAGAAAAGCCCTTACCTGCTAAATCTGCATCCCGGAGTCATTTCTCCAACGGCCCTGAAAAGGAAGACATCATTTTAAAGGCATTTCGTTTCGATCGCTGCAGCGCTGCATTTTACTCACCTTTGCCAGGCGCTTCCATCTTCAGCAGCGATCTTCCGGATTCAGCTACGCCCCGGCGCCTAGAGGAAAAAAGACAAGAACAAAGGTGAGAGGGAGAAAAGGAATAAGGAAAGCTCAGTTTCCTTTTAAGTCTTACCTGTTGGATTATTCCCACTGCATTTCGGGTCCTGCCGCTTCCTGGCATCTCCGGACCCCGGCCCCCATGGGGAAAAAAGACAAAGACATTGAATGAGCGAATGCAAAGACATTACCTGAGCGCTCATCCAGAACTGTTTCACTTCGGGTCGGCGCCATATCTCCGGCACTCCGAACCCCGGCCCCTAAGGGGAAAAAGACATAAGCATTAGCGCTTGCTGCAATTAGGCAACAAACATTATTATTAAGCTTGAACTTTTGAACAGAACTTTTACAGCGCCTTACCTGAACAGTCAAGCTTACCTGAACTCCCATCAATCCTCAATCCAGTGAAGTAACTGGGTTTCAACGCGCCCCTGCATCAGAAGCAGGATGGAGAGCTCATCCTTCGAAACCCTAAGGTGAGGCTTCACGGGGAATCGTGGAGGAGGTATCGTGGAGGGTTGGAAGGGAGTGGGAGGCTTGAGCATTGTTCCACAGTTGGTAATACTCCCTTTTCACGCACAGGAGGGTATCCAACGAGCCAGGGAAGCCAGAATAGAGGGGCCCTTCCTGTCCATCTTCAGAGTTCTGCGCCTTCAACGCCGCGCCTTCGTGGGAACCAGGTGAGCGTTACAGAACGCGAAGCCTTACCACAATTTCCCACCTGGGCGCTATGGAGACTTCCGAGACAGATCAGCTGGCCCATCTTTTAGGGGAATTACGGGCAGAAGTGCACTCAGCCCGCCAGGAGACTAATGCTCTCAGAAGGGAACTAATCCTATCCAAGGAAAGAACTGATGATCTGGCCAAAAGGTTATTGCAGGGCCAGGCAGAGCACACTCCTTTACCTGTTTCCGGAGATATTTCTACAACAATGGGTTCGAATAACCCGGTACAAATCAATCTACCTGGACACATGCCTTTGGCCCCGCCGGAACTTTTTGCGGGGGATCCCAAGAAATATGCCATTTTTATGAACCAATGCCGTTTACACTTTTTATGCAGGCCCGGGGCCTTCCCCAACGACCAGACCAAAGTAGCCTTTGTACTATCTTACCTCAGTGGCTGTGCTGCTGATTGGTCTATTCCATTGGTAAATCAGGATGATCCCATTCTCCGGGATTTCCAGGGCTTCCAGGCCAGCATGGAAAGATTGTTCGCTCGACACTCGCAGGGACAGGCCCTTGACAACGAACTGCTATCCTTACGACAAGGTAATCAGGATCTTTTGTCCTATATCGCCACCTTTAATAGACTAGTTGCGGAAACCGGATGGCCTGAAAATAAAAGGATCACATTGTTTCATCGAGGCCTGCGCGGAGAGCTTAAAGATGTTATAGCTCAGATAGTAGATCCACCCCAGGCCTGCGCAGACTACATAGACTTAGTGGTTCAACTTGATCACAGACTTCAAAATAGAAAAGCAGATCGGCTCAAGTATGAAACCAGAGTACCTATCAAGACCCACGTTAACTCCAAGAGTACTGACGTTTCCGAACCTATGCAAATTGGCAGTGTTAAAGGACCATTAACGCAGAAGGAACGAGAGAGAAGGCGACAAATGCAACTTTGTCTGTATTGCGGAACTTCCGGTCACTTTCTTCAAAGTTGTCCAGTTAAACCACCCAAGAAGATGGTTGGAGCCACTGATAACGAGTTATTGACACCTGGTTCGGGAAACGACCTAGCCCGACAAGCGTAGGGGTCCGCTTGCCGAGCTTGAAAACAAACTCTTTGACCTCGCATTTTGTCATGCCAATGGTGCTTGTGAACCCAAAACAGCCTCAGCAGTTGCATGCTATAAAAGCATACATAGACAGTGGAGCTATTGGAAATTACATAGACCGTGAATTGGCTTCCAGGATTAAGCTTCCTCTCCGCCCGAAAGTAACCCAAGATGTAATTACTACAGTTGATGGAACCGAAATAGCCTCAGGGCCTGTAACGCATTCCACAGTTGAAATCACTCTGGTGGGTCAGGACGGACATCGGGAAGCAATCGTGTTTGATGTGATCAAGGCCCCACAATTTCAAGTACTTCTTGGAATCCCTTGGTTAGAAACACATAATCTGAGAATAGACTGGCGAGCAAAGAAGATAACTTTTCCTGATTGTGAACCAACCTGTTACCCAAGGAATCCAGCTATGGGTCTAGCCTCTGTAACTTCCACCCCTGTACAACTACCATCTGAATACCAAGAATTCCAAGACGTTTTTCAGAAAGAGCAGGCTAACACCTTACCTCCCCATCGATCTTACGATTGCCAAATCGACTTGGTACCCAATGCACAACTACCTTGTAGTAGGATTTATGCTCTTACTGAACCTGAGAACCTGCATTTGCGCCATTATTTGGATCAATACCTGGCCAATGGTTTCATTCGCCCATCAAAGTCACCAGTCTCTTCCGCTTTGTTCTTCGTACCTAAAAAGGAAGGAGACCTTAGGGCCTGTATTGACTACCGCGCCCTAAATCAGATAACGATTAAGAATCGTTACCCTTTGCCCCTGATACCTGAGCTTATCGACCAAGTAAAAGATGCTCGTGTGTACACCAAGCTAGATCTCCGAGGAGCTTACCACCTGGTACGTATAAGAGAGGGCGACGAGTGGAAGACTGCATTCCGCACCAAATTTGGGCTCTTCGAATATCAAGTAATGCCCTTCGGTTTGTGCAACGCACCTGCCGCCTTTCAGTACTTCATGAATGATGTTCTTCGGGAACTTATCGATGTTTGTGTCATCGTTTATATTGACGACATCCTGGTGTATTCCTCCTCAGAATCTGATCACAGAAACCATGTTAGGGCAGTTCTTGAGAAATTGCGCCAGCACAAATTATTTGCCAAGCTCGAAAAATGCGTTTTTCATACCACAGAAGTGGAGTTTCTCGGATTCATCCTGACACCTCAAGGAATCCGAATGGACTCGCGGAAAGTGGACGCCATTCTCAAATGGCCATCTCCTAGCTCTGTGAAGGGAGTGCAAAGCATGCTTGGCTTTGCCAATTTCTATCGAAGGTTCATCCCGGAATTTTCTCGAACTGTTCAACCCATCACAGCTCTCCTAAAGAAAAATAAACGCTTTGAATGGACTCTTGAGGCTGAACAAGCCTTTCAGGACCTGAAAACCAAATTCACCTCTGCACCTGTATTGAAGCACCCGCGCCCAGATCTCCCTTACATCGTGGAAACCGATGCATCCAGTTCGGCCATGGGAGCTGTCCTGTCGCAAAGAGACCCAGAAACTAACCAACTACACCCTGTAGCCTTTTGGTCCAGAAAATTCTCTCCACCTGAACTAAATTACGCAATTACCGACAAAGAACTACTGGCTATTAAATCAGCTTTCAAGGCTTGGCGTCACTATCTTCTCGGTGCAAGACACACCATCACCGTAATTACGGACCACAGAAATTTGCAGTATTTAAAGACGGCCAAAGCTCAATCTTCGCGACAACTCCGATGGGCTTTATTCTTTGCGGAATTTGATTTTGTAATTACCTATCGCCCTGGCTGCAAGAATGGTAAGGCAGATGCCTTATCCCGGATAGGCATGGAAGAACCCAATTCGAGTTTAGAACCTGTGCCAATCATACCGGAACAAAGAATTCTGGGCTTGACTTCATTGCAAACCATTGAGGACATCCAAGCTCAAGTAAAACAGCTTTTTGACTCTTCTGCCTTACTGGAATGGAGTCAAAAGGGTCCTCACTACACCGTTAAGGATGATTTACCCTACTTCCAAGAGCGGTTATTTCTGCCAAGTAAAGAATTGCAGGAACTTGTCATTACCCGTCATCATGAATCATTAATGGAAGGACACCCCGGTATCGCGAAAACAGAAGAAAAGATCAAACGCCACTTCTGGTGGCCTTCTTGGAGAAAAGACATAAAGTCATTTGTGTTGTCTTGAGGAATCTGTGCCCAAAATAAGAGTCAAAAGAAAAGGCCAGCCGGCCTACTTCAACCTTTGGACATTCCACCAGCACCTTGGCACACCTTGTCAATGGACTTTATAACTGACCTGCCTCCTTGTGGTGGTTACAACACGATTCTCGTAATAGTGGATCTATTCTCCAAAATGGCCCATTTTATCCCTTTAAAAGGATTGCCGTCAGCTTCCACCTTGGCCAAGGAATTTATGGAAAATATAGTGCGGTTACATGGTTTCCCTTCCATATTAGTCTCAGACCGTGGAAGTCAATTTATCTCCCACTTTTGGAAGAAATGTTGCCAACTAGCACAAATAGACGTGCGGTTATCCACCAGCCACCACCCCCAGACCGACGGACAAACCGAGAGAACGAATCAGACTCTCGAGCAATATCTGCGGTGCATGTTACACCAATCCGAGTTGAATTGGAAGGACATCCTTTGGATTGCAGAATATGCATACAACAATTCAGTGCATTCTGGAACCGGACAGACTCCTTTTTATACCCTGTATGGTCACCATCCTCGGACCTCTGACCTAGATCCACCTCTGACCCTGGAGATGCCTGCAGTAAATCACCTACATTCCACAATAACCCAAGCCTTCAAAGAAGCTACAACCCACTTACAGCAAGCCAAGAAAAAGTATAAAGAAAACGCTGATTTGCACCGAAGTAAAACTCCTCCATACCAAGTAGGAGATCAGGTATGGCTAGCAACTAAACATCTACCCCTCAAGGGTCAGCGAACTTTTAATCCCAGATTCATTGGGCCTTATCCCATCAAAGCTATTATCAACCCAGTGGCCTTTAAACTCGATTTACCATCCAACATGCGGATTCATCCCGTTTTTCACGCATCTCTTCTAAAACCAGTACAACCTGGAACCAGACTGTCTGAGCCCCCAGGCCCTGTCCAAATTGATGGAGAATTAGAATTCGAAGTGAAAGACATTTTAGATTCCAAGATAGTTAAGTCGAAACTCTTCTATCTTGTTGATTGGAAAGGATATGGACCTCAGGAAAGATCTTGGGAACCCAGTAACTATGTTCACGCACCACGATTAATTCAAAGATTCCATCGAAGATTCCCGCACAAACCAAAACCCCCGGAGGAAAAGACCTTGGGAGGGGCCTTGAGGGGGGGTACTGTCATGATGCCTACCTCTAAGGAGCCAGGCCGGGCCCAGCAACCCCAGAGGCAGACATCATTTTCCCCAGGGAAGTCTCAGCGGGCCCAAGTCGGGGCCCTTTGGACTCAGTCCTGGCGCCTTAGGCGCCAGGCTCATAGCGGACCCCAGTCCTGGCACCTTAGGCGCCAGGCTCATAGAAGAGGATATGTGTTTAAGTGCTTGGGTGCACACTTACCTGATGCAGACCTTGCTGCTTCATCCAGACCCTCTTGAGGCCTGAATGGGACTACTTAACCTGTAGGACTACTTCACCACCCGGGTGTGGTCGGGGAAGGATACATACCTGATTGGTGGAAGGATACATACCAGGAACTTCTTCCAAGGCTATTTAAACCCCACCCGAACAGCCACACATGCTTCGCGTTGTTCTGCACCTAGCAGCTGGACGCTCACCGTGTCAGCTCCTGCATCCTGACTTCAGCCACGCCTGCCAGCACCCTGGAACACCTGCAAGGGGAGAAAGGAAGAGAATAGGAGAAGAAAAGCCCTTACCTGCTAAATCTGCATCCCGGAGTCATTTCTCCAACGGCCCTGAAAAGGAAGACATCATTTTAAAGGCATTTCGTTTCGATCGCTGCAGCGCTGCATTTTACTCACCTTTGCCAGGCGCTTCCATCTTCAGCAGCGATCTTCCGGATTCAGCTACGCCCCGGCGCCTAGAGGAAAAAAGACAAGAACAAAGGTGAGAGGGAGAAAAGGAATAAGGAAAGCTCAGTTTCCTTTTAAGTCTTACCTGTTGGATTATTCCCACTGCATTTCGGGTCCTGCCGCTTCCTGGCATCTCCGGACCCCGGCCCCTATGGGGAAAAAAGACAAAGACAAAGACATTGAATGAGCGAATGCAAAGACATTACCTGAGCGCTCATCCAGAACTGTTTCACTTCGGGTCGGCGCCATATCTCCGGCACTCCGAACCCCGGCCCCTAAGGGGAAAAAGACATAAGCATTAGCGCTTGCTGCAATTAGACAACGAACATTATTATTAAGCTTGAACTTTTGAACAGAACTTTTACAGCGCCTTACCTGAACAGTCAAGCTTACCTGAACTCCCATCAATCCTCAAACCAGTGAAGTAACTGGGTTTCAACGCGCCCCTGCATCAGAAGCAGGATGGAGAGCTCATCCTTCCAAACCCTAAGGTGAGGCTTCACGGGGAATCGTGGAGGAGGTATCGTGGAGGGTTGGAAGGGAGTGGGAGGCTTGAGCATTGTTCCACAGTTGGTAATACTCCCTTTTCACGCACAGGAGGGTATCCAACGAGCCAGGGAAGCCAGAATAGAGGGGCCCTTCCTGTCCATCTTCAGAGTTCTGCGCCTTCGACGCCGCGCCTCCGTGGGAACCAGGTGAGCGTTACAGCGCCGCAGATTGGTCGATTCCTTTAGTCACCCAGGATGATCCGGCTCTGCATGATTTCCAGGCCTTCCAGTCCAGTATGGAGAAACTGTTTGCAAGACATGCACAAGGGCAGGCCTTGGACCATGAACTTCTTTCATTACGACAGGGTAATCAAGACCTCTTGACCTATATAGCCTCATTCAACAGACTCATAGTGGAAACTCAATGGCCCGAGGACAAGAGAATAACGCTTTTCTACAGAGGCCTGCGTGGAGAGCTCAAGGATGTGTTGGCTCAAGTTGTGAACCCTCCACAAGAATGTTCAGACTATATTGACTTAGTCGTCCAATTGGACCACAGATTACAGAACAGGAAGGCTGATCGTTCCAAATTTGATACCCGAGTGTTTTCTAAACCACAAACTTCTACTAAGGGAGCTGACACTGTGGAACCCATGCAAATAGGGGGGATGAAAGGTCCTTTAAGCCAAAAGGAGCGGGAAAGAAGAAGACAGCTGCAATTATGCCTCTATTGAGGGAACTCAGGGCACTTTCTTCGAGACTGTCCAGTGAAACCAGCTAAGAAGGCTGTAGGAGCCGCAGACACCAGTGCCACAAGTTCTAAGCAGGGAAACGACCTAGCCCGGCAAGTGTAGAGGTCCTATTGCCGAGCGTTAAGATCTGTCCCGTGACCTCGCATTTCGTGGTGCCCATGGTCCTCATTAGTCCAGCACGTCCGGATCGTTTGCATGCAATTGAAGCTTACATCGACAGCGGAGCAATCGGCAATTATGTGGACCGTGAAATGGCATCAAGGATGAATCTACCCCTTGTCCCTAAGGCAGTAAAGGACGTCATTACTACAGTGGATGGCACGGAGATAGCCTCCGGACCAGTAACGCACGCCACCCAAGAAGTGACGCTAGTGAGCCAAGATGGACACCGGGAGAAAATTGTGTTCGATGTGATCAAGGCCCCTCAGTTCCAGATCATTCTGGGAATCCCTTGGTTAGAGAAACACAATCCTCAGATCGACTGGCGAGCAAAGACGGTTCAGTTTCCAGAATGTTTTACCACTTGTTATCCTCGGCCTAAAGTTTCAGTGGCGGCAATTTCTTCTGAGGTTCCTACATTACCTCCCGACTACCAGGAATTCCAAGATGTCTTTCGGAAGGATCAAGCAAACACCCTGCCTCCTCATAGGTCTTACGACTGTCAAATAGACCTAATACCCGGAACAACTCCTCCTTGCAGTAGGATTTATGCCCTCACCGAGCCAGAGAATCTTCACCTCAGGCAATATCTGGACCAATACTTAGCTAAAGGGTTTATCCGTCCTTCTAAGTCTCCAGCTTCCTCGGCTTTGTTCTTCGTTCCGAAAAAGGAAGGAGACCTTAGGACTTGTATAGATTACCGCGCCCTGAATCAGATCACCGTTAAAAACAGATACCCGTTACCTTTGATCCCTGAACTCCTGGACCAAGTCAAAGAAGCATGTATATATACAAAATTGGATCTCAGAGGAGCCTACCACTTGGTACGAATAAAAGAAGGCGATGAATAGAAGACGGCCTTCCGCACCAAGTATGGGCTATTTGAATATCAAGTGATGCCCTTCGGACTTTGTAACGCTCCTGCCGCTTTCCAGTATTTTATGAACGATGTCCTTAGAGAACTCATAGATGTGTGTGTTGTTGTCTACATTGATGACATCCTTGTCTATTCATCATCTGAAGAGGAACATCAGAAACACGTTAAAAAGGTTCTCGGGAGACTGCGTCAACATAACCTTTTTGCCAAGCTTGAAAAATGCGTTTTCAACGTAACTGAAGTTGAGTTCCTGGGATTCATATTGTCACTTAATGGGGTTCATATGGATTCAAAGAAGGTCGATGCAATCATCAAGTGGCCATCACCAACCTCGGTAAAAGGAGTTCAAAGCATGTTGGGATTCGCTAACTTTTACCGCAGATTCATTCCTGTATTTTCCCGGATAGTCCAGCCCATCACCGCTCTGTTAAAAAAGAACAAACATTTTGAATGGTCTACTGAAGCAGAACAAGCTTTTCAGGACTTAAAAGCTAAATTCATTTCTGCACCTGTACTGAAACATCCTCGCCCAGAACTCCCCTACATTGTGGAAACAGATGCTTCCAGTCTTGCTATGGGGGCAGTTTTATCACAAAGAGATCCGGTCACACACCAATTACATCCTGTAGCCTTTTGGTCCCGCAAATTCTCGGCTCCCGAGATCAACTATTCCTTTACAGACAAGGAACTTTTACTATCAGATCGGCCTTTAAAGCCTGGCGACATTATCTTTTGGGAGCCAGACACACAGTCACCGTAATGACTGATCACCGCAATCTACAATATCTGAAGACGGCCAAAGCTCAGTCTTCCAGACAGCTTCGCTGGGCTCTGTTTCTGGCTGAGTTTGACTTTATAATTACTTATCGACCCGGCAGTAAAAACGGAAAAGCAGATGCCCTCTCTCGGATGGGAGTAGATGAATATTTGACCAATCCAGAACCAATACCCATAATCCCAGAACAAAGGATTTTGGGGTTAGTCCACACTCAATCCTTTGAAGACATCAAGATGGCAGTCAAGTCACTCCTAACTCCGGCCGATTTGCAGGACTGGCAATTAAAGGGAAAGGAATTCTCAGTGGATCAAGACCTACCATATTTCCAAGGACGATTGTACTTGCCCTGTGAGAAAATACAAAAACAAGTAATCTCCGGTTATCACGACTCTCTGATGGAGAGTCACCCTGGCATTACTAAAACCATGGAAAAGATCAAGAGACATTTCTGGTGGCCATCATGGAAGAAGGATATTAGAGACTTTGTAATCTCCTGCGGTGTGTGTGCCCAGAATAAAAGTCAGAAGGAGAAACCAGCCGGCCTTTTACACCCTCTGGATATTCCTCCCTGTCCATGGCATACCCTGTCCATGGATTTCATCACGGACTTACCTCCATGCTCAGGGTATAATACCATTTTAGTAGTCGTGGATCTATTCTCCAAGATGGCTCATTTCATTCCCCTGAAGGGCCTACCTTCGGCTTCGGTATTGGCCCGAGAATTCTTAGAAAACATCATTCGGTTACACGGTTTTCCCTCGGTTTTAATCTCCGATAGGGGAAGTCAATTCATCTCCCACTTTTGGCGAAGTTGCTGTCGTCTAGCCCAAATTGATGTAAGACTTTCAACCAGTCACCATCCCCAAACTGACGGACAAACCGAGAGGACAGATCAGACTCTAGAGCAATATCTGCGTTGCATGCTCCAACAAACTGAAAACCCTTGGAAGGATATCCTGTGGATCGCTGAATACGCTTACAACAATTCGACTCATTCTGGAACCGGGAAGACTCCCTTCTTCCTATTATACGGACATCATCCTAGAACCTCTAATTTGGATCCTCCCCAAGAATTCCAAACACCAGCTGTGGATCATTTACACTCTGAGATTACCCGTGCTTTTAAGGAAGCCACTGCCCATCTGCAAAGAGCTAAAGCTCAAGTCAAAAAGGGAGCAGATCGACATCGTAAAGAGGCCCCTCACTACGCAGTAGGAGACCAGGTCTGGTTATCCACTAAGCACCTGCCTCTAAAAGGATCCCGCACCTTCAACCCGAGATACCTTGGACCCTACACCATCTCTACCATAATTAATCCGGTGGCGGTCAAATTGGAATTACCTACGCATATGAAAATGCATCCAGTATTCCATGTCTCCTTATTAAAACCAGTACAACCAGAAACTCGATTGACTGAACTCCCAGAACCTGTTTTGGTAGACGGAGAACTCGAATTCGAAGTAAAGAACATCCTAGACTCCAAAATCTCCAAATCTAAATTATACTATCTGGTTGATTGGAAAGGATACGGTCCCCAGGAAAGGTCTTGGGAACCCTCAGAATATGTCCACGCACCTCGTCTGGTCAAGAGATTCCATCTGAATCACCCCGACAAGCCAAAACCCCCGGAGAAGACACGCTTAGGAGGGGCCTTGAGGGGGGGTACTGTCATGATCACTGCTTCCAAGGAGCCAGGACCAGCCCAACGTCCTTGGAAGCAGGCCCCTAACCCTAGGCACCAGCCGGTCCCCACAGGGACCTTTTTGACCTTGTCCTGGCGCCGGTGGCACCAGGCCCATCAGAATCATCGGTCCCGGCACTGGAAGCGCCGGGCTCATAATATGTGTGCAGATGTTTGGGTGGACTTACCTGCAGCAGACCATGCTGCTTACTTACCAGCCACTTAGAAGTCCTCTGTAAACAGGAACTACTTTCTTACCTGGGTGGGGCAGCTCCATTCCCTGGATTCAGCATGAGGAAAGCTTCTGGAACCGGAACTCTTTTCTTACCTATGCGGGGCCGTGGAGGAAGACGCCTCATCACTCCAAGGCTATTTAAACCACACCCGATGGATGAAACCTGCTTCGCGTTATTCTGCATCTGCAGCAGAACGCTCACCGAGTCTGTTCCAGCCTTTCTTCCTCAATCTGCAAGAATCATACTCACCATTCCTGTATCCAGTCGACAGCAGCATCTGCAGAGACAAGAAACAGCAGGTTAGCAAGGCAGTCTTAACTCGCAGTGCTTACTCACCTGATCCATCGGCTGCGGTCATTTCGGCACGCTGTACTTTCGCCTGTGAAGACAAAGGTATTGTCATTACTTACCGGCACTCCGTGAACTCTGGAATTCTTCACGCTGCATCGCCACCTGTGGAGATCAAAGCATCGTATTTACTTACGGGCCTTCCGCGGACTCCGGCGCTGCAAACAAGCTTCTGAAAGACAAAAGAAGAGACATTAGACAGGTATTTACTTACGCCCATCGCGCTCTTCACAATAGAACGCCTGCAAATACTCCCGTGCCTCTTCAGCACGAACTACGCTGCAAGGGAAAAAAAACAGCCAGAGCGCTTGCATTTACTCACGCATTTCCAGGCGCTTTATTTCATCTTCCTCAAGAGTCCTGCAAGCAAAAAGGGAGAAAAGCATCATACGAAGTCCTGTTCAATGTTAACGTGCCTTGCACCTAAAGACTCCAAAGACTATAAAGACTAAAAAGGTGTCTGGAAACTCACCGCTCGTGCGATTAACGACGGTAAAGGTCCTCTGAGTCCAAGAGGCCTATATTTCACCAGTGAAGGAACTGGCAACAGCGCCCTGCATCAGACGCAGATGGAGAGTCCGGCATTCACCTATCTAAGGTGAGCACGTTGACCTGGGGGCTCTACGGAGAAGCTTGGGAGAGAGAGGAAGAGAGACATTAAACGACCCAGACCATTAACCCCTATATTCTTTCATCTGCAGAAACCTCACCCTACGAGTTCGTCACACAGTGCGAAGAGGTTCGACCCCAGAAGCCCATCGAGTCCTGCACATCACCTTTCGAGTCACAGACACCTTCCTGCCACGACCTGCGCCTCCGTGGGAATCAAGTGAGCGTTACATTTACTCACCACTACTGCATTGACACCCATTCCAAGACAGATACTCAAGTGGGACAAGCAGTTCTAAGACATTTATTTGCTCATGACCCTTCTCACATCCCACCTCCTTCTTCTAGCATGTGATCTAAGCAGATTCCAAGAGCCTCAGAAGAGATACATTACTCACTGTAATCGTATTTCTGATGCTTGCATCTGCTTAGATTCACATGCGACCCGCCCTTCCTCCCCCTCTGAGAGAAGGCGCATGGATGCTTGTAGTCTTATCTATCTATCTGCTTGGATTATCTGTACTCGCGCTACTCCTCATGCTACCTCATGTCAGAAATAATATAATCTGAGGGTCCTAGACGCGTGAGGGATCATGGGTACAGTGGACATCACACTAGTCCTGTGTCGACGCCCATTTTCGAGTTTCGAAAAACAAACTGTAATACTCTGCAGCTTCCACTAGATGTCGGCCTATGCACAGCATGTGAATCTAAGCAGATACAAGCATCAGAAATACGATTACGGTAAGTAATGTATCATATATATATATATATATATATATATATATATATATATATATATATATATATATAGGCATCGTGAACCTCCCTGCACTGCCCATTGAGAAAGACTTGTGCCTTTGGCATGACGGTAGTTGTCCTCCTTTTAATACCCACTTGGGTGCAGTGTCCATCTATGCTGATGCCACTGTACCTGTGGAACAATAAGGGACCATTGTAGGTGCTGAGGGCCCTGGCTGGTCTGCATACGAATGATTCTCGTGAAGATATTTTAGTGCTTCAACATTCTATAATTCTGCACAGTTATTGGCTGTGCTATTGCATAGTATGTGAAGCAAATGGCCCATTGGAAAATGTTCTGTGAATTGGGCCCTATGTTGGAATCGTCCTCTTCGGAAATGTGTACATATAAAAACAATATATTAAAGAATGCTTGATTTTTGCTAACTTGAAACCAAGGTTGTTGATCACAACTCCCCATAGTGTAGAATTAAAGATCGTTAATTCTTCTCATACTTACCTGATTAAATGTCTTTTTTTTTAGACTTATTTTCAATAAAGTGCGAATACTTCTTGGTGGGAAAACTCGCATTATATTGTGTGGCGGGGCACCGCTTTCAGCAGCAACCCAGCGGTTCATGAATATTTGCTTCTGCTGTCCAGTTGGACAAGGTTATGGGCTAACCGAAACCTGTGGAGCTGGAACCATCACAGACGGTTAGTACAATCTTTGATGTGTTTGGTATTCGATTTCTGTGAATGTTTGGCACAGACGTTTTCATTAACAACTTTTCCCCAGTTAAGATTATTAAAAACCTAGTAATAGGATGTTTTCCAATCTTTTGCTGTCATGAAAATAGTGTTGATACCATGTTTATATTTAATATTTTGTACTAAATTCATTGATGCCAATTCGTGTACTTAGATTATTTATTTTTGTATGTATGTTTGTATTAAATTTTCACATATTCAGAATTCTTTTGTACTCTTTGTGGGTGGTGGGACCTGAAGACTAGTTCTCTGCTTGCATGTTGAACGTTCTGAGCATGATGTTATCTGAGTACTCAGCAGGGAACTTCTTGATGGGCATAGATGGCACCTGCACACCTTTTTCCAAGTCAGCCACCACACTCTGGAGGGTGGTGGGGATGTGATGTCCAGTGCTGGCACAGTACAGTTGCCTAGGAATTCCTTTGTTAGTGTGCTTTAATCGCTTCTTACAGATGGTAATTTATGAAAAACATATTCTGCAAAAACACTAGGGTTTGAAATGGCAGGATATTGAAGAGGGAAATGGCATGGTCCCTTCCCCCTACCCACGTACAAACTATGGCCAATGACGTCCCGACCCAAGTACCCTCAGCAGGACAAGCTCGCACCCCTGTCCGCCGCCCTGGAAGTCAATATCCACCGTGGCCACACCCCACCTCCACAAGCTGTCCACATCCCATCCAGAGCACGAGGTGGGAAACGAGATGGAGTTGAGACCGACCATATGGACCAGCTCAACCAACGTCACAGACCTATAATGACATCATTCGAGATACCAATGCTGGAGAAATACAGTTACAGGTAAATAACTAAGACATTCCAGCAAAAAACATCCTGGTGGAAAGTACCAGTGCTTCAAGCATTCATGGAGCAGGTCAAACGCATACACCCACCGGTGGCTCCCCTGGCACCAGGCTGGAACCTAATACAGTACTTCAGACACATGGGAACACCTTTCAAACACATGCACAAGGCTTGACTAAGATATTTAACTTTTAACTCATAAGGTGGCTTTTCTAATAGCAATAACATCTATTAGAAGAGTGAGCCCCAAGCACTATTGGTTGCAGAACCATTTGTGACCATAAACAAACACAAAATAGCTCTAAGAGCACATCTACGATTCTCACCAAAATATATCACAAAATTCCACATAAACCATTCCATTGAACTTTCTTGTTTTTTCCCTAATCCACATAGTAGGGGAGAAAAAGCTGTACAAACCCTAGATGTGCACATGGCAGTAATGTTCTATCTTGACAAAATAAATAAGAAAGACAAGCCAGTCCATGGTCTCTTTTGCAACAGGCCGAGAAGGGGCATTCTGTTACTAAGACCACCGTCTCCAGATGGTATAGGACGAAATTACCGACTCTAAAAGTCCAACCTTGCAAAAAATCCAAAAATGCATACCACCAAACGTTCGAAACTTTGGTGGTATGCATTTTAGGTAGGTAAAAAAAAGACTGCAGGCGCTGCAGGGGTATCCCCCGCAACACCCCACTCACCATACTGTACAACATGGTGAGCGGGGGTTGCAAGGGACACCCCTGCAGCTCACCGACAAAAAGTTACAACAAAAAAAAAGAAAAGAAAAGGACAGTGCAGCGCTGGTTCCCGATCACGGAAGTGAAAGGGGGAACCAGCGTTGCAGGGACACAGCGCATCAGAAAGAAAGGTAAGTAGGGGGCTGGGGTGTGTTGGGGGTTTGAGTGGGGGTGTTTTGGGGGGGTGTGTTTGTATGGATGTGGTGTTTTTTTTTTTGTATGAATGTCCGCATGGGAAATGTACGAACAATTTTGTAGTGCGTACATTTCCCATGCAGACTTTTTGTATGCGGTGATGTCCGTCGCAGTAAAATCACGTGGATTCCTCCAATGGATCATAAAATGCATTCAGCTTCGCTATACACTGGCTCACAAACACTCCATTTACACCAAGAGCTCAATCCCCTTGCAGCATTGGAGCAACTTTAGCCTTCATTGTTAATACACCTTTACAAGATATGTGTAAAGCTGCTACTTGGAGCTCAACACATACTTGTACATAGCACTATTGGAGCTGGAGCGGATTCACAAGTGGGACATGGAATTTTAAAACATGTATTTTATACTGTTCCTACTTCTCACCCACCACCTGCTTCATGGTAAACTGAAATAAGCCGATCTTCTGGGACGCTGCAACCATTTCTTTCACAAGCTCACAGATGCTGATATAGCATGTCACCATGAAGTGAAGGACCTGGGTAAGGCAGCCAAAACACTTGAACCATTGTCTGCTGCAAAAAAAGCCTAAATGTAAGCTACGTAGCCTTACCCACTGTACCTGTAACTTATTCAACTTCTCTTAAATGTTTCTGCCCTTGAAACCCTTGCATATACCCTACATTGCCTGGTGCTGAATTACATACACCTGCTCCTCCATTGGTTTACTTTGGGTTCCCTCGTGGCTATTATCTCTGTATTGTTGTATACCTCTGTAAATCACTCAGTTGCTGCACGAAGCTAGGTCTGCGCTCAATAAATACCATAATAATCATTACAGGGCAGAATGCCTACCCAGCGTGCTGTGACAGCCATGCAGTAAAGACTCTGACCACCGAGCCACATGTCTGTGTGAAATTGACATTTTGTTGCACAGTTTGCTGTAGTACCCACCCTGCGCTAACCACAAGCTGCTGTACAATTACAGTTCCACCTTGCAAGAGATAAAATGTTAGACAGAAACTTTCCACCTGTGATTAACTTTTCCCATAAGCCTGGGAGGCGCTGTTGCGCACAATGTGATATGGCTGCTCCCGTGTAAGCTCCACAGACGTCCCGGGCCAAATCGTTAACAAAATAGGCTCAAGAGCCCGGTTCCGCCTAAAAACTTGCAGAAGTACTCATAAACGCTCAAAGAACACTTCGCTGAAGTTTCGCCCTAATCGATGATGCCAAAGCGGAGAAACATAGAATAACAGCAACTGCGTGCCCGACAGGAGCAGACAGTCGCTGCACGCAACATTGAAGAGGGCAGGGGCCCGGCGGAGAGAGGATCCTAGAATCTACGGAATCTTCTGCTGACAAGTAAGCTGGTTGAGCGCCTGCAGACCCAACGTTCGCAGCCCCCCGTGCGGGGACTGCATCAACATAAAGGAGTTGCGTGCCGCTGTGTGGCCGCAGCGTAGCGCACCGGCAACTGCGGGGCACACATTTTCGGCTTCCCTGTGGCGACCTGGGTCCCTCACCACCTGGACCTGCCGGTGCCCCCCCCTTCCAGGACGCCAACCCCACTGAAAAGCGGGCGGACCCGCTCCAGGACGTCCACACAACAGACACACACGCAGCAAGGGGCCGGTTCAGAGCAGACCAGGGTACTGGAAGCAGATCCGTACATGCTCTGCTAGAGCCCTCAGACACTCAGATTGCACCGGGGCTCACACCGCAGACAGGACAACGTGCACCCCTTTTCGAATTCCCCCATTTGATGGACGTTCTGAACGTGGCACACTACACCAAACATCCTAACATTCCAGGAAAGGGGAGTCCATAATCTCCTTTGCAGAGTGGTGCCTCAGGCACACCTGTCAGTCATCTCACATAAGAATATTCATCTGCAGGCTCTCTGGGGACGATTCACCCCCTCCCCCCCCCCAGGCTCAACCCAAGCGCTCACGTCCAAGGACTGCCAGATACATTATTAAAGCAGAACACAAAAGGCGCATGTAAAGAGACAATACATTATCGTCTGCGCAACGAGCCCTACATCCCCAGGGCATATTGAAATGCAAATCAACAGATAGTCCTGAAAAGTGCAACGCCTGGGTCATACAAGAGGCTTACAGCCTGCGTAAGATCTACATACTCAGACTGCAAAAAACAAGTGAGCATTACAACTGCGACCGAAGGTAATAACAAACAACCCTGGGAGATACCTTGCCAGGACTTGCAGTCTGAACAAAAAAGTATAACACTTTAGGAACCAAGAGCCCCTTCCCCCCGACATCTTCTACGACCCACCTCGCATGTGCGGGACGTGAACTTAAACGTGTGGCGGAAACCTGGTGCACACCACGACCCAATGCAGGGCTAGCCCCTCTGAAGCAACGCATATGATGCCCAAGGGATTTGGTCCCAAAAAAGGGAAAGGAACCATGGGAAAATACATAACGCTGACGAGGCGTGACATAGAAACCACAGTGTCCAAGGAAATACCCATGCCAGTACCAGTAGCGCCAGCAACGGCGATGGAGCCCAAGCAGTCTACCTGGCTTTGCAGCAGGGATTCTCCTCCCTCAACGAGAACCTTGACAGAATAACGGCCAATGTCTCAACCATCAAAACACAAATTGGACAAAACTACAACCCGAATAACGGAAGCCGAAACACGCATCTCTACCAATGAAGACACACTGGAGGTGTTGAAAGCAACAGTGAGCACAATGGCAAAGGAACTAGGGACTGTTAAAATCAAATGTGAAGACTTGGAGGCCAGGTCCAGACGGAACAACATCCGTATAATAGGTGTGCCGGAAGATGACCTGAAGGGACCCATGGAACAAGCGGTGGAAAAACTCCTGCGTGATCTTCTGGGTGACCCCGGGTGGTCACCCACGTTCATAGTAGAGCGGGCACATAGATCTCCCGAGGCCCATTATAGCCCGCATGATGAATTACAGAGACAGAGATCTGGTCTTGAAAACTGCCAGAGAAAGGCAAGAACTGAGATGGGAGGCCAGCACTGTCCGCATTTTCCCAGACTATACATTGGCAGTACAACAAGAAAGACTTCTATTCACCGGGGTCAAAAAACTCATGTGAGAGCGAAATGTTCCCTATGCCATGCTGTATCCCGCTAGACTAAAGCTTCATTACCAAAGTAAGACATATTTCTTCACATTTCCTGAAGAAGCGGCAAACTTTGTGGAAACTCGTATCCCAATGCCCGCTCACCAATCCGAGACTGGAGAGGAATCCTAAAAAGAAGCGGTCCGACGACAAGTAAAAAACAAAACAAAAACAGGGAAAGGAATGAAGAGAAGAGAGATGCTGGGATTCCCTTGCCAGGGCATGCCCCAACACAATGGCAGAGTTAATTGAGTCATTATTAGCTGACAAATGAGTGAACCTTTGTTATTTCTATTCTATTCTCACTTTCATAATGAGTTCGAGCAACAGCAACGGAACAGGCCACGACAAGCAAGCATAACCACGTGGCCCGGGCTGTCACCACGGTCCCCCTGTAGCAGGTGCATTACAAGTTAACGGGTGGGTTTCGGGAGGGATGTATGGGCATAGTTAAAGTTCGGGGAACTGTGAGGGAGGGGGAGCGACATAGGGTAAGATTGTTGGGTTATTGTTTGGCGGGTTGAGGGAAATGCACTAAAAAGCACACAGGTAAGTAACACTGACATAGAAATGTGCAAATTCAAGATGGAACACACTGACCACAATTATGTAAATATCCAAGGAAATGGCTAAACCAAGGAATGAGGACATTACATTTTTTAGCTGGAATGTCCGGGGCTTAGGATCTCGGATCAAAAGGAGGAAAATCCTAGCATACATTCACAAAGTGGGCCCCAAAATAGTATTTATACAAGAAACTCATTTACTGCATCAACAGGCTGGGAAGTTTGCCCTGAGTTGGGGGTCACACTAATACTTCACATCACATTCTATTCGGGCAAGGGGGGTAGTGACCCTCATAAACAAAACCATACCTTTTGTATGTCTCCACTCAGAGTGCGACCCAGGAGGCAGATATGTGTTGGTCCATGGCACCCTCTACAATAGGGAAGTGGTGCTACTCAATATATATATGGCCCGAATATAGACGACCTTGGCTTTTACTCCACCTTATTTGGGAAATTAGCACAATTTCCCACAGCTTAACTGTTGTGCGGCGGTGACATTAACATGATTTTGGATGTACAATTAGACCGCACGTCGACACACCCAAGGACGTTGACTAGATCAGCCCTTACGATACTCACTCATATGAATGACCTGAATCTGAGAGACGCATGGCGCTCCTAAAACACACCAAAAGGGCCTACACGTTCTATTCCTCCATGCATGACATGCACTCCAGGATAGACCTATGGCTGGTTACCAATGATGCCTTAAGCTGGGTCATGACGCACACATTTACCCAAGGACGTACTCCGATCATTCACCCATACAGCTAACACTCTGGATCCCTGATATAAAAATAAACAGACCACCCTGCCGGTTTAAACCAGCTTCCCTCTGGGACCTGGTCTATAAGACGGGGCTAGAAAAGCATATACGGGAATACTTCAACACTAACGAAGGTTCAGTGGCCAGTGTCGCGATACTATGGCAAGCATTTAAAGTCTTTATCAGAGGTGCTGCAATGTCCACTGAATTCAGAGTCCTTAAGGATATCCGCAGAGACTTAGCACGTCGAGAAACAGACATTGCCTACTCACAGACTCAATACGCACAATCACCGTCCCCACAATTGGGACTGGAAATTAAAACCAAAATCGATGAATATAAGAAAGTGGCTGCTACTTCGACAGGCCCGAGGCAGCGAGGAGGTACGGGGAGAGTGCGCGGCCCTGTAGACTATTAGCCAGAACGGTGCGAGGAGAGAGAGGCCCGACCACTATTCCATCTATAAAGCGGCCAGACGGTAACGTGACCGCGGTCAGGCAAAAGGTCACGGAGGCGTTCTATGATTTTTATAAACAGCTATACTCCCGACCCCCCCGCCCCCAGAGCGTCGCCACCGTTGACGAAATAGACCACTATCTTTCCCGAATACCAAATGACACTAATAGCAGAAGCTACTAGGGACGCCTTCGAAATTCCAATTACTGAGGCCGAAATATCCGAAGCCATTAAAACATTACCAAATGGGAAAGCGCTGGGCACAGACGGCCTCGGAGCAGAATTCTACAAGGAATTCAACCAACTCCTCACACCCAGGCTATACGCGGTATGGTCAGAGGCATTGGAGAAGGGCGAACTCCCCGAAACCACCAGGGAGGCAGTTATCACCTTACTGCTCAAACCAGGGAAACCGCCTGAGGAATGTGGCTCCTATAGGCCACTATCCTTAATAAATACTGACGCAAAAATGTTCGCGAAAATACTGCCCACTCGATTAACCCCACTAATGCCTTACATTAGCCCATGAAGACCAGGCAGGTTTCATCATGGGTAGGTCGACCGCAACAAGTATTAGACGCTGCCATAGTATAATGACGGCAATACCAGAAGACATACAAGCAGTAGCGGTGTCCCTACATATGCAAAAGCATTCGACACAGTGTACTGGCCCTTCTTATTTAGGGTATTGCAGAATTACGGTTTTGGCCCCAACTTTATCAACTGGATTATAATATTATATACTCGCCCCTACGCCAGGATAAGCACCAATGGATCCCTCTCCGATACACTGGAGTTACTGGGAGACACCCGTAAAGGCTGCCCTCTGTCACCCCTTTCATTTGCTTCAGTGATAGAATCTCTGGCAGATATACTCAGGGCCCGCTTCAGTGCATGCGAATTATGGTTAGAGGGTAAACTGGAAATTATTACACTATATGCCGATGACATTTTATTATACCTCAGAAACCCTGATCGCACGCTCGGGAAGGTCTGGGCAGAGGTTAAAACCTTTGGTGAGTTCTCTGGCCTCAGACTCAATGCAGAAAAATCAGAGGTCTTCCCACTCAAGGAAATGACGGCAGCACCAACGGATCTGCATGGAGTCATCTAGAGCCCGGGACACATTCAGTATTTGGGGGCACGGGTGGCTAGGACAGCCAAGCTATCTCGTGCTCTGAACTATAACACCCTAGCCGACACCCTGTGCACTAAACTGACCCAGTGGGAATCGCTCTTATTAAAATGATTATCCTCCCAAAACTCTTCTATTTGTTCAGCACAGTCCCTGTGTGGCCAGGTGGTGCACTCTTTGCCATAATGAAGAGTGCATGCACCAACTTCGTGTGGCGGGGGACATCTCAGATTGGGGTGAAGGAAACTCACCGACCCATATATACAGGGAGGCCTAGCGGCACCCGACTTTGAACTCTATTACTTGTCCGCACAAGCATATTACGTTGCCCAGTGGGCCACAGACATCCTCAACCCCAAGGAAACACAGAGGGAACTACACATATCTAAACCCACAAAGCTGCTCCACAATATGACAACACCACACCCTAAACACTATAACTTCATTGATCCCACCCAGGTCACAACTACTGCTTGGGCCAGAATAACAGCCGTCTATGGCACGGACAGGCTATATCACCCAAGCATGCCGATCTGGGGAGACCCCAACATACTACCAACTTTAGATAAGGAGATAGCCGCACACTGGGGGACCAAAGGTATCGTCCAATGAGGCCAACTGTTTGTGGACAAATACTTTGTTACCTGGGAAAACCTTAAAAACATGCTAGGGGAAACGCCCAAACACAAGGTGCAATATATGAGCATTAGATCAGCTATTCCTAGTGTATGGCCCACTTCCCAATGTAAGCGATCAACTTAGGCCTGGGATATATGTTCACCGCCGAAAAAGGGAACATTTCTGCATCTACCCTGTATAAAACTATCATTCAAACCCGCCCTCCAGAACTACATAACGCCAGAGTCAAGTGGGAACGAGACTTGGGACTTCATATAGAGGACACACAATGGCAACAGATATGCTCCCTAACAAAACACACATCATGCAATGCCCGATATAAGTTGATTCACTACAAAATTGTACATAGAACGCACTACACCCCGGCCAAGTTGAGTCTCATTAACCCTACAGTGGCAAGTACGTGCCCGAGATGTCAATCCGAAGAAGCAGACATTTTCCATATGCTATGGGCATGCACAACACTTGGAGACTACTGGGCAGAGATTTGTGCAGCACTAGACGAGATGGCGGACCAACCCGTTGAATGGTCACCGATGTTATGCATGTTGGGTGCCATTGGGAAGATGAACCCAACCTGGCGGAAACTACTGAACCTAAGCCTGTTGATAGCCAAAAGGGCGATTCTGATGAAGTGGAAAAGTAGTACCCCGTCAACGAAGTCGGAATGGGACAGGGACATGATTTGGACAAATGATACAGAAGAACTAAATATAGATTCAGTACTGCCCACTTCCAGGCCAAGGAATATATGGGCCAGGTACAAACAATACTTATTAGACAAATCTGAAGCTGATGATTCTGACTAATATGGTCAGCGATATATGTTGGTGTTATTGATCTCATGTTATTGATCTCAAATTGTTTTGTATTGTGGATGCACTTTATCTGTGTGCAACAATAAATAAATGTTTATTAAAATAAAAACTTCCCATAAGCCTCTGTATTTCAAGTTTTTTTCACAAGAGAATGGCGAGAAGTTTTTTACCAATCTTATATGTCACATAATATGTTATCTTAATATTATTTATACTGCCAACAGGTACGTTGGCAGATCTGAAGAGAGAGGGGAAGAGGTGGTTTGTTAGTGGGAGGAGAAGGTGAGCGCAAGAGTGCTTTGGCTCATCTGTTGGTAGTTTCCTTTCAGAAAATAACTGTCACTGTATGTTGGGTTGGCTTCTAGATGGTGTGGGTTGGTGGGCGTTCAGGTGTGAGAGGCTTTGTAGGTTGTTTTGTGTGCCTGTGGCACGGGTTTGGGTTGAGCATGTTGTGATATTGTGAGTTATTCTGGGAGGTATGCATTTTGCTGAATGATTTTATAGAGTTGGTGTTGTAGTGTCTGGGTGTTGTGCTTGGCAGGAGGGTGGTGTGTTTGCTGAAATATGTAGAGTTTTAGTAGGGGTAATGGTTGAAAGGGGAGATCCTTATGCCGATGTTGCATAGATTGTTTTGTGTTTAGACTGAAATCTAATATGCAGTGGTTAGTGATATTATGTTTTCTTTTGCTGGACCTACTAAGCCTAGTTGACTTAGCCTCATTGTGCCGAAACAGGACCCCACAATTTGTTGTGTACCTCATTACATTGAGGTTGCATGCTTCTGTTAAACTGTGGTTTGGCTTTAGGCTGGGAAATCAAAGAGCCAGGTTTTTTGTGATTTTCTGAAGGGTAGATGTTCTTCTGTTGTGAGTGTTTCCTTGCAGAGTAAAAGAGAGTTTTGTTGAGATGTATGAGAAGGCTAATGAACCATGTTTCATGTTCTAATATTGTTTGGGTTCAAGCTGTATGTCATTGCAGAATCTCAGGGTTCTTTTTGGTCTATAGACTGAGATTTTTTGTCACATGATTTCTGTTCCTTTGCCATGAATTGCTCTGTGGACGATTTTTAGGTAGTTCGGCATTCCAAGGTAGATGCTGTTGGCGTAGTCTAGTCTTGACATGGCAAGAGCGTTGATGGAGTGTGCTCTGTGTTGGAAGGTGGGAAAGGGTAATATCTGTTTGATTGTGCGAAGATGGAAAAATCATTTCTTTACTAGTACATTTACTTGGGGTTCTAGTGTCAGGTCATTGTCCATCAGTATTCCAAAACTTGTAACTACTTTGGATGCTTCCTGTGGTTTTCTTATTTCGGTAGGCCAGGGCATGAGCGGTTGGAGGGGTTGTTTGGCGTGATAATAATTTCTGGTTTGTCCGGGTTGAATTTAAGGCTGTTGCTGCTTATCCATCTGTTGATTTGTGAAAGGCAATTAGTCAGTTTATACTCTCTCTCCCTGCTGGTGTTGATTTTGTTAGATGTGTATCATCTGCATAGGTGTAGCAAGTGAGACCATGTCCTTGGAGCTTCATGAGTGGAATCATTATAGCCATGTTAACATTAAGCAGTTGCTTTACTCATACGCCCCGTCCCCTGTCCTCCATCTTGTGGACACCCTCCATTGTACTGGAACCTATGGCAGCTAAAGAATGAGCTTCCTCTTTAAATTTAGAATAGCGTGTGGGGCGCCGGCCTGGGCTTAGGAACGCCCTTGAGACACTGCCCTCCAGCACCTCACCTCAGTCCTTTTTTCTGCAAGGACGGTTTCAGATCTGGCAGCAAGGCACAGGAACTTACTCAACTTTCTTTGTGCTTCCCGTTCTTGGTTTTTTTGATTATTTTCATCTCCCTTCAGTGTCTTACCTCCCCTAGCACATGTTGGCTGCATGAGGCTTCACGAGATGAGGATCTTGCAGTTGCTCATTCCCGGTCCCGCACGCCTATGCGCTGTGCCTCGAGTACCTGGGGCCCGACTACCGCTGGGATGCGTGCGTGCCTTGCCGCTACTTGGTTACCGAGCCTTGAAGAATCCTCTTTCCCGCTGGAGGTAGATCTTACATTCTTCTCCTTCTGGTCATCTTAAGAAGTTTGATGCCAAGACCCCGCCTCAAGACAACATAGGCCCTTTGTTTAGCAAGGCCTCTCAACATCCTTCCTGGGGGTTTCCACTGGGAAGGGTACCTCTAGTTCTGGCAAGCATGAGGCTACCGGTTCCTAAGCCGTGGGGCCCAGGGGCTCTTTCGAGCGATCAGTCAACAAACCCAAGGCTGGTAAGGCTACCAGCTCCCAGGCCGAGGGGCCCAGGGGCTGTTCCAGGCAGGCCACGGAGGGGTGATCCACCTTGTCCTCTTCTGCACCAGGGTGCAAGGGCTCTTCGTATTCTACTTCCAGGAGCCAGTTAGAAGCATAATCCAAAACAACTACCGGCTCTGTAGCCCAGGGCGTCCAGCCTACCGGAGCCACCTCTGAGGGCAACACTTCTGTTTTAGGTTCTGGGGCCAAGGAGTGCCCTTCAATGTCTGAGCAAGCAAGTGGCGCTGGACCTGCACACCCTCCCTCCCAGGGTGTGGTGCCAAGCCCAAAGATGGCAGACAAGCACGCAGCAGAGCCTGCGAGGCCAGTGGCTATCTTGGATTCGGACTTGCGACCCCTACCGTGTCCTTCGTCCTCAGAGTGGGCATTGCACGTAGGTTCCAGTCCCCTTCCTTCGGGAATGGACAGTGGGGCCTACGGCACAGGAGGATGTCTCTGCAGCATTACATCTACACTTCTGAGCCTTACAGGTACATGCCCCAGGCTCCTAGGCGCTTTGATCATGAAAGGAGGCCCAGCATGGCAGAGGGCTGCGCCCCGCATGACCAGACAGCATGCGAGGATCGCTTCATCGACCGCTTCCTCCACCTCATGCGCTACCCCAGATGTCGGGGCTCCTCAAGGGCCTCATTAAGGAGGTGCCTCCAAGGCCGCCTCCCCTGAGTCCTCCTCCAGTCCTCCGGGAGTACTGTGCCGCAGCCCATTCCTCCTTCTGTCCAGGCCCTGCCAGTGCTTCCGAGCCCTCCTCCTTTACCACCACCCCCTCCCACCACCTCCCTTGCAGTCACCTATTGATGCTCAGCTGCCTTCGAATGCTGACTCCTATGACCCAGATTTCCCTCTGTCTGGAAAAAGGGGGGGACGATGACAGCAATGACGACGCACAGGACGAAGAGCTCTCAGCATTGATGAAGGCATTTCACGATCGTTTTAAGGGCCTTTCAGAGTATTTAGTGGTCCCCAGCCAGAGCAGGCCCCCCCAGCAGTCAAGGGTGTTGGTGGAGGTTCTGGCCCAGATGAACAATAAATTGGGCAGCTGTTGTAGGCTTTCGGATGGGGAGCCAGTTCTCTTGGCCACCCACCCATGGCCACTCTTCGGTGGTGGGGGTGGTGGTGGCGATGGCTTCCTTGTATTCCATGCCATTGTCCACAGTAGGTGCCGCACCTCCAGTTGTCTTTCCAAGGAAGCCCTTGAGTATTTGTGTAGATGAGTCTCTGGGCGCAGGGGACTGGATGTGTTCCCTAGATCTCAAGGATGCGTACCTTCATGTCCCCATCTACCGTGGCTCCAGAAATGTCAGCGGTTCGCACCACTTCTAGTGCAGGGTGCTGCCCTTCGGCCTCAATTCGGCCCCTCGGGTGTTCACGAAAATCATGAATGCAGTGGCTGCCCATCATTTGTACCCCTATTTGGACTGACTCATGGGAGCCAGTTCGCCCGAGGGGCCTGTGTACTTCTGCCTAAGGCTGGTGGACATTCTTCACCAACTGGGGTTTTCCCTGAACCGGCAGTAGTCGCAGTTGGCTCCAGCCCAGGACCTGGTGTTGGAGTGTGCTGTGACACAGCCATGCAGAGGGTGTTCCCCAGAGGCTCCTATCCTCTGCACGGCGATTGGGCACTTTCTGGCCAATTCGACAGCCTCCACATGGTGGTTCCAGCACCTTCTGGGCCTGATTTTGTCTTGCTTACTCACAGACGCGCCCGTCTCAAGATGAGACGACTCCAGCTACACCTGGCGGCCAACTGGGACCAAGAAACGTGGTCTCAGTTGCAGAGAATCGATATCCCCCTGTTCCTCCTGCCGGATCTTCAGTGGTTGCTGTTGAACTGCAATGTGGTAGTGGGAGCCCCATTCGCCCTGCCGGAGCCCACTCTGGTGGTGATGGATTCCTCCCTCTCTGGCTGGGGGGCTACTCTGGAGGGCTGCTCGATTCATGACGCATGGTCCAGGATGGAGGCCCTCCTGCATATCAATCTGCTTGAGCTCAGGGCAGTGGGCCTGGCACTCAAAGCCTTTCTACCGCTCATCAGGGACAAGGTGTTTCTGGTCTATATCGACCTTTCCACAACAATGTTCTACCTGAACAAGCAGGGTGGCATTCGTTGCCCCCTACTTGGCAATGGGCCCTGTTGGAGGGGATATGGATTTCCTCGGTCCATCTCCTGGGGGACAACAATGCCGAAGCAGACCAGCTCAGCTGACTGGGGTTCACCTCCTACGATGGGATTTGCACATCAGCAGTTTGTTGCCCCTGTTCTAGAGATGGGGGTTTTTTGAATCTGGATTTTTTCGCATCTCCTCTGAATTCCAAGTGCCCCTGTTTGCTTCTTTGGAAGGACGGTGGTCAGGGGTCTCTGGGAGACACAGTCCCGCTATGCTGGCATAGCCGCAGGTTGCTATGTGTTTCCTCCAGTGGACCCTCTGCAAATTCCGAGCCTCGGTGGGCTGCAGCCTCATCCTGATTGCACCCCACTGGCCCTCAAGGGCTTGGTTCTCGGATCTGCTGCAGTTGTGCTCCCAGGGGCCTGTCCATCTCCTGATCCCCAGCAGGGGCTTCCTGATTTAGCAGGGCAGGGCAGTGGAGCATCCGGACCCAGCCAGGCTGGCCCTAGCGGCCTGGTTCCTGACCATCTGAGACTGTGTCATTCCCAGTTCTCGTATGATAACTGGGATATCCTAAAGGAGGCCAGGAGACCGTCTACGCACTCGCAATAAAAGAGCAAGTGGACCAGGTTCTGCCACTGGGTCAAGACAAGGGTCTGGACCCCCCCCCTTACCTGCTCCCTTTAAGATCTGCTGGATTTTTTCACACATCTGGCTCGTTCTGGCATTTAGGTCGATACTTGCTGCACCTATTTGGCAGCCATTGGGGCCTACAAGAATTCCCAAGAACACATTATTTCAGCAGCCCTCCCAGTGATTAAGGCCAACCTCAAGGGGTTGTCCGGGCTTTTTTTTCCGGTCCATAGGCTGCTCCCGGTCTGGGACCTCAACGTGGTTCTCGCGGCTTCGCAGCGCAAGCCCTTGGAGCCGATTGCTGCAGTGGACATCAACTTTTGACACTCAAGGCAGTGCTGTTGGTGGTGCTCATTTCAGCATGTAGGGTCAGCGAGCTGCAGGCTCTTTCATCGTGCAAGCCATTCACCACTTTTTGTAATAACGTCATCTTCCACACTCATCCAAACTTCTTGACAAAAGTGGTCTTTCTATTCCATTTGAATCAGGAAATCTGCCTACCAGTGTTCTTTCCAAACCCTCAGTCGGAGGCTGAGAGGGCTTTGCATCATTGGACCTAAAGAGAGTGCTAAAGTTTTATTCCTCCGGGATGAAACCCTTCAGGAAGTCTGAGACGTGCGTTTGTCATCAACTTTGGGGACTCGTCTCCCGGCATTCAGGCTTCCAAAGCTTCTATTGCCCATTGGATGTTCCAGGCCATTTCAGAGTCTTGTACGGCCATGGGTAAGGCAGTTCCCGCCGGGATCCATTCCCATGCAGTCAATGCAAAGGCTATGGGGGTTGCCTTTCAGAGACATGCTTCTTGGTAAGTCATCAGCAGTGTGGCCACTATGTCTGCGCTCTGTAAGCACTATTCCCTGGATCCCAGCTCCAGGCAGGATGCAGAGTTCAGTCAGGTGGTTCTGAAGAACCTGTTTGCTTCTTTTTAAGTATGAGGCAGGTTAACCATTGGGTGGAGCTGTGACTTGTTCATTGAAATCACCCAGAAGGATGGTGGAAAGGGGACGGAACGTATGAGTATTTAAAGTTACTCACTGTAGTTACTGGAGTACTCCTAGTGTTTAGTCCCCTTTCTTCCATACATCCCACCCACCTTCCCCCGCTTGTATGCCAGGGGCTAACATATTTAGCATAGCCATGTATTGAAGCATCCAATGTGTATATAAGAGGACTGAGGTCAGGCGCCGGAGGGCGGGGACTCTGCAGTGCTCCCACTCCCAGAGTCGCTCCCCTGCTCATTTTTTCACTGCTAAAGGTTCCGGTACCATCCCCATGTTGGGGACGCCCACAAGGATGGAGGAAAGGGGACTAGGGACTGAGTCCTCTAGTCATTACAGTGAGTAACTTTAATTTATGTGGCTCCTAATATTTCGAGGGGATTGGGTCCTCCGACGTATTCCATATCTGACAGTAATCACCACAGCTGTGCTGCGTCGGAAAATCTTTCGGCGTCTGCGTCCTGCGTAGATGACGTCGATACGCCGCCCTCGAGGACCTCCTCCGACGGCCGACATCACTGGACGCACGACTCCCGTAGCCTCAGTTCCGTTTTTTCTGCGAACGTGTTCGCTTCGGAAATCTCGGCGCGCCCCGACTCTTTGGAGTTTCTGTTGTTTCTCGGTTCTTTGAACCTGTTTGGTGTTTGTGAAGTATTTCTTCGTGAAGATGTCTACCTCGTCTTCCACACCGCGTCCGGGCTTTAAGAAGTGCGGGGACTGTGGGTCCAAGATGTCGGTTACGGACTCGCACGACGCCTGCCTCTGGTGCCTCGGGGAGGCCCATGACACGGATGACTGTGTCGACTGCCAGTCGCTCACATCGAAAGCCTTGCGGGAGCGCAAGAAGAAGTTATCGGTAGGTAAGGTGTCCAAGCCCCGGAAGTCGAGGTCTGCGGGGCTTTCGACGGACGACTCGAGGGGCGACTCTCCGTGTCGTCGTCGGAAGTCCAGTGGGTTTCGCTCCCGGAGTCGGTCTTGCCACTCCTCTGCCTCTTCGATGCACTACCGGAAGCGCCGTCATCGGTCGCATTCCCCGTCCTCATCCGAGGACTCCGCCCGTCGGCGGGTCGCTTACCCCACCAAGCATGCGACACCGGAGGAATGTGCTTCCTTTGGGAAGAAAATGTTGGCGATTCTCCAATCGCAGGGCACTGGTCCGTCCGCACCTCCGAGTGGGGTCGGTCGTGACCAGCCGAGAGACACCGCTCGCACGCCTTCGGGCTCGGGTGGTCGTCACGATTCGCGGGAAAGGTCCCGCTCGGACAAGGGGAATCTTTCTCGACATGCCCGGTCCAGGTCCCGGTCCTCGACGCGTTCGAGACCGTGTGAACCTGTGGTGTCTTCACGGAAGACGTCGACGGACTCTTTTGAGGGCTTGCCTTCGAAGAAGTCGTCGACGCCATCGGCGTCCCGGCCGTCGAGGGACACGCTCGGGGCCCCGGCCTCGAGGAGTGTGTCGGCGCCGTCGATGCTGTCAATGCCGCGCTCGGCGTCGACGCCGATTCACTTGACGCCCTCAATGCGTTTCGAGGCTGTGTCGACGGGGGTACCCCGTGGCTCGGGGGAACCACCTAGAAAGGCTCTGGCCAAGGTCAAGCATGGCTTTGGTTCAAGTTCTGTGCCTTCTTACCGCCATCTGGAGTTCATTTCAGAGGTGGATGAGGGCTCTGAGGATGGCATGGTGCCTGACACAGTGCCAGACGAGTTTCTCTCGGGCCATAGCCAGTTTGAGGACTTGAGGCAGTCCCTGCATGATGCTAGTGGGCTGGACACCTCTCCGGAGGTGGAATTTTGTAGGCCTGAGCATGGCGCTCATGCCGATTCTTCGTACCGGCGCCTTATGTCAAGGGTCACCGAGTACTTAGGATGGTCTGCTCCTCCGGGGGTGTTTGTTCAGGATGACCTTACGGATATCCTCGACATTGGTCCACCAACTGACCGTTTCATATGGCTCTACAGAGGAGGTTGGCGGCGGCTTGGACTGCTCCGGAGAGTCTCCCGGCAGTGGGCAAGTCTTTGCCGCGAAAATACTGCCCAGCCAGTAGTGACCCCTGCTACTTGTCCAAGCACCCTACTCCGGAGAGTTTGTTGGTTCAGGCGGCTACGGCCCCGGCAAAGCAGGCGTCGCACCCTACCATCCCTCTAGATAGGGACGACAAGCGTTTTGACAGCTGGGCGAAGAAAGTGTTTTCTGCAGGGGGTATGGCGCTTCAGGCGGCCAACTCCATATGTGCCTTGTCACGTTTCACGCACACTCTGTGGAACTGTGTTTCCTTGGCGGCTGAACATATTCCCGAAGGGGACGAACGGGATGGTTTCCTTGACATGGTTCAGGATGGCAAGGATGCCATGTGTGAGGCCGTTAAGTCGGGTTTGAACATGGCAGATTGCGTCAGCCGGTCCATGCTGGTGAGCACCGTGATACACAGGTTTGCGTGGTTGCGCAAGTCGGGGTTTGCTCCTGATGTGCAGGCCCGGCTCCTCAACATGCCCTTTGACGGGGAACATCTTTTTGGCAGCAAGGCTGACGATAGCCTTGAGAGGTTGCAGACCTCAAAGGCTGCAGCAAAGTCGTTGGGCGCTGCAGTTCGACAACCTCCGCCTTTTCGTCCTAGGGGACAGCAATGGAGAGGAGGTTCCTTTCGTTATTACTCATCCTTTGGTAAAGCGAGAGGAGCTGCCAGTCAAAGGGGCCACCGTAGGAGTGCCAGAGGTGGAAAACAAGGTACTTGAGGTGCCAAGGCCGCTCGGGCTGTTGCCTCTTTGCCCTCAGGCATCGCCGCAGCCGCTTCCGCTCAGTCATGAGGCCATGTCCCATGGTTCGCCGGTTGGGGGAAGGCTGGCGCAGCATCTTGCAGAGTGGCGCGCCATTACTTCAGATGTGTGGGTTCTGGAGATCATAACCCATGGCTACTGTCTTCCTTTCCGGCAGAGGCCTCAAGACAATCCACCGGGGAATCTCTCTTTGAAGAGTCCGGATCCGCTCCTTGCGCAGGAAATTCAATCCCTGCTGGAGAAAGGCGCCATAGAACTAGTGCCTGTAGCGGAGAGGAACAAGGGATAGTATTTCCCTTATTTTTTGATTTCCAAGAAAGACGGGGGATTGAGACCCATCATGGACTTGCGCGGTTTGAACAAACTCCTCAGGAAGGACAAGTTCAAGATGGTTACTCTCTCTCAAGTCCTCCAGGCCCTTCAACTTCAGGACTGGTTGGTGTGCCTCGACCTCAAGGATGCTTATTTTCATGTGCCGATCCATCCAAAGCAAAAGAAGTACCTGAGGTTCGCGGTTGGCGAATCGCACTTTCAGTTTCGGTTCCTGCTGTTCGGATTGACCTCCGCCCAAGGGTCTTCACCAAGCTCATGGTAGTGGTTGCAGCGCACCTCAGGAAAGGGGGGAATCACGTCTACCCCTACCTGGACGATTGGTTGATCAGGGCGCGCTCTCCCGAGCAAGTCATGGATCATCTGTCAGTCACCTGCCACTCCCTCCACAAGTTGGGCTTCTCCTTCAACTTAAAGAAGTCCCATTGACACCAACTCAGAGGCTCCAGTACATCGGAGCAGTGCTCGTCACGTCCCTGGGGCAGTGTTTTCCTCCCCATGTGAGGGCTCATCACATTCAGCAGAAGGTGCACAAGTTTCAACTTGCCCAGACTCTCCCAGCGTTCGAGTTCTTGAGACTGCTCGGCCTCATGGCATCCTGCATTCTTTTGGTGCCAGAGGCCAGGTTGCGGATGAGATCTTTGCAATGGGCGCTCAAGCTCCAGTGGTCTCAGTCCTCCGGCAGGATGTCGGACCCTGTTCTGGTGCCGTCTTCGGTCGCCCAGGACCCTCTGTGGTGGGCTGACGAAGACAATCTGATGAGGGGGGCTCCATTTTGGCTGCCCTGGCTGGAGGTGACGATCGTGACGGACGCATCCCTCACGGGATGGGGAGCTCATGCCAACGAGTTGACAGTCAGCGCTCGTTGGTCTCCGTCGGAGTCCAGACTCCATATCAATCTGTTGGAGCTGAGGGCCGTCAGGCTAGCCCTGAAGGCTTTTCTGCCGACTGTGCGAGGGAAGAATGTCCTAATCCTGACGGACAACACGGTGGCCATGCACTACCTCAACTAAAAGGGGGGAGGTTAACTTCCTCTGTGCAGGGAGGCGATGCAGCTCTGGTTCTGGGCAATCCAGCAGGAAGTTTCGATCTCGGCAGTTCATCTGGCCAGAGACGAAAATGAGACAGCAGACGCTCTGAGCAGGCAGAGCGCAATCTCTCACGAGTGAGTGTTGGCTCAGGAGATTCTCCTGGAGATCTTTGCCCTTTGGGGGACCCCTCAAGTGGATCTCTTCGCCTCCAGTGTCAACCGGAAGTGCGAGAGGTTCTGCTCGCAGGAATTTCCTCCAAAAGGAGCCTTAGGAGATGCGTTCATGGTGGAGTGGTCATTCCCACTGCTGTACGTTTCCGCAAGGCTTTGTGTGTCAGACTGGCAGAAGACTGGTGCCACACGTTCTGGGAAAAAACTACAACTGAGGCTACGGGCGTCTTGCGTCCTACTTATAACATCCAGTGATGTCGGCCATCGGAGGAGGTCCTCGAGGGCGGCGTATCAACGTCATCGACGCAGGATGCAGACGCCGAAAGATTTTCCGAAGAAGCACAGCTGTGGTGATTACTGTCATAGATATGGAATACGTCGTCAGACCATCCCATCGAAAGAACGTTACCAGGTAAGAGAGTAACTTGTTCTTCTGTCCACTCTGAAGCGCTTCTACAACATTGGCCTGACATATTGGGGGAAATACTGCAATGTGTTGCTGGGGTACAAGTGTAGAGCATGGTGTCCCACTCTAAAATATGAACAGGGCTGCAGTATATTCAGGCGTAATTTTGCCGACCGGTAAAGTTAAGCTGCTTGTCTGACGGTATGGAGAGGGATGTACCTCTGACCTTTTAACTCCCATGTCTGTGCATGGTGCCATAGCTTATGGGACTAATAAGATATGGTACCCAAGTTGGTCCCTGCTTTCTTTATGCCCCCTTTTCTAGCAGTGTGCAAGTGGCTCGATACCGTTGCTGTTTATTCTGTGTGAAGTACTGTCACACTTTCAACTATCGTCGTATTCTCACACTCTGGGCGTGATGGTGCTGGCAGTGGTCGTGTTGGTGGTGTTCTGAATGCTTTGTATTGTGAGGAGTTCTTTGATCTGTGACCAGAAGACTTGTTCTGGTAGACTGTACACAGGGCGTTTCTCTCATTATATTAAAGCTTATGTATATGTTGTCCATAACATAACCTGTGTATTTGTAGAGCACACATTCACCCCCAGTGCAGTGTCTTGGTGGTAATGACAGATAACCTGTTTGTTACACTACTTAATGGTACTTATTTTATCGACCTCAGAAGGATGAAGGGCTGAGTGAACCTGCCGTGGTTCGAACCTGCGACCATGAGGTCAAACACAGGCCCCTGTAGTGGATGCATTAGACCACTGACCCACAGGCCCAGCTGGGTCATGCTCACACTCTTCACTATCGCTTGTTTCCAACAGCAGAGCACGTTCCTATCTGTATTCAAGAGAATCATAATCTTTCTCTTGATTATCATCCATCTTATTGCCAGATTTATCAATGGATAGAGGCGGCGGGGATTGAGACATCATATTTTATTTCTACCTGCTGTTCAGCTACACTGTGTAGTCGTCTTCTCTCATCTTGGGTAGATAAGCGCTGCACACCTCCCCATTTATACTGCCTGAAATAGTGGACTGACCAGACGTTGCAGCCTACTTGGTTGGTCCTGATGGATGTTCCTTTTGGTAAAAATACTCATGCATTTATTTGTACTAATAAATGTACTCCGATGTCAGGTGGGGTGTGGAACTAGAGTCTGCTTATACTCATGCAGCCCATCCCCTTTCCTCCATCCTTGTGGGCGTCCCACCGGACCCTTTGGCAGTGAAAAATTGAGCTTCCTCTTTAAATTTAGTATAGCATGGCCTCAGGCATGGGAACCCACCCTCCAGTGCCTCACCTCAGTCCCTTTTTTGCGCATGGATGGTGTTGAACATGGCAGCCAGCCTGGAATAGACCGGTGCATGTCGACCTGAGGAGGATTCACAAGATGTGCCTTATGCGACCGCTCGTTCCCAGCCTCGGACCCCCATGCACCCTGTCTTGAGTGTTTGGGGCCTGACCACTGCTGGGATGAATGTTCGGTTTGCAGTGCTCGTGGTCACAGGGCATTGAAGAATCAATTGTCACGGTGGAGGGAGATCTTCCACACTTCTCCTCCTCCTCCCCACCTTAAGGACTTCGTCTCCAGGACCTCTCGTCAAGACAAGGTAGACTTTCTGTTCAGCATGACTCCATAGCGCGACCACTCCTTCCCCAGGGATCCCACGGATCGGGATTCCTCGAATTCCAGTTCTGGCAGGCCCGAGACCTCTAAGGCTACCGGCTCCCTATCCGAGGGGCTCTTCCAGGTGCTCTCGGGCTAGACCTGAGGCCGTCCTGGCTACCGGCTCCCAAGCTGAGGGGCTTAGGGGCCCTACCAGGCTGTTTTAGGAAGGGTGATCAAGTTTGACCTTCTCCTAGCCCAGGGTGGGTAAGGGATTGTTGAGTGCCACCTCCAAGAATCTGTCCTCGGCACGATCCAACATGGCTACCGACACAGGTGCCGATGGCGTCCAGCCTACCTGAGCTCGCTCTGAGGTCGTAAGGGCGTTACGACTACTGGCCGTCCGACTAAGGGCTCAGCACCCACCAGAATGATCTCTGAGGTCGACTCCTCTGCTTCTGGTATACAACCCAAGCTGTATACTCCCCTTTTGAATGGATTGTGTCCTCCAACGTATTCCACATCTTTGACATGTAATGTCCACAGCTGTGCACTGCGGAAACTTTTTCGGCAGATGGAGTCCTGCGTCCATGACATCGGGTCGATGTCGTCGAAGGCCTCCGTTGAGGGCGACGTCACTGGATGTTCTAAATAGGACGCAAAGCGCCCATATGATATGGTATTTTGTAACGATATGATATGGTATTTGTAACGCGCCTATACACAAGTGTTTCATAGCCTCAGTTCCGTTTTTTCCGCAAATGTGTTTTCTTCCAGGACTCGGCGCGCCTTGTGTGTTTCTTCGCAGAGATGTCTTTTTCTTCGACCCCTCCAACTCCGTGGCTTCAAGACCTGCCGGGACTGCAAGTCGAAAATGTCGATCACCGACCTGCATCGCATTTGTTTGTGGTGCTTGGCGGAGAGTCACGACACCAACTGTTCTAAATGCCAGTCGCTGCCGGCCAAGGCATTGCGGGAGCATAAGGGGAAGTTCTAGGTAGGTAGGGGGTTCTAAGCCCAGTAAGTCCCATACTTCTAAATCAAAAACAAAAGGGGTGTCCACCGACGATTAGAGGGTCGACTCTCCGCGTTGGGAGGAGGCCCGGGGTTTTCGGTCCCAGAGTGCTTCCCGCCTTTCTCTTTCGTCGTCGCAGCTTTCTCAGAAGCGCCGTCACTGGTCGCCTTCCCCGTTCTCCTCGGAGGATGGAGCTGCGAGGAAAGTGGCATGCCAGGCGAAGTCCTCGACTCCGGAGGAATGGGCTGTCTTTAAGGAGCAGATGTTAGCGATATTTCAATCGCAGGGCACAGTTCCGGTCGTGCCTTCTAACGAAGCCGGCAAGGAACGGTCTCACACTGTGGCTCGCACGCCTTCGTGCTCGGGTGCGCAACGCGACTTGCACCAGGATTCTTCGAGGTCCCATTCGGACACGGCTTCGGATAGTCGCAAGAGACGTGCTTCCAGGTCTCGGTCCTCGTCTCCAGCGAGACCGCTGCAACATGCTAAGGTCTCGAAGCCGGCGGACGTCAACGCTTTGCCGTCTTATCAGCCCATGGCGCAGTCAGTACCTGTGTCGACGCTGAAGCCTTCGGCGCTCACGACGCTGAGGTTGTCAATGCTTTTGGCGTCGAAGACTTCAGTGCCCTCGACGCCTTCGTGTATTTTTACCCGCAATTTACCATTGGAGTACCCTGATCTGGTGGATCCTACAAGGAATGCTACGGTGAAGTCTGTGAGGCCAGTATTGGACTCCATCCCTCTTTTGTCTCCAGGTCAGGTTTCCACCTCCCTCTGGACGACATATATGAAGAGGAAGAAAGGACTGAATTTGAGGCCCCTTTGGAGCATGATGTGGCTCCAGTGTTTTCTGTAGACAGTCAATTGGAGGAGTTGAGGCAAACCCTTCATGATGCCAGTGTGTTGGACACTTCACTGGAAGTGGAATTTGGCAGGCCTGAGCCTGGGGCTCATGCTGAGTCTTCGTACAGGCAGCTCATGGCTAGGGTCTCGGAGTATTTGTGCTCGTCCAGTCCTCCTGAAGACTTTGTGCAGGATGATCTAACATACATTTTAGATCAAGGTCCGTCCTCTGACCCAGTGTTACCTTTTCGTTTCACTTCACAGAAATGGGTGGCAGCTGCTTGGAATCTCTTCTGGCTGTTAATAAATTAAACACTGACCAAGAAGTACCACCCTTCTGTTAGCGACCCGAGCTATTTATCCACTCACCCCGCTCCCGTGAGTTGGTTCAGGCGGCTATGGCCACCTCGAGGCAGGCGGCGTACCCTACCATCCCTCTGGATGGGCACGACAAACGCTTCGACGGTTGGGCTCGTAAGGTATTTTCTGCAGGGAGCATGGCATTGAAATCGGCCAACTCCACTTTTGCCTTAGCAAGGTTCTCACACACTCTGTGGAACTGTTTCTTTAGCAGCTGAACATGTTCCCGAGGGGGAAGAAAGGGATGGGTTCCTTGCTCTCATGCAAGACGGCAAGGATGCCATGTGCGAATCACGGTTGTATACGAATTATTTGTTTTACAACTGTTCGAATTACAATTTGGGTAATACCCGAATCCCTTCAGTCGGGTTTGGATACGGCCGACAGTGTTAGCCGATCCATGGCTGCGAGCACCGTTATATGCAGATCTGCGTGGTTGTTGAAGTCGGGTTTTGCTCTGGATGTGCAAGCCCGTCTTCTGAACATGCCCTTTGATGGCGCACATTTGTTTGTCAACAAGGCTGGCGAGAGCCTTGAGAGGTTGCAGACCTCGACAGCTGCGGCAAAATCTTTAAGCGCAGCTGTGTGTCAACCTCTGCCTTTTCGTCCTAGGGGACAGCAGGAAGGTACTTTTCGTTACTACTCCTCCTTTGGTAGAATGAGAGGGGTCACCAGTGAAAGGGGCCAGCGAAAAAGTACCTGTGGTGGTCGGGGAAATGGAGGTGCCAAAACCTCTCAGACAGCTGCATCTTTGCCTTCAGGCGCAGCCGCTACAAAACAGTCATGAGGCCATGTCCCATGGTTCGCCGGTTGGGGACAGGCTAGCTCAGCATCTCTAATAGTGGTGAGCCATTACGGATGCGTGGGTTCTGGATACGATAGCGCATGGCTACTGCCTTCCCTGCCTACAGCGGCCTCACGACAATCCACCGTGGAAACTCTTTGAAGCTTCCAGATGCGCACCTTGTGCAGGAAATCTTAAACCTGCTGGAGAAAGGCGCTATAGAATCGGTGCCTGTAGCGGAGAGGAACAAGGGATGGTATGCCCCTTATTTTATTTTTTGATCCCAAAGAAAGACAGGGGATTAAGACCCACCCTGGACTTGCGTTGGTTGAACAAACTTCTCAGGAAGGACAAGTTCCAGATGGTTACTCTTTCTCAGTCCTCCAGGTCCTTCAACTTCAGAATTGGTTGGAGTCTCTGGACCTACAGGATGCTTACTTTCACGTGCTGATTCATCCTAATCACAGAAAGTACCTTGAGGTTTGCGGCTGGAGACTCACACTTTCAGTTTCGGGTCCTGCCGTTCGGATTGACCTCCGCCCGAGGGTCTTCATCAAGCTAATGGGGGTGGTGGCAGCGTACCTCAGGCGAGGGGGATTCACGTCTACACCTACCTGGATGACTGGCTGATCCGTACGCGCTCTCCTGAGCAAGCATTGGATCACCTTGGTCTCGCCTGCCGCTCCCTCCACAGGCTGGGCTTCTCCCTCAATTTCAAGAAGTCGCATCTGACACCTTCCCAACAGCTCCAATACATCGGGGCTGTGTTGGACACGTCCTTGGGGAAGTGCTCGCCTCCCAAGGTGAGGGCTCATCACATTGTGCATATGGTGGACAAGTTTCAACATGCCTAGAGTCTCCCGGCTTTTGAATTCTTAAGGTTGCTCGGCTTCATGGCATCCTGCATTTTTCTGGTGCCAGAGGCCAGGCTGAGGATGAGATCCCTGCATTGGGTCCTCAAGATGCAGTGGTCGCAGTTCTCAGGCAAGATGTCGGATCCTGTTCAGATTCCATTCTCTGGCTCCCAGGATCTTCTGTGAAGGGCCAGCGAAGGGAACCTGATAAAGGGGGAGCCGTTTTGGCAGCCATGGCCGGAAGTGACTGTAGTGACGGATGCTTCCCTCACGGGATGGAGTGCTCATGCCGACGACTTGACCGCCAGCGGTCGTTGGTCTCCGTTGGAGTCCAAACTCCACATCAACCTGTTAGTGCTGAGGGCCATCAGACTAGCCCTGAAGGCTTTTCTGCCGTCTGTTCGGGGGAAGAGTGTCCTGATCATGACGGACAACACAGTGGCCATGCATTACCTCAACAAAAAAGGGGGAGTAGGGTCGCTTCTGTTGTGCTGAGAGGCAATGCAGCTCTGGTTCTGGGCCATCCAACAGGGAATTTCGATCTCAGCAGTTCATCTGGCCGGAGAAGAAAATGTGGCGACGGACGCTCTGAGCAGACAGAGCGCAGTCTCTCACGAGTGGGAGTTGGCTCAGGAAGTCCGTCAAGAGATCTTAGCCCTTTGGGGAACCCCACAAGTGGATCTCTTCGCCACCAGTGCCAACCGGAAGTGCAAGATTCTGCTCAAGGGAATTTCCTCCGAGAGGAGCCTTAAGAGACGCGTTCATAGTGGATTGGTCATTACCACTGCTATACGCATTTCCTCCAGTCCCCGTCATTCCTCAAGTAATGTGGAGGTTACGGAGGTTCGGTTCCCACATGATCCTCATTGCTCCGGATTGGGCCAGGAGAGCGTGGTACCCGGACCTTCTAGAAATGTCCATCTGGCCTCCACGCCGTCTTCCCTACCGAGAGGATCTGCTCTTGTGCGTGTGAGGGGGGAGGTTCGGGGGGGTTAGGTTTTCCATCCAGAGGTCAAGACTCTCAACCTTCACGCTTGGTATCTGAAAGGTTCAGGTGTAAGGATTGGGACCTCCCGGATGATGTGATGGAGGTGTTGCTTTCGGCCAGGCGGCCTGCAGCAAAATCCCTGTACCGTTGCCGTAAGTTCTGCGACTGGTGCAGAGGTCAAAATGTTGATCCTTTTCAGTGCTGCATTCCTATGGTTTTGTCTTTCTTACTTTCATTGGCCCACAGGGGCCTTCAAGTGGGTACCATTAAGGGTTACCTGGCGGCACTGTCTGTCTTTAAGCGCTCGTCTGAAGAATGTTCTTACTTTAAGATTCCTTTGATTTCTCCATTTCTTAAAGGACTGACTAATGTGTTCCTGCCGTCCCCTTTCCAGGTGCCGGGTTGGGATTTAAATTTGGTTTTGAAATTTCTCATGGGTGCTCCGTTTGAACCTTTGCACTCTTGTCCTTAGAGATTATTGTCCTTCAAGACCGTGTTCTTGGTTGCGGTTACTTCCACTCGCAGAGTGAGTGAATTGTATGCACTTTCCTCAAAGCCGCCCTTTACTTTTTTCCACAAGGACAGGGTTGTTCTACGGGAACTTCCTTCCTTTCTACCTAAGGTAGTATCTGAATTTCATTTAAGTCTGAAGGTGGTTCTCCCTTCTTTCTATCCTCCTCCTCATTCTGGTAAGGAAGAGGAGCAACTTCATCGGTTGGATCCTAGGAGAGCTATGAGCTTTTACATTTCTAGGATGTCCAGGTTCAGAGTGGACGATCAACTCTTTGTAGGATATGCTCGACACCGATTGGGCCAGGCTGTTACCAAACAGATCTTGTCCTGATGGATTATCCTCACCATTACGGAGTGTTACCGATTGGTGGGTAAGGACCCTCCTGAAGGGTTGCAAGCTCCTTCCACTAGGGGCGTGGCTACTTCCACCACCCTCCAGTGGGGTGTTCCTATTAGGAATATTTGTGATGCTGCTACATGGGCTTCGTTCCACACCTTTGTTAAACATTACTCCCCTGATACGATCCATGGTCAGGATATGTATGGCCTTTGGTAAGGCGATTCTTTATTCCGCCATCTGATTGGGTACTCTAAATTCTTTTCCGTCCTCCAATTTCTTGTACTGCTTTGGGATTCTGTCAAAGATGTGGAATACGTTGGAGAACACAATCCATTCGAAGAACAAGTTACTTGCCAACTGGTAACCTTCTTTCGACTGGATGGTCCTCCAACGTATTCCACATTGCCCTCCCAGCCTGCCCTCTGGAGAATTTCCTATGCGATTGCAGCTTACGTTTCCGCAAGGCTATGTGCAGTCAAGCAGGCATGAGACTGGTGCCACACGTTCTGGGGGAAAAAACCTAAACTGAGGCTACGGGCGCTGTGCGTCCTTTTTATAACATCCGGTGATGTCACCCTCGACGGAGGCCTTCGAGGGACATCGACCCGACGTCATCGACGTAGGACGCCCTCTGCCGAAAAAGTTTCCGAAGTGCACAGCTGTGGACATTACATGTCAAAGATGTGGAATATGGTGGAGGAATATCCAGTCGAACGAACGTTACCAGTTGGTAAGTAACTTGTTCCTCTGTAGCCTCTCTTGGCTCGGGGACTCTGCGCCCTCCCATCCAGGGCGTGGCGCAAGGCACATGGCAGAGCCTGCCAGGCCAGCGACCCTCTTGGATCCAGCTCAGGGCCTGCCAATTTTTTTCGCCCATCGAATGGGCTTTACGAGATGATCCCAGCCCCCTTCCCTCTGGAAGAAGGAGCAGATCCTACGGTGCAGGCTTCTGGTCTCCTCAGGGATACATATACCCATCACAGACTTACGGCTACACGCACCAGGTGCTTTGTCGCTTTGACCAGGAGCAGAGACCCAGGGCTTCAGGGGGCCAGCCCCTAGGGACCCAGCAGCTTGTGAGGACCGCTTCTTCAAGCGCTACCTCTTCCTCATGCATTCCCCTCAGATGAAGGGCCTTCTGAAGGACATTGTGGCGTCACCTGCGGGATGACCTTCACCACAGCCCCCTGCTCTGGGTTACTCCTCCACCCCCCAGCGCTTCCGGTTCCAGTCCCTTCCCCAGTCCAGGCCCTACCAGTTGTTCTGACTCCTCCACCTCCTCCTGTACCACCATCGCCTCCTCAACAGCCATTGGACCTCTCTGCGTCTCCATGCCAGGGCCCGGATTCCCCTCGGTCTGTGTAAAGGGGGGGGGGATGACGATGCTGCCCAGGATGATGAACCCTCGGCATCTGTCAAGGCCTTTAATGATTGCCTTCAGGACCTGGCAGAGTTCTTTGGGGTCCCTCTGCCCGACAAAGCCCTCCCCACCCCCCCCAGGAGTTGGACGTGCTAGCAGAGGTCTTGGGGAAGCACACCATGATCTGGTCTGGAATCCCTCCAGAAGGATGTTCTGCTGGTGGCGCGCAATGTCTGCGAGAAGCCTGGGGCCAACGCCCAGATGAACAAGAAGTTGGACAGCAGGTTTAGGCTGACGGACTGGGAGCCAATCCTCCTCGCCTCCGACCCGCAGCCACATTCCTCAGTCGTGGCTCCAGCCTCCTTGCATTTTAAACTGGGTTTGGACAAAAAGATTGTATCTAAAATGCTGAATGCACGTTTAGTGTGCATTCGGCATAGTAGATGAGATCTGTGCCATAATACTGAAGAGGTGTGCAGGGGTGTCTGCTGCACCTGTAGTTGGGTATTATGAGCTGTGGGGGTGTCCCCCGCATACATTATAGGCAGTGTGGGGGACAAACGGACAAATTCCCAAAAGGCAGAATTATAAAATGCAGACTAATGGGCTCCATGGTTTTGTATTCAGGCCTTTTGGGATTCGATTTTATAACGTACATCCTTCCAAACCATTGTCTTCGTCAGCTTCCACGCGAGCCACCTCCAGTTGCCTCTCCAAGGAGGACAAAGTCCTCGAGTCTGGGAAAGCACTGTTATTCCATCTCAGGACTGCATCTGTGAGACGCCCTCTTGCTGCGACTAACCAGAAGCTGTGATCGGAGCTCGGAATTTGTGCCCGACCTCCCTTCGGACAAGCAATCGTCATTCCTTCAAAGCAGGGCTGGCAGATTCCCGGGCCGTTACACAGGACCTCATGGAGCGTTTGCTCTCCCATATCGACACAGCCAGTAGAGGGCTGTGACATGGTGTTGAGATGAGGACGGCATGGATGCACCCCACTAAGTTTTCATCTGACACCCAGGAGTGGATCCTGGATCTGCCCTTAATGGGCGTAGACCTTTTTTCATTTGTCAACTGATGACAAGTTGACAAAGAAGAAAACCTCCACTCAAACTGCCAAGTCCTTGGCCCTCCATGACAAAACCAGGTCAGAAGTCCTTCCCTCAGTCCCAGGGCAGGGACGAGGTCAAGCCAAGCGCCTTCTCTGGCTTCAATTGGTTCCGGAACTGCGTTACATGGAAGCCTGACAGGTCGTGCAGTGACAATAGGAGGAAGCAGCAGGGGTTTCCTGCTCCCCTTCTTCTGTCCCCACCTCTGACACCAAGAAGCAGTGCTGTCAAGGTCTGAGAGCAGAGCTCGCCTTGACGGGTTGTTTAGCTCTTTTCCAGGACATCTGGACGCGTCTTTTCAGCAACCTGTGGATCCTATCCGTAGTCTCCACGGGCTTCAGTCTTCCTCTACCATCCTCCCCTCTTCTTTGTCAGATCGGGTCCCTCTTTTACGGGAGGTCCTTTCACTTTTGGAGATGCAGGCGATTAAAACCGGTCCCTCTTGTAGATAGGTGCTCTGGATACTATTCCAGGATTCTTGCGGTACCCAAGAACAATCGGGATAGCCTGAGGGTTATCCTGGACCTGTCATTTCTAAATCTGACTTTACTGCTGGAACGCTTTAAAATGATTACTCCCACACACATAGCCGAGTCTCTGTACAGGGGACTGGATATGTTCCCTTATTTAAGATCAAAAGCAAACGGGGCAAACAGAAAGCACATTCCTGTAATCCTGATCAATGGACCAGTAGTACGCATGGAAGGACAAACAATTCATATATCAACGGGCCTTTGCATTAATTATACATTAATTTAGAGGGAAATGAAGAAAACAATTGTTCCAAAATAAAATAGCAGTAGTCATTCGGTTCTGAATAGGCTAGTATTCGCTAGGTAAGCTTGTAGAGGAGCCCAAATGTTTTTGGGCCTACACTTTGGAGTCAGTGTAGCAATATACCAGTCTTCTATATCCGAGGAATAAATAAGATCACGCAACCATTCAGCATGAGACTGGGCACTTTTTTATATCCAATAGCGGGGTATACATTTTTTGGCTTCAATACAAGCTATATTAAAAAATCTAGTGACCCCTGACACCTTGCCTACCTCTCCAAGGAGGTACTTGACAGGCGTTAACACAGGGAGAATGTCCAACATCTCATGCAGGATTTCGGGCACGCTTTCCCAAAAATAGGCGATGCTAGGGCAATTCCAGAACATGTGAATTGTATTCGCCGGCGAACGTCTGCACTTCATGCACAGTACAGCGGCCTAGTATGAATGTAGCTGTTCTCACCGGAGTAAAGTCCAGTTGATTCAGCAGTTTGAATTGGATCAGACTATACCGAGCGCATATTAACACCTCTTTTGTAAGTGTACATTTCTACCACTGAGCATCAGAGAATTGGAACACTATGTCGCTTTCCTATTTCAGTCATACACTGATTTTTGAAGGTTGAGTATTCCTCCAGCATTGGGTCTGGCATGGATTCACATTTACATGCCTATAAGCATTTGTGTATGGGCGCGTTATAAATGACACCTCATATATCATATATACCATGCTCATGAATATTCCCTGTCGTCAGGCTGGGAATGCTCGATAAAAGAAAAAACGGCTTCACTTTCACTTACAAACTGTATTTCGAATGGATGGTTTCCTCCCACGTATTCCTCATCTATGATAATCGTATCTCGTCAGTTTCGCTGCTTTGGAAAAAGAAAATTCTCAGCAGAGGGCGCTGTGCACGAGGTCGTGGCGTGGATGTCCCTCGACGGGCTTTGTACCGTGTCGACGTGACCATCAGTATAAGTAGCTTGTGCCGCACCCGTTGGCTTCAGTTCCGTTTTTCTGATTGCTTCGCTCTCAAGAACGGCGCGCTTCAAAATTTTCTTCGAGAAAATGTCATCTTCTTCTACCCCTTCTACTCCCAAGACGGAGTTCAAAAAATGTATCGACTGTGGATCGAAAATGTTGATTACAGACCCTCCTTGCATTTGTCTTTGGTGCCTAGGTTCAGACCATCGAACCAGAGACTGTGGCTCTTGTCAGTCGATGACGGAGAAGGCTCTCCGTGAGAGAAAAGGTAAACTGGTGGTGGGGTGGGAAGCTTCCAAAGCCTCTTCGAAGGCCTTGTCAAAAAAACATAGTAATTCGGGTGTTAGGCAGAATCCTGTGCAGTTCCCTTAGGGAGCACTACAGAAGATTAAGAATACAGGTGAGAGCAATAAATCCCCTTTGGTATCAGTCTGTACCACAAAGATGTATTTGGTAGCTGTGGCTGAGCAGTCAGACTTATCTCAAGAGGGAGATGAGCAGTATTCAGGGTTTACACAATAGGCCTACAATACTATGGCACAAGGAAACAGTGACCAACGCTTTGTATTAAAAAGTAGATATATATTTATTTTAAACACTTCTAATAAAACACATGTATCACAGTCATCAAGCAAGTTAAATTAAGTCAAAGGAAAAATATACACACTCCAAAGTTAAATCGTAGACCGAGTGAACCAGAGTGAAAACTGAGCAAAATGGCACAGTGACAACTACACACAAGGGATCCTCTAACAATTCCTCACAAGGGAGGGAAAGCACAAGTTATCTAGAAATAGTATCTTACACACCCTAGCAACACTTCCCATCAGTTTGTGAACCAGTTTAAGCAAGGCAGTGCATCAGTATAAGCAATACTTAAATGAAAACTGAGCAAAATGGCATAAAAAATGGGAAGGAAAGGGTAGTTAAAAGAAATAGGTGCACCAACACAGTTCTCAGTGAGAATCAATCTAAAGAAGGCAGATCTAACAATTGTAGCCAGAGTCAGTATGCCTGTCCCCGAGTCAGTGGTACAGGGCAAGGGCCCAGGAGCAAATTGTTCTTGTAGCTGCAGTCAAGTCTTTGGTTAACGAATTTGAAAAGGTGGATGCAGAAGTTGAAAAGACAATGTTAAGAGAGGGGGCGGCCAACCCAACAGGTAGGTAAAGGATTTAAAACACCTTTAGTGCTACCGCGAAGAAAGGGCGGCCTGGCGGAACAATGTACCTTTAAATGAAGAAGTGGCTCCTGCGGTGGCGGTTGTTCCTGGTAGTTCCTGCAGTTCAGTTGATCCAGCAGAGGGAGAGGCTCTCGTCGTGGGGGAAGGTTCGAGTACCTGCACTAGCCAGGGATGAAACCAGCCGCGGTGCTGCCCGACGAATAAAAGGTACGCTCCTTTAAATCGCGGTCCGGGTGGACTGGTGACTGGCTATCCGGCCTCCGAGGACAGGGTACTCGTGATTCAACCAAAGCAGGTCCGGGAAGGCGATTGGCAAACTGGTTGGTCCCACCAGCTCATGGGAAGAGGGCTCTTGCAGGTGACGATCTTCTCTCGTTGTGTGGAGAAAAGTGGTGAGACGCTGCAGCAGGGCTTCACCGGTGGTTCAGTCAATGCAGGTGTCTTTGGCTTCTCTCCTCTTCAGCCTCTTAGTTCCAGTGGCGACGTCTTGCACTTCCAGTCCTCAGGACCCTGCTTTTATGCAAAAAGATCCCCATTCATACAGCCTCGCTGTCACTCACACAGTGGAGTGGTCATCTTGGCGGAAGACCCTCCAGCCTATCAGGATAGAGTGCGACATGGGTTGCTGAGGCAACCCTGTCCAGGGGTCCTACTCCCGCTCCCACACAATGGACCCACCCCAGACTCAGTGGCGCCGAAAGGAGGGCTTCTGGGCAGAAGCCCGCCAAACGGACGAACAAAGGATCCCCGACCTGGGTTAGGAGTTTAGAGAAAGACACGAAAAAGAAGTTACATTAAAGTTCTGGCAAATAAAACCTACCTGAGTGAAGTTAATATTAAAATGCACTAGCGGGGTGTTAGAAGCTGTCAGAAAATGTGGTAGCCTCGAACAATGGGAAAATCCCATAGGAAAATATTCATGGTCGAATATTTATGGTAGTAACCACTGCCACCAGCCAGAAACTTTTGAGAGAGGGACTGTACGGTACCCTCTCGAAAATGAACATAAGGGAAAAAATGTAACCCTTTCCAGTACCTCCATAGTAAGATGGGTTGCACTGGTTTAGTTCATAGGATTTGACTAGTAAAGTCAATTGGGACTTTACATGCCCTGGGAGACAGTAGTCAGTCCCAGGGTATGGAGTCTATGTTTGGGGGTCGCTACGACACCCCTGTGTCACTGCACTGAGGGTGCTGTGTAACACATGTGAATAAAATGGTTCCTAGGGGGTTGAGAAAATCCCATAGAATTAAACACAAAAATAGCCTAGAACACACATAGCAAAAATGCCTAAGAGTGGGAAAAAGAGTCTCACTGTTAGCAGGTAAAAAGAAACAAACCCTTCAAATCTAGCAAAGCTGCTGGGGGACTCTATAGGTAAGGGAAATTAGCCATAGAATGAGAATTCTCCCTAACATTGGGCGAATCGAAAGATTCGGACCGCCAAAAACATTCCAAGAGGTCCCGATCACATAGTAGATCGAGACGTTCTTCATCTTCTTCAAAGAAGATGAAGAGGAGAAATAGATCTCCCTCCTCTTCCTCTGATACGTCTACCGAATTGGTAAGATATCCAACTAAGTCGGATTCCCCAAGAAAATGGGATGAATTTAGAAGGAAGATGATGAAGGTCTTTGAGAATGCGGCCTCGACCCCCTCATAGAAACCTCAAAAGAGCCAGACCCCAGTCGCCCCATTGGACGACGCCGGAGAGTCAGGAACTACTGTGGAAATGTCCAGTAATCAGGCTGAATCTCGAAAATCTCGAGCCGATGTCAAATCGTCAGACTCATCGAGAATCAAGTGATTCCCCGACACCGTCTAAGAAACATAAGTTGTCGAAGCCCTCGATGACTTCGTCGACGCCATCGGCACCGACGACTTTCACACCGAAGCCAAAGGAGCTTTCGACACCTTTGTCGAAGACGACATCGGTGCCTTCGAAGATTGCTTCAAAGATTGCTTCGAGGCAAACTCTTACACAGTAAAGGAGATGTACTCCTTTGCCTAAGTCAGACTTTTTAGTCTGTCTTCTATCTTTGAAGAAGAAAGTGCCTCAGAAGAAGTAGTTTCTCCTTTTGGAGTACAATATTGTACAAGAGAGGTGCCGGAGGAATTCATTGATCCAGAATTGAAAATGAGAGACCTGTGTGACACCCTTCACACTGCTAGTAACATTGATAAGTCACCAGAGCTAGAATCTACAAAACCTGACCCTGCAGAACATGCAGATTCAAGGTAGAGGAGTTTGATGAATAGGGTTGTTGAATACATGGGCTGGGGTAGATCCTCACCCACATTTGATCAGGATGATATGACTGATATACTTGACCAGGGCCCCCAGAAAGACCCAGTTCTCCCCTTCCATAGGGCCACTGGCATAACGGGGGGGGGGGGGCACAGTGCTGGGGGCCCCACCAGCACATGTCCTGGGAGGGGGCCCCACTTGGAGAAAATAAAATAAAAATTAAAAATGTTCAAAAAGAAATTCTTCTTTTTGATTTCACTTAGTATTCATAAAGACATTATTTCTGTAACAGAAATGTATTTATAAAGGCAGAGGGACTACAAAAAGAAACTTTCTTTTTGAAGTCTGAGGGATCCCCCCACCCCATGCAAAGGAAGACCCTAGGCTGGATGCCTCCATGTCATGGGGTGGGGAAGCCCTATGACTTCAAAAAGAAACAGTGGGCCTCATTATGAGTTTGACAGTCTGGAAACAACAATACCGGTAAGCTTGCCGGTACCGTTGTTTCCGGTCAGGCAAACTACGAGTTCTGCGAGCGGGTGCCTTTCAGCCCGCCAGGTCTGACTTGGCGGGCAGAACAGCACCGGTGCGCAGAACTCGACGGTTGCACCGGCACCATTCATGAATCAGGAAAGCTGAGTGTCTGTAACGCTTACCTTAGACTCCGCGGAACACCACTCGAAAAGATCACAACCACACTTCTCAGGGTGCGTTGTTTTCTCTCATTCACTCGCTACCGGACTCTTCTTCTATACCACAGGAATATAAGAAAAACACACATGGAGCTAATCAGAATGAGTCCTAATGTAAGAGGGAATTTAACTGTAAATTCCTATAACACCTTGTATAACAATGTCACCCAATTACCTTAGATTATGAGATAGTGGACTCTCCATCCTGCTTTGGCGCAGGGGTGCATGTTCTGTAGATGGGGAATTGACTGAGGAGTGGCTGAGAGTAATCTACCTTCTAGAAAAAGAGCAAAGGAATGGCCCAAAAATGAAGAGTCAGAAACTCTCCAAAACTTCCCTACCCAGAATGGGCTGCTAAACTAGGAAACACAACAAGGAAAAAATGCTATATAAAATTGGTGCGTGCCGTACCTTCATTTAACAACTCGCTTCTGACTGAAAAAGGGAATAAACAAATGCCACCAGTAATTACAGTAGCGATAGTACGACACACTGGAGAGAATAGGCAACTCTCTTCCTTGCTCACTAACAAGTGACGGAATACACGCTATTCGCTAACATGGGTATTAGGGAAAAAACTCTGTATTCTAAACAAACACGGAATGGAGTGCAGAGCCACACAAACGCATACAAGTGGTTTAATAAGGTGCGCGCGCTTCTCTCTTGAAAAGCTGACAGGGAACGTGCGCACCTCGTTCTGAGTTCAGAAACTGCAATACAGCGCTGAAACTCCACAAATGCCCAATTTACATCGAGTGACACCCACACTCATAACTCTGAGGCAAACTTGACTCGGCAAACACACCTACAATAAGCACTAATAGACCGCAATGTAATAGTACAATGATACTTGCGATACACGGCAGCAGATAAGAGAACGTCACAGACAATTCTCTCTCATGAAAGAGTCCGACCTCAAAATCCAGGTTGTTCCGGGAGGGCAAGGGGACAAGGGTCAGCAAGTACTATGGAACTATGAAGGGAACAACGACAACTGAACTGGGAATTTAAAACTGGAAAGGTTCGGTGGAAGTTACTGAGGGAATCTTCTCTGGTGTGTGAGCCGCGGTAAGCGTCACTGCAACGGCAGAAAAGACGAGAAGCACTGCACAATAAAGGGGAGGGGCTTAAATACTCCAGGAGTGACTGAAACTAGACTACATTGCCCAATCTAAGGAATACTACCAGGCGGCCATGTTGGTTGATGAGGAAGTGTTCAATTCAGCATAGCCCACAATGTCCTACCTACCCCTTGACCAGGAATTATATGCAACTACCCAGGAAACCTTGGAACCTCTTTTTAGGTGAAACCCAGTAGTCATGACAGTATTCCCCCCCAAAACCCCTCCTAAACTGGAACTCCCCTTCCTTGGTTTGGACGGGTGATTGCGGTGAAAGATTTTTAACAAGCTAGGGGCATGAACATTTTCTAAAGGTTCCCATGTTCTGTCTTGAGGACCGTACCCCTTCCAATCCACTAAGTAGAATAGTTTATTACGCACAATCTTAGAATCTAATATGGCCTTGACTTCATATTCAAGCTGATCATTCTCCACTTCCACAGGGGCCGGAGCCTCTGGGTTTCTTTGTGTTCGGATAAACTGGTTTTAAAAGGGATACGTGAAACACGGAGTGGATTTCCATGGTTTTTGGAAGTGTTAGCTTCATGGCCACTGGATTGATTATTTTCTCAATGGCAAAGGGCCCCAGGAAGCGTGGAAGGACCCTTTCAAAGCCAGATTCCGATTGGCTAACCAAACCAAATCCCCCACCTTATACTCTGGAACGTCACATCTTTTGCTATCAGCAAATTTCTTCTGGGACTGTTTAGCTAAGGACAATTGTTCTCGTGCTTGAGCTATGGCAGTTGTGATTTTTTTCATGCAGAGATTTTACTGCTGGCATTTCCAATGGTTCAGGTGGATCGTAGGCTGATGTACGTGGATGCCGACCGTGCAAGGTGTAAAAAGGACTTAACCCAGTGGAGGCATGTACAGAATTATTATTTTTTTTTTTTTTTAAAACGTATTTTATTGATTTTGATAGAAAAAAGAAAAAGAAAACGTGCAATACAACAAGAAATCAACATTGGTTTGAACTGGGGAGGAGACGGTGAGGGGGAAACAAGGGGGGGGGAACAAACAAATCAACAACAGTCTTCATGTTGTAGCAAACTTACAGTGGACGGGTGGGTTAGGGGCAATGACCCACAGTTTCAGGAAGCAAGAGGGGTCAAACACAGAGGTGGTTCCACCAATGCCGGCATCCGAGCAGTGTCAATGCAGTGGTGTGGGACTTCAGGGGGGTTTGTAGTCAGCGCTGAAGCGTATGTCTCTGAGGAGGGCCTTCCATGATTCCAAAGTGCCACCTTCGGTTTCGCCACTGTTCGTGATTCCTTCCTGCCAGGCCCTGGTTTCAGCTGTTGTCCATCTCTCGAGTTCTTTGAGCCATCTCTCTTGCCTGGGGCCCGACGGCGTCTTCCAGGCCATCGCTATTGTTCTTTTAGCCAGGATACATGAGATGTCCATTAATTTAACAGCGTGCTTGGATTTGCTAGGTCTGGGGTAGGTCCCCAGGAGGCACTCGCCAGGAGTCCATTCGTATCTTGTCATTCCGGCGTCCATGCAGGTCTGTTTGGCCTTGGACCACAGTGCCATCGCCTTGGTGCAGGTCCAGAACATGTGAATCACATCTGCTTTATCATTCCCGCACCAGGGGCATGCAGGGGAGGATGTCTTATTGAAGGAGGCAACCCTATGTGGGGTCATGTATGTCCTGTAAAGAACGTTCAATTGGATCTGGCCAAACCTGGTGTTCCTGGATACTTTTTTGGGAAATATCAGCGCTCTTTCCCATTCTTTATCTGAAATCGGGGTCTCAAGGTCCGCCTCCCATTTTGTCCTCAGATCTTCGCATTTAGGGTTGGTTTTATCACATAGTCTGCTGTAAAGCCTGGAGACAGGTCTCCAGCCGTCCGAGAGGTCATGCATCTCTTGTAGCAGAGGGTCAGGGGAGGGCTCCTCCGGCCATCCGGTCCATTGTTTCTTAGCAGTTTGTTTGAGGCGATGATACCAGAGGAACTGGCCCGGGGGAATTCCATCGGCAGCCTTAAGAGATTCGAAATCCCTGAATTCTCCCTCCTCATACATGTCGCTCCATGTGTAAATGCCGGCCTCTTCCCACCTCCTTGCCGTAGAGATGTCTGCAGCCGTTCGACAGGTGTCTGCTAGGATGGGATTGTCCGGAGAGTATGGGTGTCGTATTCGCCTGATGCAGCAGGACCTGGCCCATATCTTTCTTCCCAGGTCAATCACCATGGAGGGGACCGGGGGTTGCCATGTAGGGTGCCATAGGATCTCCTTGGGGATCACATTGTCCAAGGGTTGCCTCAGCAGTTCGGTCTCTGCTGAAGGCTCATCCGAGAGCCATCTCGTTATGTGACTCAGCTGGGCAGCCAGGTAGTACAACTGGAGATCCGGTAACTTTATTCCGCCTTCTTTGTGTGGGAGAGAGAGGACGGACAGCGAAAGTTTATGCCTGTGTGGGCCCCAAAGGAAGTCCCTGAAGATGGCCTCCAGCTTCTTGAAGAAGGACGGTCTAATGTAATGGCAAATGTTTATGAAGAAATACAGGAATCGGGGGAGTACGATCATCTTGACAATCGCTGCCCTGCCCACCATGGCCAATGGGAGCTTGGACCAAAACTTTATAGAACTTCGGAGACTCGCGATGGCGGCCTCGGTGTTGTGTTCATGCATGAGTAGCGGGGTGTGGCTTATGTTGATCCCCAAATAACGGAACTGGACCAGTTGCCAGCTTATTCCTATCTCTGGGAGATTGTTTTCCGGAATGTTGCGTAAGCCCGCCAAGGGGAAGGCAGAGGACTTATTCCTACTAAAGCGGATCCCTGAGTACTTCGCATAGTTGTCCAGTATCTCCAACGCGGTTGGCGCGTTAACTTCGGGGGAGCTTAGGTAAAGAAGGACGTCGTCTGCATACAAGGATATTATGTGGTGTGCATTGCCCACCTTAATGCCAGCATCGAAGAGCTGCTGCCTGAAGTATAATGCAATCGGTTCCAGGCCCAGTATGTACAGCATGGGTGATAACGGGCAGCCCTGCCTTGTTCCCCTTTGTATATCCCAAGCCGCTGAAACCACTCTTCCCGTTCTTACTCTCGCCGTCGGGGAATTGTAGAGGACCTCAACCCACCTGATGAAGCCCTCTCCAAAGCCAAATCTTCTCAGGACCTCCCTGATCCACTCCCAGTATATGGAGTCGAAGGCCTTGATGGCGTCGAGCGACAACACCGCCAGGTCCTCGTCCCTGTCATATGTTTCGGCCATTACATGCTGCAGCCTCCGGAGGTTAGCAGTGGTGTTGCGCCCAGGAACGAATCCGTTCTGATCTTCGTGAACGATGGAACCCACCACCCTGGCTAGCTTGCGGGCCAATATGGATGTGAGGATCTTGGCATCGTAGTTTAGCATAGCCAGAGGGCGATAGGACTCACAGTCGGTGGGCGATTTGTGTGGCTTGAGCATGGGGACTATTATGGTTTCCTTCATGGTGTTGGGGAGAATCCCATCCGTGTGTGCCTCCTGGTAGACCTCGTGGAGAACTGGGGCAAGGATGGACTCATACGCTTTATAGAACTCAGGTGGGAGGCCGTCACTGCCAGGGGCTTTGTTGTTGGAGAGGGACCTGATTGCCCCTTGAACGTCCTCAAGAGTGATCTCGGTTTCCAGCTCCTCTCTCTGCTCGAGCGAAATGTGGGGAAGTTCTATCTCCTCGAGTGTGTCTATGATGTCTGCAGCAGGAATCTGGGTCTTGTGGGTATACAGTTCTGTGTAGAATTTAGCAAAGGCTTCATTGATCCCTAGCTGAGTCGAGTGGGATGACCCATTAGCGTCCCGTATCTCCACTGGGAGATGTTTGGGGTGTTCCCGTTTGCAGAGCCATGCTAGTAGTCTTCCCGGTTTGTCCGATTCTTTATGAGATCTGGCGGTGTGCGTGGCGAAATCAAATTTTTCCAGTCTTTCCCATGCCTGCTGACATTCTGTGCGGGCTTCCTTCAGCTTGGTCTCTGTCTCCATAGAGTTGTCGCATGTGGACTCCAGTCGGGAGATCTCAGCTTCCTGTGCTTCCAGGGTGCTCCGCAACTGCCTGCGAGTTCCGCCGGCTCTCGATATGATTTCGCCTCTGGTCACCACCTTCATTGCTTCCCATAATGTGCCCCAGGAGGGGACCGAACCGATGTTGTTCTCCAAGTATTCTTCCAATTTTTCGGCAAGGGTTTCCCTGAACTCGAGGTCCGCAAGTGCCGCGGTCGGCATCCTCCACATGGGGATCGGGGGTCTGGGGCCTCTCATTTGCCATAACATGGTCAGTGGGGAGTGGTCGGAGATCGTCCGCCCCAGGTATTCTGTGGTTGTTATGTGTGGGGTGAGTTCCTTATTGATGAACAGATAGTCAATTCTTGTGTGAACTCCATGTGGAGCTGAGTAGTGGGAGTAGGACCTGTCGGTCGGATGGTGTTCCCTCCAGATGTCCACTAAGTTGAGTTGCTCCAGAGTTTCCCTCAAGGCACCGGATGTGAGGCTGCTCGGGCGTGGGGGGGGCAGCGATCTGTCTGCACTCGTGTCAGCAACACAGTTGAAGTCCCCTCCCCATATGAAGGTGCGGTCCCGGTACCGAGTCAGCTTCGTTATCAATGTGGCGAGGTACGCCGATATCCCGTGATGAGGGAAGTAAGAGTTGATGAAGCAGACTGGGGTTTGTTCCAATGTGCCCCAAATCGCTGTGAATCTCCCTTCTTTATCTTGTTCACTTCCCTCCATCTGGAAGGGGACGTCCGGGCTTATCCATATTAGCACTCCTCTGGCGTATTTAGAGTAGGGGGACCCTCTAACAGTCCCAGCCCATCGGTCTGCAATTTTAGACATGGTCTCCGTCGTGAGGTGAGTCTCTTGAAGGAGTGCAATGGAGATTTTCTTCCTCCTGAGGTAGGACTGTATACGATTTCGCCTGAGGTATGAGCCCATGCCCCGCACATTCCAGGTCATTACAGTAAGCTGTGTCGCCATCCGGTTCGAGTTTCAGATTTGGTGTGGGACTCTGGGGTCCGACTCCACTTTAGTCTTGTTCGGGTGGGCTGCAGGGGGGATACCACTGCATTTCGTTCATCGGTGTCAAGTCCCAGACCCATCTCGGTCTGCGTTGGCAAAAGAGGCATGAAGACTGTACAACTAATAAAACTAACAACAAAACTTAAACTGGTGCGCCCAGCAACTACAACATTGTCGCGGTGCTCAGGCGCTCTCGAGCCGTCGGAGCCCATCCGGGAGTCGGGCGCGAGCTGGGTCAGGCGGGTGCCCAGACCGGGTAAATACTACGCTGGGGGTGGGGCAAGGGCCTGGCGGCAGAGCCGAACGAGGCCGTTTCCGAGTGAAAAAACTGTAGTTGGATTATCTTCTGTATTCCGGTCTCACGTGCGATGTTTCTTACATGGGGGTCGCTGGGAGGTTAGGTCTCAGTCTGTGAGTTGTCCTTGCCATCCGCCAGGTTATTATCCTCAAGCCACATGTTGGCCGCATCTGGGTTCTCGAGAAACACCACTCTCTCCTTGTAGACAACCCTTAGGCGCGATGGATAAAGTAGTCTATATTTTAGGTTCAGTTGTCGGAGCCGGGCTTTTATCGGGACAAATGAGTTCCGCTCTCTTTGTACCTTCTGCGTGTAGTCCGGATAAATGGAGATTTTGGAGTCTCCTCGCTCGATGGGGCCCCCCTCCCTGGATCGCCGTAAGATAGTTTCTCTGTCCTGAAAGTTCAGTATCTTAGCGATTATGGGTCTGGGGTGCGATCCGGGGGGAGGGCGCCTCTGAAGGGATCTGTGGGCCCTTTCGACAGAGAATCCCTGGGTCAATTTGCCGGCCCCTATTTCTTGTAGCAGAAGGGTTTCGACGAAGGATGTGGTATTTACTCCCTCGTTCCCCTCCGGGACCCCCAGGATCCTGATGTTGCTCCGTCTGGCCCGACCTTCGGCCTCCTCCGCCTTTTCCTCCAAAAAGGTGACTTTCCTCTTCAGGAGGACAACTTCGGACTTTATGGCTGTGATGGCCGTGGAGGCTTCCTCTGCCGACTGTTCGACGGTCGCGACCCTCTCCGTTAAGTTGCGAGCGTCTTGGCGGATCAGTTGAATATCGACTTTGAATTCGTCGATCTTGGAGTCGATATGCGTCTTTAGCGAGGCTATAGCATCAAGTATCTGAGAGTGGTTATCGGCCGCCACCTCTTCGCTCGACTGGGCAACTTCAGAGGAGCTGGCCTTGGATTGAGTGGGGGTCTTCGCCCTGGTGGAAACAAAGGAGTCCATGGTGGCGGCTCTGGTCTTGTTCTTGGCGGCCATCTTGGGGCGATGGTTGCGGTCGTTTTAGGCCTCAAAAGTTAGTTCACTTGTGAGATCACTGGTGGGGCCCTTCACCTGGCCAAATATCGGGCCGTGAGCTGTGGTCTGCCCCCGTGTGTGATGGTGTGGTCCGTAGAGGTGGTCACTAGAAGAGCGGAGCCTCTCCTTTGCTGCTGCCTCTCCCCGCCGGGCCCTGGAATCCGTTGGGGGAGGGGGTACCCCTCGCAGGCACCACTATGCTGTGCGGGGCGCCATCTTGGATCCAGTAAGAACGGGAGGGGGGGAGAACCGATTCAGGGCCCCCGGAGTCTCAGGGGGGTCCAATTTGGTGGGCCCAACAACTATTCAGGTGCAGGGCTGCTTCGCCCAACCGCTCGTTCCTTTTCAGAAGTCGGGGTCGCACGCGAGCCGGAGAAAAAGGATCAGGAAACGGCGTCTCGGCCGGAGCTCGGCGGATCAGCTACCGCTCGCCATCGGCGCCAAGCCACGCCCCCTACAGAATTATTATATGCATATTCTGTTATCCACAAAACATTTAGCCAGGGGTCTTCAAGTTGGTGTAACGTACATCTGAGGTACTGCTCCAGAGTTTGATTGGTTCGCTCCGTTTGGCCGTCAGTCTGGGGATGATGACTGGTGGACAAACGTACATCTATTTTTGCTAGTTCACAACATTTCCTCCAAAATTTAGAGACAAATTGGCTTCCTCGATCTGAAATTACCACCGTAGGAAAACCATGCAGCTTCACTATATTCTCCAAAAAGGTTTTTACCAAGACTGAAGCTGACAATAATCCTTCCAATGCTATGAAATGCGCCATCTTGGAGAATAAGTGCACCACCACCAAGATTGTGTCAAAACCTTCACAATTAGGAAGATCTGTGATGAAGTCCATTGAAATCGTGTGCCAGGGGGCAGGTGGCACGTTCAAGGGTAGAAGTAGGCCAGCAGGATTTCTTTTTTGAGTTTTATTTTGAGCGCAATTACCACATGTCTTCAAATGTTGAGTGATATCTTTTCTCCAAGTATATCAAAAAAGGTAGCAGGCGCTCCTCTCCAGAAAGAACATGGCATGATAACCTGTTCTGAGATGAGAGTTTGCAGCAGACGCTTTTTGCTCACTGTACTTTTCACAGATGGGAAATATCCATTTGCATATCAGTCTTTGTCCCGCCCACACGGGCAGTCCAGCACCGAAATGCTACGGCAATTCTTCTCTGAACAAGAGTACCAAAAGCAACCCCATACACGTGTTTCAGCCTTGTTGGGCCTCATCAGTGAGGTGAAGCTTTGTCTCTCTGAGCACAGTGAGCAGGGAGTCCACGTCTGGTTGCCCCCAGGTAACTCAGGGTGACCAACCCCAAGTTCCTTTCAAATATATCAAAAAAGGTAGCAGGCGCTCCTCTCCAGAAAGAACATGGCATAATAACCTGTTCTGAGATGAGAGTTTGCAGCACATGCTTTTTGCTCACTGTACTTTTCACAGTTGGGAAATATCCATTTGCATATCAGTCTTTGTCCCGCCCACATGGGCAGTCCAGCACCGAAATGCTATGGCAATTCTTCTCTGAACAAGAGTACCGCTAACTTTGGAAACTAAATTTCAAGGAACCTGGGATTGGTAACCCTAGGTCTCCTGGGGGCAACCAGACATGGTCTCCCTCTCACTGTGCTTATAGAGGCATCAGCTTCACCTCACTGATGATCCCCAACAAGGGTGAGACACGTGTATGGGGTTGCTGGTGATACTCTCGTTCAGGTTGGAATTGCCATTGCATTTCGGTGCTGGACTGCCCCTGGGCAGGACAAAGACTGATATGCAAATGGATATTTCCCATCTGTGAAAGGCACAGTGAGTAAAAGCAGTGGCTGTGAACTCTCAAGTGGTTAATAACCACTGAACAGGTTATCAGGCCTTGTTCTGTCGAGAGAGGGGCGCCCGCTACCTTTGCAAACTACTTTTCTCCAAGTAGGCCACCAATACGATCTCTTTACTTTTTCTGGGATGACCTTCCAACAGGGCGTCATGATAATTAGCAACCACTTTCTCTTGCAGTTTGGGCGTGGGCAAGTAGAAGCATTCCTGATAAAAAGGTACACCATCCTGCACTGTAAAACACTCTCTTCTAGACTCCCATCCCATCAACTCATCCTTTGCGATGTTGGTTTGAATCTCATTTCTTAGCTCTTCAAAGGTTGAGTATGTTGTGTCCATTACTCTGAGGACCTTCTCTCCCGAAATTGTTTCCACTGGATTCACAGGCACATAAGCTTCTTCCCTGTTACCAATACGAGATAAGGCATCAGCCTTTCCATTTCGCACTCCTGGTCTGAATTTAAAGATGAAGTCATATTCAGCGAGAAAGAAGGCCCATCGTAACTGCCTTGAGGATTGTGCTTTCGCCGAGCGTAAATATTGCAAGTTCCGATGGTCGGGGAAGATGGTCACTGTGTGTCTTGCCCCCAGCAGATGATGCCTCCATTCTTTCAGGGCACATAGTATTGCCAAAAGCTCCTTATCTGTAATAGTATAGTTTAATTCTGCAGCAGAGAATTTCTTTGAGCAAAAGGCCACTGGGTGCAATTCTTGGGTGTCAGGATCGCGCTGAGACAAAACGGCTCCCATAGCAACATTTGAGGCATCCGTCTCAACCACAAATGGAAGGTCGGGTCTCGGATGTTGGGGAACAGGTGCAGCTGTAAATCGCTCTTTTAGTTTTTTAAACGCCTCATCTGCTTCTTTAGTCCAATCAAATTTCCTGTTTTTTCTGAGTAATGAGTTGATGGGTTGAACTAAACAAGAGAAATCAGAAACAAATCTCCTATAAAAATTTGCAAATCCAAGAAAACTCTGAATTCCTTTGACAGAAGTTGGAGCTGGCCAAGAAAGAATGGCATCAACCTTTTTGTTGTCCATCTTGATTCCACGCGCAGATAGAATGAAGCCCAAGAACTCCACTTCAGGGACATGAAAATTACTCTTCTCCAACTTAACATACAGAGAGTTTTTCTTAAGCGTTTGAAGCACAGACATCACATGCTTCACATGATCCGAAAGGTTTGCAGAGAAAATTAGAATGACATCCACGTAGACCACCACACAGATGTCCAACAAATCTCTAAAGATGTCGTTCATAAAGGACTGAAAGGCTGATGGAGCATTACAAAGCTCAAAGGGCATGATTTGGTATTCGAAGAGCCCGAATCGCGTTCGAAAAGCGGTTTTCCACTCCTCAGCTTTCTTAATGCGAATAAGATGATAGGCACCTCTAAGATCAAGCTTGGTGAATATTCGTGCCTGTTTCACCTGATCCATTAAGGTTGAAATGAGGGGAAGAGGATAGCGGTTCTTCACAGTGATTTGATTCAGGGCTCTGTAATCAATGCAGGTTCGCAAATCGCCTTCTTTCTTGGGCACAAAAAAGAGAGGAGACGCCACTGGTGACTTGGATGGCCTGATAAACCCATTAGCCAGGTGCTGATCCAGATAAGACCTCAGATGGACATTTTTCAGCTGCAAGGAAGCTGAGCCCCTGGGATGGGATCAATTTGACAGTCATATGGTCTGTGTGGGGGTAATACTTCTGCTTGTTTTTCTTCTTGAAAAATATCCTGGAATCTTTTATACTCTCCTGGTAATGAACCTATGAGACCTAAGGTAGTGTTGCTAGTTGTCTCAGGCTGCCTGGTTATTCTTGAACCTTCTGCAGAAAAACACAAACTCTGACATCTGGAGGTAAAAGTCAGGTTCCGGGAACACCAATCGATCAAGAGGTTATGCTTTTCCAACCAGGGTATTCCCAAGATGATCTGGAATTGCGGGGCTTGAATAAGGTCAAAAGAGATCCTCTCCCTGTGTCCTTCCTGGCAAAGTATCATAAGTGGGTTAGTGCACTGTGTTACGGGACCTGACACCAAAGGAGTGCCATCCACCCCGGAAACATTCTCGGCTTCTAACCTATTCCTCAAAGAGAATCCCAATTTACTAGCCAGATGTTGATCCATATAGTTGCCAATAGCCCCACAGTCAATGTATGCAATTAATGCATGCCTTTCAGTGGGAGTCTCATGACTAAAAAGGACTATAGGAAACACAAAGTGTGAGGTCGCTGCAACCTTTTCCATGCTCGACAAGCGGACCTCTAGACTTGTCGGGCCCTGGAGTTTTCCGCCATCTGTTCCTTTTTGTCCTAATTAACTCCTCCTAAAGGCTTGCAAGCAGGTTTTACTGGACAATCTTTTAAAAAGTGACCAGCCTTGCCACAATATAAGCACAACTGCAGTTGTCGTCTCTTCTCTCTCTCGGTTTGGGATATTGGGCCTCGGATTCCGCCCAACTGCATGGGTTCAGGATGAGCATCTAATCCTGACTTCAACACTGGTTCTCTGGAACGTACTACAAAGGGTCGATTGACTTGACGAGCTCGATCTGTTCTCCTGTCCTGAAGACGATGATCCAACTGGATGGTCAGGTCTATGAAGTCTGTGATACTTTCAGGCGGATTCACTACTTGAGCCAAAACATCTTTCAACTCACTGCGCAGACCACGATTAAACAACATTGTTCTCTTTTCCGTAGGCCAATTCGTTTCTGCCACTAACCTATTAAAAGTGGCCACATATGCAAGTAACTCCTGATTGCCCTGCTTGAGTGACAGCAACTCATTATCCAATGCCTGACCTTGTGAATGACTAGTAGTTTCTCTAGCTCTTGTTGGAATTCAGCAAAGTTCTGTAACACTGAATCGTCCCTATTGACAAGGGGAATGGACCAATCGGCTGCATATCTGCCCAAATAGGACAACACAAAGGCAACCTTTGATTGATCGGTGGGAAACACTCCAGATCTGCACAAGAAATGTAATCTGCACTGATTTAAAAACACTGCAAACTTTATTGGGTCCCCTGTAAAAGCTCTGGAGGTGCCAAGGGAATATTTCCCGGAATAACCACTTGGACTGGAACTGGGGGTGACTTAGAGGAGGAAGCTTGGGCATTCCCTTGAGGAAGGGGCACCTGCCCCGCCTGATTTTGTAACCGTTGGCGAGCCAATTCTTCTGTCCGTTCTCTATTGATCCCTAGTTCTCTTCTAAGAGCACTGGTTTCGGACCGGGCTGCATGGACTTCAGCCCTTCGTTCTCCCAGAAGTTGAGTTAACTGGTCTTCCTCCGGACTTCCCATGATGTTCAGGCAGAGTATTTTTCAGTACAGCTTCGCGTTCTGTAACGCTACCTTAGACTCCACGGGGACACCACTTGAAAAGATCACAACCACACTTCTCAGGGTGCGTTGTTTTCTCTCACTCACTCTCTACCGGACTCTTCTTCTATACCACAGGAATATAAGAAAAACACACAGGGAGCTAATCAGAATGAGTCCTAATGTAAGAGGGAATTTAACTGTAGATTCCTATACCACCTTGTATAACAATGTCACCCAATTACCTTAGATTATGAAATGGTGGGCTCTCCATCCTGCTTCGGCGCAGGGGTGCATGTTCTGTAGATGGGGAATTGACTGAGGAGTGGCTGAGAGTAATCTACCTTCTAGAAAAAGAGCAAAGGAATGGCCCAAAAATGAAGAGTCAGAAACTCTCCAAAACTTCCCTACCCAGAATGGGCTGCTAAACTGGGAAACACAACAAGGAGAAAATGCTATATGAAATTGGTGCGTGCCGTACCTTCATTTAACAACTCGCTTCTGACTGAAAAAGGGAACAAACAAATGCCACCAGTAAATACGGTAGCGATAGTATGACACCGTGGAGAGAATAGGCAACTCTTCTTCCTTGCTCACTAACAAGTGACGGAATACACGCTATTCGCTAACATGGGTATTAGGGAAAAAACTCTGTATTCTAAACAAACATGGAATGGAGTGCAGAGGCACACTAACACATACAAATGGTTTACTAAGGTGCACACGCTTCTCTCTTGAAAAGCTGACAGGGAACGTGCGCACCTCGTTCTGAGTTCAGAGACTGCAATACGGCGCTGAAACTCCACAAATGCCCAATTTACATCGAGTGACACCCACACTCATAACTCCGAGGCAAACTTGACTCGGGAAACACACCTACAATAAGCACTAATAGACCACAATTTAATAGTACAATGATACTTGCGAAACACGGCGGCAGATGAGAGAACGTCACGGACAATTCTCTCCCATGACAGAGTCCACCAGGTTGTTCCGGGAGGGCAAGGGGACAAAGGTCAGCAAGTACTATGGAACTATGAAGGGAACAACGACAATTGAACTGGGAATTTAAAAGTGGAAAGGTTCGGTGGAAGTTACTGAGGGAATCTTCTCTGGTGTGTGAGCCGCGGAAAGCGTCACTGCAACGGCAGAAAAGACGTGAAGCGCTGCACAACAAAGGGGAGGGGCTTAAATACTCCAGGAGTGACTGAAACTAGACTGCATTGCCCAATCTAAGGAATACTACCAGGCGGCCATGTTGGTTGATGAGGAAGTGTTCAATTCAGTATAGCCCACTATGTCCTACCTACCCCTTGACCAGGAATTATATGCAACTACCCAGGAAACCTTGGAACCTCTTTTTAGGGGAAACTCAGTAGTCATGACAGTTTCATCTGCATAAGAGGAGAAGGTAGAGATCAGGTGGGCCAAAGGGGCCATGGGGAATGCCACAGGTATAGAGAGATGTGGCGGAGAGAAAGGGGCCCAGGTGCACCTGGGAGGGGCAGTCCAAGAGGAAGGAGGTCATCCACTCAAGGGCTTGATCAGTGATGCCCAGTTTCTCATGGAGTCGATTAATCAGGATGGCGTGGTTGACCGTGTCGAAAGCAGAGGAAATATCAAGGAGGATGAGGACAGAAGGAATGCTGTAATCAAGGTTAGAGAGCAGATCTTCAGGACAGTTTCCATGCCTCTGGCAGTTCTGAAGGCAGATGGTGAAGGAACAACCAACAGATTCATTGTGGAGAGTAAGCTGCAAGATAGCCAGTTTTTTCCAACAGTTTGCCCAGGAAAGGTGTGATGGATATTGGGCGATAGTTTTCCAGGCTGGCAGGAAAGGCAGACGGCTTCTTGACGAGTGGGCGCACAACGGAGTACTTAAGGGGAGAGGGGAACATTCCAGTGGTGAAAGAGTGATTACAGAAATCAGCCATGGCTGGAGCGAGGGTATCTCCATATGGTCTCTGATGGTTCTAGAGGAGCAGGGGAGAACCTGTTTGGACAACACATTCAAAGATCGGACACGTCTAGAAACCTCATCAGCTATTGTCAGAGAGAAAAGAGGAAGAGAAGTAGAACTGCCTAATCGGGGTCCAAGAAAGGAAGAGGGAGAGGAAGAGGAGATGGGGGACTGGATGTCCTGAGTTTTAGCAGAGAAGTGAGAGAACAGAGCCATACAGAGGGCCTGGGAGGGAACAGGAAAGGTAAAGACCGCAACAGAATTGACCAGTTACTTACAGATTTTAAAGAGTTTGGCCGTTTTGTTAGAGGCCACAGAGATGCAGGCTTGCTTGAATGCGTGTTCTCTTCTTGATGAGTGTTATTGCTTCGACTGGCATTTTGGTGCAACCAGTCTAGGTATGTCTAAATGTGGCATTGCATGCTTTACTGTAATGTTATTACACTGCTCTACATTGGGCAGCCAGTTAGACATGTTTTCATTGTGGCATGGAATTTTTAATAGCAAAGCATTAATGTTCCTGTGCACTGTTGGTGACGTGCATGTAGTGGATTGGTGTTACCCTACAACACCATTGCAAACACCCTGGCTTTTTAGCCAATTCTTCTCAGAAAGTGTGCTGTCTATTGCATTAAAACACATATTTATATCTTTCTCCTAGTGCAGTGTGTGGCATACCCCTTCAACAGCACGTTCGTGCATATTGCGCAAGCGTGATAATCTAGGCCGGCCCAAAGTGTGGCGCGACCCTTCATTTGTTGCTGAGTTTTGTGTTACGCCACTGCATAGGGCACTTCAGAGAACAGTGGGAAAAAACTGGGAGGCTCCTGATACTGCTTTTGCAGTTAACAGTATTTTTCCTAAGAAGTACAGAACTTCTACTTCTGACCCTGATTATTTAAAGAGGCATCCCCCACCAGAAAGTTTGATTATTCAGGCAACAACTTTGTCAAGGCAAACAGCCTATCCATCTATCCCCCCGGATAGAGAGGATAAGAAGGTGGATGCTTGGGCCCGTAAGATCTTTACCTCGGGTAGCATGGCTCTAAAGTCAGCAAATATCACCTGTTCCCTGGTCAGGTTCACGCATACCCTGTGAGACTGCTTTTCGGCAGCAGCTGAACATATTCCGGAAGGCGATGAAAGGGAAGGCTTCCTGAATATTGTAAAGACGGAAAGGAGGCAATGGGGGAATGTCTACAGTCTGGACTGGATACTGCTGATAGTACCAGCAGATCCATGGCTGAAAGCACAGTGCTACGCAGATTTGCGTGGTTGAGGAAGTCGGGGTTTGCACCTGATGTGCAGGCCAGGCTACTCAACATGCATTTTGATGGCTTGAGGCTGTTTGGCAGTAAAGCTGATGAAAGCCCTCTCCCTAAGCCCCTCATCTGGCAGCCATCTTCAGACCTTTCCCGCATGGTTCAGTGTTGGGAGTCCTTGAGTATGCTCTGCAACTACTTCTATGTTTTTTCCTTCCTGTTTTTGACGGAAAAAGGTTCTATTTTTGTTCAGAAAGAGCCTCTGTGCTCTTTTCTCCATCTGCCGACAGCGAGGATCCGTTATCTGTGATATTCAGTGCCCCTCAAAGGCGAAGATCGTCCAAGATTCCAGAAGGCCATTGGCCTACTTTGCAGAACCATGACGGTGGAGAAGGAGGGAAGGTCCCTCTTCAAACCCTGCACCAAGTGCGGGCTACGGAATGTGTTTATAGAAGACAAACACCTGCAATGCCTCTATATCCTGCACCCAGACCATAAGGAGGTGGAGTTTGACATATGCCTCGGGTTCTCCAAGAAGACGACGAGGGATAGGCACAGTAGACTGGTGGCATCGTAGCTTAACGCTAAGGCCTCTGCCCCGTGCCCTGAGCAGGGACATGCCTCACCGATGAGCGGTCTTCTAAGTCCTTTGAAGGCCCCTCAACCGTGGGTGCCCAAGACAAGGCCAAGAACCACAAGTCCGAGTCCACCCGATTCACTGTGGAAGCGGATCCCAAGGTGGACAGGGCGAGATCGACAGCACCCTCGGCCTCCATTGCCAGCCGGCATTCAAGCTCCTCCTTGAAAAGGAAATCTAACCAGGTTAAACTGCAGGAATAGTCTGAGAAGCCACGGATGGTGGAGCAGGCGGTCGAACAGCCCAAGCAGGTCCAATCGGCACAGGCTAAGACTTCGTCGACAATAGAGTTGGTGGCAGCCGCTATCAGGACTACTAAGGGAGCTGACCCTGGAAATGTAGCCCCTGCAGCACAGAAGGTATCCGTACCCCCACGGCGCGACACGGCTGCAGTGACTTTGACAAAGTGTCAGATGGAGGGAAACCGGCTCAGGTCCCGAATCAAACCCTGCATTGGGGGGAAAAGGAGGGAGGGGGGTGAGGAGGCCCCAAAACGGCCCTCCCAGGTTGTGGCCCAAGGCATGGAGGTCTTGTCCATGGACGACAAGGACCAGGAGTCCTTGCAGATGGTGAAGAAGAAGAGGAAGCGTCATCCAATGCCCCTATTTCAGCTTCCACATCTGTGTTGACCCCCTTCTCCCCCGGCAGACACAGGGGAACAATACGGCCATGACTACGGACATAGTTGCAGCAGATGGCGGGTCGCCGCATTTGGATGCACCTCCTAGGGCGTCCCTACCATACGAGGTGGGGTCATTCCACTCTATGATCGCCAGAGCCTCTGAGCTATTTCAGCTTGTGCTCGAAGAAACCAGGAAGGAGGGTTTCTTGTACCAGAGGCACGAGGCCAAGAGGAAGACAATCATGGCGGTGCCGCTTCTAGACGACGTGTGGGATGAGGGCCTGGCCCTCATGAAGAATCTTTGCATGGCTCCAGCCAAACAGGATAGGCTGGAGAAGTATCGGGTGCCAGACTCCGCACCCAAGTGCCTAAGGTCAATACCATCGCTGGATTCAGTGGTATCGGCGGCCACGAGGAAACGGGCGGCTAACCCGTCAACTTCGGTCCCTCCAGACAGCGAGGGGAAGAAGATGGACACCATGGGAAGGAAGGTGATTTAAACCGCGCCGTCCACTTGTGCACTAGGACCCCAACCGGCCCATAAAGCTGGGGGTTGCCCAGTAGCACTTTAAGATGAGTAGCAGCACCCGTGAGATGGATGAGGATGCAGATTAATACTTTAGTGTCAAATCAATAATGACAACTCAATGGTTTGGCAAAGGGAGTCCGTTTAATGTACAAAAAACGGGGAGTCTCATGAATATCAGCAGTTGCTAGATCTTCCTTCTTGCTTCACAACTCCAACGAACTTCATAAAAAACACATAATTTATACTAAAAACTCGTCATCACTGACGTATAATGCTTAAAATGTTGCATGCAATTCTATTGGTTCTATGAAGGTAACTTTAATATAGGTACTATATCTGTGTATGCTAACGGAGTGAGGGGATTGGGTAAACACTGTCAGGTGGGGCATCTAAGCCCTACCTTAAAAATGGCTACTGTAGACTTCACTAAAAGTACGACGTCCCATTGGTTCTACTAACTATAGGACCCTAGATTACTTGGTCCACTATGATTGGGTTGGCACCAACCCCACTCATGCTTTTCCACTTTGCCTAGCAGCATGCAGAAAGGTCGGCCAGGTGCATGGTACATGTCGGCTCCCCCAGCCTTTCTCCAAGATTTGCTACAATCAATCATCACTTCAGTGGTCATGTGTCAATTATTTCACTGTGGTTGGCCTTGAGACTGCATCTCTGTCTGCAAAAGTTCTGATATCTTTGCATGGCACACCGCCATGCGTAGGTGTGAAAGTCCCCCTTCTTCTCGCTCGGCTGGTCACGTGTTTCAGACACCGTAAAATCGCTTCATTCTCCATGTAATTCGTGCATTTGATTTTCGTTTTGTCCACCACCTGCTTTCTGCTTCTTATCTTGACCTTTCTGAGCAGGATATTCTGTTCCTTGCTTCATTAATTGTAGCTACTGTAGGCCTACTTTAGCTGGTACGACCTTGGCTTTTTGGCACGATTTGTCTGAGTTTCGCTTCTGTCTCTTATTCTTGATTTGTTAACTATGAAACTCTCCTCATGCGGCCTCCAGTGACCTTTGGTTGATTCTGCCTTTGTGCATAGTGGAAGTATACTTCTAAAAAGTGGTTCAATTGAGGTAGATATGTATAGGTGGCACCTGCCGCAATCTATCTTACTACTAAGCATAGCAAGCCACATGATTTTCTTAGCTTTCTTGCGGTTCCAAGCATATGTACACATGTAGAACTAACTGAATATCTTTGCCGTGCTCATGGCATAAGCGTCTTACATTTGACATTGTCCTTTCACTTTAGGTTCACAATGTTCCTTATCCATGGCATTTTGTCTCCTTTTCTCATTCGCAGGTCGTTATACCTTCTATATGTGAGTCAGTCCGGGTTCTTGTGACATAACCATTCGTCTTCCTTTAAGACCTTTTTGCCTTCTTCAGGGACTGTACTCAGAGAATCTTCATTCCGTTTCATTTGTTGATGTGGTTTTCTCAATGTATACTTTACTGTCCAGGTTTTCTTAAGTGTCGGTACCTCAATGGGTGCGGTTCGTCTGATAGGTACTGGACAGAGCCCCACTGCAGCTCTCTGCTGGTTTATTTGCTCCTCGTATGTCACATACTTTGGCGTGAAAGTTCCTGGTACTTCAAAATGGACGGTTGGGGTGCGGGCTGTACTTGGGACCTCCGCTACACACTATCAAGGCGGCCAATGCGCTGGCGATCATAGCCAGGTACGACAGGGAACTTTGGTACAAGCAGGGGCCTATTCTGGAGTTCCTCCCTGACGATGGATGGAGCCAATCTCTCTTTTCCAGGAGGGGGATGTAGCGTCTGATCACGCCATTACAGTGACATTGGATATCGCCGACACGGGATTCCGGCAAATAGGGAACAGTGTCTGCCTTCGTCAACAAGGCTGGATGAAGGCCACGAATTTCCGGCAGGAGGTCCAGGCGCAGTTGTTGGCCATGCCCTTCGACAGAGAGAACGTGTTTGGGAAGGTCGATGACAAGTGCCTCCAGGCCATCAAGGCAGAGAAGGAGACAACCCCTTTCCCTGGGCACTCTCCAGCAGCAGCACTCTTCTTTTCGCTCCTCATGGGAAAGTCGAGCAGGTCTTCCAAAGGTTTCTTCTATTTGTACCGTCAGCCCTCCACAGCCACGACTCAGGAAGCCTAAAGAGGCTGTTCCCAGGGCTATGGTAGCAGGGGACAGTGTCGCCCGCAGTGCAGGATGCCAGCTCCGAAACATGCCTGAACCGGCCAAGATGTTGGGGCACCCACGCGTGCACCCCGATTGGCGGCCAGTTGACTAAGTTCATCAGCGAGTGGAAGAAGATCACCACCGACAGATGGGTGCTGGACGGTCTCCAAAACACAAGAGTAACAGGGGATACCAGGAATATCTAAGTACTGTGACCTGGCCTGGATTAAACATATACAAAGTTAACAAAGAAGGTCAGAGTACTGTTGTGTTCAAGCGGCGAGTCCCAGTGTAATGTACATGTCTACATAATCCTAATAGCTTCACGAAGCAAAAAACATCCGTGGAACAAATGCGTCTATCAATAAACCAAACCCCAAGGTGAAACAAATTGTATTCAACCTAGTAGACGCTCAAATATAATTAAATATTTTTTATTAACATATATTGAGCAAATCACTAAAAAACGGATTTCTTAATAATAAAAACATACATCAATTTTGGTATCAATAAATTTGTTAATCAATCTATCCATTTCATCATTGGATTGAACAGATACATTATTCCCATCTAAAAACCACAACAAACCGCACTACAACCACACTACATTCATACTCAAACCATTCAACAAATCATTCTTTTATAACAAATATTTCATCAATAAAAGCAAACATACTAAAACGCAATTATACAATATCTAGTCCATTATTAGTATGAACCATAAGTTTAACACCACTGAGCCAGTTTCTTGTTTATATAGTCTATTCTGAGTCAGGTGAATATGACTTGAAACTGTTCACAGATAACAATACATTCCCCGACCCTACATGTTTCTTTCTGTGTAATATTCAGTAAACAGAAATTCTTCAGGGGTACTCTGGTCAAGCGAGGTCGCGTGGAATGTAGATGGAACAATGAAGAACATGTAAAATACACCAGCGGAACTCACCTAAATGCAAACATGAAAACACAACATCAATCAGGCTAAATGCTTAAGTTTCTAGATTGATCATTACTACCACCGTGATATAAGTGAAACGGGTGTAGAAAAAGGTTATTACATCTTCCTCTCACCAAGAGAAAAGCAAGTGGACCGTGATCCATAAACCTTGATAGAAACACCATGTTAATTGGTGCATCCAAAATATAATCACCATCACCACCACCTCGTGACACCTTCAGATATCCAGAACCACCAAAGTCATGCCGCACAGTGAGGTTAAACCTCCTGTGACCCAGAGAAGTTTCATAGTCAAGAAACAAGAATATGAGAGAATGCATAAAACAGGGGTTGTTTCAGATCAAACACTCACAATCACTATTCTCTGACTTTGTCGGGTGATAACACAAGTGTGAATCAAACCCGGGGACAGGCAACCGCCGAAGGATGGAACAGCGTGCAGTCCCTAATTGAGTGGAAGAGCCTAACCTCGTAGACTCTGTGTGAGTAGTAGCAACTTCTCGCCCACCTGTAAACGCAAAGGCGGAACACAACCAGTCACCAAACAGTATAGTGCTCCAAGGAGGAACAAAAATGTATATTATTCCGCAGTAACATGGTATCATGAGGACAAATCTGTATCAAATTGGTCCCTTCATAGTAACAACACACAACATATAACCCTGTTATGTGCGAAAAATGCTTGTATGACTCGGGCTTACCTTTATTGAAAAAATCTGACGCTTTCCAGCATATGCACATGTCACGACCGTCTCCTAATAGGACTCGTCCCATAGGTTAGCGCCAGACGCGACATTTAAATTAGTCGTGACCCTGGAGATAACCAATACTGTAGCGGGAGAGGAAAAACAAAGCAAAAAACAATCAGAACACCAGAGCGTAACTCTAAAGTGCTCAGTTCATTTGCTTAAATTGTCCAAATGTGTATAAGGTGCACCGTGCGTATTTGGACTCATAAGACTATAAGAATAAGTGGCCACTGACCAGTTCCCGCACTTACTCGGAATATAGGACAGTATTGGTAAATTCACTCGCATCACACGCGGGGAAAGGGGAAGTATTACGTGCTCCCTTTATACCGAAATCTACATGGAATAGGGAGCACAGGTAGGTAATACGACCATAAAAAACATTGTAAATAGCCCCTACAACCAGAGACATTGCGGACCGGTACCCAAACTCTGACCCTTCTTACCTCCGTAACTCTCCAGTTTGCAGCGTGGGTTGTCGTGATGATCAAAATCAGCCGGCATATCCAACGGTCAGGCTACACGGTTCTGGGTAATATGCGTGCTCGCGTAATCATGTGACAAGCACGTAACGTAAGCTGTCCTAAGGGTACACGCCCCTAAGGCTACGTGCAAGCTCGGCAATCCCACCAAACAATGAAAACTCTCAATGTCGGTCGTCAGACAGGAGCGAGGTAAGTAAAGGTCACAAAACTCAATCAAAAGAAACGCTACAATTAAACGCACAGGTGCTGAGACAAACTGGGCGCAACCAGACAGAAAATGCTAACACATGAAAACTCGTGTGACAGTGCATTGGGAACGGCACTTCCCAAACCTGTGGTTACTCAAAGGATGGAATGTATAACAAACCACCAATCTGGTCACATTTAAGGGGAGAAAAAGATCTCGACCCTCAGTTGGGCAACTCTATAAGCCCAGCTGGTTACCAAAGTGAAACTCGGACTCTAAGGTGGTTTGTAGTGTAAAATTAAAAATTCCAATCTATCGCCTCATTTAAGCCAACCACAAGGCTTTTACTCAAAAAGATGAGTTTAGTTACCTCCCTGGATAGAGTATGTTTATCCGCAGAAATGTTATTAGTAACCGCAATCTTCTTAAGTATTGTCCATCTCAAATCTTCACAACTGTGATTCCGCATTATAAAATGCCCTACCATGGGTGCTGTTAAATTCCTTAATCTAATACAGCTTTTGTGTTCGCTGATGCAGACTTTAATTTTTCGTTCAGTTTTACCAATATAAATCTTATGGCAGGGACACCAGATGGCATATATGACAAAACTCGAATTACAATTTGTAAACCCTCTTTGCTCCCAAGGTCTGGAAAGTCCAATATCCACCTCGGTGGTTCGTTTAGTGAGGGGACAGCAGACACACATGCCACAAGGGGCATGTCCTCTTAATTTCGGTAACCCCCACTGTTGGGTAATGGTGGCTTGTTTGTCAGACTTATTACTAATATCGTTTCTACACACCATTTCTTTAACATTGCGTCCCCTTTTGAAAGCGTACCGTGGGGTCACGACGCGTATCTTGGCGTGTGCTAGAAGATGCCAATGTTTCTTGACAATCTTAACCACATGGTTGGAAAGATGGTTAAAGTTACTCACAAAAACCAGTGGATCAGACTCCGAAGGACTGGTTTTAGGTCTGTATTCGAGCAAAGCCTCCCAATGATTATTGGAGGCTTTCTTCAGTGATCTCTTCACGATTTTCTTGGCATATCCTCGTTGGATCAGATTATGACTCAAATTAGAGGTTTCCGACTCAAACATCTCTTTCTCACTGCTGTTCCGTTTGAGTCGTAGAAACTGCCCAAATGGTAAATTGTCCCTTAAAGCCTTAGGGTGAAAACTGTCATATCTGAGAAGGGAATTCCTGTCCGTGGTTTTGTGGAATGGTTTCAATCCCAGCAAATTACTGGAGGGATTGGAGAAGATGGTTAAATCTAAAAAATGTATCTGTTCCCTCTGAAAGTTCATAGTGAACTTGAAAAAGGGATTAATTCCATTTAACCACTGGAAAAAGGATTGTAAGGTGGTCTCATCACCATGCCAAATTAACAGTACATCGTCTATGTACCTCCACCACAACGAGATACATCCTTTAAAGATATTATGTTCACTGTAAACACTCATGTGCTCCACATAGTCCACATAAAGATTAGCCAGAGAAGGTGCCACGGCCGACCCCATGGCAGTACCATGGACCTGTTGGTAAAAACGGCCCTCAAATAGAAAATAATTTTTAGTAAGCGCCAGCTCCGTGCACCATAAGATAAAGGAATTCAGTGTCATACCGGAGCTGCGTCTGGTTAATAACAACTCTTCAATAACATCCAGTGTGGATGACTGTGGAATTTTAGTATACAAAGAAACAATATCCATAGTGACACGGATATCCTCGTGTGGATTAAAATGCACATTCTCAATCAGCTTGATGACTGCCATCAAATCCTGAACATAGCATGTCATTTTACTGACAAACCCTTTCAAAAAGTAATCGGCAAATTTCACTAACGGTTCCAGCACTGTGTTTGTGCCTGATTCTATAGGTCTACCCGGAGGGTTCGATAGTGTCTTGTGAATTTTAGGCAGAATATAAAATAAAGGAACACTAGGATCCCTCTTCACTAGGTGCTCGGCTTCCTTCCGAGTTATCCAGTTCCTGTCTTTTGCCTTCTCAACTTTGAGGGCAATAATGTTCATCAAGCGTCCCGTTGGGTCCTGTTCAACAAGTTTATAAAAGGTAGTATCTGAAAGCTGTCGTAAACACTCTGTAACATATTCTTGACTGTTCAGTAACACTATTGCGCCGCCCTTGTCAGCACTACGTATTACTATGGCTTTGTTATTTTTGAGGGAATCAAAAGCTTTTTTCTGTGCTGTCGAACAGTTTTGGAAAGCATACGGAGAATGGGTACATTCCAATGTTTTCAGATCTGCTAGAACCCTTCTCTCAAATACCACAGACTCTGGACTGTGGCTAGTGGTAGGTGGACAAAAAGAGGATCGATTATGCAAACCGCTGTTCCTATCTTCATCCTCAAAGAGATTCTCATGAAAATACTGTTTCAAATGTATTTTCCTGAATAATTCCTCTATTTCAACTCTTGAAACAAAACGGTCGTAGGCAATGGTAGGAACAAACCCAAACCCTTTTTCCAGGACTGATATCTCAACTGGTGTGGGTGTATATGAAGACAAATTAATTAATAAGCTTTGTTGCTCCTTGTCACTGGCGGTTCGTAATCCCAGTTTTGTAGGTCCTGATCTAAAAAACCAACGGAGGGTCCCCTCCCTCTTTTTTGCATCGTGAAGATATTAGGATTATGTAGACATGTACATTACACTGGGACTCGCCACTTGAACACAACAGTACTCTGACCTTCTTTGTTAACTTTGCTGGACGGTCTCGCCAGGGGCACACCCTGGAGTTTCAAAACAGGTGTCTGTGGATCCCTCTGATTACCCGTCAGGAAGAGCACGTCCCTCAGCTCCTGGAAGAGGTACGGGCCATGCTGCGAAAAGAGGCGATGGGGCTAGTTCCCCAACGGCTCTTGGGCTCTAGAGTCTATTGCAGATGCTTTCTGGCCAGAAAGAAGACGGGGCTGGAGGCCCATCCTAGACCTGCGACGTCTCAACAAATAATTGAAGCCGCAAAAGCTCAGGATGGTCACGTTGCAGCACGTGCTCGGCCAACTGGAGGAAGGGGACTTCTTGATGTCGCTGGACTTGGAGGATGTCTATTTCCACATCCACATTCACAAGAAACATTGAATGTTTCTGCATTTCGTAGTGCAGGGTCGGCATGACCAGTTCAAGGCACTGCCTTTCGGATTGAAGTTGGCCCCTAGAGTGTTCACAAAATGCCTGGCACTGGTGGTGGCCCATCTACGTCTATGGGGCATACACCTATACCCGTACCTCAAAGACTGGCTCATCTGGGCCCGGTCGCGGGAGTTGGCTGTCAGACGCACAGAGACGGATCTGGGATTCTCCATCAACTATCCAAAGACCTGCTTAACACCATCCCAGAACATGCTGTTCCTAGGAGCCAGACTCAGTACGGTGTCCTGCCTGGCGTCGCCCTCAGAGGTGAGGGTAGCAGCCATACAAGGCAAGGTGCAGCGGCTGTTGTCGATGAAGACGGCCTCGGTGCGGACCATCAAGTCGTTGCTTGGCATGATGTCATTCTGCATCTACCTCATACGGCTCTGCAGGTTGCAAATGCGACCTCTTCAGGAGTTTCTGGATGCTCGCTCGATTCAGGTGTCCAGAAGCTTCGCGGACAAGATCTCATTGACGAGCTGTTCTGTCGGGCGATAATGCAGTGGGTGGTCCACTCCAACATCGTTTGGGACACAGTGTTTCAAAACCCTCCATACCAGGAGACAGTCACCACGTATGCTTCCCTGGAGGGCTGGGGAGCCCACACCGGACGTCAGAGGCCTGTGGCTGCCGGGGAGAAGGATCTCCATATCAACATCCTGTATCTACGTGCAGTGTTCTGGGCCCTCAAATCATTCATTCCGTCTCTGAAGGGCAAGGTGGTGAGGATCTTCACAGACACCATGTTCTACATCAGATAACAGTGGGCACTCGATCCCCAGTGCTCTGAAAGGAAGCGCAGGACTTGTGGCGCTGGGCCATCGGCCAAGAGATGTTCCTCATCCCTCTTCACCTAGAGGGAGTTGAGAACACCATCGCAGACTCCCTCAGCAGGGAATTGCGCTTCTGCCATGAGTGGGAACTTCGGCAGGACCAGGTGGACCGCATCTTCGTCAAGTGGGTGCAGGCCCCAGGTTGATCTGTTTGTGACGGCGGCAAACTCAAAATGCCTGAAGTTTGCCAGAAGATTCCAACAGAGGAGCCTGGAGGACACGTTCTCCTTCCCATGGAAAGGGCTGTTTCTGTATGCGTTTCCTCCATTGCCTCTCCTGCTACAAGACATCAACACACTCAGGCAGTGCCAATGCAGGATGATACTCGGCGCCCCGGCGTAGCCCAGGCAGATTTATGCTATGATAATATGATATGATGATTTATTTATATTGCGCACGTTTACAAATGTTTGGTACCCGGACCTTCTCAGCCTGTCAGCGTCGCCTCCGGTCATGCTGCCAGTGGTTCCGGATCTTCTCACCAGAGAAGGAGGCGCAATCCTGTACCATGACCCAGGATCGCTGAACCTGTGGTCTTGGCTTCTGCAGCCCTAGAGTTTGTAGGATATAAGTTGATAGCAGACTGCAGGGAGGTCCTCGCAAAAGCCAGGGCATCGCCGACCTTGAAGTGCTATGGTTACAAGTGGAAGCATTCCGCTACATGGTGTCGGGCACACAAGAGTACCCCTTTTGAGGGTCACGGCCCCACAGATCTGGTTGTACTTGCTATGCTTGGCAAAGGCCAGACTAGCGCATGCCTCTATCAAGGTACATCTGGCGGCCATCACTCATTACACCAGGTCGCCAGGAAGATCTTCGCTTTGTTCACATTGCCTCGTCAAGGAGTTTCTCAAAGGACTTTTCAGATCTTTCCCACCGGTGAAGGCTCCTGCCCTGGTGTGGGAACTCAACGTGACAAGGCTCATGGGGGCCCCCTTCGAGCCTATGCATCAGGCCCCTCTCAAGTTCCCCTCGTGGAAAACGTCTTTCCTTGTGGTCATCCCCTTCACCAGGAAGGTTCCCACGGAATTCCACCTCAACGAGCCTTTGGTGTTACCTGTTTTTTTCCCGAAGCCTTCGTCACCGGCTGAAAGGGCCTTGAACTCCATGGACATTGCTCGTGTCTTGAAGTTCGACTTAACACGCACAAAATTTGCTTCTCCACCGGAGTTTTCCCCACTTACCTCAAGCATTCTCTTGTGCACCCTCTTCTAAAAAAAAAGCCTCTGCCGACCCTTCTATTCTGGCCAATTATCACCCGATCTCCATCACTCCTTTCCTGGGCAAACTCCTGGAGAAGTTGGCCATCTCTCAGTTTACCCTCCACACGGAATCTGTTGGTTGTTTCCATGACCATCAGTCTGGCTTCAGAGCATCCAGAGGCACGGAAACTGCTCTTCTGAACACCCGTGAAGACCTGCTCTCCAACCTTGATTCTAACTCTCCCTCTGTCCTCATTCTACTTTACCTCTCCTCTGCTTTCGATACAGTAAACCACAACATCCTGATCTCCCGTCTCTGTGAAACCCTGGGCATCACAGATCAGGTCCTGGCGTGGTCGGCATCCTTTCTCTCTGACCGTCCTTCCCAGGTGGAATTTGGGTCCTTTCTCTCTGCTATCAATCTCTACTTTTGGTGTCCCCCAGGGATCTAATCTATCCCCCTGGTTTTTCAATGTCTACATGGCCCCTTTGGCCCACAGGATCTCTGCCTTCACCTCCAACTTTCAGTGTTATGCGGATGACACACAGGTCTCTTTCAGGCTACCCTCGGCCTCTTCCTCCTCCTCGCTCATGCCTGACTGTCTGTCCTCAATTCAGTCCTGATGTGCGGCTAATGATCTTTGCCTTAATGCCAGTGAGATAGAAATCATCCTCATTGTGACCTCTGCTCCTGCTTTCCCACTTTCACTCCGATCTGCCTTCCTTTGTCCTGCGCCCTCACCCACCAGTGAGGCAAATCTTCAACTCTACTCTCTCCTTCTCGTCTCACATCTCGGACATGTTGGGACTGATTTTCTATAATGGTCTGGTGGACAAATGTATAGAAGGCCAACCTATATTGTGACGGGAACAACTCTGGGAAGCTGTAGCCAAACCGGTTTAGGTAGCAGTTACAAGCTGTCTAAGCTAAGTTCTTCAGAGGGGGGGAGCTTGTAAAGGGTCCACAATGAGGTCACCCAATGGGAATCACAGATTACACTTAGACCGGATGTATAAAAATAGTAATTTAATTATGGCCTAAACACACTATAGAAAAATGACTACAAGCAGGTAAATGTATCACACAGCACTATCATACTAAATACATATATGCATACACTTGGTTATAAGGCATAATACACATCAGAAACTCCTGCAAAGGAAAGGTTAGACCAGTATTATGCACAAAAAGGTCCACAGAGATGATTCCCATCTAAAATTGTCCAGCACTAAGTTACCTGGGTCCTTGTGCCCAATAGTTGAGCATACAGTGCCACAGAATTTAGGATGCAGGAAAACATGCAGGTTAGGGTCTCTGGGGTCCAGTGAAATGGTTCTTAGGGTTAGGGTTCAAGTTAGACTAATGCCCAAAAGTAGCCCCAACAGTCAGATGTCTTGCACAAGCATTGGCAAAGCCAAAAGTGTTAGAAATAAGCTTTATTATAAGCACATTGACTTATAATGGTTGTATAGGGGTAGGTTAAAAACTCTATAGCTTACCCCCCGTACTCCGATTTTTCCCCACATTTGGCAGAACAAAGGAAGAGTGTCCGTTGTTTTTCCCACTGAAAGCCGCAGTCCTTGATTCCCTCGGGTTGCAGGTTCGAGCTGATCTCCGGTTGGTGTCTTTTACTGTTGCAAGGACTCTCTGTCGAAGAATGCAGAAAATCTTGATGCAGCACCCCTCTCAGGACTGGACTCTGGTCAGGTAAGCAATTTTCGGATGGTGCAAACGGATTCAGTAGCCGCGGTCGGACTTTCCCTTCTATCTCGGGTCCCCTTGATGCTAGGACACCGAAATTCCGCAGGAGGTATTGTTGCATGGCCTGCTGAGGATCCCCCACGTTTCAGGCTGAAAGTGACGCTGATAGCACAGCAGCCCAAAAACAAAGCTGGATAGCCACAGGACTGTTCCAGGGCACTTCCGAAGGCTTCCTTTGGCAGGGCACCAAGCAGACATCGGGAGTGGATGGTCCCTCCACCCAAAGGGTTGTAGATCCTTTGCAGGACTACTAAAGATCAAGAGCAAGACAGGGCTCCTCCAGGACAGCAGCAGAAGTTGTTTGCCAGGCCTCCTTCAGTCCGGTCTTGGGTTTCTTCGCAGCCCTCCAGTAGCCCGCCAAAAGATTCTGTTTTCCTGGGCACTGGAAGTCCTTATAAGGATTTTCCTGGCCTCTGAGACCAGGAAGAAGGCTAAACAACAAGATGGAACAAGAACAGGCAAAAAATCTCGTGGTACGGCCAGGTTTGGCCCGTAGCCACAGTTAGTAGCCAAACTCGGTAAATGCAGTGAAGCTAAAACGAAATTCCCCAAAAAGTGGGGAAAAGTCACTGCTGCCACCAGCCCATCTTCTTCTAACCTCCTTTCTCTTCTCCTGCTTCTTTCTTTCTTTTCTTTCTTTTCTTTCTTTCTTTCTTTCTTTCTTTCTTTCTTTCTTTCTTTCTTTCTTTCTTTCTTTCTTTCTTTCTTTCTTTCTTTCTTTCTTTCTTTCTTTCTTTCTTTCTTTCTTTCTTTCTTTCTTTCTTTCTTTCTTTCTTTCTCCCTCCTCTTTCTCTTCCCCAAACTGCTCAGTTCGCTGACTGGTCACCTGGTGCACCTTCAGAGCCTCACAGGTCCCAGGCTTCCCCGCCAGTCTTGCACTTGCCCCCGGGCCTCTGCACTCTGCTTGACACTACTGCACTCGGAATACGTTCCATGTGAGGGGCAACCACTCTGCACTTAACCCAGGCCTCTGCTCGACTCGGCACACTTATCCCCCTCCTCCTACCCCTCCCTCGCACTTCCTGTCTACGCACTTGCACAACCCTGTATGTTGTCTGTCCTGTCCTCCCTCTGTATTCCCTCCTTAGCCTGGTTGTGCCTGAAATACTTATGCATAGGCGCATTGATTACCAACCACCTATCAATCTGAAATGGCGCCAGGCCTAGTACGGTAGTTTATTGTTCTGTATGTCCCCCCCCCCTTTTTTCTCCCCACTCTGTCACGCACTTACACTAGTAGAAATGTCTCTGGCCTAGTATGCTAGTTATTGTTGTTAGATCATTCAGAATCTTCAAGGCCTAAGAATGACGACTGTATTCCCTTGTCCCCCTCCAACCTTGAAGCGCTTTGAAGCACTACACTTGTGTATAAGCGCTTTACAAATAAACAATTACTTCACAACTGTTTGTGACCTTTGGTGCTGTGAACCAAGGGAGGGCCTTGTCCAAGGCTTCCATTTTAAGGTGGCTCTCCGGCTGCATCACGCAGTCATCGGTTTGCAAACCGTCAGCCATCCGAAAGCCGACTCCACCAGATCGATTTCTGCATTGACGTTTTTCTGTCTGGTGTGCCCCTGCTGGACTTCTACAGGGCTCCTTTGTGGAGGGCCACGCACACCTTCACAAAGTTGTGTGTCAACAGGGACTCCACAGAGGAGTCCAGAGTCGGCCAAGCAGTGGTGCGCAACCTGCTCGTTTGAGGTGAGTCTTTTTCAGAGGTAAACCCTGCCTCTGACCCCTCTGCGGCTCTTCTTGGTCATACTGCCACTTTATCTGCTTACCACATCTTAAGATGGCTGCCAGAGGAGGGGCTTTGGGAGACGGCTGTCATTGGATGGGGGCAGTATGACCCAGAGGACAGTGATTGGTTTAAAGGAGAAATACAGTTTGTAAATTAAAGGGAAATGTTTTTTTTCTTTTACTGAGGATTCCCAGCCTGACTGGGAATATTCATGAGCATGTGAAACCATGACGGACCCATGCTGGAGAACAAAAGTTACAGGTAAGTAACTGAAACCTTAGCATCAGCCAGAGGTCCCCAACCTTTTGTGCACAATGAGCAAAATTTGCATATCAAATGATATGGTGCTCAACATCCACTTTTCGGCTGAACGTATCGGCGCTCAATTGGCGGACAAATGATTGCAATGCAAATTAGAAATGTAATAAACTTGTGACTTCTTATAGAACACTTTAATTTGCGCTACTTAATAGTTGCTAGACCATGTGCAATACTAGTAAAGGAAATTTGCAAAGACTTTAACTTCATTTGACATTAAGTGATCGTTTTCAGAAATTGTTGAGGAAATTGAATAGTGATTGGTAAATTTTTAGACACATAGCGTCATGTTGTTCAAAAATATAGCAGGACTGCATTTAACATTACAAGGGGTTTCAGGTTCTCGAGCAAAATATTGTAATGAAATTTGGTGCAAATGTTTGAACTGTAAAATTGGTCTCAAGTGGAACACTGATTTTCAGGTGTACTTTGGGGTTGTACCCAGGGATTTTCTGGGATATTTAGTGGCAAATGGTGAACTCATAAGCATACAAGATCAGCAATACTGTTCCACAGTCATCGATTACTGTATTGTGGATTGTTTTTTCTTCAGGAATGTTAGAAATTTTGCATTTCCATTTGAACAAAGAGTGAACACTATCCACTTGAGTTAATTTTCCAATGGCCAGGGTAGGCACTACGAAGATGATGTCCGACCGCCAGAGGGGCTGGTTGGCGATGCCTAAGCTCGACAAGGAGGCATAGGAAAGAATTACTAAATCACAAGAAATTAGGATATTCTCTTAAAACTGTTAAACAGTTTGCAGGCCGTAAAGGAAAGTGTCAGTTTGAGTCTTTGGTTGAAACTATCCGGGACAGCGCTATTGACAAACGGCATCCCGAAGTTGAGGAGGTCCAGACTATGGAAAAGGATGCCCCATGGTTCAATGCAGGTTGTAGAATCTTGAAAGGAAAATTCAACCATGATTTAATGAGTGGTGTGTACATGGCTGGTCAGATTTATACTTTCAAAATGGCATATAAAAATTGGCAAAATAGAAAAAAACAATATTTATTGGAAACAATGAGAGCTTTTTCGAAGGACACCAATCGGTTTTATGTTTAATGCAGTTGTCAAGACAGACATTATGCCATCTCTTTGAACAAGTAGTCCTTGTGCGACTCGCCCCACTCCGTTATAGGCCAATTTCCTCACTGGACATTGTCCGTAAGATATTCTCCAAATGTTTGTTGCTCAGACTGGAGGAGTGGACTCAAAGTAACAATATCTTGAAGGCCTCTGAAACATCGTTCAGGGGAGGGCTTAGTACAGTGGATCACTGCTTCAATCTGAGCACCAACATGGAGAAATGCGGTAAGGTTAAGGGAGTGAGAGCGGGCGTGGCTTGATGGCTACGTGAAGGGACGTGCTCTTTGGGAGCTCCCATAGATCCGCCACTGATCCTTGGAATAAATGAAGATTGCGGGCAAAAAAGCATGCTGGCAGCACACCCTGAGACGCATGAAGGTGCGGTGCACATTCTGATTGCAGCATGAGGCTAATCAGCTGCAAACGAGGGGAGCCGCGGGCGCGAAAAGAAATCCGGACTCCCGAGATCGGTGGACGGTCAAAATGGCGTACTGCACACAAAGGGTCATAAACTGAGCGCAGTGTTGCAGCCGCGTATGGAGGCGGATGGTGCCGCGGATGTGTTTGCCACGGCTGCATGAATCGAGAGGAGCTTGGCCGCTGATGAATCACACCAAGACCCGCTGGAAGGGGCCTGTCAAGACGGGTGAAGGCCACCGGAGCCAGAGACAGCGACGGAGGTGACGGGCGGTCCCGACCTGCGCTGCCTGCAGGACGCGGCGGGAGGTGGAGGCGGACCGCTGCCACTGCACACGGTAAGGCGAGGTGGCTCGCACTGCACTCCGCGGGTCACGCGGTTGGTCCCCGCGGCGCCCGGCGAGGCTAGAGCCCCAGTGGTGTAGGAGAAAGAGAGACAAGGCGAGGAGAGCCCGCCCCTGCTGGGATCTGGTTCGCCGAAGTGAGAGGCCCGGAAGCGGTCCGAGGCGGGCAGGGGACCGGGACGCAGCTGGCCCCGCTGCGCAACGAAGAACGGTGCAGGGAGGCCTGTGACGGAGGTTTCCCCCAAACACTGGGGGCTCCACTGGATGGCTGGGGTGCCCCGTGGTGAACAAACAGAGGCACCTTTGGCCCAATAGTGCAGATGTGAGCACGGGCCCCTACAGAGTGCGGCGTACACGGCGCTGTGCAGTAAAGGGGGCTGCAGTGGGGCCGGAGACACTGAAGCAAATGGCCAGGAAAGAGAGACCCGATCGCTGGGTGGACAATGTCAGAGCCGGCGCGGGACAGCCAGCTGAGAGGTCAGAACTCGGCGGGTCCCGGGTGGTGCTCTAACTGGCTGTGCAGCGATCTGGCACACCAGAGAGGAGCACAGGGCGGCCTGCGGTGAGGGCCTCTTCGAAAGCTGGAGGCTTTATCGGATGGCCGGAGTGCCCCGAAGGTTGTGCCCAGTTGGACCCCTGGCCACATACACCAGAAATAAGGGAAAGCACATCCAGCCCTGGAGTGCGTGCGGGAGCACGAGCCTCTCATGCAGAGTGACATCCACGGCAGCTGAGTAGCTGCAGCTGGCAAACATAGGTGGGAGAAAAGGTAAATCTGAGCGTCTGGGCCTGGAGACAGAAGGAGGTGACACTGGGGCTGGAGACATTTACATGGAGATAGGGCCCCCACGCAACTAGCCAGGTGAAGGAGAGAGAACAATGAGCCGCCTGGACAGGGTCCCGGCACTGAAGGACCCTGTTACCTATATAATGAGGCTGAACAAAGCAGCTCACTCCGGGACATATGCAGTACTCCAAAGGGTACACAGAGAGTAGCTTGTGCCGGTACTGGGTTTGGAGAAGGTGCCAAAGACACATTGTGGGTCAAATTGCCGGGAGGCCCTGTTGGGTCCCGGTGCAGAAGTGTGTGGAACTGGCGAACGCACCCGACCTCCGGTGACCGGGAGAAACACAGCGTAAGCCCGTGGAATAACACTGAGCTGGACCTGGTACGTGGGAGGACACAGCCCATTCCAGGAGCGCAAAGGGCAGTCGGCACACACCTCCAGCATGGCCGAGGTGGGCCCCACATGCCGGGAAACGTGGCGGGGGCCGGCGGAATTAGACTGAGTGGGTGCAGCCACGTGGGAGGACACGGCCCACCCCAGGAGCGCAAAAGGCAGTGGGTGTGTACCCCCAACACAGTAGAAGCGGGCCCCAACCATCAGGAATATCCCGACACCACGCAGACCATCGCGCGAGAGGTGGCTGGGCTAGCCCACACCTAGTTAGCACAGCACAATGCCTAACAAAGTCGTAAGACCGAAGAGCAAGCAGCCCACGCTGGATGCCCACGCTAAGACATCTCCAGGGGCAGAGGGGGCCATGAGTAAGGAAAAAAAACTACCACTGTGATGGAGGAGGCTCCGGGCACAATCCAGGAGGTGCTGGCTGCGATTGCGGACCTGAAAGTTGCCTGGGAGACTAAACTGGGCCTGGCTATGAACGAACTGAAAGTGGCACTGGACCTTAAGGTCGGAGCGGTCCAGGAAGATGTGAACTTACTAAGACAAGATGCGAGAACGCTTGTGGAGCGCAACGGAAACCTGGAAAAGGAGATGGCCCCGAACACAGCGGAATGCGCCGCCCACAGATCGGAACTCCATGCCCTTGTGCAGCGAGTAGGCAACCTGGAAAACAGAGCGGAAGAAGCAGAAGGGCACGCCAGATGCAATAACATTTGCATCGTTGGATTGCCAGAAGGAATGGAAGGGCCTAACCCAACGGAATACGTGGAAACCATGTTACTACAGGAAATAACCGGAGGGGTACTGACCCAGGGGTTTGCTGTTGAAAGGGCGCACAGGGCTCTGACGAGGAAGCCGCCCCCGGGAGCCCCCCCCTCATACTCCCCCAGGCCATTGATCGCAAAGATTCAAAACTACCGGGATCGGGAAAGAATACTTGAATCCTTCCGGAAGGGGGGAACGATCGAAAGGGGGCCTGTGAAAATCACTGCATATCCGGACTATACCATGCAGGTACAACGCAGCAGAATGAACTTCGGAGCGGTGAAAAGAAGATTGAGGGAAACAGGTCATAGATATATGTTGCGTTACCCAGTCAAACTGAAGGTGTTCCACAAGAACAAAACTTTGTTTTTTGAAACGCCAGAGGACGCCATGGAGTGGCTGGATATGCAAAGTCGCCCTCAAGAATCGGGTATCCAGACAGGAGCCGGAGAAGATAAGTAACATGCAGCTGTGGCACCCTAGGAGACACTGGGACTAGAATATAGCATTAAATAAGGCTCACAGGGAATGTGCTGCTGGGAAAGTACATGCTTGCAAGATCCCTTTGAACTGAATAATCTTAATTACACAAGTGGGAGCTCCTGGGAGACAACCCTTGAACCCCCATAGCATTACGCTTAGTTAGGTCACTATTAGCTTGGTGACGCCCCGCGGGGTCCTAGTCCTCGGTATCGCGAGAAAGGACCAGACGCGGGTGGGCCTGAGATCCAGGGATGGAGCTGGGCATTTGTTGGGGTTGGTTAGGGAGGGGGGAGGGAAAGAGTTGTGTGCAGTGGGGCATGGTTGGGGAAGTGGGGGGAGGGGGAAGTTGTTGAGGAAGGGAGGGAAATGAGCCAGAAAACGAGCCATCAGGAACGACATGGGAAGTGGAGGGGAGAAGGAGAACATCAAGTCAATGGAATCGGGTAACCTCAGAGTCATGACATGGAATGTGCGGGGCCTCAATAGTTACCTAAAACGTAATAAAGTAATGATGTACCTAAAGAGGATGAGGATTGATATAGCTCTGCTACAGGAAACCCACCTCACCAAGGAGAAATTTGAGATGGTTAGGAGAAAATGGAAGGGTAGCGTCACGGGAGCCACATATTCGGCATATGCAAGAGGGGTGGTCACATGGGTGGCACCACATGTGCCGTTTCAGCTGCTCCGATCGACGACAGACCCGGAAGGTAGAACGGTGGTGGTGGCGTGACTCCTGGAAAATAGAGAAGTGAACATCTTAAACTTATATGCCCCTAACCATGATACCGCAGCCTATTTTAGGTCTTTATATAGTAAAATTAGCCCTCTGTTGGGTGGCGCGATATTGTGGGGAGGTGATTTCAATTGCACCCTGAACCCTGGAATAGACAGGTCAGATAGCAAGCTAGCAAAACCTGCGCCAGCAGCTAAAGCGTTGGGGACACTGTTGACAGACCTCAGACTGGAGGATGTGTGGAGATGGTGCACCCAATGGACCGGCAATACTCTCATTACGCAGCACCACATGACCTGCATACTAGGCTGGATTATGTGTTTGCCGCCGCCGCCGAGATAGCGGGAGAAATGGGGAGCGCAGAATATAAAGCCAGGGTACTTTCGGACCATTCGCCCTTGGTCTTTGAATGGCGACACCACCTCCCTAGTGCGCAAATCCTGTCGTGGAGGCTCAGAGCCGAGGCCCTACGGACCCGGGATTCTGAGAGGACCTGAGGGAGGCCATTGAGGAATATTTTGACATTAATACTGGCAGTGTACGATCCATGGGAACAGTATGGGAGGCATTTAAGGTGGTGGTGCGTGGGGTAGCCATATCAAAATCCAAAGGGCTCCAAGGGGGTATAGAACGAGAATTGCAGGAAACTAAAAGAGTTAGAGGACTTGATGCAAAGTTGGGAGGGGCCACCCGGGAAGACAGCGCTAAGATAAAAGGTTTACAAAAGGCTAGCAGCGAACTCTGGGATAGACTATGTAAGCTAAATTATAAGAAATACACAGAGTGGCAACATGCAGGGGGAGACAAGCTGAGCAGACTACTGGCCTGGTTATACAAAAATGAGACACCCCGGCCGGTGATTAGAGAAGTCAGGGATGTGGAAGGCCAGATCCGTAACACCCAGGAAGGAGTAAACGAGGAGTTCCTCATATATTATAAACGTTTGTATGAGGATGCAGGCAGAGATATGGGTCAGGAAATTCGGGAAACAATAGAAGATATAGGGCTGCCCACCTTAGACGACTTAGAACGAGCGGATCTGGAGGCCCCAATCACCTCAGACGAACTGGAGGCGGTGATCCAACACCTGCCCATGTGTAAAGCGCCCGAGTCGGATGGGTTACCCAGCGAATTCTATAAAGCGTATAGGCAGGAGCTACTCCAGCCGCTGCTGGCCATTGTTCAATGATGCCTACGAACAGGGGGAGCTGCCGGAATCCCTCCGAGAGGCGGTGATCATCCCGCTCCTGAAACCGGGCAAGCCGAATGTGGACTGTGGGTCCTATAGGCCCTTATCGATGCTTAATCAAGATAGCAATATACTCGAGGCAGTGCTTGCCAACAGACTTAAGCGAGTAATTGGCAAATTGATACACCCGGACCAAACAGGCTATGTCCCCGGCAGAAACATCACGATCAACCACAGGAGGCTACACCATATTATTGATCAAACTGAGAAGGACCCGGGCGAGCTGGCCATTGTGTCGCTGGATGCGGTCAAAGCCTTTGACTCAGTAAGGTGGCCATGGCTGATGGCGACCCTGAAAGGATACGGGATAGGACCGGGATATATTAGATGGGCCAAGATGTTATATTGCTCCCCAATTGCAAGGGTCAAAAAAGGCACTATAATTTCAGACAAGTGGCAACTCGGTAGGGGGACTAGACAGGGATGCCCCTGGTCGCCCATGTTATATATTCTTGCGTTGGAGCTGTTGGCAATCTGCCTTAGGCAACAATACGGAGAGGTGGAGATTCATACAATGGGAAACACACACTTGATATCACTGTACACAGATGACATGCTCCTCTATCTGCGCTTCCCGGAAGAGAATCTGCAATATGTGTTGGAGGTGATGGATCGCTATGCCGCCCTCTCGGGCATATCGGTAAACCCCGGGAAGTCCAGCGTGTTCCCCTTGGTAAGGTAGACAAGTATCCCACTGGAAAAACTGCCCATTCTGCAGATAGCCTGGCATACCGAAACGTTTAGATATCTAGGCATAAACATATACCACAAGATAGAGGTAGAGCACAAACACAATACGGAGAAAGCAGTTGAAGGTATTAAAAATAGCATGGTGTTTTGGTCCAGATTACCCCTTGCCATGATGGGAAGTGCAGCGCTGTTCAAAATGGTGGTCTTGCCCAGACTATTGCACTTTTTTGTAAATGTCCCTTACTTGATCCCCAGACGTTTCTTTGTCAGACATCATAGCCTGTGCACGGGCTTCATATGGTACAATTCTAGGAATAGGGTGGCCCTGTGGAAACTACAAAACTCTTGTGATAAGGGGGGCATAAACCTGCCGAATTTCTAATTGTATTACCTGGCGGGACAGCTATTATATGTAGCTAGGTGGTTGTCCGCAGAGGACTCTGCGGAAGCCAGGCTTTTACAGGGGGACGTTGGCCCATACTTCCTAAAAGAGACAGTGTGGCTGCATAAAACAAAAGTGGCGGAGATGGGGAGACTGTTGGTGCTGGGCTGGGAAGTCTGGCGCAGGGCATGGAGAACTGTGGGGGACCCAGACCTGCTCTCTCAGCAGGTCCCGTTGGTGGTGTTATGTGGGGAAGACTCCCAACTGATTAAAGGGGTCTGCAGATACTGGGAAACGGTGGGCCTGGCCACCCTTGGAGACATATAGCAGGAGTGGGAGGCATTGAAATTCCAGAGGTTGCTGGAGGAGACAGGGGTGCATAAGGGCCAATATATCACTTACACCAGGATCATGAAACGGGTGAGGGAAAGGTGGCCTGAAACGGTACTTGCAGAAGAACCCAATGCCACCTTAGAAATGATGTACGATGTCTCGAAGGGCGGGCACGAAATATCTCGGCTATATGAGCTCTTGAGTGCGAAGGCGGGGAGGGGGAGGTGGGTGAACCCATGCCAGAGGGACAATGGGATAGAGCCCAAAGATACCATAAGAAGGTGTCCCGGAATGCGAGACTCCACCAGATCCAGCTATATGTCACCCACAGAGCTTACTTGACCCCCGGCAGAATAGCCAGGTTTGGTAGCTCGGCTATACAGAGATGCCCCAGGTGCGGGAAGGAGGAGGAGGAGGCTGGGCTGTTGCATATGTTCTGGGCTTGCCCAGAGGTGAAGAGATTCTGGGTAGAACTGAAGACGAGAATGGCCAGTTGGGGTGTGGTGCTTGACTTGGGGGCTGCTTGGGCATGTATGCTTGGGAGTTTCCCTAGGCCACGTAATCTCAAACATATTAGGAAGATGAAAGACCTGGCCTATGTCTTGGCCAAGCACAGAATTGCAATGTGCTGGAAAGCGGCCCACCGGCCTAGAGTGGAGATGTGGTTGGCAGACCTCCTGAAATGGGCAGAAGCAGAAACTGCGGTTTGGTATGAAGCAGTCACTAGAGGGGGGAGGAAGAGGTAGGCCCCCCTGATAGCCTGGAAACAACTGGTGACCTCGATGGCAAACTCCCAACAGGTCAATCATGAAACGGAAGACTGGGATGAGTTGACGATAATTGAGACACCTGAAGATGCTCAGGTGGATGGCACGGATACGACAGCTCGAGTTTCTGGGGAGGGAGGGGGGGGACGGACGGAGGAGAGCATTAAATAATGTAATGTTTTAACATTGAGCATGATAGTCCTAAATGGTTGTAATGTTTGGAGTGTTGTTTGTTTAAAATAATAAAAATTGTTAAAAAAGGGAGTGAGATAATTTTTGTCTTTTTTCAGATTTAGAGAAAAAATTTGATTTGATTGATAGAAACAGTGTGGCATAATTTACATTTTGTTGGGGTCCCTAATGTTTTATTAAATCTTATCCAACTTTGATACTTGGACATCTCAGCGTGTGTCTGCTATACAAGATCAGGGAATGATACATTGTTTTCTCCACCAATAAAGGTGAAAAGCACAGATGTCAGTTGGCCTCCATTTATTCCTTTCAGACATTGATTCTAGTATTTCTCTTAGGAAAGTTAATTGATTCTAGTACTTCTCTTAGGAAAGTTAATCCACCCTCTCCTCTCTGAAGGGTACATTTTATAGCATGCTTCTTTAAACTGAACAAACAGCTAATTTTGGCTTAAGCCCGGCAGTTCTCAAACAGGGCCTGCTAAACACAAATGACTATTTTGGGAACTATGATTTGAAATTCAGTATGATGAAAACAAAAATGATGGTGTTCAGTAAAAGGGTGAAACCTTGTAGCTAGTTTTTAAATTAATGTAGAGATGAGGGGGCAATCTCATTTGTATTTGAGCTTACTCTTCTCAAAGAGTGGTGCTTGGGTCAGTCTTTTTTAGAAGACAGCTGAAAAGGCGTCATTAAGGATTAAAGGGATTTTGCATTTTAATTTAAAGTTTGGGGCATTCTGTTTGGGCAAGTGCCTGGAGGAATATAAGGAAAAGGTCTGTTGCATGATTTTTATGGCAGCTAAATCTAGGGTGGGCGTACTGTCATGTCCTGGAGGGGTTGCAAAATAAATTCCTGTGCCAGATAGCAGGTCTCCCTGCAGATACGACTCGGCTCGCCTTATCAGCTGAATCAGGGGTGTTCAGTTTGAAGGTGTCGAGCCAGTTAAGATTTTTTAATTATTTTTTTAAAACACATCTGGGCTTTTCTGCTAATTATAAAATTAATTTCAGTGCACGTGTGATTTCAGCCTACCCTGGTAAAGAAAAATGGTGGTACGGGGGGTTGTAAGGCACTGTCTATTTGGATAGGGGGTGGGATATAACTAAATTGGGCAAATTAAGTCAAATCAAAATAGCTCTTAAAGCAAGAGCTTGTCCGATGGGGAGAGAGGCAGATGCCCAAAATATACATATGCTGCCCTCTTTAGCTTTATATACAGACTTGCGTACACATATAAGATGGCATCTGTGAAATAAGATCCCCAGAATGCGGGAGGCTGATGCTAATGGTACGTTAAAATGTTCCCACCCCTCAATACATTACGGTGTGCAGGAGAGAGCACAAAGTGTGACTGCAAAGTAGGAAACAATGAAGATTTGGTTCATTTTCTGTTATTTGTCCTTGTTTCTCTGTTTTGCGTCAGCGTGGACATACATGGCAACCATGTTTTATATATTTAATTGTAATGATCAGGGTTTTATATATAGCTTGTTTGAATATGTTAAAGCTGCTTTTTTATTGTGTGCTTGTTCTATGAGAATTTTATGAACTATGATGCATGTTTTTAAATGTTGCTAACTTAATGGAGAAATGCGATTAAATAAATATAGGTTAATGAATACTGGTCATTACATGGTAGTATTTAAAGGTAACTTCACTGGGGCTTTGGAGGTTACCGCCGAAGAATGTATTTGTCATTTAATGGCAATAGTGCATGTTAAAGCTCCTGGGGCCTGTTACATGTGAAAAAGTGATTGGGAATAAAGATAATATTCTGAAGGATTTGGAGCCAGGCGCAGTCTTTGAGGGCAGTGTCGCATGTTTAAGTTTTATATACAAGTTTTAGCACAACGTCCCAGTCTACAGCGAATTTGGGGAGATCCCCCCCTGCAAAGAATGTCATCCATTCTAATGATTGGAAGTTCCATACTTTAGAAAAACATTCAGAGATTTGAGGTGGATCTTTTCTCTTCCAATTCTGAGCAATTAGAAGGAGAGCAGCTAGTTGAAGCATCACACAAGCTTTCTTAGCAGATTTCGGCCGTCGTCTAAAGTCGTCATCCATCATAACTAGCAAACAAGTACCTAGAGAGAGAGGGATGTGTATAGAAAAGATGTAACGTAGATATGCAGTCACCTCTCCCCAATACTTGGCCAACGCAACCAGACATGTTCCCAATTGCCCACATGATCACATTCCCTCCAGCATTTATCAGATATAGTTGGTGTATAGTGCCATTGCACCATGAGTTTGAGCCAGAATTCTTTAACTTGAATTGATCTAGTGAGTCTGGGGATTGTTCTCAAAAGTGTCTCCCAGTCCTGATTAGTGATCTCTTCCTCCAATGTAGCCTGCCAACGTTTTTTATAGCCGATCTCCGTTTTGGATATTCCTTCCTCCAATATTTTGTATAGGTTAGAGGTAAGTGCCTTGTTACCTAGGTTCGATATAATATATTGTTCAAAAGATGTTAATTTCCTGGTGGCTGCCGCCTTGGATCGGTGGAGCCAGAATCCAGTGTCTTACTTAGAAATATTGAAACCTGTGTTTTTCATGAGGCCCCAGTTCCTGTTTGCATTGTGTAAATGATTTTACCGTTTCCCCCGAAAACCTATCTCTCAGCTTCTCGCACCCAGCCGCTTTCCGATCCCTGAATGCATTTGGTTCTAGGCCCAGAGAAAATTGGGGATTGAAAAATAGGGGCGTGCAAGGAGAGGGGAAGGTTGTTATACCATGTTTTTTCACTGCGTCGTCCCAGGTCTGCCTGCACTATTTCGCTCAGATGTATGTCGGTTGGGCGATTGGATTTCGGTGACCATAGTGCGTCCTTTAGTCTAGGTCCCCCACAACTAGTTCCATCTGTACCCAGCGTTTCTCTATTAGTCTGCGGACCATTCCTTTATCACTCTAATTTGCGCCGCTAGATAATATCTCAAGAAGTTCGGAAGACCCATCCTTCCCTTGTTTGGTGGTAGCATTAATGTAGTCGGAGCTATCCGCTGGGTCTTATTTTGCCAAACAAAGATAGAGGCTGCTCTGTGTATTTTACAGAAAAAGGAAAGCAGTCCCTTAATAGGTAGTGCTTGAAATAAGTATAGTGCTCTAGGGAGAGTGACCATCTTCACAGAGTTGATTCTGCCCAGCCATGAGATTGTAAGTGGATCACATTTTTAAGTTTAGATTCAATATCTTTTAGAAGCGGGTGGGGATAATTGGCTGCATCTAAGGTTTTAAGCAATGGGGTGATCCTTAGCCCCAATAATGTGAATCCCTCCTTTGCCCATCCAAAATGTGTCTGTGCCTGCAAGTCTAAGTTTTCCGCCGATGATAATAATAGGTTTAAGATCTCCGATTTATGCGCTTTTATTTTCAATCCCGCTGCTGCCCCAAATTTTTCAAATGTGTGTGGCCTCCCATATTGTGTTTGACGGTTTTGTTGCCATAAGCAGCATATCGTCAGCATAAGCCATTACTTTATGCTGTACGCCGCCAAACAAAGTGCCTTTTTTTTCCTTGGTTTGTCTGATTGTGGCCAATAAAGGTTCCAAGTGTAAAGCATATAACATTGGGGAGAAAGGCTATCCCTGCTTAGTACCGCGATGAAGGGAATTTGAGGACAATGACTGGCCATTTATTGATAGCCTTGAGGAGGCATTCTGATAGTTTGCCCTAATACATTTTATATAGTTCGGTCCAAATCCCATTTTCTGTAATGTCCGAAAAAGAAAAGCTCGACTATGCGGTCAAATGCCTTCTCGGTATCTATAGAAACTAGCAATGCAGGGATCTGGTTTTTGTCAACCTTCTCGAAAAAATGACATACTCTATGTGTGTTTGTCTTGATTTCATAAAGCTGGTTTGGTCCGTATATATTTTAATTACTGTAAGAGATCTAAGATTCGGTTGGCAAGCACCGTCTTAAAAATGTTTGCGTCTAGGTTGATTAGTGCGTTAGGACGGTAGGACCCACAACTTGTTGGGTCTTTACCGGGTTTTGGAAACAGAATTATTTTGCTTCTTCCATGGTAGGTGATATTTGTTCCTTATGCAAGAAACAATTGAACAACTTAGTTAGAACGGGAGCTAAGATATTTGCATATGTTTTGTAAAACCTAGCAGGAAAGCCGTCTGGACTAGGCGATTTATTGAGTGGTAGTTCTCGGTTGACCCGTAGTACCTCATCCGTCATGATAGTTTTCTCTAAGGTTTGACCTTCGGCCATTGTGAGTTTGGGGAGTACAACCGATTCAAATATGTTATTTGAGTGAGAGGATCCGGCATATCGTATTTATATAATTAGAGTAAAATGTGTGAAATTGTGTGAGGATACAGGTAGTTTCAGTGGTTGTTTACCCAGAATATAATTTGTTGTATAATCCACGAGGCCACCCGTTGGTGAAGTTTAGCTGCCAGAAGGCGATCCATTTTGTTAGATTTTATGTAGTACCTCTGTTTAAGTGATGAGAGGGCTTTTTCTGCTTTCTTTGTGTGTCGGTTTCCATCTTTTTCATGATGTGTGATAATTCTGCTTCTAATTCTAATTCAAGGGCCATAAACTGTCTTTTGGCATCTTCAGCTATTAAAACGCCCCTTGTGGTAGCTTTAAACGCATGCCAAATAATGTTGAATGAGATCTCCCCTAGCAGATTTAGGTCAAAGTATTCAATGATATGTGCGGCAACTTCATCTCTGATGACATGGTCTTGAAGCAGGGCATGCAGAATTTCTAGGACGAAAGCTGTGGACTGGCGGTTGTGATATCTAGTGTTAATGTAATTGGGGCATGATCCGAGAGAGTGATTGGATGTGTGGTCATTTGTGATATAATGCCCAGCAATGGAGTGGAGGACCAAGCCTAATCTATACGTGGGAATGACCTATGAACGTGTGAATAAAAGGAATAACCTTTCGCCTCCCCATCAGGGTGAGCCAAATATCAACTAGGGATAAATCCACAAATATACGTTGCAGCCCGCTCGAGGGGGAGGGGGACGCCCAGTGGGTGGCCCTGCTCCTGTCCGGTACCGGGTCCCATGTCAGGTTGAGGTCCCCCAGTAACAATAATTACCCATCCCTAAAAAGCTCTAGCAAGCTCATCACATGTTTAAAAAAAAACTTCTTGGCCCGAATTAGGGGCATATATTGTCGCCACTGTTAATTTGATGGAGAATATACTGAGAACCGCAAAGTAAAAAAGTAAAAAGTTTTTTAGTGCGCATTATTTGAAGGCTAAACTTTTTCTTTAACTGCAATCAATAACCCTGCGGTTTTACTCACGGCGCATGTCTGTATTATTGTAGGGTAAAGGCATAGGAGAAGTTTGTTTCTGTCTGTTTTACAGATATGGGTTTCTTGAAGCACCACCAAGTCTTTCTGTTTGGTGTCGCCTCAAGAAGTACTCCACCTTCCTATGTTGTTGTGGCGTATTAAGCCCACCCCGATGTTCCATGTCAAACACTTGAATAATGAGTGTATATGAAGTATTGCAAAGGGCTCGAGGATCTTGACACATTGCTAACATTCTCCTACGTCCCGTCCCCTTTCCTCCATACTGTATGGGCGTCCCTCGCTAGGGACGGGGGACGGAACCCTTTTCACCAGAAAAAAATCATCTTCCTCTTTAAATTTACATGCGTGCGGGAGCAAGGTCCTCAGAGCTTGTGCTCCCCTCACTCTGCCCACTGGCAGCACTCCTCAGTCCTCTTTTCCTCGTTGACAGGAACAGACTGCTTTCACCAGCGCTTCTGGGTCAGGCCTCTGGCCTAATAATTCCACGTGCTCTTCCCCAGAGAAGTACTTTTGCCTTATTTTTCTTTTTTCGCTCTGTCCTCTGGCGTCACGCTCCTCCCCAGCACATGCCGACGTCCACAGGCTTCAGCAGGTGTCCAGCCTGTGAGGGTCTTTTTCCTACGTCCTACCCCCATGCTCTGACTCAACTGCCTTGGCCCCGACCACGGCTTGGAGGACTGCACCACGTGCAATGCACTAACACGGCACACTCTGAAGAACAGATTAGCCAGGTGGAGGTAGCTCTTTGGGAAGTCGCCTCCAGAGGACTTAAAGGCGTTTGTTAAGCAGAAGACCAGGCCCAAGGTAGGTGTACTTTTCTCTGCACCCCGTAAAGGGGACTCCTTCTCCGCGACTGCGAGGGACCTAGCAGGTCCTAATACCAGTGTACGTACCGAGGCTGGTTCAGCTACGGGCTGAGGGGTCGCGAGATCCTACCAGTGACTCTGCTGACAGACCGCAAGGTTCTATTACCGGTTCTCAACCCGAGGGGCTATGCCCTTATACCAGACTGATGTCTGATAGGGCACCTGTACGCAGCACTATTGGAGCCACTGCTGAGGGCACTCCGCCTACCATGCCACGTCCTGAGGTGCAGGGTAGCTTTCAACCTCCACTGCTCCGCCTCCTGGAGGAAGTTGGGCCCAGCGCGGCAAGCGCCACGACACAGGCACGTGGCATGTAGCCAGACAAAATGGCACTTCGCCCGACACCATCCCCCTTTGGGGACCAGGTAGGGGAACGAGTTTCCAGGTGGGATTGGTCATCGCCTAGCACATGGCCTACAGCGTATCCATCATCGTCTCAAGGTATATACACCTCGCCACATACAGCAAGACAGCATGCGCCCAGGTCCCAGCAACCTCAGGGCCCCGCGCCTACGCCCACTCCTCCAGCCTGTGAGGACAGGTACCTCGACAAGTTCCTCGCTCTCTTGAGGTCCCTGCAGATGCGAGTCATCCATAGGGATATGTTATCAGGGACATGATCCCCCCGGTATAGCCGCTAGCACCCACGGCCACCCTGCCCTTGGGTCCAGCTCCTGCAGTCACGACGACACCGGCTACCATGCCTGTACAAGTCACATCAGCCGCTGCTCTGCTGCCTCAGAAGCCTCAGGTGCCTATCAGTACGCCACAGCTCCCTGATCCCAGCACTCCTCCAGCTGCACCGGACCAGCAGGACACACTGGTGGATATGGATGAAGAGGAGGACCCCGACACCCCATCATCGGCCAAGGCATTTCATGAATGCCTAGCAGACCTGACTGAGTATCTGGGGATCCCTGAACCAGAGGTTCTCATCCTCCGCCCCACGGCTAGAACGGGAATCCTAATGCAGAAGGACGTGGTGGCTCTTGCAAACAGAAAATGTCTCAAACCGCAACTCTACACAGCATACCAATAGGCGCCTCGACGCCAAGTATGTGCAAATGGAAGGGGACCCCCTCTTACTGTTGGTGCACCCCCAACCACATTCCTCCATGATTGCGGTACCTTCACTCTATTCAAAGCCACAATCGTCCTTGGCTACATCAGCCTCAGCACTCCTGGATAAGGAGGAGAAAATCCTGAAAGCATATGGTAAGAAATTCTATTCCAACGCTTCTCGTCATATGCGCCAATCCAATGTGGATGCCATGCTTGCTGCGGTCAGAGAGTCTGGCGAGGGATTGCCGATTTCCTTCCTGAACTCCCAGTACAGAGCCAGGCAGCGCGGTTGAAGCCAAACTAGTAGCTCAGGACATTATTGAATCCACGGTGGCGCACATTGACACACAAGGTCGTGGCATATGTATTGCTACTGACATGAGGATGGCTTAGCTACGGTCTACCAACTTCAACCCTGATGTCCAGAAGCATATTCTGGACCTTCTTTTCGAGGGGGGCGATCTGTTCCATTCCACTACGGACAAGGAATTGGATAAGATGAATGGTTTGCAGACTGCCAAGTGCTTATCGATCCTCACTAAGTCCACCCCAAAGGCATACAGCCAAGCGCTCAGACAAGGGTCATTCCTCCGGAGGCTTCAGGGGCTTCAGGAGAGATGTTCCAGACAACTGGACAGATCCCCGAGCCAGCAGAGGTGAAAGCAGCATAAGGTGTCTCACAAGGGCTTTTTCCAGTCTCCTCCTCAGCTCGAGCCTCAGAGGGGAAAAAAAGCATGACACAACCATCCGGATCCACGATTTCCCCGTGGGGCGGCAGGCTTGTCCTTCACGCCCAACGCTGGCGCACCAGGTTCTCTGACCCTTGGATCCTCTTGGTAGTATCCACGGGCTTCCGGCTCCCTATCCCGCCTTCTCCTCTCTCCTCCCTTCCGCTACCACAGATTGGTACATCAACTTTGTTGGTGGAAATTCGACAAAGTCCCAGCCTCTCAGCGGGGTCTGGGCTTCTATTCACAGATTTTCACCATACACAAGAACCACCAGGCTGGCCTGAGAGTTGTGTTGGACCTTTCTACTCTGAACTTTTCCCTTCCTCTCCAAAAGTTCAAGAGTGTTACGCCAGTGCTTATAGCAGAGACACTATGTGCGGCAGACTGGATATGCTCCCTGGATTTGAAGGATGCTTACCTACACGTCCCGATTTGACAGCCCCATTAGTCCTTTCTGAGGTTCAGGATCATGGGTTTTCATTTCCAATACAAGGTTCTACCCTTTGACCTGAATTCGGCTCCCAGGGTTTTTACAAGACTGAAAAACACGGTGACAACCCTGCTCAGGGTCACCACGTGCACCCGTATCTAGTTGACTGGCTAGTCAAGGCAAGGTCTCCTGAGGCAGAACAGAAGTTGCATCCTCCCTTATGAGTACACTACATGAGCTGGGATTTTCCATCAACCTCAAGAAGTCAGAGCTTGCGCCCACACAGCGTCTAACCTTCCTGGATGTCACCTGGGAGATGAGCTCCGAGAGGAATTTCCCCTCAGCTGACACGATCGCAGCCATCAAGAGGGCCACAGGGCATTTTCGCAGCAGAGCAATGACCTCGGCATGGTGGTACCAACACATCCTGGGTATCATGGCAACATGTCTTCTGGCAGTTCCGCATACCAGACTCAAGATGAGGAGGCTGCAACTTAGCCTCCTAGAGTCAGGAGAAAGGTTCCCAAGCAGAGCAGGTCTCCATCCCACATCATCTCTGCCTGGACCTAGTCTGGTGGAGCATTGACAGCAACCTGCGGATAGGCCGTCTTCCGTCAACCAGCTCCTCAGGACACAAGAACCATGCATTCCTCCCTAAAGGGTTGGGGAGCTGCCTTGGACAGCCACAGTGATCATTGAGTATGGTCCCGCCTGAAGCAGGCGGCCCACATCAACTGGATCGAGTTGAGGGCCATCTGGCTTGCTCTCAAAAGTTCCGATAACCAGTGGCAGGGCCATTCTCATTCAAACAGACAACTCCACCAGCATGTATTACATCAACAAGCAAGGTGGCACCAGGACCCCCTCCCTCTACCCTGGCAGTCCAGATCTGGGAGTGGCCTCTGGAGAACAACATGCACCTGATGGCAATCCACCTCCCAGGGGAAGCCAACCAAGAGGCGGACAGGCTCAGCCAGCTTGGTGCGGACAACTACGAATGGCAGTTGAACGAACAGGTGCTGCAGGAGCTCTTCAACAGGTGGGGGTCATCCTCAGGTGGATCTCTTCGCCTCCTTGTCCAGCAGGAGGTGCCCTCAGTTTGCGTCCTTGCAGGGACATGGCTGGGGCTCTCTGAGCAACGTGATGCAGATTGAGTGGAGCACCATGAATTTGTATGCCTTGCCTCGCACTCACCTTGTCCACAGGGGAATCTCCAAGATCAGGGATGCCTGGTTCCTCTGCATCCTCCTGATAGCTCTGTGGTGGCCAGCAAGGCCATGGTTCTCGGAACTGCTCAGCCTGTCGGATCAGGCCCCGGTGCACCTTCCGCTGTGCCCAACACACCGACTCTCTCAGAAGGGAAGCATGGTCATCCAGCCCCCCCCCCCACTGTCTTGGTCATAAAGTCCAGGGCACAGGCATGCAGGGGTCGCATGCACAGGAGACCTGGGTGGACACTGTCCTGGTGCCTTTGGCGCCAGGCTCATGAACAAAAGTAACAAGAACATCCATTTAACACCAAAAAGCTTTTGTTAAGGACACAGCACTTCAGATGCATTAACCTTGAACATTCCATCCATTAAGCAGGATGCCTTAACCTTGAACATTCCATCCATTAAGCAGCCCCAAGTGTATTCTTGGGTGTGGCTGCTAATGGATTGCCTTTGAACTTGCTCCCACTCTCGGAGTGGCAGGGTGTGGCTGGTTTGCCGGCCCTTATGGGCGTGCCCACGATCTCAGCTATATAAGCTGCCCCGATCCTCAAGACAGACGCTTCGCATTATTCTGCACTTGCAAGCAGAGTAATGCTCACCGTCGCCTGAGGTCAGACTCACCTTTGAAGATCCTGCTTCCTGGACATCCTGCTTCCTGCCAGCATACTTACCAACTGGGGGAAGCTGTTCTTACCTGTACATCTCTTCGGTGAACCAAGTATTCATCTTTACACTTTCCGGAACGCCGAAATCTTCATCTTGGCACCGCAGAACAACACGCTCCATCGTTGACAGCAGTGCCTGCAAGGAAAAACAGAAGGCAAGGTTAGACATTGAAAAAACAGTCAGTTTAAGGTTGCGCTTCTCCATACTTTGCGCTTTTCCTTAAACCATCACTTACCTGCTGTCGAACATTGCGGTAGCATCCATCTTCCATCCGGCCACGTCTCGCGTCTCACAGCTGCATTGAGGCCGCATTTCCATTTAAAGGAAGAAAACAGAAGAGAGACATTATTGCAGGCATAAATAGGAGCAACATATAAAGAAATTAAACAGAACAAACATTATCACAAGAGCTCAAGAAAGACTTACCAATCATAAGGAGAAGCATAGTCGCAGCAAGACTGGACTAATCCTTATCAGGGATCAGTGAAGGAACTAGATCCCATTCAACATGCCCTTGCCAGAAGTAGCAGGATGGAGAGCTTATCTTCCATAATTCACAGGTGAACTTTATGGTATGCTCACAGAAACCGTACTTTGGGGTGAAGGGTTCGAGAGGTACAACAATCACAGATTGGCGCACTCACACACTCTTATCTCCACGCAGGAGCAGTATCACCACGTACCACCGCTCACAGCTTTTCTACTGAGGGAGAGGCCTGAAGGGGGTGATTCAAGTTCAGGGAGGGCTGCAGCCGTGCCGCAACGCCTCCGCAGAGACCAGGTGAGCATAACTCCCACCCAGCAGTTAGCCCTTGCAGCGTGGTTCCTAAACAGGTCACACTGAGGCATCTGCATCTGTCACAGGCCAACTTGGACATTATACAGGGGGCCAGGAGCGATGCTACTAAGAGCCAGTACAAAAGCAAATGGACTAGGTTCTGTCACTGGGCCGAATAAAAGGATATTGATCCCCTGACTTGCACATTGGAAGACGTGCTATCCTTCTCGGTTCACCTCGCTCACTCGGGTGTGCAGGTGGACACATGCCGCACCTATTTAGCTGCCTTGGCACCTACAGGTATTCTGAGAAAGAGGTCTTTTCTTCCTCGAATCCAGTGGTTAAATTACATTTGGTGGGCCTTACCAGGCTCTATCCAGCTATCAAGAAGCCACATCCTGTGTGGTACCTCAATGTGGTCTTGGGCACCCTTGCGCATAATCCATTCGAGCCTATGGCGTCTGCGGACATTAGTCTAGTCACCATTAAGACGGCCCTACTGGTGGGCCTTACCTCGGCACACCGGATCAGTGAAATCCAGGCCCTGGTCTCTTCAGAGACTTATACTGCTTTCCACAAGGACAAGGTGGTGCTTAGAACTCACCCCGCATTCCTACCTAAAGTGGTCTACTCGTTTCATCTAAACGAGGAGATAGTGTTGCCAACCTTCTTCGCTGACCCCAAGAATGATGATCAGGTGGTCTTGCACTGTCTTGATGTGAGACGTGCAATAAGATGCTACCTGGACAGGACCAAGAGCTTCCGCAAGTCGGATGCTCTCTTCGTCACCTTCCGTGGGTCAAAGCCTGGCTGTCAAGCCTCCAAAGCTTTCATAGCAAGGTGGATGGTTACGCTATCAAGGACGCGTATGAGGGGCAGCACAAACCGCTTCCAGCAAATATGCATGCCCACGCTATCAGAGCCACAGCGGTTGCGTTCAAGAGACATGTCCCGTGGCAGGTTATCAGCAAGGCGGCTACATGGGCTACGGCGTCAGCCTTCTGTAAGCGCTACTGCTTGGGTGCCGGCTCCAGGTCGGATGCTCCATTTGGTCAGGCAGTGTTAAGGAACTTATTTTCCTGAGAGCATCTCTCCACCTTGGGGCTACATTCAGTTGTACTCACCCATACAGTATGGAGGAAAGGGGACGGTACATAGGAGTAATTATAAGTTACTCACCGTAGTGACTAACATATTCCTAGTCCATAGTCCCCTTTCCTCCATACTTCTCACCATCCTCACCCCTAATAAAACTGGTGTCATTAGGCAATGGTAATATTGTTGATGCGTCAAAGGGGACAGAGGAGTGGCGCCGGTGGGCGGAGTCAGGAGAGCTCATACTCCCAGGGCCGCGCACCTAAATTTGTGGAGGAAGATGATTTTTTTCTGGTGAAAAAGGTTCGGTCTCCCGGCGAGGAACGCCTATACAGTATGGAGGAAAGGGGAGGGGACTATGGACCAGGAGTATGTTAGTCACTACGGTGAGGAACTTCTAATGTATACCTTAATAAGCATCTTTCAAGTGTTCTGCTGGTGAGATTCGCCCCCCCCCCAACAAGATACCTCCCCTCCAACTTTAAACGTACCCGCTACCACTGACCCACTTCGGTGGACAACTTGAACCCATCCCCTTCCCTCTAATCAAACCCCCTGCCCCGATAAGTTCCCTGGTGTGAATCGCTGTCCCTAAAGGTTCCCGGGTGCAACTCACCCGGCTGCTGTTCATCTCTTGACCCAGGGTAAAGTGCGGGAAGACCTAGCTCCCCCATTAGTTCGAAAGGAACAGAAAGATTCCCAGATGTCTTATTCCACTTAGTCTGCTTCCTGTCCAAAGTTTGTTTGCTACATTCGTTTTGTTCTGAATTGAATTTGGAATTTCTTTCCCCAAATATTTTTAAATAGTTATTGACTTTATGATGAAGATTTTGGGGGTTGGCTCTCTTAATCTTGATCTCCAGTCATCTTTTGGAGGACCCTTTCGGTGTCTTTTATGCTTATCACCGGAGATCCATTTCACACCCGTTGGTTTATTGTTGCATATCGCTGCATTAGGTTGGGAGTCATCTGTCTGGCTTCCTGTAGTTTCTTCTTCTGCTTGCAGCAAAGCCAAACCTGATTCCCATGACGTTATGTGTTGTTGCCTGCCGTTTAAAGTGAAAAGAAGTCCAAAAGGAAAAGTCCATCTGTATCTTATGCCCTTGGATTGAAGGATAGTCACAACTTCATTCATTTCCCGTCGTTCTTGAAAGATCCTGATACTGCTGTATTTCCTCCCCATTATGAGATCGATGGTTTAGTTCTCGCCTCCTTAACTATTAATTCTTTTTGGGGGTACAGTGCGCATGCTGCTAAGACGTCTCTAGGGAAGGGTGCCATGTTCCAGTCTCTTGGGTCCTACCTTGTGAACACGATCTAATGGAATGTCTATCAGCTCCTCTGCAGCAATTAGATCAGTGACTATCCCGAGCACAGCTTATTTTAAGTCTGAAGCTAAGATTGTTTCCGAAGATATCTAATTCTGACATTGGATCTCTGGGAGCAATTTTTGAGGTCCTCGTATTGTAATTCAAGATAATGCGTATTTCTGGATAGTTATTATATAGCCACGTTCGATTGCTTACCCTCTTCCTCAAGATTGTTAATTGCTTGTTCTGTCAGGTTCACCCTTTCTGCTAAAGAGGCAATTTCTATGCTAACCTCCGCAAGTGAGCCTCTGATATCAGCTGTAAATGTTGAAAACTGTAATTGAAAGTTAGAGGTAAACCGCTCTTGGAACTCCTGGAAGCTGTTGGTAAAGTCTTCTTTAGATGCCCGCATGCTGAGAGTAGTGTTCTGCAGCTCAACTCAATGTTGACTGTTTGCACCTTGGTTGCACCGGCACAGATTCCCTTATGCAGGAGTCTGTTATGATTTGTCTTCTGGCAGAGATATGAGTGTGTTAATATATCGTATAAGGTACGCCTGCAAACATTACGTGCTTTCTCTTCCCCATTTCATCAAATTGGTGCCTGCCCTTATATTCAAAAGCGTGCCTTTTCCAAGATTTTTTGTGCGAATATGCTATCTACAGGGCCTTGGTGTTTATGTGTATTAAAAACATAATGCCAGCAGATAGAGTAAATATTGATAATAATGTGAGGATGTCCACATGCTAAATCAGGCTTTTGAATTTTGTAGTTGCAGCTAACCTAAAGAATGAGTATGTCACTGTTTTGTATTAATCGGGCTGCATCTTGTGTGGTAGGGCATTTTCCTGCTGCTGCTCCAGTGCCTTTGTAGCCCTAACCCGGCTTGGTTAGTGGGTTTCTGCCTGTGAGAGGTTCTTCCACCATGTGCTGCCGTATGGCGCGTTGCGGCTCCTGCGCATGTGTCACCAGATGCCCCTGAGCGCTACTAGTATTTGCCCACCACTCTATACTCTTTGGGGGGTCTGACACCTCAGAGTTTTCAACAAATTCCTCAGCCAAAAGGCTTTCCACTGCATTGGAGTTCTGGCACGACTGATTTCACGGGACGCTGCTGGCCGATCAGGGGCATATCCCAACTTCCAGATTTCTGGGGCTGCAAAGTAGCATTTATGAAGAGACACTGCCTGCGTGAGGATGCAATTCCAATCGGCCTGTCCTCTGGGGGGCCCGAGAGTCCTGCTGCTCACATCTTCAGGACGGGCAAAAGCTGTCAGGAAACTGAGCGTGTATCAACACATCTGCGCTAAGCGGCGGCCATCTTGGTATCATTGGTCAAACTATGACCGTTTGATTACCCCTGATTACCCCTTCATGGAGTTGTCTGGTGGTGTTAACTAAGTATTTGGATTCTTTAATTGGCTTGTTAAGTTACATTTATTAACCGTAACTTAATTGTATTTGAATATAGGGCAAATTAATTATGAAAAATGTGGCATGCTTTTACCTTATCTGCCGATTATCCACATACCAGATGGACAGAGCATCAAACAATGACTTTTCCAGTAGGACACTATGGGCCTCATTACAAGTAGTGCGGAATGCTTTTAACAGCGCCGGTAATGTGCCGGCGCCATTAAACGCATTCTGCACTATTACGAGGTCCCCTTGCGGGACCCGCTCTGGATGTCTGGTTTATCCAGACGTCCAGAGCAGGTCCTGCCAGGGGACCAGGGAGCTAACAATGGGCCCTCTTGTAATGGGCCCATTGTTAGCTCCCTCTCCATTCCCATTGAGCCCTTTGGGGGCTCGAATAGCAATGGGGAAGGGCTGAGCCCGGGTTCCCTGAAGGAGGAAATACCGGGCCCTCCATACTCAGAATGGCCCGGTATTTCCCCATTCAGGGAACCCGGACCCGATTTTGGAGGCAGCCATGCCCTTATTAAGGGCATGGCTACCTCCAAAGTCGTAATGAGGCCCAATGTATATAATAAATATAGGTGACACTAAAATTTATATTTCCAATAAATATAATGCATGGTGGCATTAAACCCAAACCTCACTTGCACAAAAAGCAGTTCATGCAAATTATTTAATAAAGGAAAGTTGTATAATCATACCACTTATTTGCCCATTCTGCTCCTACTAGCTGTACAAAGGAACAGAATATGACAATTTTATCCAGGACACAAACATGATTCAATTATTTTACTCATTCATTTGTCAGCTAAGCAAAGTATCTGAAGAGGACAGGGTTTTAACAATGACGCTCCTATAATAAGTAAGGACATTTACCGAAAAAATAATTGGCATCATGGCAACAAACCCAAATCTTGCATGTATAAAAATACGCCAGCTGGAACAACAGCAGGGTTATTGTCCAAGATTCTTGCACAGTCCAGGACTCTGTCCTGGCTTTATTGCTACTGAGGTCTCATCCCTTCAGCACCTATTTCTAGCCCTCCACAAAATGGCCCAGAGCAACTGGTGAGCAACAATCTAGGGTGCCAAGAGCAACATTTTACTCCCGAGCTACACATTGGTGATCACTGGTTTAGATACTAGGCACTTGGGTTCTCATCATGTAACAATTGCCTCTGAGCGGGTGGGGACTCTGGATCATGAGGGAACATTGGTCACAACCGTTTCGCTGCAGCTTTCATCCATTAGTATTGCAAAATCATAATAGATCTGCTGCCAAGTATATTCAGGAAATCATTGAAAATCCCAAACATCCCACCCGGGAAACGCGTCACCCAGCATTAAGTTGGTGTCAGATTTTTGCAGGTCTGCATCAAAAGTGGGTGCTAAACCTGGGAAATTCCAGAGCAGTAAACACCTCTTTTGAGACAGTGAAGCAAGTGAGAGTTGTGCTGCCCGAGCCCCCATTTGGAAAAAATTGTATTTAAAAAACTGTTTTCCAGCCCCCAGGCCCCTCATCTGCCTGCATCTCCCCACTGAAACACTTCCTGCAACCCCCACATCCCGCCTCCCAGCCCGGTGGTCCCTGATTCGTTCTCCATCTAGGCCATAACTGACCCCTCCAGGACAGCCCTCTACCCGTGCAGTCCCTTCAGCTAAGGGGCCCGAAGCAAAGGGCGGCTCCAGATTGTGTCTGCAGGTGTCAGCAGGGGAGACCAGTGGCCAGCCGTCAACCAGCAAAGTAAGTGTGGCATGGGTAGGGAACAGAGCAATTACTCTACTCCAGAAAGCCCTGCCACTCTACATTACCTTACCTCACAACATAGCTTGCTGAGCATAACTGTGAATGATAGCAATGCCAAACTCTGATAGAATTGTGAATGTTCGCAAATATCACACTAAGATACAATTGTGAACATTAGCCTGCGTCACATCTAGACATAATTGCAAATGATATCAAGTGCCACACTCAGAATTGTGAACATTAGCCTGCATCACATTTGGACAGAATTGTAGATGTTGGCAAGTGCCACACTTGGATGGAATTGTAAATGATAACAATGCCACACTGATAGATTTGTGAATGTTAGCCTGCGCCGGACCCATACAGAATTGTGAATGATAGCAAATGCCACACTCAGATACAATTGTGAACATTAGCCTGTGTCGCATCTAACAGAATCGTGAATGATAGAAATGCCACATTTTGATAGATTTATGAATGTTAACCTGCGCCGAACCCAGACAGAATTGTGAATTATAGCAATGCCACACTAGAAAGGGGCCACCTTGAGATAGCTCTGTAATTTACTTACCTATGTTTAGAACTCAACTCAAACTCTCACCTCAAAACACTATGCTTACTCTCTACTCTACACCATCACTCTGAGTACAGCTATGCCCCTCGATCAATTTTGGCCTAGCTGCTCACATATGAACATTACCGAATAAACACCTCATCATTCTAATAAAATGCAGCTATATCCCATGACAAACCGGCATAGCTGCACACATAAGCATCCTACAGGCCAAATGCAGCCAGAACCCAGTCTTGGTGTCCACCCGCCAGACTGCACACGTTCAACTGATATCAATAGCACTGCACCTAATGCTAGGATGCTGCTACCATCAGGCAATTAGATCAGCTGCACACATAACTGGTGCACCCAAGCCCCCTACGACACCTTATTCTTTCAACTGACCTGGACTTACGGTCCCGAGGTTGTTCAGCCTACCAGTGCTTTGAGGTCATACTAATGATATATAGAGTGCTATATAAATGGCAAATAATATAACATAACATGGAGCACAGTGAGTCCCAATCTGTGAGACAACTTAGCCCAAGCATTACCAGTTGTTTGGACAGGGTCAAAGGTACAGGTCAATGCACTTGTCACAAAAGATGACCGCTTTAAGGTTAGTAGGGGCCGCCTCGTATTTCTCAATTGGCAAATGAACCACTTCAGACTCTAGGGAATACCAATATCCTGCATATTGCGCTTGAGAGACCAAGTAATATAGTTCTACATCAAGCGCTGCCTGCCTGCCTCCTTCATATGGTTCAGTGAGCTTCTCCCAACTCATTCTAGCTGGCCAAGGTCCCTATATGAACCTGATCATCATAGAACGTATTGATGTGAAGAAGGCCCTACCTGGCTAGAAAGTAATGTTGCTGAAGATCTATAACATCCTAGGGAGGACTATCATCTTCAGTAAAGAAAGTCTGCTATAAAGGGAGATCAACAGTTTAGCCCAACTCCTAAGTTTAGCAGCCCAACTCCTAAATTTAGCAGCCCAACTCCTAAGTTTAGCCTCTAAGTGTTGCATATACTCTGCATAATTGTCTGCAAATAAAGATCGCTGTTGTCCAGAAACAATAATGCTCAGATATTTGAACTGGAAAATCTACTCAGCCGAAACCCAGACAAGTCAGACAAGAGAAGCATGGCAGCAGTAAGTGGGAACAGCTCTCATGTCGTCTTGTTGATACTGTACCCAGCATGCCTAGTTAATTCATGGACTTGGTCCATCATGGTACGAAGATTTACCTCCGGGTCTCGAATGTATAGCAAGGTGTCATTGGCGTACAGTGAAATTACCTATCCAGTCATTCATTTTCTTTTGTGCAAATTCCTATGTCTTTGGCCCCAATGATTGCAGCTAGTGGCTCTATTGTCAGTGGGAACAATAATGGAGTTAACTGGCACCCTTGGTGCGTTCCTCTGCCCCGACTAATACTAGGTGACAATGTAGAATTCATCTGCACCCTGGGTGTGGGCTGAGAATAGAGTAGCTGCATACAACTAAAAAATTTGCCCCAAATCTAAAACGTCGCAGGACTCGTAGGTACCTCCATGCTACAGAGTCGAAGGCCTTTTCGTCGTCCAGAGATGCCGCCACAGCTTTAGCACATGGATCGATTTCCCGTTACGATGCGCTGTGTGGTGTCTAGTCGAACAGCCCTAGCAGCGATCTTCCTGCCCTGCCCTGCCCCCCTCGCCGTATTGATGAGCAAGCACTGGTCTAGCTATATATAATACTTAATTATCTGCTAGTTATTGGAATTTTAATAGGTTGCCCTTAATCCGAGCAGTGCTTTTTTTCGTTGTAACATAGTAGTTTTCAAGTTGGCTGATCTGCTTTTCCAACCCATGTAGTTCCAATCTGAGCATACTGAGAGTCCCAGCAGTCCATGATAACAATTCCCCCTGCATAAACACTTTAAATGTTTCCCACACTGTGGAATAAAGTAGAACAGACCAACATTATTACAAAAGAATTCTACAATTTTAGTATATGATTTTGTGAGATTGGGATCTAGTAGCATCCAGGGAGACATGCGCCACAGAGAACAAGATTTGCGAGACCGAGCGAAGACGAGGATATGATCTCATTTTGAGAATGGTTCGAAAATTTGTGCGAAAGGATCGTGCACTTTGTACCCTCCCCATCAGCTCTGTTGATACAAACCTGTAATCAATTCTTGACATTGAGTTGTGGACTCTAGAGTGGTGCGTATACTCCCTTCGCCTCCGGGGTTAACCTCCGCCAGACATCAGTCAGGTGAAGTTGCAACATAATCTGCAAAAGGGTGTGCGCTGCAAGTGTTAGTGGACGGGGGTGGAGGGGTATTCTGAATGTTTTTCACTGAATGCGTCACCTGCCTCACTGAATCACTTCTCACCCTACCACCAAAATCAGGCAAGCAAGACTCTCCCACAGTCTATGCTCAGGGATTCCTGGCTCCTCTTCTTGGGTGACAATAGCAAAACAAAAGAGTTGATGGCTGGAAGGTTTAGAATAAATCTTGACCTCTGGCATTGCTCTGGGCGACCCTCCAGACCATCGTTCTTTGACTGCCAAGCCATTACAAAAGGGGAAAGACCATATGCAAATCGGGCTTCGTCCCACCCCCAAAGGGGGTTAAGATTCAGTCTAAACCTTCCAGCCATCACCTCTTTGTTTTTCCTTTGTCACCCCGAGTGGAACGGGTATGCCCAGATGTGGGTCCCGTGCCTGCTGGGCCTAGAGACCCAAGCTACTCCTCACTGATGAGGCCCAACAAGACCGAAACATGTTTGGGGTTTGCTTGTGGTCTCGTGCAGAAGGGATGCGACCTAGCAGTTCGGGCTGGACTGCCCCTTTTGGGGTGGGACCAAGCCTGATTTGCATAAGGTCTTTCCCCTTCTGTAATGGCTTGGCAGGTGAAGAACGATGGTCTGGAGGGTTGCCCAGAGCAATGCCAGTGGTTAAGATTCAGTCTAAACCTTCCAGCCATCACCTCTTTGTTTTTCCCCTTCTTGGGTGCCACACACATTTATCTATTTTTACATTTGTAAAGCACGCTTAACGCAAAGGCATCAAGGCGCTGGTTGCAGAAGAACAATATAGGTGGCAGGAGAAATGTCAGTAAGGAGGCTTCATCAGGTTAATTGAAAAGCCAAGTTTTTAAGTGTTTTCTGAAGGCCCCGTAGGAGGGTTCCGCATGCTGGGAAAGTGGCAGCAAGTTCAAGAGCGGGCGATGGGAAGGCAGTGAAAGTAAAGCTAGAGCCTCCAGCTCTCTTGCGTTTGCCTCTGGGGACAATGAGGCAGTGGCTGTTGGCAGAGCGGGTAGATCTTGTGGAGGTAGGCTTTATGAATCTTTGTAAGAGATATGGCAGAGCGGAGTTAGAGAGGCAGCAGTGAGTGATGGTGAGAATTTTGAATTTGATCTCTTCTCTGACAGGGAGCCAGTAAACCTTTCTTCTGGCATTTGTGATTTGACCAGATTTGGAAAAGCCATGGGCAGCATGGAGGGGGGTGTTCTGGATGATTTGTAGTTTGTTGATGTTCCTTTTCTGTAATGCCGGTCAGGAGTGCGTTGTAGCAATCGTGTTTTGATCCAATAATGGTTTGTGCAATGGTGAGGCGTTTGCCGATTGAGTGAAAACGTTTGCTGGCTTTTATGAGCTTGGTGGTGTGCGCTGCAGACAAGGCGATGGCTTTGATGTGGTGCGTCATGTTAAGGGTGGCGTGAAGGTGGATGTTAAGTGTTTTTACTGTAGGTGAGACTGTAATTGTGAGACCATCGATAGTGAAAGCTTGGTAGGCTCACTGAAGTTTGACAAGTAGGGCATGGGTGCCAACGAGCAAGATTTAAGTTTTGTCATCATTTAGATAGAGTAGGTGCGAGGCCATCTAGGATTGTATGGTTTTGTAAATGGAGTTAAGTTTGAGAGTCTTGTTGGTGGTTGCCAGAGAGGTTTATGAGGATTTGTTTATCAGCCACATAGTTTGTGTATGCGATGCCAAGTGAGTCCAGGTGACCGAAGAGGGTTCTTGTGTCGAAGTAGTGGGTGGGGGAGAGGCAGGAGCCTTGTGGAACGCCACAGGTGACTGGAGTTGAAGGGGCGATGGAGTCGCCGGAGAACACTCTGGATGATCTGTCATCCAGGAAGGATGCAATCCATTTGGTGGCCTCAGAGGAGAAGTTGGTGATATTGGTGAGATGGTGGCAGAGAGTTTGGCGTCAATGAGGTAGAATGCGGCCAAAAGGTCTAGGCGTAAGAGGAGGGAGAGCTTGCCAGAATCTCAGATGTCATCGAATTGGTTCTTTAGGTTCAGCAGTGCCGATTTGGTACCATAGCCAGGGCACAAGCCAGATTGGCGGGGACTAAGGATGTGGTGGTGTTCCAAATAGTATTGGATTTGGAGGTAGACTGCTCGATCAATACATTTTAGGAGGACAGTGGAGATGGGGCGGTAGTTGATAGGCATGGAGCGGTCGAGCAAAGGTTTTTTGAGCAGGGCTGGGATCCAGGCTTCTTTGAGGGTGGAGGGGACAGAGCCGGAAGCAAAAGTATCATTGATGCTTGCACTGATGAGTGGCAATAGAGGTTCTGTGTAATCTTAGATGAGGGAGGCAGGGCAGACATCTCCTTTACGCCGCTATGGTTTGAAACCTTTGATGAGGTGGGAGACTTCAGCATCAGTGACAGGGTGCGAAGGAGGGCAGAGGGGTGTTAATGAGTCGGTGAGCTGGGACTTGGCGCCAATGGGATCTTGTTTTGATTTTACCCAAGAGTGCGTTGTGCACCTTGCTGCACCAGGGATCATCTTTGGTGAAACTGGAGGGTGGGGTAGTAGGTGTTTAGTTTGCACAGTATGGTGAAGAGTTTTCTCGAGAGCTAGATTTGGCAGTAGCAATTCTATCATCATAGAGGCAGGCTTTGGCGATGTGAATAACTTGTTTGTATTCTTTGGAGATGGTGGAGAAGCGAGATGTACTGGTGTTGAACAGAGTTTGACGCCATTCTGCCTCGATGGCCCGTTTTCTGACTCAGGCGCTTGAAGGTCAGGAGTGTACCATGTGTTTTTACGCTTGGTTGGTTTGGTCTTGCGCTGTTTTAGTGGGGGAAGTGGTATTGACTGCATGGGAGACCAGGTTGTTGTACTGGTCAACCAGTGCAGTGGGGTTGGACTTGGGGGAGGGATGCCAGGTGCTGGACAGCTAACAGTGGGTAAGTGGTGGGGCTAGAGAAGGCAATGATATGGTGGTCTGATCAAGGGCATGTTGTTTTGGAGAGGCTTGAAGTGTCACAGTTGTGGTGTACAAGCCAGTGGAGTATATGCCGTAGAAGGTGGGGAAGTGGCTAAATGTGTTGAGAACAGCCCAGGGCCGTGGTAGCGTTGGCTAGTGCAGTGGCATATTTGTCAGAAGGGTCATTGTAGCCAAAATTGAAGTCACCAAGTAGAAGAATTTTAGAGTTAGGCTTGAGGTTGGTGGAGATAACCTGTATGAGGGCTTCTTCAAATGAGGTGGTTGGCCCTGGAGGGTGGCAAAGAAGGTAAATGGAGATGGTAGAGGTAGTGGATAGTGAGAATTTAGCAGACAGTAAATCGTAGTTGAGGAGGGGACTTGTGGCAACAGCATATAGGAATGGAATCTCTGTGTATGAGCACAACGCTGCCACCTCTGTAAGCCTGTCACTGCGGAGGATAGAGTATCCTGGCGGGATGGCGATGGAGAGTGCACATCGGGCAGTCGCATGGAGGCAGGTTTTGTTGATAGCAAGGATGTCTACGTTCTCCAGCATGGGGTCTGACATGGATTCACATGCTCATGAATATTCACTGTCGTCAGGCTGGAAATCCTCGGTAAAAGAAAAAAGTTTCACTTTCACTTACAAACTGTATTTCTCCTTTAACCCAATACTGTCCTCTAGGTCATACTGCCCCCATTCAATGACGGTCCTCTCCCTAAGCCCCGCCTCTGGCAGCCATCTTCAGATTGTACTGCACGCTTCAGTGTTGGGAGTCCTCAAGTTTGCTCTCAAGCTATTTAGTATGTTTTTATTGATTTATTTTCACAGAAAAGTTCACTTTTTGTGGAGTGGGTGTGGCCAACTGGCCATGTAGCAGGCAGCGAGGATATGAAGCTCCCGTGAATCCGACTATGATCCTGCAAAAACCAGCTGTCTAGCTGCAGCACTTTTACCCAAAGAGCAGGTACTTGTACATGAACACACACGGCGTGCATGGTGCAAACTGGGGACACATCCAACCCAGGCGGCAGGAGTTAAACTATCACGAAAACACCGGGGCTCTGATGGACTTTGTCTAAAATGGCTGCCTTCTCACAAGACAAAGGGACTGGGGATGTGACGCCGAGCCCGGAGTGAAGAGTGGCTGGCAACCAGGACGAGCGGACATGCTGAACAAAGGAGCCGGCACATGCGACAGAAATACCTAACGCCTCTAAGCGTTAGTGAGTATCGTGCTCCGACTCGTTCCCTGGTGGAACGTTGGAGGAGCCGGACTGCGCCGCGGAGCCAGAAGGCGTTTAGATTGGAGGTGGGGGAGCTGCGCATGCCCACGGGCGATCCCAAACTGGGCCGGGTGGACTCGCCGCAGTCCCCCTGCACCGGGAGGCGGGGCGCGGCGGGACCCACATGGAGGGCAGCATGACTCGCCCCCCCTGGAGCCCGCTCCCGAAGCGCACATTAAACTTAAAGCCCACCGGGATGCAACACTGACACTGGGAAGTGAACGACCAACCCCCAGCACGGTCTGCCTGCAAACCACTCCACTCTACAGTATTGCACGAGTGCAGCCTGCCAGGGGGTGGGGGGGGGAAGTTGAGTGGACTCTCACTGCAACAATACCAGGGGGCATCGGAAGGAACAGCAGAGGCCCTCAAAGAGGACAAGTTACCACATTCTGCAACACCAGGCGGCCAACGAAGCCCAAAGGAGGGCTGCACCCCTGGCCCATGGCCTACAGGTAAGGATGGACTGCCTATACAGCACAGCATCAGGGTGGCACTAGTAAGTTGCGCGCGGGCGCCAGCCTCATCAGAGCTTGGACTGGCTGGGGCCACGGCAGGACATGCCACAGTTAAGCCAGCTCACTCCAGGCACCACCATCTAACAAGCTGGCAGGGGGGCTCCCCACCTGAGGAGGCGCACTAAACAGACAGCACACTGCAAACCACAGTAAAAGCGACCGAACTCGAAGGCAGGCAAAGGATGAGCACTAAAACACATGGAGGACTAAACACTGAAATTGTAGCCCGCACAACCCATGGGCTGTAAAACAAAGCACCACCCACAGGGGAAACCGCAAGAGAAGCGCCCAGCACCTACACAGACTGACATTGAAACCATGTTGCTGCAAGAGATAGAAGGGGGAGCACTGACCCAGGGATTCGCAGTGGAAAGAGCACACAGAGCCTTAGCAAGGAGGCCCCCCCAGGAGTCCCCCAAGACCAGCAATAGCCAAGATAATAAATTACCGCGACAGGGAAAAGATTCTGGAATACTTTCGAAAGGGTGGCACGATCCAGAGGTCGTCTTCGTCAATTACGGCATATCCGGACTGCACGCTCCAGGTGTAACGACGGCGACTCAACTTTGGCACGGTGAAGAGGAGGCTATGCGCAACGGGCTATAAGTACATGTTGATTTACCTAGCGAGGTTGAAGGTGTTTCACAGGAACAAATCACTATTTTTTTATACCCCCGACGACGCAACAGAATGGCTGGACTCACAAAACGGCGCGGAAGGCGGAGACAACCAGGAACAGAGGGATACAGAGAAATGACACAGAGCCTTCGGATACCGGGGTGTCGTATACACTGTACTATTGGGACTAGATTATAGTCTTGAGACGCAAGAATACGGCTGGTGAATAAACGATGTGGCACATGATCTGGGAGAACCGAATATCCAACCTCATACCCATTAGATAGATTAGTTGGGTTACCAGTAGTGCGGTAACCCCCTGCTGGGTTCCAAGTATCGGTGCCGCCGAACGGGACCAAATGCGGGCGCGCCCGAGATCCAGGTATGGAGCTGGGCAACAGTTGGGGTTGGGAAGGGTGGGGGGCGGCATGGGAGTTGGGGAGTTTGAAGTGGTAATTGTTAGGGAACGAGCTTACACCCATGGACTCTCGAGCCAGTTTCATATTAAGTATAGCTGGAGTGACGGCCAGAAAGGGAGGGAGAAGGGGCTGGCAATGGAAGATAATGGGAGACCTTAAGATAGTAACTTGGAACGTCAGAGGTCTTAACAGCTACTTGAAGAGAAACAAGGTAATGATGTACCTGAGAAGGCAAAGGGTGGACATAGCCTTACTGCAAGAGACCCACCTCACCAAAGAGAAACAAAAAATAATAAAGAAAAAGTGGAGAGGGACACAAGATTAGACTACAGGTGAGAGCAATAAATCCCCTTTGGTATCAGTCTGTACCACAAAGATTTAGTTGGTAGCTGTGGCTGAGCAGTCAGACTTATCTCAAGAGGGAGATGAGCAGTATTCAGTGTTTACACAATAGGTCCACTAGACTATGGAACAAGGAAATGCTGACCAAAGCTTTGTATTTAGAAAGTAGATATATATTTATTTTATACACTTCTAATAAAACACATGTATCACACTCATCAAGCAAGTTAAATTAAGTCAAAGGAAAAACATACACACCCCCAAGTTGAATTGTAGACCAAGTGAACCACAGTGAAAACTACACACAAGGGATCCTCTAACAATTCCTCACAAGGGGGGGGGACACAAGTTATCTAGAAATAGTTTCTTATGCACCTTAGCAACACTTCCCATCAGTTTGTGAACCAGTTCAGCAAGACAGTGCATCAGTATAGGCAATACTTAAAATGAAAACTGAGCAAAATGGCATTTCACAATGTTTAAGAATGGGAAGGAAAGGGTAGTTAAAAGAAATGGGTGCACCCACACAGTTCTCAGTGATAATCAATCTATAGAAAGCAGATCTAACAGATGTGACCAGAGTCAGTAGGCCTGTTCCAGCGTCAGTGATACAGGGCAAGGGCCCAGGAGCAAAATATTCTTGTAGCTGCAGTCAAGTTTTTGGTTAACGAATTTGAAAAGGTGGTTGCAGAAGTTGAAAAGACAATGTTAAGAGAGGGGGGCGGCCGACCCAACAGGTAGGTAAAGGATTTAAAACAACTTTAGTGCTACCGCGAAGAAAGGGCGGCCTGGCAGAACAATGTACCTTAAAATGAAGAAGTGGCTCCTGCGGTGGCGGTTGTTCCTGGCAGTTCCTGCAGTTCGGGTGATCCAGCAGAGGAAGAGATGCTCTCGTCGTGGAGGAAGGTTTGAGTTACTGCACTACCCAGGGATGAAACCAGCCGCGGTGCTGTTCGACGAATAAAAGGTACGCTCCTTTAAATCGCGGTCTGGGTGGACTGGTGCCTGGCTATCCGGCCTCAGAGTACAGGGTACGGGAGATTCGACCAAAGCCGGTCTGGGAATGCATTTGGCAAACTCGTTGGCCCCACCAGCTCAAGGGAAGAAGGCTCTTGCAGGTGAAGATCTACTCTCGTCGTGTGGAGAAAAATGTTGAGACACTGCAGCAGGGCTTCACTGGTGGCCCAGTCGTTGCAGATGTCTTTGGCCTCTCTCCTCTTCGGCTTCTTAGTTCCAGTGGCAACGTCTTGCTTTTCCAGTCCTCAGGACCCTGCTTTTATGCAAAAAGATCCCCATTCATACAGCCTAGCTGTCACTCACACAGTGGAGTGGTCATCTTGGCGGGAGACCTTCCAGCCAATCAGGATTGAGTGCGACATGGGTTGCTGAGGCAACCCTGTCCAGGGGTCCTACTCCCCCTCCCACACAATGGACCCACCCCAGACTCAGTGGTGCCGAAAGGAGGGCTTCTCAGCAGAAGCCTGCCAAAAGGACGAACAAAGGATCCCTGACCTGGGTTAGGAGTTTAGAGAAAGACACGAGAAAGAAGTTATATTAAAGTTCTGGCAAATAAAACCTACCGGAGCAGAGTTAATATTAAAATACACCGGTGGTATGTTAGAGGCTGTCAGAAACAGTGGTAGCCTTGAACAATGGGAAAATCCCATAGGGAAATATTCACGGTCGAATATTTATGGTAGTAACCACTGCCACCAGCCAGAAACTTTTGAGAGAGGGACTGTAGGGTACACACTCGAAAATTAACATAGGGGAAAAACTATTAACCCCTTCCAGTACCTCCATAGTAAGATGGGTTGTACTGGTTTAGTTCATAGGATTTGACTAGTAAAGTCAATTGGGACTTTACATGCCCTGGGAGACAGTAGTCAGTCCCAGGGTATGGAGTCTATGTTTGGGGGTCGCTACGACACCCCTGTGTCACTGCACTGAGGGTGCTGTGTAACACATGTGAATAAGATGGTTCCTAGGGGGTTGGCAGAGATCCCATAGGCATAAATTAAGTTTGCCAGCAGATTCCACCAGCCGAGGAGCCTGTGGGATGTGTTCTCCTTTCCATAGAAGGGCTGTTTCTGTACAAGTTTCCTCTGTTCCCTCTCCTGCTACGAGTCATCAACCCACTCAATGTCAATGCAAGATGATACTCATTGCCCGGACGTGGCCGAGGCAGATTTGCTATCCAGACATTCTCAGCCTGTCAGCGTTGCCTCCAGTCTAGCTGCCAGTGGTTGCAGATCTTCTCGCCAAAGAGGGAGGTGCAATCCTTCATCACGAACCGTGATAGCTGAACCTGAGGGCTTGGCTCCTGCAGCCTTCGACTTTGGGGGTATGAGTTGCCAGCGGACTAAAGGAAGGTCCTCGCCAGGGCGTCAGCGACCTTGAAGTGCTACGGCCATAAGTGTAAGCGTTTTGCTACATTATGACGGTCGCAGAAGATTACCCCTCTGAGGGTCACAGCCCCACAGATCATTCCATACTTGCTATCCTTGGCACACGCTTCCATCAAAGTACATCTGGCGGCTATCTCCTGTTAACCCAGGTCCCATGGAGCATCTTCGCTTTGGTCCCACCGACTCGTCAAGTAGTTTTTCAAAGGACTTTTCCTATCTTTGCCGCCAGTGAAGGCTCCTGCCCCGGCGTGAGAACTCAAGGTGGTTCTGACGAGACTCATGGGGGCCCCCTTCGAGCCTCTGCATCAGGCCCCACTCAAGTTTCTCTTGTGGAAGACGACTTTCCTTCTGGCCACCAATTCTGCCAGACGTGTGGGTGAGATCCAGGCCCTATCCTGCAAGCAACCGTATCCGGCTTTCCACTAATAGAGGGTAGTGCTGCGGGCGCACCCCTCTTTCATGGCGAAGGTTCTGTCGGAATTCCACCTCAGCGAGTCTTTGTTGTTACCTGTTTTCATCCAGAAATCTAAAAGGGCTTTGCACTCGCTGGGCGTTGCCCGTGCCCTGAAGTTCTGTGTGACACGCACAAAGAATTAGCAGAAGGCTTCACAACTGTTTGTGTACTTTGGTCCTGTTAACCATGGGAAGGCCTTGTCCAAAGCTTCCATTTCAAGGTGGCTCTCTGGCTCCATCACGCACTGTCATCGGTTTGCGAACGGACCGCTACCCGGCTGTCCGAGAGCCCACTCCACCAGAGCAATCGCTGCAACGACTGCATTCCTGTCTGGTGTGACCCTGCTGGACATCTGCAGAGCTGCTACGTGGAGGTCCACGCACACCTTCACAAAATTCTACTGCGTCGACAGGGATTCCAGGTAGCAGTCCAGAGTCTGCCAAGCAGTGCTACGCAACCTGTTCACTTGAGGTGAGTCTGTTCCAGAGATAAGGGTTATTGCTTCTGTTGAGCCTTGCCACCTCTTGTGGTTGTGTAATATTGTACTGCTATATTAGTTATTCATGAGCATGTGAATCCATGCCAGACCCCATGCTGGAGAAGGTTTAAATTACTTAACCTGTAGCTATTGTTCTACAGCATGGGTCTGGCATGGATTCACATGCAAACCCTCCCTCCTGCGGTTCTTCTTGGTCATACTGCCACTTTACGTGCTTAGCAAATCTGAAGATGGCTGCCAGAGGAGGGGCGTAGGGAGAGGACTGTCATTGGATGAGGGCAGTATGACCCAGCGGACAGTTATTGGTGTACAGGAGAAATACAGTTAAGTGAAACTGTTTTTTTTTAACTGAAGATTCCCCGCCTGACGACAGGGAATATTCATGAGCATGTGAATCCATGCTAGACCCATCCTGGAGAACCTACAGGTAGGTAACTTAAACATTAACGCTCAAATGCTTCAAGATGATTGCTACAGCGCACATAGCCGAGTCTCTATGTGAAGGAGACTGGATGTGTTCCCTAGACCTCAAGGATGCCTACCTTCATGTCCTCATCTACCAGCCGCATCGTAGATTTCTGCGGTTCACGATTGTCGTACCATTTCCAGTACTGGGTTCTGCCTTTCGGCCTCAGTTCGTCGCTTTGTGTGTTCACAAAGCTAATTAATTGAGTGACTGGTCTCCTCTGCCTGGAGGGCCATAACTTATACCCTATTTGGACGGCTGGCTTGTGTGGCCCAACTCGCCCAAGGGGGCAGTGCACTCCTGCAAATGGCTGACAGATGTTATTCACCAGCTGGGGTTCTCCATCAACCGGCTGAAGTTCCAGCTGACTCCGGCCCAGGAGTCCCTTGGAGTGTGCTGGGATACAGTCCTGCAGCTGGTGTTCCCCACGCCTGAGCCTCTCCTGTCCACCCGCAAGCCGATAAGGCACTTTCGGGCCAATTCAACCACCTCATCATGGTGGTTTCAGCACCTTCTAGGCCTGATGGCATCTTACATTCTCACAGTTTAGCACGCCCGCCTCAAGATGATGCTCCATCTGGTTGCCAATTGACACCCGGAAACGTGGTTGCAGTCGGACAGAATCCCAATTCCCCTGTCGCGCCTCCCGCATCTTCACTGGTGGCTGATGGACTGCAATGGGAGCCCCCTTTACCCTACCGGAGCCCACTCTGTTCGTGACGACGGATTCCTCACTTTCGGGCTCAGGGACTACTCTAGATGGCTACTCGATTCATTGTGCGTGGTCCAGGGCAGAGGCCCTCCTGCATATCAATCTACTCGAGTTCAGGGCAGTTGGCCTGGCTCTCGGGCCTTTCTGCCGCTCATCGGTGACAAGGCGGTTCTAGCCAGGACTGACAATTCCACGACATTGTTTTACTTGAACAAGCAGGGTGGCACCCATTCGCCCCTCTTGTGCATGGATGCAGTGTAAATCTGGGAATTGACCTGTCAGAGGGGATATGGATTTTCTCAGTCCATCCCACTGCGGGACAGCAATGCAGAAGCAGACCAGCTCAGCCACTTGGGGTTCAACACCTGCAAATGGGAGTTTCACATCAACTGGTTGTTGACCCTGTTCCAGAGATTGGGGGGTGGGAGGGTTCTGCATCTGGACTGATTTGCATGTCCTATGAATTCCAAGTGCCCTCTGTTTGCTTAATGGGCAGGACGGGGTCAGGGGTCTCTGTGGGACGCATTCCACCTCTGCTGGCACAGCCACAGGTGCTATGCGTTTCCTCCTCCTCTGTTGCCCCAGCGGACCCTCTAAAAGTTCCGGGAGTCGGTTGGCTGCAGCCTCATCCTGATTTCCCCCCATTGGCTGTCGAGGGCTTGGCTCTCGGATCTGCTGCAGTTGTGGTCTCAGGGACATGGAGCACCCAGACCCAGCCAAGCTGGCACTAGCTGCCTGGTTCCTGACAAACTGAGACTGCATCACGCTCATTTCTCGGAGGACAACTGGGACATCATACAGGAGGCCGTCTGCACAATCTCAATACAAGAGCAAGTGGACTAGATTTGCCACTGGGCTCACGACAAGGGGATGGATCCCCTCACCTGCTCCCTGGAAGATGTGCTCACTTTTTCACACATCTGGCTCGTTCTGGCATTCAGGTCGATACCTGCCGCACCTATCTGGCAGCCATTGGGGCCTACAAGAATTCCCCAGAGAACTTTTTTCATTAGCCAACATGGTGGTTTAGGCCCACCACAAGGGGTTGTCCAGGCTCTTTCGACCGTTACATAGGCAGCATCCGGTCTGGGACCTAATGTGGTTCTTGCGGCTTCGCAGCGCCGGCCCTTCGAGCCGATGGCCTTGGTGGACATCCGGCTGGTGACACTGAAGGCATTGCTGTTGGTGGAGCTCACTTCCGCCCGCAGGGTAGGCGAGCTGCAGGCTCTATCATCTTGCGAGCCCTTCACTACATTTCATCACACAGTTATCTTGCTTACGCATCCAAACTTCTTGCACAAGGTGGTCCATTTGAATCAGGAAATCTGCCGGACAGTGCTCTTTCTGAACCCACAGTCTGAGGCCGAGCAGGCTTTGCCTTCCTTGGACCTTAAGAGAGTACTCCAGTTCCTTCTCTCTCGGACCAATCCTTGAGGAAGTTGAGGCGTTCATCAGTTTTGGGGGAACCTCTCCAAACACTCAGGCTTCCAAAGTTTATATTGCCCGGTGGATCGTCCAGGCCATTTCGGAGGCATATACAGCCATGGGTAAGCTGGTTGCTGCAGGGATTCATGCCCATGCGTTCAGAGCTAAAGCCACAGCTGTTGTCTTTCAGAGATGTCATCGGCAGGGCGGCTACTTGGGCCACTTCGTCTGTGGTCTATAAGCACTATTCCCTGGATACCAGCTCCAGTCGGGATGCAGAGTTCAGGTAGGCGGTTCTGAAGAACCTTTTTGCTTCTTAAGTATGAGGCAGGTTGTCACAGCTCAACCCTATGTTCTTGTTCGGTGGAATCACCCACAAGGATGGAGGAAAGGGGACGGGACGTATGAGTAATTAAAGTTACTCACTTTAGTCACTGGAGTACTCATAGTCCTTAGTCCCCTTTCCTTCATACGTCCCACCCACCTTCCCCCGCGGTATCTTGTATGCCAGGGTCTAAAATATGCCCATGTGTAATGCAGAGGAGGCGGGCTGTATGCCTATGTTTTGGTACTGTCCTGCTTGTCTTAACTTCAGGTCAGATGTATGCGAAAAAGGATTAGAGATAACAGATGTACACATTTATCTGGAACCCAAACAATGCCTGTTGGCCTTTACAAAGATGTCTCTACATGCAAACATGGATTCATAAATCTGGGGCTATTGCTAGTGAAAAGATGTATATTAAGAAATTCTACACAAAAAAAATCCACCCTCTACAGCAAACTGGTTAAGTGACATCACCCTGGATAACACCAGTGAAAACTGTATATCGCTACGCTACCTGGAACCTCCAGACCTAAAGATATATGGGCCGATTACAGGAAATACTTTTCAGGGATGGTGAATGCAAGTGAACTCGCATCATAGAACGCTTCAGCAGTGCTCCTCAGTAATATTGTAACTGTCAGATCATTTTATTTAACAACTTTATTTAAATACGTTTGCTCAGGCAAAATGAACATCTGCTTCTTTAAGCACTGGACAATAATAAGCCAAACTTACAAGCCCAAAGACCCCTCTGTTCCTTGCCTCCCCTCAACATACATCTCCCCCTCCCCCCTTGTCTGGTCAGGCCTCCATTCATAGTCTGTCATAACTCTTTAGGAACTGCGCCACCTGATATGGCTTGTAGACTTGTGCTGGACAGTCTAAGACAAACTCCAATACGGGGGTCCAAATCTCCATAAAACTATGCAGTACCCCCTCCTTGGCCGCTGTGACCTTTTCCGTTACCAATAAGTCCCAGATTTGGGTCCACCACTGGGGGATAAGCGGGCCCTCCAGAGTTTTCCAGACCCAGCCAAAGGTGATCCTCGCTGCTAAAAGGAGGTGGGTAAGCAACCTGGCTCTCACCCCTGATCTGGGATATATCTCCGGGACTGGAGCCCCCAGCAGCAGTAAGCTTGTGTTTCAGGGGAAGCCATGTCTGGGATATGCCTCGATTGTTGTTGTCACTTCATCTCAAAAAGTCTGGACCCGTGGTCATTCCCACCACGTGTGGAAGTATGTCCCCTGTGCCCCACATTGTTGCCTGCACCCTGGGCCTAGGGAGTTCTTAATGTTGTTAGCTCACGGGGTGGTTAGTACTACCAATATGTCAGCTTATAAGTGCACTTCTTGTTGGCTACACAGTTGGAGGAGTAATTCCGTGACCAGATGTCCACCCATGTCTGCTCCTCAGTGGGGTGGTCCTGGTCTGCTTCCCACTGGGCCATATAGACAGGCTGGAGAGCCCACATGTCCCCTTGCATGAATCTGTATACCCTTGAAACGCTGCCCATTCGTGCACCCTCTAGTAGAGAAAGTTTAATGGCCCCCGGCTCTCAAGTTGCCCCTCGTCGCACCAGAGGGTGGACAATCCAATGTCTGATTTGGGTGTCACTTATCTATCTGTTTCCGTTAGGGTGAACCTTTCCTTGCAGGTGACATAGGTTAGTGGTACCCCGCTCTCAAAGAGTTGGGAGAGGCAATGTAAACAGCCCTGTGACCATCTGCTAAACTCATTGGGTCGAAGCACTGGGGACTGGAAGATTGGGGTAGGTGGGCCCAGCCCCCTTGGGATGCCCACCTTTTTCATCCCTCTCGATCGGCCAGTACCCATCATTACTACCCTGGAAATTCTCAGTTTCTTCCCTTGCCAGATAAATTGGAGGCCTTTGCTTGGTGCATGGAGCAGGGGTGCGCGTGGGATCTTCGCCGGGAGTGCCGCGCACTGTTAGAGAAACCTCTGGAGCAGATTCATCTTAAAAGCGGTATTGTGGCCCTCTAGCCATTTAAAGAGTAGTGGAAAGTTAGTGGCATGAAGCTCTTTCGGGTTAGATGCAATATGGATGGAATATGAACAGCTAGATAGCTTATTGCCTTGCTCTCCCATCTAAGTAGACAGCATAGGCAGAGGGCCCCAACTTCCCCCGGCTTCAAACCCACCCCCAATGCCCCTGAGTTGGAGTAATTGACCGCAAAGCCCTCAGTGCACCTAAAGGAAACTAGTTCCATGAGATAATGTTGCAAGGATGACTGGACATTAGTGAGGGTGAGCATCACGTTGTCGACATAGAGGGATATCTTGTATTGTTTCCTCCCCACCGTTACCCCTTCAATGGCAGGCTTACTGCGGACTCGCTGGGCAAAAATGTAGCATACCCAGCATGATTTTGTAGTCCCTCGAGGCCGGCGGGTGGGTTCAAACCACCTCGCCTTTTATGACTTGGCCCCCGACAAAGGGATCCAGCTCCAATTCCAGCAAGAATGCCTCCTGCCTCTCGTTCAGGGGCATAGACAGCAATCGGGGTGTACAGTTGCCCAAACAACGTACCTTTGACCCAGATATCTTCCCTCCAGGCCTTGCTGCATCTCCAGTTCTACAAATGGGACTGCTCCCGTGAGGAGGATCGCAGTGCCCCCCTTCTTGGTGCCACTCGATGCCATGAACTGCTTTGGGAAGTGCTTGCTTCGCAATCTGGTGAAGTCTTGGGGGGTCGGGTGAGTCTCCTGTAGAAATGCTATGGAACTGTTAAGTCCACTAGTCTGTGCAGGACGGCTTTCCGATTAGATGGTGAGTTCAGGTCATTTATATTGAGTGTTGTGAACCTTCGCTTTCGGTGGGGGTTGAGGTGTCTGCTGGGGTCCCATTTTCTCCTCTGCGGAGGGGGGAGTTGGGTGGGAATCAACCTCTATCTGGATCTATAAATCATATGCATAATAAGTTGGAACTGAACCCGTGCCTGAACGCAACTGCTTTTGAAGTTGCCAACGCTACCTGCACTGTGGTCCTATTGTTATAAAACTATCTAAAATTGTTTAATCTCTTTTTGCCTATTTTAACAGTTTGTTAAAGCTTTTAGGAAAATATTTAATGTACAATTGGAATTAAGGTAAACTTGGTGCCATAATTTGTGGCTTGCCTGATTTGGTGGGGGGAAATAGTTTTAAAGTATATTTAGCTTCTTAGTTCCCAGCCCAGTGCGGGGACGCCTTGCATTACACTACATTTCCCATCTAGACCGGCGTTCGTGCACCGATGCTGACGCGTCTCTAGGGCGACACAGGCCATAATTGGCTCGCATCAGCACAAAGCCTGTTTGGTATGATCGACAGCCGGCGCGTCGCTCTGCCCGCACTGGGGTAAGATCAGGAATCATACGGTGCACAGGGGGTACACCGAGCCGCATTGGCAATAACTGATCGTATTGCAGGTGTAGATTATAATTTGAACAGAGATTAGTATTGTTTGAAGTTAAGTATGTATGCTCATGATACACTATTAGAGTTAAGGGGCTGCCCATGCTTCTTTTGCCTCTATGCTCTGAATAAAATGTGCAAATTTGGTCTGGAAAAGCCCTGGATTCTGCCCGACGGCACTGGGAGGGCCAATGGTGATAGCCAGAACCTGCATTTGCAGGGAGCACTTAACTCCAGATCAGCAGTAAAAATGTGGTGGCATTGAAAGATTTGATCGTTACACTTAACTTAGATTGCCTTTTTATTATGGAAGCATGGTTTAAACCTAATTCTGTTTACTAATTTCATTTACTTGTTCCCTTTGGTTTTTCAATTAAATTTGAAAACCAAGATTGGGAGGTGACCATTCGGGGAGTGTGGGAAGCTTTCAAAGCTACATTGAGGGGAGTACTAATTAGTATAGGGGCCAAGAGGAAAAAAGAGAAAGTGGAGGAGGAAAATAGAGGCTCTACAACCGGTCAGAAGTTGAAATCCCAGAAGTTCCCAGGGGACTTGAGTAAACTTCAGGGTGCCAGAGCTAAACTAAAAGCTCTATTGATGGGGCAAACGGAACGGAAACTAGCCTTCCTTAAACAGAAGTACATGGAAAGGGGGGGGGAAAGCAGACAAAATTCTAGCATGGCGTCTTCGGGAGCAGAGGAACAATAGGAAAGTAGCGTCCATCTGCCCGGAGGGGAAGGAGAGCCTCCTAGACGATGCACAAATTGCAGAAGAGTTCAGGCGGTATTATGAATCCCTGTACACGGCCAAGTACAAGGGAGATGGATCCCTCATAGATGAGTTCCTTTACTCCCTTCCATTCCCGAGCTTGTCTGCAGACAAGGCAGCATCCCTAGAAACCCCCATCTCCGAGCAAGAAATTATAGACACGATCGCCAGTATGAAGGGGGGTATCACCCCAGGTGAAGACGGCTTCACAGTTTGTTTTTACAAACGTTTCCGCTCGACGCTGGTCCCCTTTTTGGCTAGACTATTTAATGAAGCAATGGTCTCTGGATCCCTCCCGAGGTCCATGCTATCAGCGCGCATGGTGGTTATTCCCAAAGAAGGGAAGCATCCATTGCAGTGTCAGTCCTACCGCCCAATTTCTTTACTTTATACGGACGTCAAGATTATGGCGAAGGTATTGGCTAATAGACTGAGTCAACTCATGACCACCCTCGTCAATGGAGACCAGGTGGGATTCATCCCAGGCTGTCAAGGCGCGGACAACGTACAAAAGTTGATTGACTTGATGCATGAGGTAACACGCAAGCAAACAAGGGCTCACATAGTCTTTATAGACTCAGAGACCGAGTAGAGTGGAAGTATATGGTGATGGTTCTGCCAAGAACGGCGTTCGGAAGTAACTTTATGCGCTGGATCGCGGCTCTGTACGACTCTCCCACCGCAAGAGTGGCAGTGAATGGTACGTTCTCATCTCCCCTCCACCTCTCCAGAGCAATGAGGCAAGGGTGTCCGATCTCTCCCCTGATTACGATGGAGCCCTTTGCCATTTCAATCCGGGAAAACGTGGCCATCTCAGGAATACGATGTGGGGCGGCTGAGTTTAAGCTTTCTTTGTTCGCCGATGACATCCTCTGTTACTTGACTAAGGTTGAAAAAGCAGTACCCGAACTTCTTAACCAGATAGAGAGATTTGGTGCCTTCTCAGGGATCAAAATAAACATCGCCAAGTCTAATGTTATGCCCATAGGGGATGAGGACCCAGCAACTAGGGGCAGGAGTATGCTCCAGGGTATGAGAATCAAGAACATAGCTACCCCTTATTTATGTTTAAATTCCCCAGAGACCTCGCTAATCTTGGCGAGGAGAACTCCCCCCGCTACCCCGTCACCCCCATGGGAAAAATAAAGTCAGATCTATCACGATGGGCTCCCCTGACACTGTCATGGTTTGTTTGCATGGTGACTGTGAAGAGGAACGTCTGCCCATGCCTACTCTACATGTTCTTGGTGCTCCCTGTGTCTCTCCCCCAATCCTTCTTCGATGGCCTAAAGACCACAATCAGCTCTTTTGTCTGCCACGGTAAAAGACTGAGAGTCAGGCTTACGACCTTAACACTTCCGAGGGACCAGGGCGGGTTTGGTTTCAAAGACTTTTGGCTTTATTATAAAGCAGCACAACTTTGTGTCCTCCTGGAACACCTGAAGGACGATCATGGTACGTATTGGGCCTACCTGGAGGACATGCACACCCATCCCAAAAAAGTCAGAGACCTTTTGTGGTCACAGAAAAAGGTAGTCCCGCACCACGTTAAAACTCACCCATGTCTTGCGGTACTTTGTGCACTGTTGAAAAAAGTAAGACAAACCACCTTCTCTCCTCGTGGCCATCCCCGTTGAGTTCTTTATGGGGGGAATCTTTCGTGCTTGGGAGCAGGGGATTTTGATTTTCGCGGTCCTGGCTTGGCAGGGACCTGGAAAATGTAGGTCAGCTCTTCCCGGGTGGGTCCTTTATTGAATATGAGCCGCTGTGTGATCTCCTGGGGAGAGATGCATTGTCAGTGTTTGAGTACCTGAGCCTTAAGGGCCTCGTGACCGACCCTGGATGGCTCCCCGAGGTCTCGCGCCCCCTTACTCCGTTTGAGAAAGCCCTCATTGCCCCCCCGGGGAGGAAGGGTATACTGTCAAGGATTTATAAAGTGCTTTTTACTGCTGACCTAGAGGGTAGGCAAGGCTTTAAACTCTTCTGGGAGGAAAAGCTGGGGAGGGAGATACCAGACTCTACCTGGAAACTGATTTACAAAATGATGTTCTCGGGCAACCTATACACCTCCGCAATGGAACACAACTTCAAGCTCCTCCATTGTTGGCACCCCCCTCCCCGAGATTGTCCAAGATGTTCGTTGGGGGGGATCTCCCACCCCCCCACTTCCCCAAGGGAATGAGGTCTTGGGATCACATGTGGTGGGAATGACCAAAGGTGAGAGTTTACTGGGACGAGATACTTGGTTGGATCAAGGACACAGTGGGAACAGCCCCGAGCCTAAACCCCCTTCAGGTCCTACTGGGAGCCCCAGACGTTAACAACGATGAGTGTAGTCTCCCAAAGCTAGTAGAAGCAATGTTGAGAGCTGGGAGAGTGGCCCTGGCCCAACATTGGAAAGACAAAGTTTCCCCATCGCCCACGCAGCGGATGGCTAAACTATTGGACATATTCACATATGAGAAGCTGGCGACGATGGTCAACACATTAGAATCTTTCTTCTTCATTTGGGGAACCTTTATGTTGATATGGGGGAGTGGAGGAGGGAGCCCCACGTGATGAGCTCCCTAGTTCTGAACTGGACACATGAGTCTTGACGCCCAGAACAAGGTATCCAGGGTCTGTCCCGTTTTCCAAAGAGTAGAATCCACTCCTGCGCTATGTATATGGACCGTGCTGACTGTGCCATCAAGTGTACTAGATTTTTGTTTTGTCTCGCCGCTGAATCTCCATGAAGGATCCGCTTATGGCTCTCTGTATCTTTCAAAATGAGGTGGGTGGGCACGAGGGTGGGATGAGGGGGGAAAGTTGGGGTGTTTTCCTTCTGCATTCTATAATTCAACTGAAATGTTTATGCATAGCGTTGAAAATGCCAATAAACATCAAAGTCAAAAACGAAAAAAAATTGAAAACCGAACACATAAGCAAGGTGGGCGGATTGCTATTATTTATAAACTGTCATCCGGAATTTCAAATTTTCAGGCCCTTAAATGGGCGGATGAAGTTCAGGTCTTTGTATGTAACTGAAGTACTTCAGCTAATTAATCTTTGTGGGTTGTACTATGTTTTCGCCCCCATGTCCTCCAGATTGCTGATTTTGGCGGATTTTAACATCTGGTGTGATGTTCCTGCTAATGCTGATTGGGTAAGGCTGAATGAATTACTTGTAGTGCATGATTTATCATTACTAACCACCTCAGCTTCTCATAACATAGAACACCTTTTGGACATAGTCCTTTCTCGAGGTTTAAATATCTTTCATTCTGATAAAATGGCAGTCTCGTGGTCACATCACTTGCTTGTTGTTTTATCAATTGCCATTGGTTATGGTGGTCCTGTAAGAGCGGCCCCAATGAATATGGCTCTATCACGTAGCAAGAAGGCTTTGGATGCCATCACAGGATCACAATTAACCGCAGAACTATCATCTTTCTCAGTTAATTGTGACTGTGAGGCATTCTATCAGACAAGCATGTCATCACTGAAGTAGTGTTGTGACATAAAAGCTCCTCTGAAAGTTAAAAATAGGAATAGAAATAAAAACAGTCCATGGTTATATGGTTTTCTTCCTCATTAAAAGAATTACTTATCGTAAAACAGAAAAGACTTGGCTGAAAACCAAAGATGCACTCTCTTGTCAGAGTGCTAAAAAGGCATTGGGGGCATACAAACAGGGAATAATACTGGCAAAATCACAGTTTTTTCAAGCTCAAATTGAACACTCAAAAAATAAATCTAAAAAACGTTTTACTATAATAAACAAATATTACATCGCCACTTTGTGTATCATCCAAACTGGTTCACTCTTGTATCTTGGTGAATCAGTTTAACAGCTTTTTTTCATGAAAAGGTTTTTTCTATTCGAATGAACATCGACTCTCAAACTACTGCAGACTTGGCCTCTACTCAGCCCTTGGAGTCTCTTATAACCCTGACAACTTTGGTGTCCTGTTTTTCCTTTTCACCTGTTGATCCAAAAGATATCAGTCATGATTCAAAAGCTTAAACCCACGAATCATGACTACAGTCCTATCACAGCCTATTTGGTGGTAAAGCATGCCTCTGGTCTTACACCGTTTGTAACAGACTTTGTGAATGCAGCTCTGATCGAGGGCATGGATCCGCCAGCTTTAAAAAAATAAAATTAAAAAAATAAAGACATTGGACCATGAAGTATTGGCAAATTACCGCCCAATTGCTGGTTTGCCATGGCCTTCTAAAATATTGGAAAAGACTAACTTTACAGTTGCAGACGTAGCTGGAGGAAAACTCCATTCTTGATACTTTTTAATCAGGATTTAGGCCAGGACATGGGACCCGAGACAGCCTTGGTGGCGGTATGGGGCAACATCTTAAGAGCCACTGATGAAGATGATCTGAGCATGTTTATCATGCTCGATTTATTAGCGGCCTTTGATATGGTAGATTTTGGCACTAACAAAGATGGGCAACCTACCCACGTGACAGCAAGCAACATCACTCAGGTGGTCTGGACATGCCCAAGCGGGGCCCAAGCGAGTGCTGTGATGACATCTGAGCTGACAGCAAGATTTTGCCAGTGAGTGAAACATCGGGTAGTACACTTGCCTGGGATCATTTGCGCTTCAAATGGGCTCCAGGTTTGCAGGTCCTCCCTGCCGTTGACCATGGGGTGCGTTGGGATTTCGGGTCTCCCTAACCCCCCCCTTCGCAGGTGTCAACCGCCGTGGAGAGGACTCCTTGTTAGTTGCCGGCCGTAGGTCTTCCCATAGGTCTACGCCTCCTCCAGGGAACTAATTCTCCTGGTGGTGTCTGCTGTAGAGAATTGAAGAGTGGCAGGGAAGATCCATCTGTAATGGATTTTCTTGTCTTGCAGGATGGTAGTCAGCGGTCTCAGGGCTCTTCTTTTCTGCATGGTCTCCATTGCCAGATCCTGGTAAATCTATAGGGATGCCTCCTGGTATACTATCTCCCCCCATCGAGTGAGCCGCAACAATGGCGTCCTGTTTGGTGGTAAAGAAATGGACACCGGTTATGTCGTCTGCCGAGAGGTACGCTGTGCCAGGCCTCCGTCTTCTCCTCAGTCTGTGAATGTGGTCCAGCAGCAGGGTGGCGCGTTCGTGTTTTGGAAGAAGCATCTGAAAGACGTTGACTACATATTCACTCAGGGCTTGGTCTGGGATCGAGGACGTGAACCACCTGAAGCGCAAATTATTTCTCTGCACAATGTTTTCCATGTCCTCCTGTTTCAATGCTATGGCCTCGCTTTCCCCCTTTGGACCCTGCGCTGCAGGTCCACGTTCACCCAAGCCTGCTCCATTGTTCGGTCCTCCACCTCTACCGACTTTTGCTGAGCCTCCACCACTCGGCCATCTGGGCGCTCCATCTTGGTTGCCAGTTCCGACATGCAATTCTGGAATTCCATTTTAATTTCTGACACAAAAGACTGGATGTCCTCCTTCATTGGGGTCTTCCTGGAGAATGGAACATGGCTTTTACTGTTTCCGTCTAGGTGCAGGGTAGGTCTTATGCTCCACCGCCAAGAGTCCTGGAAGAGGCCGGGCCCAGTAAGCCAAGCACCATGACTTTGGCACGTGGCACGCAACTCGACAAGATGGCCGCTGCGCCAGACAAAATTGCAGCTCATCCGATACCGCCCGTAGGAGCGGAGCAGGTGGAGAATGAGTTACAAGGTGGGACTGGTGTCAGCCAGGTACGTGGCCTACTGCTTATCCATCAGCGACGCAGGGCAGGCCAGACAGAGTACGCACTGGCCCCAGCAGCCGCACACTACCCCCTCAACCCCACCTGCCACCCCACCAGCCTGTGAGGACAGGTTTTTTTTAAAGTTGCTCCCTCTCATGATATCTCCTCAGATGGGGGCCATCCTTTGGAATGTGATCAGGGACATGATCCCTCTGGCCCCTCCGCCTGTGCCTATAGTCATTCCTCCTATGGCTTCAGTGCAGCAGGCCCCTGTGCAGCCCCTGATGCCCTTGCCGGCTCCTTGGATTCCGGCTCCCTTGCCTCCCACAGTTCAGGCAGTTCCACACCAGCCTCTGCTGCAGCCTCCGGCTCCGGTACGCACATCGCAGCACACAGCGCCCAGCACTCCTCCACCCACTCCTGACCAACCGGACACCCCGGTGGACACTGACGAGGAAGAGGACCCTGACATGCTGTCGTCAGCCAAGGCCTTCATTGAAAGGCTCGCAGGTTTGGCACAGTACTCGGTGCTTCCTCAACCCAAGGTTGAAAAACCGGAGGCGGGGGTCCTGGCCGAGGTCCTCACTCTATGCCCTGTGGCTAGAACAGGGATCCAGATGCAGAAGGACGTTGTCGCCTTAGCCAAAAAGGGATGGCTTAAGCCCCACTTAGCCCAGCCTGTCAATCAGCGCCAAGTATAGGCAAATGGAGGGGGAATCCACTCTTGCTGTCAGCACACCCTCAACCGTACTCTTCGGTGATCGCTGTGGCGTCACTCTTCTCAAAGCCTCAGTCGTCCTTGGCCGCCTCGTCTTCAGCGTTGTTGGGCGAGGAGGAGAAGATCTTGGAGGCTTAAGGAAAGAAGCTTTATTCCAACGTCTAACTGCACCTTCGTCAATCCAATGCGGATGCCATGCTGGCAGCCGTTAACCAGAGGCTTTGGTGGGACACTGACGAGGAAGAGGACCCTGACATGCTGTCGTCAGCCAAGGCCTTCATTGAAAGGCTCGCAGGTTTGGCACAGTACTCGGTGCTTCCTCAACCCAAGGTTGAAAAACCGGAGGCGGGGGTCCTGGCCGAGGTCCTCACTCTATGCCCTGTGGCTAGAACGGGGATCCAGATGCAGAAGGACGTTGTCGCCTTAGCCAAAAAGGGATGGCTTAAGCCCCACTTAGCCCAGCCTGTCAATCAGCGCCAAGTATAGGCAAATGGAGGGGGAATCCACTCTTGCTGTCAGCACACCCTCAACCGTACTCTTCGGTGATCGCTGTGGCGTCACTCTTCTCAAAGCCTCAGTCGTCCTTGGCCGCCTCGTCTTCAGCGTTGTTGGGCGAGGAGGAGAAGATCTTGGAGGCTTAAGGAAAGAAGCTTTATTCCAACGTCTAACTGCACCTTCGTCAATCCAATGCGGATGCCATGCTGGCAGCCGTTAACCAGAGGCTTTGGTGGGAAATAGCCGACTTCCTTCCAGACCTTCCAGTGCATAGCCAGGCACGTTTCAAGGCGGGGCTGTCAGAGGCTAAATTGGTGGCACAGGACATCATGGAATCCACCCTGGCCCACATTGACACCTCTGGCTGGGCCAACTGCATCCCCACAGACATTAGAAGGACTGCCTGGCTTTGGGCTACTAAATTCAACCCAGACGTCCAGGAACGCATATTGGACCTTCCATTCGAGGCAACCTCTTTCACTCCACCACTGATGAGGAGCTACATAAAAAGAAAAAGATCCCAAAGGCCACGCCCAAGGCGTACACCTAGTCCCATCAATGCTCCGATAAGGGGTGGGCGTTCAGCGGGTTCCGAGTCAGCACCCGCGCAACAACTAAAAGGGGGGGGGGGGGCAAAGGCTTCTTTCAGTCCCCCGCCTCCGCAACAGCCTCGGAGGGAAAGAAGGCAGGACGTGCCCCTTCAGGTCCACGTGTCCCTGGTGGAGGGCAGGCTTGCCCTTCACACACAGTTTTGGCATCAGAAGTTCGCGGACCGTTGGATCCTATCCGTAGTGTCCACAGGGTACCGTCTACCGATTCCTCCCTCCTCCTCTCCACTCCCACAGATTGGGACAGTAACTCTGCTGGCGGAAATTGGGTCGCTCGTCGAGAGCCAGGCAGTGGAACAAGTACCAGCCTCACAGCGAGGCTTGGGCTTCTACTCCAGGAGAACAACCAGGCTAGCCTGAGAGTTGTTTTGGACCTCTCCCTCCCTCTTCAAAAATTCAAGATTGTTACGCCACCACTCATAACGGAGACACTGTGCAGGGGAGACTGGATGTGCTCCCTGGATCTGAAGGACGCTCATCTACATGTCCCTATTTGGCAGCCTCAACGCTCCTTTCTGTGGTTTAGGATCAAGGGCTGCCATTTCCAATACAAGGTTCTACCCTTCGGCCTCAACTCGGCCTCCGGGGTATTTACCAGACTGATTAATGTAGTGGCGGCCCTCCTCAGGGCCACCACGTCTACCCATACCTGGACGACTGGCTCATCACGGTGACATCTCCAGAGGCGGTTGGGCCTCCCAAGCGGAGATTGTCAGCATTCCTCCTTCTCTCCACCCGGACCCATCATGATGGTCCAGGGACTGCAACCTGAGGACGGGCAAGCCCTTCGGGCAGCCGGCCCCTCAGGTCACCATCACCACGGATTCAACCCTGGAAGGCTGGGGTGCAACCCTGGACAGCCACAGTGTCCATTGAGTCTGGCTAGCTCTCAAAGCTTTCCTCCCGCTCATCGGGGCAAGGTCGTTCTCATCCAAACGGACAACTCCACCAGCATGTACTATATCAACAAGCAGGGTTGCACAAGGTCCCCTTCAATGTACAGCCTGGTGGTCAGCATGTGGGAATGCGCCCTGGAAAACAACATCCACCTGATTGCCATCCACCTTCCTTGGGAGTCCAACCTGGAAGCGGACAGGCTCAGTAGAAGGGGATTGTACAATTAAGAATTGCAATTGAACTATCAGGTCCTGCTCGGGATCTTCTGCAGATGGGGGCATCCTCAGGTGGATCTCTTCGCCTCCTGGGCCAACAGAAAGTGCCAGCATTTTGTGTCCTGGCAGGGGCTGTGCCCCGGCTCCCTGGGCGACACATTCCGGATACAATGGAATGTCATGACAGCGTATGCATTCCCTCACACACCCCTGGTTCACAGGGTGATCTGCAAGATAAGGGAGTCATGTCACCTCCGCGTCATTCTGATAGCTCTATGGTGGCCGGCCAGGCCATGTTTCTCAGAGCTCCTCAGCCTCTCAGACAGGCCCCCATTCACCTGCCGCTGGGCCCAGCTCAACTTCTCTTGCAGCAGAGGGGTGCAGGGTCATTCACCCCGTTCCACAGAAATTAGCCCTCGTAGCGTGGCTCCTGAGCAGGTCACAATGAAACACCTGAGCCTATCTCAGGCTAACCTGGACATCATTCAGGGTGCTAGGAGCTAGGCACTAGGAGCCAGTAAAAGAGTAAATGGACTAGGTTCTGTCACTGGGCGGACTGTAAGGAGATTGGCCGCCTTACTTGCACATTCAACGATGTGCTCTCCTTCTCTGCACACCTCGCTCACTTGGGGGTGCAAATTGACACATGCCGCACCTACTTTGCAGCCATCAGTGCCTACAGGAATTCGGAGGAAGAGGTCTTCTCCTCCAACCTGGTGTTGAAGCGACATCTGGCGTGACTCAGGCTCTACCCGTCCATCAAGAAGCCACACCTGGTGTGGGATCTGAATGTAGTGTTGGGAGCACTGGCGCGCAAACCCTTCGAGCCAATGGCGTCCGCAGACATCAGACTGGTCACCATTAAAACAGCTCTGCTCATAGAGTCGGCGAGATACAGGCGCTGGTGGCTTCAGAACCCTACACTACTTTTCACAAAGATAAGGTAGTCCTGAGAACATATCACATGTTCCTACCCAAAGTAATCTCTGCTTTCCACTTAAATGAGGAGCTAGTGTTACCTATGTTTTTCGCTGATCCTAAGGACGATGCTCAAAGGCTCTTGCACTGTCTGGATGTTAGACACGCTCTCAAATTCTATCTGGACAGGACCAAGGGCTTCCGCAAGTCAGACGCTCTATTTGTCACCTTTGGAGGGTCAAAGCCTGGGTATCGGGCATCCAAGGACTCTATAGCAAGGTGGATGGTTTTGGCCATCAAGGAGGCCTAAGAGGGGCAGCACAAACCACTACCAGCTAACATACATGCCCACGCTGTCGGAGCCAAGGCCACGGCCGCAGCATTCCGGAGACTTGTCCCATGGCAGAACATCAGCAGGGCAGCCACCTGAGCCACCCCTTTGGCTTTCTGCATGCATTACTGTTTGGACGCTGGCTCTAAGTCAAACACAGCTTTCGGACTGGCGGTTCTGAGTAACTTGTTTTCTTAAAGGGGGTCACATCTCCACCCAGGGGCTACATTCAGTAGTAATCGCCCATGCAGTATGCAGGAAAGGGGACGGGACGTAGGAGTAATTTAATAGTTACTCACTGTAGTGACTAACTTACTCCTAGTCCCCTTTCCGCCATACATCCCACCATCCTCCCCCCTAATAATACTGGTGTCATTAGGCAATGTTAATATTGTTAACACGTCAATGGGGACTGAGGAGTGGTGCCGGTGGGCAGTGTCAGGGGAGTGCATGCTCCCAGGGCCGCACCCCAGCGTGCCTCTAAATTTAAAGGGGAAGACGTTTTTTTCTGATGAAAACGGTTCTGTCTCCCGTCCCTAGCGAGGAACGCCCATGCAGTATGGAGGAAAGGAGACTATGGACTTGGAGTACGTTAGTCACTACAGTGAGTAACTATTAATTTCTCCTTGGTTGCCCATTACCATAAGCAGGTCAATGAGTGAACCCCCAGGCTCTTTTGGTGAAATCTCCAAATATCTCCCTTTCAACAGCAAACGTTTATTTTTGAATCTGATCACCTTTCTTGCCCAATGTGATGATGGTTCTACATTTCACATACCGACAATCCTCCTTTTTTGCTTTCACCTCCTCATTCCTCCATGTTGGAGAAACGGTTCCATTGCCCTGAGCTTTTATGACACTTGTATGAGAGCATTCTGACAAGATGACCCAATTTTCCTCTGCTTTATTTGGTGCGTGAGTGGCAGGGCTGCAACTAATCCCACCCTTTCCAGGAACTTTTCCTTATTAGAATGTTATTCTCTGGTAAACAATGACATGCCTGCACATTTTCTGTCTCAAGCCATGCAGAGTCTGACAGTAATCTATGCTTTGAAAATATCAGAGTAATCACTGGACATATGCCAGTCTCACAGGGTAAAGGAGACAAAAGTCGTTTGGGTGTTATTCCGGAAAGAGAACCCCTCCACGCCTTCAGTTGTCCAGTTTGTTTTATTTATTGGATTGCTCTGAGGACAGTGCACTATCACAGCTCTGCTCGTTTTGAGCTTCTAGTGCAACACACTTTTTCCTTTCAAGCATTGAAGAACATTTGCTGTGTTTTACAGGGGTACTTTTCAGGAACTAGGCCAATGCTGACTGGCCTTTAATGCACCTCTGGAATGCAATCTAAATGCAGTATTTTGATTACACTTTTATGCTCATCAAGTGTAACTTTTGCTGTACCTCAAAGGATCCTTCATGCATATCTTGAAGTATGAAGGATACATACAAATAATGTGTAGGATTTTACATAGTGGCTCTGGAGGGCGCACTGTTGACAACTATTTTCCCTTCTCTATTGCAACAGGGAAAGAAATAACTTGCCCTAATCTTAGAGATTTTTTTTAGCAACAATCATATTCTTGTAAATGAGTATAAGAGCAGATAGCTGCTGTAATTGGAGATGGCGGCGTAACTAATTACCCCCCATTTACATCTAAAATCATTAGATGTATAGACTAATATAAATAAGTCACTAGGTAATCATAATAAAGTTTGTCCCTAATCAAAAGAATTGCTGTAATCTCGAATGACCAGGGATATTAAAATATTGTTATCAATGTTCCAAAACACAAATTATTATTTTATCTATAAAAAATGGCGCCTGAGCACCCCCATCGTGTGATTACTAACACTGCTGACTAGTTTCTTAAGGTCATTTCCGGAATAGTTTGGAAATGTGCAGGCTTTGTCTGCGAATATAAGTGTAACGAGCATGGAGATAAGGTGTCTTTCACCTGGGCTTGGAATGCAATGTGTTAATGATTCTTCTTGAAGTAATAAAGTTAAATAGATGTCGTTTTATTGAGTTTAAATCTCTGTACCAGAACTGAAGTGAGTAAACATAACAAACTCTGCGTCCCTTTTATAGAATCGTCAGTTCATCGATCCATCACATTATGTAGTTCCCCACAGAACACCTCCACCCACTAGTTTCTACAAATACCTTTGTAGTTTCATGGGATAGATTTCAACATAGTCACAATCTGTCGTATATCAACTAGAATCCTGCCCATGCCCTCCTTCCCCCATCGCAGTGCTTCAACATTATTGAAAACTCCCCCCAATAGTCTCATGGAGTATTTTCCTCCGTTCTTCATCCATTCCAGGACGAACAAGACCAGCGTGGAGCCAAAAAGATAAGAAAAATACCTTTCTTCCAGACTGCCAAGTGTTCTCCATGACTTCGCCTCGACAGTCCCATGGACGTTCCATGGTCTTACTACCTCTTTGTTATGTACCCTTTGGGTTGTGCCACCATACGGAACCTTCACTCCAGCGTTCAATATGTTATTTTTAGTAACCATTTGGAAATGTTAATTCTGGACCGCTGATTTAAAGAATAGGGAGTTTAAACCTGAGGGTGGATAGATACTGTTTATGAACAAACACACCTATTAGGGTAATTTCAAAAAAGGTCCTTCCTTTGATTTTCTATGTACATATTTACTCATTCAATTTTTCTAAACCCGGTCACATTTATTGAGAATTTGAATGGAGCTAGAAACATGCTCCTGCCCAACATAGTGATGTTGGGAAAGTTGTGATGGCATCCATGATAATCGGGAAACAATGATTCAACCATAGAGAAGGTAATGGTACGCATTTTCCATTTAAAGTGGGATTAAGACGAATATTGATATATATATTTTTCAGGGAAGTGTATAGGATTGGCCCTTGAAAATAAATTAGAAACTTGTTGCAACTCTTTTGAATCATCCAATCCTAGAAGTATTGATTAATTTGAAATCAAAAGAAGTAGATATTTTTTCAAATATTTTGATGAATGTAATAGTATTTTGTTCCTAACAACAAAAAGAGAATGCCTATGATTTTGGAAACTTTATGTAAAGTATTGAAACTGTTGAATATGTTTGAGGCATTGCTCCAATTCAATATTAAATATGTTATCTAAATAATTGAAGGGATTACTCTCATTTAGGGTGCATGGCACTCTCTGATTGTTTTCGCTGTAATAGCTATGTTTGTATAACTCTGTTCTGGCTAGAGAACTGATTCATAAATCAGAATCATTGTATATTTAGATAAATCAATAAGAGTTTGTGTGCACCAGATGAACAATGTTTTAAACCTTCGCAGGAGCACATAATGATACCTGCCAAAAATCAAAGAACAGTATTACACATGCAGTTGTGGTGAGATACAGTTGTTCAAATATTTCATTACCTATAGGACATATCACATCATAGGACAAGCTGGCAGAATGATGGGCAACTTCAAATGCCTTCTGCTCATTAATAATTACCTCTAATATATGCAGACTTGTCTTAATAGCTGTTTTTTTTATTCACCTCTGGGATTAAATATTCCATGTTATTGAACCTCCTAGGTATACTACCTTAGGCCACTCCTGCAAAAACTCTTAAGTGCAGGCTTGTGGATTTTCCCTCTACCACTGGCCAGAACACAGTCTAGAACATGAAATGGATGTCTGCAGTCTGTGAAGACACTAATTCAACACACACATCTTCCTTCTGAAATAACCTACCATTTAATGTTGCTCTTCCATCCCAGCAAAATCTGTTTCACATCAATAACACCTGTCATCACTCTAGCTTATTAAGACATTGCAGCTGGGAGGATTGCAGAGGCAGTCATTTCCAAGTTCAATCTGTTCCTAACCACAAATCGTAGGTTATTCATGGGGCAGAGGTGAGGTAGCGAACTGGACTTCCGGAAGGATGCACCTTCCACACATCTTGGTGTGTTACCCAGTCCCAATTTCATCCGGAACACTTCCAGGAATGATCTTTCTTGTAGGAGCTGGGTTGAATCGCGATGTTGCGAGCCCCACACGACTCACCCAAGATTGCCTGGCGGTGGTAGCGCACTGCCCGCTGGAGTAGGACAACAGTAGTAGTACAGCTCACGGCATGTGGAGGAACAACTGGGCAACCACCCCTCAGCATGCCTGTGCTGGAACACCGGGAGCAGGGACGGCAGCGTGCTACACTCTGATGGATAGAACTGGATGAGAGACTCTGGCAGAGAGGCATTGCAGGACCTCTGAGGAAAGGCCAGCATGATTGCAACACCATAGAACATGTTGGAGGACCCAAATTGAAATCCCCATAGTGAAAGGTATACTAATGTAAGGGTTCACCTACATTAATAAAATAAAGACGTATCCCCGCGGATGAGACACATATTTAGATAGAGTATTAGGATAAATGAGAAATAAAGGAAATAAGGTTGAATCATGATTAAAACAGATGTCGAACTGGCCAATCAGGAGAGAGAGCCTAACACAAGGACCAGAGTGGAAACACCTGCTGTTTTTTTGTTTTTTTTTTATCAATTTGTATTCTTTTAAACAAACACACCAAACATTACAACCATTTAGGACGTTCATAATCAGTTTCAAGGCATCACATTATTCAGTGTTCTCCTCTGTCCTCCCCCCTCCCTCCCCACAAACTCGAGACGTCTTATCCGTGCCATCTGCATGAGCATTTTCAGGTATCTCGATGCTTGTCAACTCGTCTGAGTCTTCCGTTTCATGATTGACCTGGTGGGGTTTTGCCATTGAGGTCACCAGTTGCCTCCAGGCTATCAAGGGGCCCACTTCCTCCTCTCCTCCCCTAGTTACTGCTTCATACCATACCACAGTTTTTGCTTCTGCCCATTTCAATTGGTCTGCCCACCAAATCCTCACCCTCACCCTAGGCCTATGGGCCGCTTTCCAGCACATTGCAATTCTGCGCTTGGCCAGGATATAGGCCAGGTCCTTCATCTTGCTGATATGTTTTAAATTACGTGACCTGGGGAAACTCCCAAGCATGCATGCCCAAGCAGACCTCACGTCAAGCACCAGTCCCCCACTGGCCATTCTCGTCTTTATTTCTTCCCAGAATCCCTGCACCTCTGGGCAGGCCCAGAACATGTGCAGCAGCCCTGCCTCCTCCTCCCCACACCTGGGGCATTTCTGTATAGCCGAGCCTCCAAACCTGGCTACTCTTCCGGGGGTCAGATAAGCTCTGTGGGTGACATACAGCTGGATCTGCTGGAGTCTCGCATTCCGGGACACCTTCTTATGATACCTTTGGGCTCTATCCCACTGTCCCTCTGTCATGGGTTCACCCACCTCCTCCTCCCAGTCAAGCCTCAGTTGGAGCAGATCTTTCCCTGCCTTCGCACTCAGGAGCTCATATATCCGAGATATTTCGTGCCCACCCTCCGAGACATCATACATCATTTCCAGGGTGGCATCAGGTTCTTCCGCTAGTACCGTCTCAGACCACCTCTTCCTCACCCGTTTCATGAGCCTGGTATAAGTAATATATTGGCCCCTATGCACCCCTGTCTCCTCCTGCAGCCTCTGGAATCCCAGTGCCTCCCCCTCCTGCCATATATCTCCAAGGGTGGCTAGGCCCACCGGTTCCCAGTATCTGTGGACCCCTTTGAACAGTTGGGGTTCTTCCCCGCACAACACCACCAGCGGGACCTGCTGAGAGAGCGGGTCTGGGTCGCCCACAGTTCTCCATGCTCTGCGCCAGACTTCCCAGCCCAGCACCAGTAGTCTCCCCATCCCCGCCATTTTAGTTTTATACAACCACAACGTCTCTCTTAGAAAATATGGGGCTGAATCACCCTGCAAAAGCAAAGTTTCTGCCGAGTCCTCTGCAGACAACCACCTAGCCACATACAACAACTGTCCCGCCAAGTAATACAGTTCAAAATTCGGCAGGTTTATGCCCCCCTTATCACATGTATTCTGTAGTTTCCACAAGGCCACCCTATTACTGGAGTTGTGCCATATGAAGCCCCTACACAGGCCATGAAGTCTCACAAAAAAGCTTTTGGGGATCAGGTACGGAACATTCACAAAAAAATGCAAGAGTCTGGGCAAAACCACCATTTTGAGCAGCGCTGCTCTTCCCATCATAGCAAGGGGTAATCTAGACCAGAACACCATGCTGTTGTGAATTCCTTCAATTGCTTTCTCCGTGTTATGTTTGTGCTCAGTCTCTATCTTATGGTAAATATTTACGCCCAGATATCTGAACGTCTCGGTCTGCCAGGGTATCTGCAGGATGTGCAGCCCTCCCAGTGGGATACTTTTATACCTTCCCAGGGGGAACACACTAGACTTCCCGGGGTGCACCGATATGCCAGAGAGGGTGGCATAGCGATCCATCACCTCCAGCACATATTGCAGATTCTCTTCCAGGAAGCGCAAGTAGAGGAGGATATCATCTGCATACAGTGATATCAGGTGTGAGCCTCCCGTTGTACGAATCCCCACCTCCCGTATTTCTTCCTCAGGCAAATTGCCAATGGCTCTAATGCCAGGATATATAACATGGGCGACCAGAGGCAACCCTGTCTGGTCCTCCTACTGAGTTGCCATTTATCTGAGATTATAGTTCCTGTTTTGACTCTCGCAATCGGGGAACTATATAGCATCTGGGCCCATCTAATGTATCCTGGCCCCATCCCGTATCCTTTCAGGGTCGCCATCAACCATGGCCACCTGACTGAATCAAAGGCTTTAACCGCATCCAGCGACACGATGGCCAACTCGCCCGAGTCTTTCTCGGCTTGATCAATGATGTGATGCAGCCTCCTATGGTTTGTGATATTTCTACCGGGGACATAGCCTGTTTGGTCCGGGTGTATCAACTTGACTATTACTCTCTTAAGTCTGTTGGCCAGCACTGCTGTGAGTATTTTACTATCCTGATTAAGCATAGACAAGGGCCTATAAGACCCGCACTCCACGTCCGGCTTGCCCGGTTTCAGGAGCGGGATGATGACTGCCTCACGAAGGGACTCCGGCAGTTCCCCTTGCTCATAAGCTTCATTGAACATGGCCAACAGCGGCCGGAGTAGCTCCTGCTTACATGTTTTGTAAAACTCCTTGGGTAACCCATCCATCCCGGGCGCTTTACATGTGGGCAGTTCGTCCGAGGTGATGGGGGCATCTAGGTCTGCATGTTCTAGGTCATCCAAGGTGGGCAGCCCTATGTCCTCTATTGTTTCCGGTATTTCCTGACCCATATCCTCTCCTGCGTCCTCATATAATCGTTTATAATACTTGAGGAATTCCTCGTTTACTCCCTCCTGGGTATTGCAGATTCGACCTTCCGGGTCCCTGACATCTCTCATCACCGGGCGGGGATCTCATTTTTGTATAACCAGGCCAGTAGTCTGCCCGGTTTGTCCCCCCCCGCATGTTGCCTCTCTGTATATTTAGGAAACACCCGCTATTCTCTTCTCTGCCCTCCTTCCTCTCACTCAAATCCCTTACCTCTTGCTATTGTTCTGTTATAATCTCTCTTGGCTCCTAGAAGTACTCCTATTCTCCCTTTAGCTTTTAATACTCTACCTCTACTATGATTCCCTACTATTTCTTTCTTAATCACTACTCCACTTCTCACACTGCCAACTATCTCTATTCTCAACTACTACTACCTCCCCCACTACTACTACTACTTTGCTTCCCCTACTCCTCACACTCTTACACCTAAACACTCCACAGACCCCCTCTCTCCAATGACCTCCACACTCCTGTTGCTCTCTCTTCCTCTTGTCTCTTGGTTGTCCACCACCACCTCCTGTCCTCACCCAACCATTCCCGCACACTCCCCAGGTTTCCCTTTATATACCCCACCCACCTTCCAGGATTGGCCAACTCGCCCTGACCAATACCTTATCTGGATGGAGGGGGTGTGATATCGGAAGGGTTGAGGAAGGATTTAAGAGGGCTGGTCAGCCCTGCCCGCTGTTCCTGCAGTCTAACTGCATTTTTAACTTGGAGTCTGTAATGACTCTCAGGCACTCTTTATTTTTCTAGGCCTTCTGAGAGGCTTTCCCTAATATTGGTCTGATGGGTTCGGAAATGTGCCCCAAATGCATATTCAGTAACAAGATTTGTTCCCGTTAATAGTTATGTTTTCCTTTAAAACCTCTGGGATAGGGCTGGTGCTCAGTAACTGATCTGCCTTCAGAGTTTGGGCATAGTCCCCATTGGAGATTTTCCTGACTATACAAAGGGGTTCACCTTGCACTGTCATGCTAATTTGTTAAGGCTTCACATGAGTAGGGAACCCTTCCTGGGGGGTACTCTGCTGATATTGGAAGACATCCTGGCAATGGACATATCCCACACTCCCAACTTCCCATTGCCAGTGTGCTACATATTTTTCCTGTACCAGGGCAGTCCCTCAAGCTCTAACATTGTTGTTATATTTGAAAGATTAAATCCTTTCCCTGGCTCATGTTTGGAAAGTAAAGCATATTGAAATTCATTGAGGTGAAAAAAACAGAGCAGATTAAGGAGCAGACAACAGAAGAGCACAGACCTTAGGAATGGAACATACATATGTTTTCAACTGGTTGGAGCCAAAGCCCTTTTCACAAGGGGAAACATGGACTTACGTAGGTTGTTTCCTCACCTTCACTGCATAATTTGTAACCAACAACACTTGAAAAGTGCCCTTTCTACATGCACCAATGCAGACTTTGGCTAGTAATCCTTTGAGGATGTAGTTTCGTGGCTGAAGTGTGACCATGTTCAGTTGATTCCTTAGGCAAAGCAGCTTTCTCCTGTTGTGGTTAGAACTGACAGGATTCAGGATTTCACATCTTCTAGTAGATTTCGATTGTTAAATGCAAATTAGTTTCAATAGATTTCAGAAGTGTGGGGATGAAAAGAGCCCCATAGGATGGCTGTTCAACACTTCATGTCGTCTAAGCCCAGTTTTCCTGTTTGGGGGGCTTAGGATACTGAGTAGCATGAGGTGAAGGGCATCTGTCCACTTCAACCCTGTTTCCTGACATAGCTTAGCAAGCTTATTCTGTATTACCCCAATTTTGCTCTCCAATACCCCCGCTGATTGGGTGTGGTGGGAACAGTGGAGAGCATGCTAGTATTTCATCCTAAACTCGGCGCGAACGTGCCGGCGTGAAGGGGGCAAGCTGGTCTGTGGCGCTCCGGGGTGGAGGGGTCCATTCCAGTCGTGTTGGTGCCAAGACACAGGTAAGCCTCATGAGTCTTCCTGCCATCCTCGCCCGGATTTATAAGGAAAGAGTGGACTCCATGAGAAGAACAGCCCGTTTTCTTGAAATGGCTGCAGCTTCTAGCACACGCATTCAAAATGTGAATACGTTGACCAACCCTGAGAAAGGTGAATGTTTTGATAAAATGGGTAAAGATAGTCTGCCCCTAGGTAACATGCATGTTAATGAGGGTTCGTTAGACGATATCAGCATTGGAACCAACAAGGAGGCCTCCAATACGCAGAAAACTTCAGTCGGACATAATATGACTAACCAAAAAGAACAAAGCAATCTTAAAAATAACATTGCTAACTTGACTCAGACTGAGACTTTACCGCCCACTGAGAATCAAGCCAACTCCACCTATAAGCTTAAATGCTTACTACCTAATACACGGTCGCTATTGAAACACGCCTTAGAGGTCGCTTCATACATAGATATCTGTGCGGTAACTGAGACCTGGAATCATCCTGCTGCAGGTCCCTCTTATTACTTAAATGTATGGAGAACGGATGTTATAAGTAGAACTGCGACATTCTTCATGTCAAAATTAGATTACACGCTGAGAATACTGTGAACATCATCCTTATTTATCGACCACCAATTTTAATGAAGGATATTATTAATCAGATATCTGATCTTCTCTTAAATTATTTTTAAACGCTTATCCAAAGGTTTACTTCTTGGCGATTTTAAAATTATTGGCTTGGAGATACCAGTGACTTTCAAGCTAAATTTCTTGATAGGGCCCTTTCACATTCAGGTTTTTCTCAATATATCTACGCACCCACTCTTGTGAAGGGGAACTTGACTGGTTGCTGGGACTCAATATAACCCCTACCAGTTTGATAATTAGTCCTTGTCCCTGGTCTGACCATTTTTTTTTCCAGTTCGAGATTCCCTCTGAAAAAACAGTAATAAATAAAAAAAACACCCCACCAGCATTATTCATTGAAGAAACAATTAAAAGCTGACCCCATCAGCCCTAGATCCATGGATCCTTGTGTTGCAGGAGTAGACAAATGATGAGTTCTCAGTCCAAGAAATGACAGCCTGCTATCAGGATACTATGCAGAAAGCTGTAGATAATATAGCACCCTGGCATAATAAAAAGGTAATCAAGACACAGACCAATAGTTGGTTCTCCGAAGGCCTGCAAGAAATGAAGAGCAATAAAACCAAAGCCCTATACAAATGGAAAAACTCGCTATAGGACTGTGATAAAGAAACCTATAAAACCCACGTTAAAAATTATAAAAAAGACTATTACTATGGCTAAGAGAGTTTATCTTGATGATCATATTGCCAAAGCTCAGTCTCAACCCAAGGAGCTTTTTAAAGTTTTCAGGGAGCTGAAAACAACAAAAATAACAAGGATACAGTTACCAGAGATGCTAATTGGTGCAATCTGGTGCAAGAAGCCATGGACGCAAAACTTAGTAAAATCAAAGATGGAATCTCACGATCCAATAAAATTGACATACAAAAAGAACAAAACTCTAATATGGCAAATGCTAAGATCTGGAAATAAGAAGAGCTTTCTTACCTGACCCGTCGCACACCCCCTTTTACAAATACCCTGGGTCACAATGGACCATAAACCAGGCCGGTGGGTGTTAACACAATATTTATTTATTTTAATTTCAAAGAGAATCACACAATTTTTATATTGGGCAGAAATCACTACGAGGTGATAATTACAATGAAAACTACTGACGTTCACTTGGGTAACCTTTTACAAGAATATATCCAAAGCACAATTGAATTGGAACACTTTTTCATTTAGGATAGATAGCACCAGGTTTAAGATTTCCCCCTGCAATGTTCCCTCAACCCACAATTAATCTAATTCTGAGTGGATAGACAGAAGCAGCAGGTAGTCAGGGATACGAGGCACCAAACAGAATCAAAATTCCCTCACAAATGGATTTTAAACCCTTTCCAATGGCCTAAAATGACACTCAGATTTGAACAAATAATTATATGTGTATTTAAATAATGATGTACATATGTTTTATCAGTCTCAGGGATGTTCTACCACTAGCAACCATAAGGCAATGTGTCACAAAACGCATACAGTTCAACAGCAATGTGAAAGTGAGAACCCAGTGCAGTCAAAATCACACATGGAAAAGTTGCATTTACACTTTGTTTCAGTTTTAACTGTCAAAACGTTTTTTAAGAAAAACGGGTGAAATACTCTGAATTGGAATGCAGTTTTTGGGCTCGGAGATAGAGGCACAACACAGGGACAATATAGAAGTGAAGGGATGTCTATAGCTGAAGAACTGGATAAGGAAACGTTTTACTTACATGAGATTTAATGGCTAGAACCGAGGAATGCCACCCATGAATATACAAGTTACGCTGCAGCTGTAGCCCTTCACGCAGTCTACCTCTGTTCTTTAGGGAAACTGTATTTATTTAATCAAATATTGCTAATGACCTATGATCTATGCAGGACAGGACTGAAGAGAAAAATGTGCTAACACTAGAAATCAAGGACAGGGTGCACAGAGAATTCTGACAGTTGGACAAATTACCAATGCATGGATAGGGTTGCTTAGAGAGTGGAACAAAGACAAAGGTCAAGATGGGGTAGGCTATATATTTCTATGGGATGGGAAAATACTCACAGTTCAAACTTGAGTTTGGGATTTTGGGTCAGTCAACTGGGTTCTGGTCACCGCACGGCGGGCGCCCCTTACAGCAAACAGCTGAGCAAGCCTGGTTGCTGGATGGCAAAGGTAACCGGAGATGCAGGTATTGGGCAAGAAGCTGGTCTGGTCACTGGATGCTCCCAAAAAGGGTACCACAGCTTTTCCCCTGGTTATTGGGTTTTTTCTTTGTGGGATTTCTGGATCAAGGCCTTGCTGGAGTAGGATCAGTTATGCTTTGGCCTTGCTGGGATATGATCAGCTATGCTTTGGCCTTGCAGTGAAATCTGGCAAGATGAATGTAGAATATCAGGATACGCAGGCGCTGGAAATTCAGGAGCGAGCCCTGTCCTTGTGAGGTCCCAACCTTTATATAAAAGCTCGTGACCTCACTGGTTGATTGTTGGGCAGAACTCAGCTAGGCCTACCCCCAAGACCCAGATAGGTCAGCCAATTTTGGTTGCCTCCTCTAGGAGGTGACTCAGTTTATGGGGTTGTACTTTGATGTGCAAAGCCTTCCCACAGTCCTTTTTGCCACATACCAATCTGAACATAATTTACACATTTGTGCAGTTGTGGCATTTTAACAAATTACATAGGCAGATTACATACTTTACATAGAGCATGGCAGTCCAATTCTCACGGACGTAGGACTTTGTTTTGCCCGTCTAATCGTTTTTTGCGAGTTTCAGTGGTAAATATTGAACCTAAAATTTTATGATTTTATACATGAGTATAGATTATCATAAGGCATGTAAATATTGAATTTCAGAGTGGCATCATGTACACTTTCCTCAGAATATCCAATTCGCTGCCATTTCTGTTCCCGATATGGCAGCGAAGGCTACCTCGTCTTGTTCAAAAACCACAAAAATCACATTTAAACTGTTAACTTTTTACATTCCTTGCGAAGTCCTGTTGCAGAGATAAGACTTAAAAGTTTATCAATAAATTAGTCTTTTGAGGCAAATGGTCAGCATTGTTCACCATATGCGGGCATAGCTTATAAGGCTGCTCTTGAGTTGGCTTTGAAGCTCACAGTAGAAGTTGCGGGGAGGTGTGATTTCCTATTTCACACATGTGTGTCCCAGAATCTCTATTGTAAGAAGCCTCAGCCCAGACAAAAGTCTGATGAGCCTGGGCTGTTTAGTGCTTTTGGTCCATTCAAAGTTTTCCAAGGTAGCAATTAGCACTCGTGTCCTAGAATCTATTGTGCTTCCTTCTGTTGCTAGCACCCCCCCCCCCCCCCCCGAGCAGAACCTGTTTGGCTAGTTTCAGAAGGCAGCCCATGTCTTTATTCCTTTTATTTTATTTTTGATCTGAATCAGAAGCAAGCCTGTTGAATAAAAGATCCCATATATGTTTCCCAGCACAAACCCCCTTACATTGTTAATCAAGGGCAGGGCCTTATCCAACATACATTTTTAAAACCGGTATTTTTCTTATTTGCAAAAGTACATTTAAACATGGTGTGACGCCTGCTGGCATGTTCCTTTCAAAAGGTTCCATCTGAATTTCCCACATTTTTCTGCAGCCATAGTCAGTTTCTTTTATACAGCAATTTGTTTAAAACACAGATCCACTGAAATTGACATCGGCCCAGAGAGCCAGGGCCTCTCCGAAGCATTGATTTTTGACATTTTGTAACCCAAAAGTCAAGCGTTTTCCTGCACAGCTGATAGTAAAGCTTCTTTTGATTTCTCAGTCCTGAACAACAGCCCGTCATTCAGGCATACTGCTCTCTTCTGCTGGAGCACAATGTGAATATGGATGGGCATGGCGGGGTCTCACTGATAAAAGTAGTGTGATGATGTACAGATGAACATAGCGTCAGGGCAGCATCCTTTTTCATGTAAAATAATCCCTTTTCAATGGGAACTTTTTAGCAAGCAGCAGAGCAGCGCTGCTTTTCAATTCGATTCTTTTGGTGCACACAAGAACACACAGTGGCATCTTTCTCGGTGTGCTCCGTGTTCCAACTCACCCAATAGGTGTTCGGTAAGATGGTGCAGTCATCATTTTGCAGCTGCAAAACGCAGTTTTGATGCAGGGCAATGGTGCTCCAAGGAGCCAGCGCAGCCATTTTGCTGTTTTCTGCAGAAGCACAGCTTGGTTACGGATGGGAATTCTGCTGAGTGGGTCAATGTAGCCCACAAATCCCCCCGACTCCTCTGAGACCCTTGTCGAGGGAGAGTAGGGCAAAGTGTGGTTCATCAGTAGGGCAAAGTGGGGTTCATCAGGTGGAGTCCTTCCATCAGGGAGCGGTGCACCACGATCCTCCTACTAGCTCTCGTTTGAGTGTGGAGCGACACCCACAGCTTTCCCTTGGGTCTTTCTTTGTAGTATGGAGCGACAACCCCAGATTTTTCTCCGATCTCTCTTTTCCAGGTCCCCGCGGCGGTCCTCCTTGGTCTATGAAGGGCGCAACTAGTCCAAATCTATTAAATAAATAAGAACCGGTTACTACATTTTCCAACTGACTGCCTTCCTGGAATGTTGACAGCAGCGGGACACACATGCATTGCAATAATGACAGTATTTAGACAATAAAGACAAATGATCACTCACAAGGCACAGATAACTATTAGTTTTCCTAGAAGGTTTGGGAATCCCTTTTGTCCTGACAATGAAGAAAAATACTCCCTGTTAAATAATTATACCTATAAACCTAACTGTTCCCTTCTGGTTCTTCTTCTTGTTTTTATTCTCCAGATGTCTCCTCTATTTGATTTTCTCTTGGCTCCTCAATTTGCTGCAAAGTGTGCCTAGGGTGACAACTTTTTAACTGATTCATATGGACCCATTTCTCTTCTGTCAGTTCTCCTTGGGGATGCGGATTCTGTAAGCGACAGGTTAAATTGTATCTACAATTTCGAAAGAACTGCGCCAGCTCAGTAAAAATGTCTGCTCCTTGTTCTGGCTCCTTTGGAAATTGTACAAGTAGACCCTGTCTCCTACTTGATATTCCTTTTTGGTTGTTTTAAGTCAAATTGAGTCTTCATCCCCTCTGCAGATTTTTCCAGATTCCGCTGAGCGTACGCAAAAGCATGTTGAAGGTGTTTTCTTAAATTGTCAACATACTCAAGTGTTATGGAGACATTTAACAGTGTGTGCTCTTGTATTCTATAGAACAGGGGCTGAGGTAGCACCATCCTTCGTCCAGTCATTAGCTCAAATGGGAACATCTTGGTTGCAGAAGATGGGGTAGATCTGATGGCCATCAGGACAAGCGGTAATCGGATGTCCCAACTTGGCCCAGAGTCTGCCACAAACTTTTTTTAGAATGCTCACAATAGTTTTGTTGTACCTCTTAACTCCCCCACGAGAGGACTGGCGGTATGCAATGTGAAGTTTCCTTTTTACCCCAAGAATCTGCCACATCTTTGTCATAACTTCGCTGGTGAAGTGACTACCTCGGTCTGACTCAATCCTTTGGTGTGGGCCAAAATGTGAGAAGAGGTGGTTGATCATCAGGGCAGCTGCTGTTTCTACCTTGCAATTTGGGTCCGGGAGACATTCCACCCATTTGGTAAAAAAGCATGTTACTTTTAACATGTACTTGTTCCCCCTAGAGGATCGAATCACGGGCCCGATGAAATCTACTTGTAAATCTGACCAAGGCAGGGTCATCTGGAG